>NC_053390.1:471839534-472439534 GCF_905171765.1 Bufo bufo
ACAATATACAGTTGCAAGAAAATATATGTGAACCCTTTGGAATGATATGAATTTCTGCACAAATTGGTCATAAAATGTAATCTGATCTTCATCTAAGTCAAAACAATAGACAATCACAGTCTGTTTAAACTAATAACACAGAAATAATTAAATGTTACCATGTTTTTATTGTACACACCATGTAAACATTCACAGTGCAGGTGGAAAAAGTATGTGAACCCTTGGATTTAATAACTGGTTGAACCTCCTTTGGCAGCAATAACTTCAACCAAACATTTCCTGTAGTTACAGATCAGACGTGCACAACGGTCAGAAGTAATTCTTGACCATTCCTCTTTACAGAACTGTTTCAGTTCAGCAATATTCTTGGGATGTCTGGTGTGAATCGCTTTCTTGAGGTCATGCCACAGCATCTCAATCGGGTTGAGGTCAGGACTCTGACTGGGGCACTCCAGAAGGCGTATTTTCTTCTGTTTAAGCCATTCTGTTGTTGATTTACTTCTATGCTTTAGGTCGTTGTCCTCTTGCAACACCCATCTCCTGTTGAGCTTCAGCTGGTGGACAGATGGCTTTAAGTTCTCCTGCAAAATGTCTTAAACTTGGGAATTCATTTTTCCTTCGATGATAGCAATCCATCCAGGCCCTGACGCAGCAAAGCAGCCCCAAACCATGATGCTCCCACCACCATACTTCACAGTTGGGATGAGGTTTTGATGTTGGTGTGCTGTGCCTCTTTTTCTCCACACATAGTGTTGTGTTTCTTCCAAACAACTCAACTTTGGTTTCATCTGTCCACAGAATATTTTGCCAGTACTGCTGTGGAACATCCAGGTGCTCTTGTGCAAACTGTTAACGTGCAGCAATGTTTTTTTTGGACAACAGTGGCTTCCTCTGTGGTATCCTCCCATGAAATCCATTCTTGTTTAGTGTTTTACGTATCATAGATTCGCTAACACGGATGTTAGCATATGCCAGAGACTTTTGTAAGTCTTTAGCTGACACTAGGATTCTTCTTCACCTCATTGAGCAGTCTGCGCTGTGCTCTTGCAGTCATCTTTACAAGATGGCCACTCCTAGGGAGAGTAGCAGCAGTGCTGAACTTTCTCCATTTATAGACAATTTGTCTTATCGTGGACTGATGAACAGCAAGGCTTTTGGAGATACTTTTATAACCCTTTCCAGCTTTATGCAAGTCAACAATTCTTAATCGTAGGTCTTCTGAGAGCTCTTTTGTGCGAGGCATCATTGACATCAGGCAATGCTTCTTGTGAAAAGCAAACCCAGAACTGGTGTGTTTTTTATAGGACAGGGCAGCTGTAACCAACACCTCCAATCTCATCTCATTGATTGGACTCCAGTTGGCTGACACCTCACTCCAATTAGCTCTTGGAGATGTCATTAGTCTAGGGGCTCACATACTTTTTCCACCTGCACTGTGAATGTTTACATGGTGTGTTCAATAAAAACATGGTAACATTTAATTCTTTGTGTGTTATTAGTTTAAGCAGACTGTGATTGTCTATTGTTGTGACTTAGATGAAGATCTGATCACATTTTATGACCAATTTGTGCAGAAATCCATATCATTCCAAAGGGTTCACATACTTTTTCTTGCAACTGTATCTCTGCGGACTGTTTACCCTGGCATAAAAGATGCAGTTTAGATTCAGCCAGAGCAATACGATCCGGGTCATCATATATCTGCCCCAGGGCTACAAAAAATTCATCCACCGATCGGAGGGGCCGTGCCCCCACCGGCAGCGTAAAAGGCCTAAGACTGAGCATTATCCCTGAGCAGCGAGATGATGATCCCCACCCTCTGCATCTCATCACCAGAGGAATAGGGAAGTAGGCGAAAATGGAGTTTGCAAGCCTCTCTAAAGCGAACAAAATTCTCACTACCCCCGGAGAACGTATCCGGAAGCGAGATCTTAGGCTCGGAACAAACTCCATGAACGCAAGCAGAACCGGTCACCTGAAACTGAGACACAGTTTTACGGAGATCTGCTACCTCCAGTGAAAGACCTTGCATGCGGTCAATCAAGGCTGAAACCGGATCCATGCTTAAGACGGTAATGGCGGTTTATAATGTCACGGATGATGTTGCAGATAGCTGGAAGTTATGGATAAACATCCGACTGGCTTGATCCCAAACTAAGGAGCATAAATGTGACCCCTATAAAACCCTAAGAGCTCACCCTGACTGCTAAGCACATACAAGGGTCTCAGAGGTAGACGATTGCATGCCCTCGTACCTAGACTGTGTGACACCTGAAAACCCTATAATAGTGAGTGGACACGACCGGCTCCCTGCACTTAATACGGAGGGAGTCAAGGTCACCTAGAATCAAGCCAGCAAGGAAACACAATACATGAAAGGACTTATGGGAGGGAATATAAAAGAAAGAGGATTAATCTAAATAGGTGACACCTGGGAGAAGGAAATGAGATGACAAAGTGAAACCAAAACAAAGAACATCATGCAAGAGGTAGAAAAGGACGTCTGTCAGACCTTCTCACAGAAGTGGCGGTGACAAAGGGTCGCAAGATTTCATCCACATATGTGCTGATACCCTGTGTGGGGCTCACAACCCCCGAGACAATCGGTCTTCCCTTAAGGGGGTTAGCCCTTTATGTATTTTGGGGAGACTGAAAAAGCAAGGGACCACAGGATGTTTAGGAAGTAGATACGAGAATTCAGCCTTACTGATGAGCTTATCCTTTGGGGCTCTGACTAGGATGTTTTTCAGTTCCTTTTGAAAAATGTCAGTAGGGTTGGAGTCCAAGATTCCATAGCAATGGCTATCTTTAAGAATATTCAGGCACATTACTCTGCATTGTTCACATACCATTATAGCAATATTACCCCCCTTGTCTTTCGGTTTTATAACAATGGAGGGGTCACATTCAAGGGATCTTACGTCCTCCATCTCGCTCTTAGATAGATTAGATAGACCACTTCTCTGACCTTCCAGCGAACGTAATTGGTCAGTGGTTATTTTAAGGAACATGTCCATTGGTGTGTTGTCCCCAATAGGTGGATTTTTTTTGGATGGGAGTTTTAGGGGAGTGGAGGGACCCTCACCCAAACCTCTTTCCCCCTCTTCTATTAGATCCGCCAATAGACGTGCATCCTGCAACTCGTCAGAGGCAATACCCAGATCTACACACTGTTGTTTATCGTGTGTTCTAAAGATTTTTTTCCATTTCAACTTCCTTGTGAAAAGCATAAGGTCCTTGGCCCACTTAAAAAGATTGAAGGAGCAGGTTGGAACAAATGATAGGCCTTTATTTAAAACTTGCATCTCTAGGGGACTGAGGGACCTGATAGATGGATGATCTGAAGATCATTTGAAGGTGTCATCCTACGGGGATGTGAACTCTGGAAGCTTAGTATGTGGGAATTTAATGCCTATTTGAATGGCATTCACAGTGAACTACAATTCACTGTGGTTTATTCCTCAGAGAAACTCAAATTTTTTGATACAATGGTATACTCGACAGAAGGAAAATTGCAAACTGACTTGTATACCAAGGTAACGGATAGGAATAACATTCTAAGCTTCCAGAGTTCACATTCCCGTAGGATGGGATGAGTCTTTGCCCCATAGTCAGTTTCTGCGGGTCAAAAAGATAGTGAGTGAGGAACACGATGTACAAACTAGATTGGAAGATATGGGCCCGAAATTTATAAAGAGGGATTATTCACCTAATCTGGTTCAAAAGCATTTAGAAAAGAGTAAGAAGAGAGACAGGATTTGCTGGTTAAAAAGAGACCTAGGAAGGAAATTGGTAGGATTCCCTTAGTTACCAACTTTACCCCCTATAGCAATAGTATAGCACATAGAAAAATTGGAGGATTCTTTCTCAAGCATTCCTTGATATTCCTGAGTTCCAAAATCCACCCCTCCTGTCCTATAGACGAACAACGAATCTCAGAGATAGACTTGTTCATGCAGATCAAAACACCTTACAGTCGAGAGTAAGTAAAAAGCCTGGATGTTTTCCGTGTTTAACCACTTCAGCCCCCCTAGCTTAAACACCCTTAATGACCAGACCACTTTTTACAATTCTGCACTACACTACTTTCACTGTTTATTGCTCGGTCATGCAACTTACCACCCAAATGAATTTTACCTCCTTTTCTTCTCACTAATAGAGCTTTCATTTGGTGGTATTTCATTGCTGCTGCCATTTTTACTTTTTTTTGTTATTAATCGAAATTTTTGCAAAAAAATGACATTTTTCACTTTCAGTTGTAAAATTTTGCAAAAAAAACGACATCCATATATAAATTTTTCTCTAAATTTATTGTCCTACATGTCTTTGATAAAAAAAAAATGTTTGGGTAAAAGTTATAGCGTTTACAAACTATGGTACAAAAATGTGAATTTCCGCTTTTTGAAGCAGTTTTGACTTTCTGAGCACCTGTCGTGTTTCCTGAGGTTCTACAATGGCCAGACAGTACAAACACCCCACAAATGACCCCATTTCGGAAAGTAGACACCCTAAGGTATTCGCTGATGGGCATAGTGAGTTCATAGAACTTTTTATTTTTTGTCACAAGTTAGCAGAAAATGATGATTCTTTTTTTTTTTTCTTACAAAGTCTCATATTCCACTAACTTGTGACAAAAAATAAAAACTTCCATGAACTCACTATGCCCATCACGAAATACCTTGGGGTGTCTTCTTTCCAAAATGGGGTCACTTGTGGGGTAGTTATACTGCCCTGGCATTTTAGGGGCCCAAATGCGTGCGAAGTAGTTTGAAATCAAAATCTGTAAAAAATGGCCGGTGAAATCCGAATGGTGCTTTTTGGAATGTGGGTCCCTTTGCCCACCTAGGCTGCAAAAAAGTGTCACACATCTGGTACTGTCGTACTCAGGAGAAGTTGGGCAATGTGTTTTGGGGTGTCATTTTACATATACCCATGCTGGGTGACAGAAATATCTTGGCAAAAGACAACTTTTCCCATTTTTTTATACAAAGTTGGCATTTGACCAAGATATTTATCTCACCCAGCATGGGTATATGTAAAATGACACCCCAAAACACATTGCCCAACTCCTCCTGAGTACGGCAATACCACATGTGTGACACTTTTTTGCAGCCTAGGTGGGCAAAGGGGCCCACATTCCAAAGAGCACCTTTAGGATTTCACAGGTAATTTTTTACACATTTTGATTTCAAACTACTTACCACACATTAGGGCCCCTAGAATGCCAGGGCAGTATAACTACCCCACAAGTGACCCCATTTTGGAAAGAAGACACCCCAAGGTATTCCGTGAGGGGCATGGCGAGTTCCTAGAATTTTTTATTTTTTGTCACAAGTTAGCGGAAAATGATGATTTTTTTATTTATTTTTTTCTTACAAAGTCTCATATTCCACTAACTTGTGACAAAAAATAAAAACCTCCATGAACTCACTATGCCCATCACGAAATACCTTGGGGTGTCTTCTTTCCAAAATGGGGTCACTTGTGGGGTAGTTATACTGCCCTGGCATTCTAGGGGCCCTAATGTGTGGTAAGTAGTTTGAAATCAAAATGTGTAAAAAATGACCTGTGAAATCCTAAAGGTACTCTTTGGAATGTGGGCCCCTTTGCTCACCTAGGCTGCAAAAAAGTGTGGTATTGCCGTACTCAGGAGAAGTTGGGCAATGTGTTTTGGGGTGTCATTTTACATATACCCATGGTGGGTGAGATAAATATCTCGGCAAAAGACACCTTTTCCAATTTCTTTATACAAAGTTGGCATTTGACCGAGATATTTCTGTCACCCAGCATGGGTATATGTAAAATGACACCCCAAAACACATTCCCCAACTTCTCCTGAGTACGGCGATACCAGATGTGTGACACTTTTTTGCAGCCTAGATGCGCAAAGGTGCCCACATTCCTTTTAGGAGGGCATTTTTAGACATTTTTATCCCAGACTTCTTCTCACGCTTTAGGGCCCCTAAAATTCCATGTGACCCCATTTTGGAAAGAAGACACCCGAAGGTATTCAATGAGGGGCATGGCGAGTTCATAGAAATTGATTTTTTTTGCCACAGGTTAGCGGAAATTGATTTTTTGGGGTTTTTTCTCACAAAGTCTCCCTTTCCGCTAACTTGGGACAAAAATTTCAATCTTTCATGGACTCAATATGCCCCTCAGCGAATACCTTGGGGTGTCTACTTTCCGAAATGGGGTCACATGTGGGGTATTTATACTGCTCTGGCATTTTAGGGGCCCTAAAGCGTGAGAAGAAGTCTGAAATATAAATGTCTAAAAAATTTTACGCATTTGGATTCCGTGAGGGGTATGGTGAGTTCATGTGAGATTTTATTTTTTGACACAAGTTAGTGGAATATGAGACTTTGTAAGAAAAAAAATAAATAAAAATTTCCGCTAACTTGGGCCAAAAAAATGTCTGAATGGAGCCTTACAGGGGGTGATCAATGACAGGGGGGTGATCAGGGAGTGTATATGGGGTTATCACCCCCCTGTCATTGATCACCCCCCTGTAAGGCTCCATTCAGACGTCCGTATGTGTTTTGCGGATCCACGGATACATGGATCGGATCCGCAAAACACATACGGACATCTGAATGGAGCCTTACAGGGGGGTGATCAATGACAGGGGGGTGATCAGGGAGTCTATATGGGGTGATCACCCCCCTGTCATTGATCACCCCCCTGTAAGGCTCCATTCAGATGTCCGTATGTGTTTTGCGGATCCGATCCATGTATCCGTGGATCCGTAAAAAACAGACGGACGTCTGAATGGAGCCTTACAGGGGGGTGATCAATGACAGGGGGGTGATCAGGGAGTCTACATGGGGTGAACACCCCCCTGTAAGGCTCCAGTCAGACGTCTGTATGTGTTTTGCGGATCCGATCCATGTATCCGTGGATCCGTAAAAAACAGACGGACGTCTGAATGGAGCCTTACAGGGGGGTGATCAATGACAGGGGGGTGATCAATGACAGGGATGTGATCAGGGAGTCTATATGGGGTGATCACCCCCCTGTCATTGATCACCCCCCTGTAAGGCTCCATTCAGATGTCCGTATGTGTTTTGCGGATCCAATCCATGTATCCGTAAAAAACAGACGGACGTCTGAATGGAGCCTTACAGGGGGGTGATCAATGACAGGGGGGTGATCAGGGAGTCTATATGGGGTGATCACCCCCCTGTAAGGCTCCAGTCAGACGTCTGTATGTGTTTTGCGGATCCGATCCATGTATCCGTGGATCCGTAAAAAAACATACGGACGTCTGAATGGAGCCTTACAGGGGGGTGATCAATGACAGGGGGGTGATCAGGGAGTCTATATGGGGTGATCACCCCCCTGTCATTAATCACCCCCCTGTAAGGCTCCATTCAGATGTCCGTATGTGTTTTGCGGATCCGATCCATGTATCCGTAAAAAACAGACGGAGGTCTGAATGGAGCCTTACAGGGGGTGATCAATGACAGGGGGGTGATCAATGACAGGGGGGTGATCAGGGAGTCTATATGGGGTGATCACCCCCCTGTGAGGCTCCAGTCAGACGTCTGTATGTGTTTTACGGATCTGATCCATGTATCCGTGGATACGTAAAAAACATACGGACGTCTGAATGGAGCCTTACAGGGGGGGTGATCAATGACAGGGGGGTGATCAATAACAAGGGGGTGATCAGGGAGGCTATATGGGGTGATCACCCCCGTCATTGATCACCCCCCTGTAAGGCTCCATTCAGACATCCGTATGTGTTTTGCGGATCCAATCCATGTATCAGTGGATCCGTAAAAAACATACGGATGTCTGAATGAAGCCTTACAAGGGGGTGATCAATGACAGGAGGGTGATCAATGACAGGGGGGTGATCAGGCAGTCTATATGGGGTGATCAGGGGTTAATAAGTGACAGGGGGGGTGTAGTGTAGTGTAGTGGTGTTTGGTGCTACTTATTACTGAGCTGCCTGTGTCCTCTGGTGGTCGATCCAAGCAAAGGGGACCACCAGAGGACCAGGTAGCAGGTATATTAGACGCTGTTATCAAAACAGCGTCTAATATACCTGTTAGGGGTTAAAAAAATCGCATCTCCAGCCTGCCAGCGAACGATCGCCGCTGGCAGGCTGGAGATCCACTCGCTCACCTTCCGATCCTGTGAACGCGCGCGACTGTGTGCGCGCGTTCACAGGAAATCTCGCCTCTCGCGAGAGGACGCGTATATGCGTCCACCCAGAATAGCAGGGCCGCCGCCAGGACGCAATCCTGCGTACGGCGGTCCTGAGGAAGTTAAATTGCTGTCATTGCAACAGCATGATCAGGGGTAACTTCTTTGCACATCCTCGAACGGGAGCCCGATATCGCATTCGGGGACACTACACATGTAGCTCCTCATATGTGATATACGTTCTCCAATGCCCTTGCGGTTTGTTATACGTAGGGGAAACTACACAGGAAGCCCAAAAAAATATTACTCAACACAAATCCAAAATACGTAATTCTGTCCTTGAATTGCCAGTCTCTGAACATTTTGTCAAACATAAACACAGTGTTTCCCAATTGAAATTTTTGATTATAGATGGAATTCCACAATCTCAGAGGGGAGGTAATTGTGAAACATTGTTGAAAAAAACTTGAACTTCAATGAATTTTCAAATTGGATACTTTAGAGCCCAAGGGACTCAATAGGGACTTCGGACTTAGCATCTTTCTATAGGTGTTCTATCCAGTGTATATATGCCTTGCTTTTATCCTCCTTCATATAGGCTGTAACACAGTAAGTTTGGTACCCAACAATTATTGTTGTGAATTTTAACTCATTGTTGCACTTTGTGGTTTCTCTTTCAGGCAATGCTCCGTGTGGACACAGGGACTCTCCAGCCTTACACCATAGGGGAACTCTTGTTCGACTGTGCAACATACTAGTGAATTCCCTCCTTTTTTTCCAATACAGATAGGAAGCTCTAGGATTCCCTTCCTGACTAACAAGGAAAAGCCCTTTGGATATACAGCTACCAGAGGGTGAGTTCGTTTTTGATATGAATGCAGGCCGATCAGTATTGGTGTTGAATGTATGGGTCGTAGTGGTAATGGTGTACCCTGAGGATTAAGGGACAAACGTACACATGACCCGTTGGTGCTCATGTGGGGATGGATTTTGGGAGAGACCCTTGAATTTGGGCACTGTCCCATCTTCCTATATATGAGTAGAGTGAATGCCCCCCCGTGGTGTTTCCAGGGTGGAATGGGACCATCTTGAAGGGTGCTCCCGGACCTAGGATATACCATGGGATGAATGAACACTCGGACCTCCCTTTAGAGGGACTAGGGCATCTAAATGATGATCACGTAACTTTGGGAGGCCCCAGTATGTCCTCTGGAAGCCCAAAACAGGATTGGGGGTCACTCTAATACTGATCTCATTTCTAAGGGTTTTTCAGTGCTGAAATAGGGTCTGACGTCCTCCGTTTAGCCATTTACCCCCTCTGTGAAATATGCATTAGTTGTTAATCCCCCCGTCTTTAGGTTGGGTTTTATATATTAAGTACACCCAAGGGTCTCCCGTTTGTCAGGATCTTTTCTTATATTCTATATCACTTTAGATGCAATCTGACCATCAGAGAGTGGACTGTATAGATATTAGAGAGAATTATTTATTTTTAAAAACGGCATATTGCATGGCAACAGCTTGCGTCACTAGGTTACAGTGAATGTTGGATTCCTAGTGGATATTCTTCCCAGCTTCTTTGGATCTTCCTAGCAACATCTTACGTCACATGAATATTGAATTCTAAATGGTGGATTGCTCCGGTCATGTGATCTTATTATGTTCACATGACGGTCGGCGCATGCGCAGTTGAACAAGTGGTACTCTGAACCGGGGCGCCTCTGTAATTATGGTAGAAGCATGCCGGGCGAGTCCTCATGGCAGGTGGGACCCACCCTGTGAACACATGGATGGTCACCTGTGTGAGTATTTATAGTGTGCTAAGGCATATTATCTAAGGGATGTTTTTAATTGTGGGTAATAGAGTGAAAACACCCCTTTAGGGGGAGGCACCTATCACATTGAACTTAGGGTTATATAAGGATGATATTGTCCATTATTGCACTGCTTGATAAAGACTTATTATAGTCGAAACGTCGCAATTGTATGCTGCTTTATTAAATAACGAGGAGTGCTGCAGATTTTTTCAAGTATTGCAATTTTCATAGAGCCATATTTTTTTTATTTTTCTGGCTATGGTCTTGTGTGGGGGCTCATTTTTGCAGGGTGAGGTGATGTTTTTATTGCTACCATTTTGGGGTAGATACGACTTTTTGATTGATTAACCACCTCCGGACCGCTGTACGCACAGACGCGTCCTGGAGGTGGTTGATTCATTCCTCCGAGACGCGAGATTTCCTGTGAACGCGCGCACACAGGCGCGCGCGCTCACAGGAACGGAAGGTAAGAGAGTTGATCTCCAGCCTGCCAGCGGCGATCGTTCGCTGGCAGGCTGGAGATGTGTTTTTTTTAACCCCTAACAGGTATATTAGACGCTGTTTTGATAACAGCGTCTAATATACCTGCTACCTGGTCCTCTGGTGGTCCCATTTGTTTGGATCGACCACCAGAGGACACAGGTAGCTCAGTAAAGTCCCACCAAGCACCACTACACTACACTACACCCCCCCCCGTCACTTATTAACCCCTTATTAGCCCCTGATCACCCCATATAGACTCCCTGATCACCCCCCTGTCATTGATTACCCCCCTGTCATTGATCAACCCCCTGTAAAGCTCCATTCAGATGTCCGCATGATTTTTACGGATCCACTGATAGATGGATCGGATCCGCAAAACGCATCCGGACGTCTGAATGAAGCCTTACAGGGGCATGATCAATGACTGTGGTGATCACCCCATATAGACTCCCTGATCACCCCCCTGTAAAGCTCCATTCAGACGTCCGCATGATTTTTACGGATCCACTGATAGATGGATCGGATCCGCAAAACGCATCCGGACGTCTGAATGAAGCCTTACAGGGGCATGATCAATGACTGTGGTTATCACCCCATATAGACTCCCTGATCACCCCCCTGTCATTGATCACCCCCCTGTCATTGATTACCCCCCTGTAAAGCTCCATTCAGACGTCCGCATGATTTTTACGGATCCACTGATAGATGGATCGGATCCGCAAAACGCATCCGGACGTCTGAATGAAGCCTTACAGGGGCATGATCAATGACTGTGGTTATCACCCCATATAGACTCCCTGATCACCCCCCTGTCATTCATTACCCCCCTGTAAAGCTCCATTCAGACGTCCGCATGATTTTTACGGATCCACTGATAGATGGATCGGATCCGCAAAACGTATCCGGACGTCTGAATGAAGCCTTACAGGGGCATGATCAATGACTGTGGTGATCACCCCATATAGACTCCCTGATCACCCCCCTGTCATTGATTACCCCCCTGTCATTGATCACCCCCCTGTAAAGCTCCATTCAGACGTCCGCATGATTTTTACGGATCCACTGATAGATGGATCGGATCCGCAAAACGCATCCGGACGTCTGAATGAAGCCTTACAGGGGCATGATCAATGACTGTGGTTATCACCCCATATAGACTCCCTGATCACCCCCCTGTCATTGATTACCCCCCTGTAAAGCTCCATTCAGACGTCCGCATGATTTTTACGGATCCACTGATAGATGGATCGGATCCGCAAAACGCATCCGGACGTCTGAATGAAGCCTTACAGGGGCATGATCAATGACTGTGGTGATCACCCCATATAGACTCCCTGATCACCCCCCTGTCATTGATTACCCCCCTGTCATTGATCACCCCCCTGTAAAGCTCCATTCAGACGTCCGCATGATTTTTACGGATCCACTGATAGATGGATCGGATCCGCAAAACGCATCCGGACGTCTGAATGAAGCCTTACACGGGCGTGATCAATGACTGTGGTTATCACCCCATATAGACTCCCTGATCACCCCCCTGTCATTGATCACCACCCCTGTCATTGATCACCCCCCCTGTCATTGATCACCCCCCCTGTCATTGATCACCCCCCTGTCATTGATCACCCCCCTGTCATTGATCACCCCCCTGTCATTGATCAACCCCCCTGTCATTGATCACCCCCCTGTCATTGGAATATGGGCCCCTTTGCCCACCTAGGCTGCAAAAAAGTGTCACACATCTGGTATCTCCGTATTCAGGAGAAGTTGGGGAATGTGTTTTGGGGTGTCTTTTTACATATACCCATGCTGGGTGAGAGAAATATCTTGGCAAAAGACAACTTTTCCCATTTTTTTATACAAAGTTGGCATTTGACCAAGATATTTATCTCACCCAGCATGGGTATATGTAAAATGACACCCCAAAACACATTCCCCAACTTCTACTGAATACGGAGATACCAGATGTGTGACACTTTTTTGCAGCCTAGGTGGGCAAAGGGGCCCACATTCCAAAGAGCACCTTTCGGATTTCACTGGTCAGTTTTTACAGAATTTGATTTCAAACTCCTTACCACACATTTGGGCCCCTAGAATGCCAGGGCAGTATAACTACCCCACAAGTGACCCCATTTTGGAAAGAAGAGACCCCAAGGTATTTCGTGATGGGCATAGTGAGTTCATGGAAGTTTTTATTTTTTGTCACAAGTTAGTGGAATATGAGACTTTGTAAGAAAAAAAAAAGAAAAATAAAAATCATCATTTTCCGCTAACTTGTGACAAAAAATAAAAAGTTCTATGAACTCACTATGCCCATCAGCGAATACCTTAGGGTGTGTACTTTCCGAAATGGGGTCATTTGTGGGGTGTTTGTACTGTCTGGGCATTGTAGAACCTCAGGAAACATGACAGGTGCTCAGAAAGTCAGAGCTGCTTCAAAAAGCGGAAATTCACATTTTTGTACCATAGTTTGTAAACGCCATAACTTTTACCCAAACCATTTTTTTTTTACCCAAACATTTTTTTTTTATCAAAGACATGTAGAACAATAAATTTAGAGCAAAATTTATATATGGATGTCATTTTTTTTGCAAAATTTTACAACTGAAAGTGAAAAATGTCATTTTTTTGCAAAAAAATCGTTAAATTTCGATTAATAACAAAAAAAGTAAAAATGTCAGCAGCAATGAAATACCACCAAATGAAAGCTCTATTAGTGAGAAGAAAAGGAGGTAAAATTCATTTGGGTGGTAAGTTGCATGACCGAGCAATAAATGGTGAAAGTAGTGTAGGTCAGAAGTGTAAAAAGTGGCCTGGTCTTTCAGGGTGTTTAAGCACTGGGGGCTGAGGTGGTTAAAGGGATTCTGTCATCAGGTTTGGGGCTATAGAGATACGGACATGCACGGCTAGATCGCCGCTAGCATGTCCGCAATATATGTGTTCTATAGGGCTGTGTGGTTTTAATTTCTTTAAAAAAGGATTTTATAGATATGTAAATTAGTGTTGAATGTGTCCAATGGGCTGTACTAACCTTCCTTGTGCCCAGCCGTGCCCTGCCACGCCCGCCTGTGAAGGAGCCCAGCACCGCCTATGTCTCCTCCTTTCATCAACGATAGATAGGCGTAATCTCGTGATGCGTGAGCTCGCGCATTGCGCAGTGCCGATATAGTGTTCCTTCCCTGTGCTGGCATCAGCCTCAGGGAAAGAACTGCGCATCGCGAGATTACGGCTATCTATCGTTGATGAAAGGAGGAGACATAGGCTGTGCTGGGCTCCTTCACAGGCAGGCGTGGCTGGGCACAAGGAAGGTTAGTACAGCCCCTTGGACACATTCAACACTCATTTACATATCTATAAAATCCTTTTTTAAAGATATTAAAACCACACAGCCCTATAGGACACATATATTGCGGACATGCTAGCGGCGATCTAGCCGTGCATGTCCGTATCTCTATAGCCCCAAACCTGATGACAGAATCCCTTTAACATTATATTTTTTGGGAGGTAAGCTCACTAAAAAAATCTATTTTGGCGCAATATACAGTACAGACCAAAAGTTTGGACACACCTTCTCATTCAAAGAGTTTTCTTTATTTTCATGACTATGAAAATTGTAGATTCACACTGAAGGCATCAAAACTATGAATTAACACATGTGGAATTATATACATAACAAACAAGTGTGAAACAACTGAAAATATGTCATATTCTAGGTTCTTCAAAGTAGCTACCTTTTGCTTTGATTACTGCTTTGCACACTCTTGGCACTCTCTTGATGAGCTTCAAGAGGTAGTCCCCTGAAATGGTTTTCACTTCACTGGTGTGCCCTGTCAGGTTTAATAAGTGGGATTTCTTGCCTTATAAATGGGGTTGGGACCATCAGTGGCGTTGAGGAGAAGTCAGGTGGATACACAGCTGATAGTCCTACTGAATAGACTGTTAGAATTTGTATTATGGCAAGAAAAAAGCAGCTAAGTAAAGAAAAACGAGTGGCCATCATTACTTTAAGAAATGAAGGTCAGTCAGTCAGCCGAAAAATTGGGAAAACTTTGAATGTAAGGGCTATTTGACCATGAAGGAGAGTGATGGGGTGCTGCGCCAGATGACCTGGCCTCCACAGTCACCGGACCTGAACCCAATCGAGATGGTTTGGGGTGAGCTGGACCGCAGAGTGAAGGCAAAAGGGCCAACAAGTGCTAAGCATCTCTGGGAACTCCTTCAAGAATGTTGGAAGACCATTTCAGGGGACTACCTCTTGAAGCTCATCAAGAGAATGCCAAGAGTGTGCAAAGCAGTAATCAAAGCAAAAGGTGGCTACTTTGAAGAACCTAGAATATGACATATTTTCAGTTGTTTCACACTTGTTTGTTATGTATATAATTCCACATGTGTTAATTCATAGTTTTGATGCCTTCATAGTCATGAAAATAATGAAAACTCTTTGAATGAGAAGGTGTGTCCAAACTTTTGGTCTGTACTGTATATATATTTTTTTTACGGTGATCGACCTGATGGGGTAGATCATATGATATTATTATAGAGCTGGTCGTTGCGGACGCGGTGATACCAAATATGTCTATTTTTTTAATAACATTTTTTATGCAGCGTCTGGATACTGTACAACACTGTGGACTTGCCACATGGAAATCCATGGTGGCAAATCCACAGCATTTCAGTCACATATGAACATACCCTAAAACTGTATTTTTTTTTTCCAATATAATTTTTATTATTTTTCTCCCATTCAAAAAAAAAATAAACATCATAGCAATGCAATTGATATTCCATCACACATATGACATTAATCAGAAACACAGAGCGTCAAAAGAATCTTGCATATACTTATTCAACACGTCGCATTATAATGTACAATAAAGTAACGCCACCCCTCTCCCCCCCTTCCCCTGCATCAGCCTAAACTCCATATCCAGTCACTAAACAAAGTAAGCGTGTCATTGGGTTGATATCACCTTTAGAGCCCCCAGCTTGTCTTTCAGATCTTCCAACAAGTATCATGCCGTCAGCTTGAAAGGAGACATAATTCTTGCATATTCACCTGGCTCTATATGGCTCAGCACGAACTTGCCATGTTAAGTATAACTTTTTCCCTAGAATTTCCTTTTGTTGTAATGCCTCAAGCCACTCTAGGTGAAATGTGTGTTTGAGTTGTGCAGTGACCATAGAAACAGAAGGGACCTGAGGTTGGAGCCACAATTTCAGTAGACACTTTTTGGCCCCTAGTAGAATTTCACAATTTCAATAGACACTTTTTGGCCCCTAGTAGAATTTTATGCCCCATTGGCGCGACAGACGCCACTGCATAATCATCTGACTGTTCAGATCTAATGATTTGAACATGTAGTATTGCCATTTCAGGGGTAATGTCTGCCTCATTCCTGCCACATTGTTTCAGTAGGTTAGTAATGCCATTCCAATATTCCCTCAACCTCGGAAAACTCCATAACCCATGGAACAAGTCCGATTTTGAAAGGCCACAATTTGGGCATGCGGTCAACCTATCTTGTCCTGCATCAGAGCTGGGGATATTAAAACCATATATTGCGTGGTGTAAAATCTTTAAATGGGTCTCTCGCCATTGCTCATTCGGGATGGCTTTATATAATGCCCCTATACCAGAACATATAGGTTGGTGTATGTCTTTCACCTCTAAAAGTGTCTCCCATCTCTGGAACATCTTCTTAGGATCCACTCTCTCCCATCTGTCCCTAAAAGATTGATAAAGAAGTGAAATTGATGGCCTGGTTTTCATTCTTAGGAGTGAGTCAAACTCATTCGCTCTCCATTCCCTAGTAAGATCTTTGCACAAGCCCTTACCGTAAGACATAAGCTGTACATACGGCAAACAGGTCGGCTCCTTCAAGTTCCACTTCTCTCTCAATTCAGTCTATGTCATCCATCTAGCTTCCGTCTCGTGGAATAGGTCACCCATTCTTTTAATCCCTTTCTGTGCCCAATTAAACATAAGTTTGCTAGTCCTACCCGGTTCAAAATTTGGGTTAGCTACTATTGGGAGATGTTTGGACAGTTGGTAAGGCAAACCATACATCTTCCTTAATATTTTCCACACAATAATTGTGTCCCTTAGTACCAGAGATTTTTTAATTGGCCCCGGCAGTCTGGAGATACTGGTATGCAACAATACCACCAAGTCCCAAGGTTTTGCTAGCTGTTTTTCTAATTTAAGGTTGGAATAGAAAGATGTCTGGTTTGTCCAGTCCAATATATATCTGCTGTTACAAGCTATATTGTACCCTCGAATGTCTGGGAAGTTGATGCCGCCCAGGTCTTTCCTTACTTTTAGTTTGTCTAAAGCAATCCTTGGCTTCTTACCCTGCCATATAAACTGAACAAACTTACTCTCCAAGAGTTTAACATCTGCATGACGTAGTAAAAGCGGGATTGTCTGCATTTGGCAACTCCCATCATTTTCACCAGGCAGCATCGCCCCATTAAGGAAAGAGGCAATCCCTGCCATCTGTCCAAGTCAGCTCTAATCCGGGATATTAGTGGTGGAAAGTTAAGTTGATATAGGGAATGAGGATCTCTCCCTATCTTTACCCCCAGATACGTTATATATGATTTGGCTATAGTGATTCCCAGTACCCTATTCAGTTTCTTTAGGGCGTCAGTCTTGGGTAATAGAGGTAGGAATTCACACTTAGATATGTTTACCTTGTACCCGGAATAGCTTCCAAAGACCTCTAAAGCCTTAAAGACACCTGGTATGTGTTCCTCTGGCTTAGCTAGAAACAGGACCACATCATCATCAAAGAGTGCTGCTTTCACTTGTGACGACCCCACCTCTATTCCCTCATACAGATCTGATGAGCAAAGGAGCCGTGACAGAGGTTCCAATGCCAGGTTAAACAGCAAAAGAGAGAGCGGACACCCCTGTCTCGTGCCCTTCTTCAATTCAAAGGGCTTGGAGAGATAGCCCTGAGTGTACACCCGTGCCTTCGGGTTTTTATATAGATTCGTAATAAATGTTCTAAAAGCTCCCTTGAATCCTAATTTGTTTAACACTGCCTCCAGCCATGCCCACCTTACATTATCAAAAGCTTTTTCAGCATCCAAGGTGAGCATGGCTGGGGTTTCGCCAGAATGAGGTCTGTGACGGACCCTGTCTAGAGCTGCTAAGACCGCCCTGATGTTCATAACCGCCGAACGACCCTGGACAAACACCACCTGTTCGATCCCTATCAGGGACGGAAGAAAAGAAGCCAGCCTATCAGCCATAATTTTAGACAGGATCTTAGTGTCTACATTAATTAGGGATATAGGTCTATAAGAGCTAGGTAGTAAGGGATCTTTCCCTGGTTTGGGTAATAGTTTGATGTAAGATACATTCTCCTTATCTGGGTGAATCTTGCCTTTCAATATGTCATTGTAAGGTGCAACATTATTGGGGATACTTGTGAAATTAATATCTTATAATATTCCCCCAAAAATCCGTCGGGCCCCGGGGCTTTGGCATTTTTCAAGCCTTTAATGACCAATTGGAGTTCCTCCATGGTCACATCTGCATTTAATCTCTGAAGTTGGTCAAGTTTCACCGTGGGCAATTTCACACGTTCTAATAGGGTATCAACTAGCGGGAATAAGGGGCTATCTTCATACAAAGCCGCATAGTATTGGCCTACTACTTCATTTATTCCTGCCGGATCAATAACCACCTTCCCTTCACTGTCTTTAATTCTAGATATAAACTGAGGCATTCTCTGGCCCTTGGCTAGGTTAGCCAGTAGACGGCCAGCTTTGTTCCCATGTCGGTATAATTTGGCTTCAAATTGTGTTTGTTTGAGGGATTCCATGTCCCTTTCACTCATTACAAAGGCTTGACGCGCTTCTACCCATTTTGCCTTATTTTCTGCTGAAGGCACCTCTGTAAACTGCCTGTACATTTGTCGGACGTTAGCACTCGCCTGTTCAAAGTATTGCTGACACTTTTTCTTTCTGCTGAACATATAACCCATGATACGTCCCCTCATAACCGCCTTAGATGTATGCCAGAAGAGTTCCGGTGTATCTATATGGGCCTGATTATTGTCCTTATACTCCTCGCACCATCCTACTAGTTTATTTTTGAAGTCTTCATTCTTTAATAAATTTGACGGAAACCTCCACAAATAATCCTCACCATTTAAGAAGGTGTCCCTTAACCCCTTAAGGACCGGGCTCATTTTCACCTTAAGGACCAGGCCATTTTTTGCAAATCTGACCAGTGTCACTTTAAGTGCTGATAACTTTAAAACGCTTTGACTTATCCAGGCCGTTCTGAGATTGTTTTTTCGTCACATATTGTACTTCATGACACTGGTAAAATGAAGTCAAAAAATTTTTTTTTTTGCACAAAAAAATACCTAATTTACCAAAAATTTGGAAAAATTTGCAAATTTCAAAGTTTCAGTTTCCTCTACTTCTGTAATACATAGTAATACCCCAAAAAATTGTGATGACTTTACATTCCCCATATGTCTACTTCATGTTTGAATTGTTTTGGGAATGATATTTTATTTTTTGGGGATGTTACAAGGCTTAGAAGTTTAGAAGCAAATCTTGAAATTTTTCAGAAATTTACAAAAACTCAATTTTTAGGGACCAGTTCAGGTCTGAAGTCACTTTGCGAGGCTTACATAATAGAAACCACCCAAAAATGACCCCATCTAAGAAACTACACCCCTCAAGGTATTCAAAACAGATTTTGCATACATTGTTAACCCTTTAGGTGTTGCACAAGAGTTATTGGCAAATGGGGAGGAAATTTGAGAATTTCATTTTTTGTCTAATTTTTAATTTTAACCCATTTTTTCCACTAACAAAGCAAGGGTTAACAGCCAAACAAGATTGTATCTTTATTGCCCTGACTCTGCCGTTTACAGAAACACCCAATATGTGGCCGTAAACTACTGTACGGCCACACAGCGGGGCGTAGAGTGAAAGGTGCGCCGTATGGTTTTTGGAAGGCTGGTTTTTATGGACTGGTTTTTTGACACCATGTCCCATTTGAAGCCCCCTGATGCACCCCTAGAGGAGAAACTCCCTAAAAGTGACCCCATCTAAGAAACTACACCCCTAAAGGTATTCAAAACTGATTTTACATACGTCGTTAACCCTTTAGGTGTTGCACAAGAGTTATTGGCAAATGGGGATGAAATTTGAGAATTTCATTTTTTTGCCTAATTTTCAATTTTAACCCATTTTTTCCACTAACAGAGCAAGGGTTAACTGCCAAACAAGACTGTATCTTTATTCCCCTGACTCTGCTGTTTACAGAAACACCCCATATGTGGCCGTAAACTACTGTATGGCCACACAGCGGGGCGTAGAGTGAAAGGTGCGCCGTTTGGTTTTTGGAAGGCAGGTTTTGCTGGACTGGTTTTTTGACACCTTGTCCCATTTGAAGCCCCCCTGATGCACCCCTAGATTAGAAATTCCATAAAAGTGACCCCATCTAAGAAACTACACCCCTCACGCTATTCAAAACTGATTTTACAAACTTTGTTAACCCTTTAGGTGTTGCACAAGATTTAATGGAAAATAGAGACACAATTTCAAAATTTTAAATTTTTGGCAGATTTTCCATTTTAATATTTTTTTTCCAGTTACAAAGCAAGGGTTAACAGCCAAACAAAACTCATTATTTATGGCCCTTATTCTGTAGTTTACAGAAACACCCCATATGTGGTCGTAAACCGCTGTACGGGCACACGGCAGGGCGCAGAAGGAAAGGAATGCCATACGGTTTTTGGAAGGCAGATTTTGCTGGACTGGTTTTTTGACACCATGTCCCATTTGAAGCCCCCCTGATGCACCCCTAGAGTAGAAACTCCAAAAAAGTGACTCCATTTTAGAAACTACGGGATAGGGTGGCAGTTTTGTTGGTACTAGTTTAGGGTACATATGATTTTTGGTTGCTCTATATTACACTTTTTGTGCAGCAAGGTAACAAGAAATAGCTTTTTTGGCACTTTTTTTTTTTGTTATTTACAACATTCATCTGACAGGTTTTATCATGTGGTAATTTTATAGAGCAGGTTGTCACGGACGCGGCGATACCTAATATGTATACTATTTTTTTTATTTATGTAAGTTTTATACAATAACTTCATTTTTAAAACCAAAAAAATGTTTTAGTGTCTCCATAGTCTAAGAGCCATAGTTTTTTCAGTTTTTGGGCAATTATCTTGAGTAGGGTCTCATTTTTTGCGGGATGAGATGACGGTTTGATTGGCACTATTTTGGGGTGCATATGACTTTTTGATCGCTCGCTATTACACTTTTTGTGACGTAAGATGGCAAAAAATGGCTTTTTTTACACAGTTTTTGTTTTTATTTTTTTACGGTGGTCACCTGAGGGGTTAGGTCATGTGATATTTTTATAGAGCCGGTCGATACGGACGCGGCGATACCTAATATGTATACTTTTTATTTTATTTATGTAGGTTTTACACAATGATTTCATTTTTGAAACAAAAAAAATCATGTTTTAGTGTTTCCATAGTCTAAGAGCCATAGTTTTTTCAGTTTTTGGGCGATTATCTTGGGTAGGGTCTCATTTTTTGCGGGATGAGATGACGGTTTGATTGGTACTATTTTGGCGTACATGCAACTTTTTTGATTACTTTTATTACCTTTTTTGGGAAGTAAGGTGGGCAAAATTTCAATTTTCTCATAGTTTTTATTTTTTTATTTTTATGGCGTTCACCGTGCGGGGAAAGTAACATGACCGTTTTATAGATCAGGTCGTTACGGACGCGGCGATACCTAATATGTGTAGTGTATTTTATTTTTTTAATTTTTATTCAGTGATAAATGTTTTTTTTTTATCTTAACTTTTTTCACTTTTTTTTACATTTTTGTGACCCAGACCCACTTGGTTCTTGAAGATCCAGTGGGTCTGATGTCTGTATAATACAGTACAGTACAATATATATTGTTCTGTACTGTATTTTACTTACACTGAACAGATCTATGCTTTTAGCACAGATCTGTTCAGCACCATGGACAGCAGGACGCCTGAGCAGGCGTCCTGTTGCCATGGGAACCTTCCCCGTCTGCTCAGAACTTCGCAGACGGGGAAGGGTAAGCACGAGCTGAGGGGGGCTCTCTGGGGGCTGTCGTACGGACCGCGGTATGGAAAGGGTTAAACGGCTGACATCTGCACAGATGTCAGCCGTTTATACCAGGGTGCCAGCAATGTGCTGGCACCCTGGTATAACCCACTAGAAGCCAACGATCGTTCATGGGGAGGCGGGCGGGGGATCGCGATCCCGCCTGCCGCACCGCCCGCCCCCACCGCCTGCGATACCCCCCCGCACCACCCGCCGGCATAAAATCGTGCAGGGGTGCAGGGGGGGGGTGAAAAATATAGATTTTAGCCACTCTAAAGTTTCTGATCCCCGCGGGGATCAGAAACTGCAAAAAGCGCAGCAAACCGCAGGTCTGAATTGACCTGCGGTTTGCTGCGATCGCCGATACGGGGGGGTCAAATGACCCCCCCCTGCATTGTTACGGGATGCCGGCTGAATGATTTCAGCCGAAATCCCGTTCCGATTAACCCCTGGGGCGCCGGAATACAGATTTTAAGTCATTGGTCCTTAAGGACGTCCTTGGTCCTTAAGGACTCGGGAAATAGGGCGTATCAGTACGTCCTATGTCCTTAAGGGGTTAAGACCAGGGTTACTGGAGCATGATCTGATATATTAATATCTCCAATATTAGCATGTTCCACCAAGCCTGATAGGGAGCTCTGAGTGAAAATATAGTCAATACGTGACCATGAATCCCTAGCGTGGGAGTAAAAGGTGAATGCCCTTTCATCTGGATGATATTGCCGCCAAGGGTCCACTAACCCCACTGATTCCCTCATAGGTCCCAATACTGTGTCCTGCGCCATGCTTGCCCTGTTGTCTGCTGACTTGATTCTTCTATCTTCCTTCCCTACCACTACGGAGTTGAAGTCGCCCCCCTACTATTAGATTTGAAGCCCTATCTGTGAGTAGGTTGCCCTCTAGTGCCCTAAAAAATTGCGTATTATTGGAATTCGGGCCATATAC
Source organism: Bufo bufo (assembly GCF_905171765.1). Lineage (NCBI taxonomy): Eukaryota > Metazoa > Chordata > Amphibia > Anura > Bufonidae > Bufo > Bufo bufo. Next base: position 471,862,066 of record NC_053390.1, read on the forward strand.
ATTGAAGATAGTGTATTCCATATTCTGAACTCGTATCGATACCTTAACCCATCTCCCTTTATCGTCTGCTACAGACCCCAATAGCGCAAAATTAAACGCCTTGTTAAACAATATCAGGACTCCCGCTTTCCGCTCAGAGGAAGCTGATCCAATCACCTGTCCGACCCATAATTTTTTCATTCTCCCAAAGTCCCTAGCTAACAGATGTGTTTCCTGAAGCAGTGCTATGTCAGGTTTCATCTTCTTAAGGTGACGGAGGATCATCCACCTCTTCTGCGGTGAGCGTAAGCCCTTTACATTCCAGCTAACTATTTTCATATATACAACTACAGGGAGTGCAGAATTATTAGGCAAATTAGTATTTTGACCACATCATCCTCTTTATGCATGTTGTCTTACTCCAAGCTGTATAGGCTCGAAAGCCTACTACCAATTAAGCATATTAGGTGATGTGCATCTCTGTAATGAGAAGGGGTGTGGTCTAATGACATCAACACCCTATATTAGGTGTGCATAATTATTAGGCAACTTCCTTTCCTTTGGCAAAATGGGTCAAAAGAAGGACTTGACAGGCTCAGAAAAGTCAAAAATAGTGAGATATCTTGCAGAGGGATGCAGCACTCTTAAAATTGCAAAGCTTCTGAAGCGTGATCGTCGAACAATCAAACGTTTCATTCAAAATAGTCAACAGGGTCGCAAGAAGCGTGTGGAAAAACCAGGGCGCAAAATAACTGCCCATGAACTGAGAAAAGTCAAGCGTGCAGCTGCCAAGATGCCACCAGTTTGGCCATATTTCAGAGCTGCAACATCATGGTATCATCAAAGATGAGCTTGTGGGGCCTTTTTGGGTTGAGGATGGAGTCAAGCTCAACTCCTAGTCCTACTGCCAGTTTCTGGAAGACACCTTCTTCAAGCAGTGGTACAGGAAAAAGTCTGCATCCTTCAAGAAAAACATGATTTTCATGCAGGACAATGCTCCATCACACGCGTCCAAGTACTCCACAGCGTGGCTGGCAAGAAAGGGTATAAAAGAAGAAAATCTAATGACATGGCCTCCTTGTTCACCTGATCTGAACCCCATTGAGAACCTGTGGTCCATCATCAAATGTAAGATTTACAAGGAGGGAAAACAGTACACCTCTCTGAACAGTGTCTGGGAGGCTGTGGTTGCTGCTGCATGCAATGTTGATGGTGAACAGATCAAAACACTGACAGAATCCATGGATGGCAGGCTTTTGAGTGTCCATGCAAAGAAAGGTGGCTATATTGGTCACTGATTTGTTTTTGTATGTCAGAAATGTATATTTGTGAATGTTGAGATGTTATATTGGTTTCACTGGTAAAAATAAATAATTGAAATGGGTATATATTTGTTTTTTGTTAAGTTGCCTAATAATTATGCACAGTAATAGTCACCTGCACACACAGATATCCCCCTAAAATAGCTAAAACTAAAAACAAACTAAAAACTATTTCCAAAAATATTCAGCTTTGATATTGAGTTTTTTGGGTTCATTGAGAACATGGTTGTTGTTCAATAATAAAATTAATCCTCAAAAATACAACTTGCCTAATAATTCTGCACTCCCTGTATTCTTAGTACATGACATTCTAATGACAAGGGTTGCTACAGGATAGATATAACCCACGGCTGAATGAATCTGGAAGCGAGCGACGGCTGATGCATGAAAATGAACAATATCTTTTACAACATAATAAACTACCCCCCTCCTCCCTGCTAGGATCACCCCCTAACACTGGACTCCTACTGTAACACATTAACCCCAGCTTTACCCTCTCACTTTTCCTCCTGACTTCTCCTTTTTCTGGGCTGCATAGCCTAACTACCTGTCCCTCATAACCCCTATAGTGCAAACCGCATAACATGCAGAAACATATGAAAATACAAACATATGGGCAGTGCTGTAGAGCCTACCCCTGTACGTATCCCCGGCTCTATCAAGCACCTTACTTTACATCCATCTCAAATCGCTGGGTTTGGATGGACTGCAAGAGTCCTGTGCCACGATTCAACTCGGCCACCTGTAATGACCGCTTTATCGTGACCAAGAGTCCCTTCTTCTCGAGGGATCTGCTTGTCCACCGGGACCATTTCCCAGTCAGGCCTCCGTCTGTCTGTAGGTGGTGAACGTCTCCATTATGGGCTCCTCATTTTTTCTTTGCTCCGCTGTCGCTGTCTCGGGAATCTTCCTCTTTGCCTTGGCTCTCCTTCCTGGACATTCGTGCGAAGAAACTCCGCCGCAGCGTCTGGATCCTGGTAGGTTTTAACTTCACCATCTAATGTGGTAACTCGTAAAATCGCCAGGTTATGGACGGCCTTGTATGTATTTGTTAGTACTTTGAAGTGAATTCGCTGGGCAATGGGGAGCCAGTGAAGGGATTGGCAGAGGGGAGAGGCAGAGGAGTAATAGGGTGAGAGGTGGATTAGTCGGGCAGAAGAGTTGAGGATAGATTGGAGGGGTGCGAGTGCTAGATGGAAGGCCACAGAGGAGAATGTTGCAGTAGACCATGTGATTGGAGCATGTGATCTGACGTCACCAAAGGTCCTTTAGCCCGCAGCTCATCATTAAAGAAGTAAAGAAGAGACCGGGAACTACGCGAACAAGAGGAGGTGAGTTAATTATATATATTTTTTTAACCCTCAATTGATCACCTACTAAGCATTCTGTATTCAGAATGCTATTATTTTCCCTTATAACCATGTTATAAGGGAAAATAATAACATCTACACAACACCTAACCCAAGCCCGAACTTCTGTGAAGAAGTTCGGGTTTGGGTACCAAACATGCGTGATTTTTGTCACGCGAGTGCAAAACGCATTACAATGTTTTGCACTCGCGCGGAAAAATCGCGGGTGTTCCCGCAACGCACCCGCACATTTTCCCGCAACGCCCGTGTGAAAGAGGCCTTAATGTCCGGAGCTAGATATTTGGCCACTTCGATGGCTAAAGTTTTATAGTCGATTTTGAGCAGGTCCTCAGTCGGCTTACCGCTGTCATCAGTCGTGTTGTCAGCTCCTTTGCTGGTATTCGGGGATCCAGGGCGGGAGTCCGCCATCTTGCCCAGCGCGGTACTTGCGGTTTGCTTTGCCCCGCTTTTAACTTGCCGTCTGCCACTCCGTAATAAATAACGGTCCATGGACCGGAGACCGCCGCTGTGTGGGTACTCCCAGGTGACTTTCGGAGCCCCTTGATGCCGCTGGAAACGGAGCACAGATGGAAATAGAGGGACAGGCGCCGGAGCTCACTCCGCGTCCTGCATCCCAGCGCTGGAACCGGAAGTCTCAAAAGTGTATTTTATGTATAGATACACAGAAGAAAAATGGAATAGATAGATAAATAGATTTAGATATTTATTGAAAAAAAGAAAGAAAGAAAGAAATGTGTTAGGTGCTCTACACATACCAGTCTCCCTCCCTGGCAGGCTGTAATGAGAGGAGATAATAGTAACTTTATATAAGTTTATTATTTGTACACAAACTTTTGCATAATTACTGTGACTGGATGTCACAGAAATCACATGCCCTGAAGACCATTCTGATTGGTCTGGAGGCAGCAGGAGTCACAGAGGTACTATGGGGCTATTGCGATCTCCCTCTCCAAACAGCCCTTAACCCCTTAGGGACCGGGCTCCTTTTCACCTTAAGGACCAGGCCATTTTTTGCAAATCTGACCAGTGTCACTTTATGTGGTGATAACTTTGAAAAACGCTTTGACTTATCCAGGCCATTCTGAGATTGTTTTTTCATCACATATTGTACTTCATGACACTGGTAAAATGGAGTAAAAAAAATCATTTTTATTTATAAAAAAATACAAAATTAGCAAATTTCCAAGTTTCAATATCTCTACTTCTATAATACATATTAATACCTGGCAGATTTTCCATTTTAATATTTTTTTTCCAGCTACAAAGCAAGGGTTAACAGCCAAACAAAACTCAATATTTATGGCCCTGATTCTGTAGTTTACAGAAACACCCCATATGTGGTTGTAAACTGCTGTACGGGCACACGGCAGGGCGCAGAAGGAAAGGAATGCCATACGGTTTTTGGAAGGCAGATTTTGCTGGACTGTTTTTTTTTACACCATGTTCCATTTGAAGCCCCCCTAATGCACCCCTAGAGTAGAAACTCCATAAAAGTGACCCCATCTAAAAAAACTACACCCCTCAAGGTATTCGAATCAAAACAGATTTTACAAATGTCATTAACCCTTTAGGTGTTCCACAAGAATTAATGGAAAATAGAGATACAATTTCAAAATTTCACTTTTTTGGCAGATTTTCCATTTAATTTTTTTTTTCCAGTTATAAAGCAAGGGTTAACAGCCAAACAAAACTCAATGTTTATGACCCTGATTCTGTAGTTTACAGAAACACCCCATATGTGGTCGTAAACTGCTGTATGGGCACACGGCAGGGCGCAGAAGGAAAGGAATACCATACGGTTTTTGGAAGGAAGATTTTGCTGGACTGGTTTTTTTGACACCATGTCCCATTTGAAGCCCCCTGATGCACCCCTAGAGTAGAAACTCTATAAAAGTGACCCCATCTAAGAAACTACACCCTCAACGTATTCAAAACTGATTTTACAAACATTGTTAACCCTTTAGGTGTTCCACAAGAATTAAAGGGCTTCTGTCACCCCCCTAAAGTCATATATATTTTTTGGGCTACTTAAAATCCTTATACTGCGATATATCAATATATAGTGCTCTTACTCATTTTCGTTCAGTAGTTTCTTCAAAAAACAGACTTTTATAATATGTAAATTACCTCTCTACCAGCAAGTAGGGCGGCTACTTGCTGGTAGCAGCCGCATCCTCCTTTCATAAAGACGCCCCCTCCTCATGTTGATTGACAGGGCCAGCGAACGCGCTCGTCCTCTCGCTGGCCCTGTCTGCGTTCAAATTCTTGCGCCTGCGCCGTACCGGTCTTCAGTCGGAGCACTGAGAGGAGGACGCTCGCTCGGCTGCTCCATCCTCAATGCGCCTGCGCCGATGACGTCACATCTACACCCGGTGCAGGCGCACTGAGGAAGGAGCAGCCGAGCGAGCGTCCTCCTCTCAGTGCGCCTACGCCAACTGAAGACCGGTACGGCGCAGGCGCGAGAATTTGAACGCAGACAGAGCCAGCCAGAGGACGAGCGCGTTCGCTGGCCCTGTCAATCAACATGAGGAGGGGATGTCTTTATGAAAGGAGGATGCGGCTGCTACCAGCAAGTAGCCACCCTACTTGCTGGTAGAGAGGTAATTTACATATTATAAAAGTCCGTTTTTTGAAGAAACTACTGAACGAAAATGAGTAAGAGCACTATATATTGATATATCGCAGTATAAGGATTTTAAGTAGCCAAAAAAAAAATTATGACTTTAGGGGGGGGTGACAGAAGCCCTTTAATGGAAAATAGAGATACAATTTCAAAATTTAACTTTTTTGGCAGATTTTCCATTTTCATATTTTTTTTCCAGTTACAAAACAAGGGTTAACAGCCAATCAAAACTCAAGATTTATGGCCCTGATTCTGAAGTTTATAAAAACACCCCATATGTGGTCGTAAGCTGCTGTACGGGCACACAGCAGGGCGCAGAAGGAAAAGAATGCCATACGGTTTTTGGAAGGCAGATTTTGCTGGACTGGTTTTTTGACACCATGTCCCATTTGAAGCCCCCCTGATGCACCCCTAGAGTAGAAACTCCAAAAAAGTGACCCCATTTTAGAAACTACGGGATAGGGTGGAAGTTTTGTTGGTACTAGTTTGGGGTACATATGATTTTTGGTTGCTCTATATTACACTTTTTGTGAGGCAAGGTAACAAGAAATAGCTGTTTTGGCACCGTTTTTTTTTGTTATTTATAACATTCATCTGACAGGTTAGATCATGTGGTATTTTTATAGAGCAGGTTGTCACGGACGCAGCGAAACCTAATATGTATACTTTTTTTTTTATTTATGTAAGTTTTACACAATGATTTCATTTTTGAAACAAAAAAAATCATGTTTTAGTGTTTCCATAGTCTGAGAGCCATATTTTTTTCAGTTTTTGGGCGATTATCTTAGTTAGGGTCTCATTTTTTGCGGGATGAGATGGCGGTTTGATTCGCACTATTTGGGGTGCATATGACTTTTTGATCGCTTGCTATTACACTTTTTGTGATGTAAGGTGACAAAAAATTGCTTTTTTTACACCGTTTTTATTTTTTTACGGTATTCACCTGAGGGGTTAGGTCATGTGATATTTTTATAGAGCAACTTATTACAGATGCGGCGATACCTTATATGTATACTTTTTATTAATTTATGTAAGTTTTACACAATGATTTTATTTTTGAATTAAAAAAAATCATGTTTTAGTGTTTCCATAGTCTGAGAGCCATAGTTATTTCAGTTTTTGGGCGATTATCTTGGGTAGGGTATGATTTTTGCGGGATGAGATGACGGTTTGATTGGCACTATTTGGGGTGCATATGACTTTTTGATCGCTTGCTATTACACTTTTTGTGATGTAAGGTGACAAAAAATTGCTTTTTTTACACCGTTTTTATTTTTTTACGGTATTCACCTGAGGGGTTAGGTCATGTGATATTTTTATAGAGCAACTTATTACAGATGCGGCGATACCTTATATGTATACTTTTTATTAATTTATGTAAGTTTTACACAATGATTTTATTTTTGAATAAAAAAAAATCATGTTTTAGTGTTTCCATAGTCTGAGAGCCATAGTTATTTCAGTTTTTGGGCGATTATCTTGGGTAGGGTATGATTTTTGCGGGATGAGATGACGGTTTGATTGGCACTATTTTGGGGTGCATATGACTTTTTGATGGCTTGCTATTACACTTTTTGTGATGTAAGGTGACACAGTATTTACTTTTTATTTTTTACGGTGTTCACCTCAGGGGTTAGGTCATGTGATATTTTTATAGAGCAGGTCGATACGGACGTGGCGATACCTAATATGTATACTTTTTTTATTTAAGTTTTACACAATAATATCATTTTTGAAACAAAAAAAAAATCATGTTTTAGTGTCTCCTCATTCTGAGAGCCATAGTTTTTTTTATTTTTTTGGGCGATTGTCTCAGGTAGGGGTTTATTTTTTGCGGGATGAGGTGACGGTTAGATTGGTACTATTTTGGTGGGCGTACGCCTTTTTGATCGCTTGCTGTTATACTTTATGTGATGTAAGGTGACAAAAAAATTGTTTATTTAGCACAGTTTTTATTTTTTATGGTGTTCATCTGAGGGGTTAGGTCATGTGATATTTTTATAGAGCCGGTCGATACGGACGCGGCGATACCTAATATGTCTACTCCCCCCCCTATTTTTTACCAATTTTTTTTTACTTTATTTGGGGAAAATTACATTTCTGTTTATTTTTACTTGAAACTTTTAATTTTTGGGGGGGAAAACTTTATTTTTTCAATTTTTTTTACTTTATTTTTTTGTCCCACTTTGGGAATTCAACTTTTGGGGGTCTAATCCTTTACAATGCATTCCAATACTTCTGTATTGGAATGCATTGGCTGTATGAGTAATACTGTGTGTATTACTCATACAGCTTCCGGCCTGTGAGATCCAGGGGGCTGGATCTCATAGGCTCGTCACAAGAAGGCAGCGCAGATGCCTCAGGAAGGCATCGTGCTGCCTTCCATGCCATCGGGTCTAGAGTTGTTGCGATACCAAATTTTGGATTCGGTTTCGATACCATGAAAAAGTATTGCGATACTCGATACCATTCGATACCACGCGAAAAAAATAAACCAAAAAAGCCACGTGCATTCCGCATAGGGCTGCAGTAAACGAATATTTTAGTAATCGAGTATTCTATCGATTATATTTCTCGATTCATCGAGTAATCTAATAAGAAAAGCCTTCTTAAAATAACGTAAGTAATTACGTTTTTCTTTATAAAAACAATATTTTTATTTCTTACAGTGGTGGTATGGTATAGCAAATAATTGCACACACATGACATAAGGTTTCTTTCACAGCTGCAATATACATTCTGGTTCTGTCAGAAGAACAGCCAGCCAGAATGTACCATATCGGGTATAAATGGATACTGCCTGCTGCTGCAGCAATTGACTGTAATGGTGTAAAGGGTCTTGCCTTGTTACAGCATTCAAGCGAAGTTTGGACGATATCCAGCATGAATGCCAGAACATGGCCAGATGGCCTTGGATATGGAACACATTATAGTCAATAAGATTATGAGAGCACTGCAGAGCATATAGCTGGTTGTATCCGGCTATACCCATTACGGTATACTCCAGCAGGCTTGGGTTATGTTGTGATTTGTGAACTCTGTGTCTCCGTCAGTCTATTCCGGTGGAGGATCGGACTGCTGGAGTACACCCGGCTCCATCTGTCAAGCTAGATAGATGCCCTGGGCATCATGCCCATTGACTGTAATGGGGATCAGGACAAAAAATGCTGCACAGAGTGAGTAGTGAAGTGAGTCAGAGTCACATTCTCACATAGCATTTTTTCGCCGGACTCCAGCCAGTCGCCAGCTGATCAGAGTCGACTGACTCCCAGTGTTGACACTGCAATGTGAAGTTAACTTGGCTTAAGCTAAGCTGTTAATAAGATGATCAAAATACTTTAACTTGTAAAAGCAGATTTCAAATAAAAATGCTAAATTACTAAAAAAGTAATCAAGTTCACAAAAACACTACACCTTTCTATATAAAACATCTACAATTATTTAAAAGAGGAAAAACTACAGACTCATCTGTAGCCCAAGTATATAGGTCCAGCCCCAAACCAAAGTTACCAAACCCTCCTATAGAGCAACATATAAGAGGATAAATTTAAACCAGGGTTCTGGATTACTCACGTTTCTGTAGATATCAGAATAGCTCACCATTACGTAGATGTGATACAGTCAAGTCAATCCTTGTAGGTTCCTTCCAAGACCAGCATATTCACACAGACAATCCCTGGTGTTAATATGCTATAGTACTCCGGTCTTGGAACCTACAAGGATTGAGTGTATATCACATCTACCTCTATGCAATGGTGAGAAATTCAGTATTGATATCTACAGAAATGTGAGTAAGAAGTAAGAACCCTGGTTTAATTTATCCTCTTTATTATATGTTGCTCTCTCGGAGGGTTTTGGGCCTATATATACGTTGGGCTACATCATGAAGTTTTTTCTCTTTTCAATAATCGTATAAAAAAAAAATATATAGAAAGGTATTAGTAGTGTTTTTGTGAATTTACTTTAACCACTGCAACAGCGGAATAGTGTTTAGTAGTAGTAAGACAAACATTGCCTTACCCTTTGTTGTTCAACTTCAACTCTGAATGACTTTCAGGCAACTTTAGTTCTGACTCTGAATCTGTCTCTTCTTGCACATATTTTCTTCAGAGGCTTTCTGGCATTTTTAGAAGGCAAAAAGAAGAACTGGTGGGTGAGAATAGATTTATCAAAAGTGGTGTAAAGGAAAACTGGCTTAGTTTACCAATAGCAACCAATCCGATTCCACCTCATTTTCCAAAGGAGCTCTGAATATGAAAGGTGTAATCTGATGGTTGCTAAACCAGTTGACCTTTACACCAGTTTGGATAAAGGCTATCTCCTCCTGAGGTACATATCAATATCATATGGTAAAGTGCATGTAGCTTGCCCTGGCTTACACTAAAGCGGTGATCAGCAACCTCCGGCACTCCAGCTGTCTGGGAACTACAACTCCCAGAATGCTTCCTTCAATCACTTCTATAGGCGGTAGAACTAGAAGAACATAGCATGTTTGTTGCATGCAGGGAGTGGTAGTTTCACAGCAGGTAGAGTGCCGAAGGTTGCTGATTCGTGGCCTAAAGGATCATTTGGCGGTTACTATGGAGAAAAGTGAGCATATCCACATGCTCAGAACTGAGGCTGGCCCTGCGCTTTGATGCTATGTTTCCTGCTGCAGAAAACAGTCGTTCTGATGGCGTGGATGTTGCTGGAATACACAGAAAGGACTTTGCCAGCTTTGCTAGTACTGGATAGCGTGTTTCATTTGTTTTCCACCATGACAACGGATTCTCTTTCTTGGATACGGGATGTTCTCCAAAGTACATCAAGACCTCCTTCTGCACAGATTGACTTAACTGCTGCTCTTTATCCTCTTCATCACTGGAGCTGGACTCTGATGATCCCAGTATGTTCTGGAGGAATGATATCGCTGCATGATCCTTGGGCTTTGCTGCAGCAGGGTTATCTTCTAGAAGAAGCTTCATCATGTTCACTGGACCGTGTCATTTCGTTTTTCGCAACAATTGCCATGGTCTGTACTGTGCTTTGGACCTTGAATGACTCATCTGCAGACAAGAATTTAAGTTTCTTAAATCTGGGATCCAGAGCAGCGGCAATTAGGGCAGTGTTTGAAGACGAGTCAGGTTGAAACGTAGACAGTTCTTGCCATCTTGTTGTGATCTGTTGTACTGCATGAGCCTGGTATGACATTAATGGTGCAGTCTCAAAAGCTAAACTCTGTATGGACTTCTTTAAGTTCTGCACTAGCTGTGGAAGTGCAGAGAGGGTAACATAGATCTGCCCACTCAGAAATACTGTAGCTCCTTCAAATGGCTCAAGTGCCTGGCTAAGCTCCTCAATCAGGCTCCACTGTTCAGGCTTCAGATCAAGGTAGTGGTGTTTTCCTCTTGGAGTCACTTCTGGGTCTGAGAGAGCAGCAGTCACCGGCCATCTTTGTTCCAGCAATCTTGCTATCATGTGATAAGTGCTATTCCAGCGTGTACTTACATCATGCACCAGCATATGTTGTGGCGTGCCCATCTGCTGTTGCTTCTCCTTTAGTTTTGTACATGCCAACTCACTCTTCTTAAAATGCTCAACAAGGAATCTTACACAAGCCACACACTTAGAGATAGCTTGGTGGTTCTTCAGAGCGCTTTGCACAACTAAGTTCAGGGTGTGACCTGCACATCGCACCGATGCCCATCCATGTTTTTCTTGTAAAATCTTCATTGCTGCTACAACATTAGCACCATTGTCATGGACAACAGCTTTGACTTTCTTTGCTGGAATGCCAAATATAACAATAACATCCTCAAGCCACTCTGCAATATTTGCCGCTGTGTGCCTTTCTTCAAGGGGCATCGTAGTTAGGCTGTAGGACTCCATTTCTAATCCTTCCCAAGAAAATGACACGTCACCCCCAGATAAGCTTCTGTAGCAACGCTCGTCCAAATGTCAGTTGTAAGTGCAATGCTGTCAGTCTCCTTAAGAGTGTTCGTCAACTTGCCTTTGATGTCTTCATACTTTTTCTCCATAATTTTCATGAAGTAGGTTCTGGAAGGAAGAGTGTATCTTGGATTGAAAGTGGAAATCATCCTCTGAAAACCTTCATCCTCCACCATAGATAGCGGGCGCATGTCTGTGACAATCATGTTCAGGATGCTGTCTGTAAGCTCAGCTGCTTCAGTTGAACGTGATGCAGCTGTCCACACATAGCTGTCCATACGTCGCTGTGATTGCGATGTACTGAAAAAGATGTTAAATAAAAAATTATTATTACAATACGAAGCATGTGTGGTGGTGTGTGATTATGTAAAATGTTTGATTTACTTACCTTGGGTCCAGTCCGCTCGGTGAACTAGTACATGCGTAAACTGGGTGTTTTCTGTTCAGATGTTGAAGCATTGATGTCGTGCTATTATGGTAGGCTAGTTCGCTTTTACAATAGACACACTGTACAGACTTTTCTTTCTTTCTCAGCTTGAAATGATCCCAAACTTTGGACACTCTGTGCCGTTTTCTCTGTCCTGTCTCTTCTGATCGCCCCTCGGCGGCCTCACTTATATTTTCTCTCTCTTTCTCCATTTCGCAGTTGAAAGTAAATTAATACTTCTTTAGGCCTTGCCTCTTGCTTTGTGCAACAATAAGTAAAACTTAAGTGACACAGTCACACCTTACGAGGGGTAAAAGAAGAATTTCAGAAACATCATCGGATCAAACTACCCCCCTCCCCCCCAATCAGAATATCACCTTTCAATTTCAACTTCACACAGATCTCTCCATCCAAACCAATAACTTTATACAAGATGCCATTGCAATTTGCCAGCGCCAATGTGCCTCCATTAAACCCTCTCCAGAGTCTAATAAACCAATAACTTTATATATGCCAAGAAGATGGCTTGGCTGTATAAAGTTATTGCTTTACTTTGGAGGGGTTAATGGAAGCACCTTGGCAATGGGCATGTATAAAGTTATTGGTTTGTAGGAGTTAATGAAAGCACCTTGGAGGTGACTTCATTAACCCCTCTCTGAGTCTAAACCAAAAACTTTATACATGCCTAATGCCAAGGTGTTTCCATTAACCCCTCTCCAAACCAAAAACTTTATACATGCCTAATGCCAAGGTGTTTCCATTAACCCCTCCAAACCAATAACTTTATACATGCCCATTGGGCATGTATAAAGTTATTGGTTTGAAGGGGTTAATGGAAGCACCTTGGCAATGGGCATGTATACAGTTATTGGTTTGTAGGGGTTAATGAAAGCACCTTGGAGGTGCCTTCATTAACCCCTCTCTAAACCAATAACTTTATACATGCCAAGGTGATGCCTCCATTAACCACTCTCCATCTGCCTTTTTTCAATAAATCAATTTACAGTGAGTGCCTCCGATTCCCCCCTCCCTTGGCGTGCCTCCGATTCCCCCCTCCCTTGGCGTGCCTCCGATTCCCCCCTCCCTTGGCGTGCCTCCGATTCCCCCCTCCCCTGGCGTGCCTCTGGTGCTGTTAAGTTAAATTACCTAATAGCACTGGCACGAGTGAGGAGGGCGCAGCCGCAGACACATGGAGTCCGGACCGAGACCGTCTTCATCCCAGCATGCACTGGGACCTTACGTGACGTCACACACACATCGTTAGCCAGCGTGCTGCACATACGCAAAGTCCCGCCTGCAGGGCGGTGCCATCTCTCTGGTCTCCGGAGGACATGGAAGCGGTGAGTGAGACTCTTAATTTCACTCCCGCTCTGTGATCATGTGATGTAAACGATTACTCGATGCAGGGAAACTGCATCGAGGATTTTTTTGACTCGATTTAATCGAAGTATTCGAATAATCGTTTCAGCCCTAATTCCGCATTTTAAAAAATGGCGAATCGCGCAGTTTTTATTTATTTTTTCTGTTCCGGCGTTCACCGCATAGATTTTTTTTATATTTTAATAGTTTGGACTTTTCTGACGTGGCGATATGTAATATGTTTATTATTTATACATTTTATATGTGAAATTGAGAAAAGGGGGTGATTCATACTTAATATTTTGGTGGGTTTTTTTTAATTATTTTTTTACACTTTTTATTTAATAACTATTTCCCCCCCTTAGGGGCCAGAACCTGGGATCTTTCATCCCTTTTCCTATTCACCCTGATAGAGCTCTATCAGGGTGAATAGGACCTCACACTCTCCTTGCTGCTCTGTGCTTTGTGCACACAGCATCAGGGATGTTACCATGGCAGCCAGGGCTTCAGTAGCGTCCTGGCTGCAATGGTAACCGATCGGAGCCCCAGGCTTACACAGCTGGGGCTCCGATCAGAAGCTGTCACTGCACCACCAATGAGGGGGAGGGGAGAGGACCCTGTGGCCACTGCCAATAATGATTTTAATACTGGGGGATTGAGAGGGGCCGGCGCACTGTGCCACCAATGATTTTAATGGGATGAGGGGTTGAGGGGGCACACTGCACCACCAATGATAATTACCCCTTAATACAAGAGGCGGGTACTGGCAGATCAGCGGCAGTTAACCCCTCAGGTGCCACACCTGAGGGGTTAACTGCCGCTGATCGCAGCTCCCTGTCAGGGGCAGGGAGCCGGCAATGCGATTCTGCTGCCACCACCCGCCTCCTGTATTATGTGTTAAAGTCTACTTTTCCTGGGTCCAGACTAAGTATTAGGCTACACAGAGCGGCGCCCAGCGATGTCCCAGCACTTACTATTAGTCCTGGGCGCCGCTCCGTTCACCCGCTGTGCCCCATTACTGTCTCCTGCTCCATATGCCAATTACTATCGGAGCGATGGGGAGGAGACATCAGCTTCACTGTCCAATCGCAGCGCAGGGAGAAGGAACGCCCACTAGTGAAGCTGATGTCTCCTCCCTATCGCTCCGATAGTAATCAGCATGTGGAGCAGGAGAGGAGACAGTAATGGGGCACAGCGGGCGAACGGAGCGGCGCCCAGGAATAATGGTGAGTGCATGGGACATCGCTGGGTGCCGCTCTGTGTAGGAAAGGTCCTATCATTGGTGGCGCAGTGCGCCCGCCCTTCCTCCACCCCTCTCTTCTCATTGGTGGCAGCAGCAGCACAGGGGGAGGGAGGACAGCTTCCTTCCCCCCTGTGCTGCTGAGAGAACATGAGCTCGCTGACAGCAGTGTGCTCATGTTCAGAGATACTAGACCGCGCAGAAGCGCAGCCCAGTATCGAAAAAATGGAAATCCCGGTATCGTATCGATACCGGGACAAAAGTATCGATTGGGTATCGAAATTTCGATACCCGCAACAACCCTAATCGGGTCCCCCCTACAGCCCCACAAGACCCGATGGCACCGCCGCCGCTGCAACATAGAAAAAAGCCGCAAACCGCAGGTCTGAATTGACACGGGGGGTCACGGGAACCCCCCCGCGCATTTAGCCAAGGTGCCTGCTCAATGATTTATACACATGGCGTACAGGTACGACCTGTGTCCTTAAGTACCGGGACAACATGCCGTACCGGTACGTCATGTGTCCTAAAGAGGTTAAAAGGGGTTGTTCGGGATTGGTGACATTGCTTTAAGAGAACACCAAGCACATAAATATTACATACAGTCCTGTCATACCTTTGCAGGACTTTTCTGATGCCCCGTTTTCTTGTCCTAAATTCTCTGCTGGAGGTGCCACTTTTCAAAGATTCAGTGACGTACCGGGTCCCTTTCTGCAGAGCGAAGCCTCTGCTTCCGCTTTGCAGGGAGCCCGGTGACGTCACAGCCAGCCTCAGTGATTATGCAGAGCGCACTGAGGGGCGGAAACTAGGCGGCAACACCGGGCAGGGCGTATTCTTAGCAAGGATGGAGGGACTTAGCCAGGAGGCGCATAGGGGCGTGACTAAGAGGGAGGAATAGTTGCGGCAGGAGGCGGCATATGAATTAGGGGGACGGCTGCACGAAGGAAACAACGCGATGCTGCGCTGGAAGTTACCGCACACATAAACATAGAGGTAAACAATCAGTGAGGGACTGTAGGAGCCCAGCTGAAGTGTAAAAATACCTAAAAACATCTGGGGGGACCTTCAATCCACTATTAACAGTGATTCAACTGTTTTTTAAAAAACAATCTTGATCCCGGACAACCCCTTTAAGAGAGGGAAATCGTTAAAACACTGGTGAGCGCTGTAACTGGATACTAAAGCGCTTATCGCTCTCCATGCTGATCAGTCTCCAGGTGAAGAGAGCTACTCAATGTACCGATCTCCCTCTCCTACCAGCGCTAATGAGAGGGAGATGGTACAAGCATTTGTCAACGCTCCGACTGTCTGAGCAATCAAAAGCCTTGAGACCAGGAAAAAAGGTCTCAGGGTAAGACCTCATGCACACGGCCGTTTTCCGCGGCCGAGAGCGGTCCATGGTAACACGGCCTAGATTCCTGTTGAGAGCAGGAGCGCACGGCGTTATTGGTTGCTATGACGCCGTGCGCTTCATGCCACCGCTGCACTACAGTAATACAATGGTTAAAGTTGACTTTCTTAAAAATTTCAAAAATTGTTTCTAAAATTCTAAACCTTCTAGCATCCTAAGAAAAGAAAATTGCATTACCAAAATGATGCCAGCATAAAGTAGACATATGGGGACTTAGAAAAACTTAGAAAACAGTAAATTTTTTCAGATTTTCATTAACTTTTGGATTTTTTTAAGAATAAAGGTAAGGCTACTTTCACACTAGCGTTTTTCTTTTCTGGCATAGAGTTTCGTCACAGGGTTTCAATACCGGAAAAGAACTGATCAGGCATATCCCCATGCATTCTGAATGGAGAGTAATCCGTTCAGGATGTCTTCAGTTCAGTCATTTTGACTGATCAGGCAAAAGATAAAACCGTAGCATGCTACGGTTTTATCTCCGGCGAAAAAAACTGAAGACTTGCCTGAATGCCGGATCCGTCCTTCTGGTCTGCGCAGACCGGTAAAAAAAGATACAAGACGGATCCGTTCTTGCAATGCATTTGTGAGATGGATCCGCATCTATCTCACAAATGCTTTCAGTCACATGCAGATCGGCGGATTCGGTGGGCAGTTCCAACGACGGAACTGTCCGCCGTATATCACTGCCGCAAGTGTGAAAGTAGCCTTAGGCCCCTTTCACACGGGCGAGATTTCCGCGCAGGTGCAATGCGTGAGGTGATCGCATTGCACCCGCACTGAATTCGGACCCATTCATTTCTATGGGGCTGTGCACATGAGCAGTGATTTTCACGCATCACTAGTGCGTTGCGTGAAATTTGCAGCATGCTCCTCTTTGTGCATTTTTTACGTAACGCAGGCCCAATAGAAATGAATGGGGTTGCGTGAAAATCGCAAGCATCCGCAAGCAAGTGCGGATGCGGTGCGATTTTCACGCACGGTTGCTAGGTGACGATCGGGACCCGATCATTATTATTTCCCCTTATAACATGGTTATAAGGGAAAATAATAGCATTCTGAATACAGAATGCATAGTACAGAAGGGCTGGAGGGGTTAAACATTTTTTTTAACTCACCTTAATCCACTTGTTCGCGCAGCCAGCATCTCTTCTGTCTTCTTTTGTGAGAAATAGGACCTTTGATGACGTCACTACGTTCATCACATGATCCATCACCATGGTAAAAGATCATGTGACGGACCATGTGATGAGCGCAGTGACGTCATCAAAGGTCCTTTTCCTCACAGATGAAGACAGGAGATGCCCGCTGGGCGAACAAGTGGATTAAGGAGAGTTAAAAAAAAAATTGAACCCCTCCAGCCCTTCTGTACTATGCATTCTGTATTCAGAATGCTATTATTTTCCCTTATAACCATGTTATAAGGGAAAATAATACAATCTACACTACAACTAACCCAAACCTGAACTTCTGTGAAGAAGTTCGGGTCTGGGTACCACAGTCGGTTTTTTATCACGCGCGTGCAAAACACATTGCACCCGCGTAATAAAAACTGAACATTGGAACGCAATCGCAGTCAAAACTGCCTGCAATTGCGTACCTACATGCGCGGGTTTGCCGCAATGCACCTGGATCAGTTTTGCCCTAATGTATTCTGAATGGAAAAGGATCCGCTCAGAATGCATCAGTTTGCCTCTGTTCCGTCTCCATTCCGCTTTGAAGGCGGACCCAAGCAGCGTTTTGGTGTCCGTCTGACGAAACTGATCCGTTCTGACACACAATGTAAGTCAATGGGGACGGATGCGTTTTCTATGACACAATCTGGCACAGTCTTGGCTATGTTACAGATAATCTGAACGGATGCATGCGGTTCTATTATCTGAACGGATCAGTCTGTGCAGATCTGTGACGGATCCGCACCAAATGCGATTGTGAGAGTAGCCTAATACGAAGTACAATATGTGACGAGAAAACAATCTCTGAATGACTTGGATAAGTAAAGGCGTTCCAAAGTTATTACCACATAAAGTAACACGTCAGATTTGCAAAATTAGGCCTGGTCAGGAAGGGGGCAAATAGCCCTGTCTGGAAGTGGTTAATCTAATGGAGACACTAAGGAATTTGAGTTCTGCCCTCCAAGATTCATGAAATTATGAGGTGAACCTCTTATTTCTAAATTCTAAGTGATAAGGAGTCATGTCTTGGGCATGTAGTGAACAGTTGAAAAGGCGTCTTCTGCCCTGTCTGTAAGCGGGCAGAAATGCTTGAAAGTGACTGTCAGCCAGCAGAAAGGGCAGCCCGCCGGTGACTGGCAGCCAGCAGAAGAGGCGCACAGGGCAGCCCGCCGGTGACTCCGTGACTGCTCCGAACCCTCCCCCGTTTCCTCTCTCATACCGGAAGTGAGCGCTTGCCATGTAATTTCCTGAGCCGGGAGCCCCGAAAGGCTCGAAGTTTGTTTATTTTTTTTCTTCCTCGACTTTCGGAATCTGCGGTTGAGATTTCCAGGCCGGAGCCATGTCTGTAGCGGGGCTGAAGAAGCAGTTCTACAAGGCTAGTCAGGTCAGGCGAGCGAGCTGTGTGGTAAACGGACGCGCCTTATTACAAGGGCGAGTGTGGCTGGGAAGTGGGCGCTCCTGGGGCACAGAGAACTTGTGTAGTTGTGGCACTGGGAGTAGGCGCTTTTCTGCCTGTGGTTTTTGTAGGGCTCCATTCATACCAATGTGCCAGTCTCCAACTTTTCTACCTTTTGGGTGCCATGTAAGGTTCATTGGGGGCGATGACAGCTCAGCAGTTGCCCGTAGCAACCAATTAGATCCCATCTTCAGAGGCCATTGGAGAATGAAAGCGGCCATATAATTGTTGGGGTTAAATTCCTAAACTTTTCCACCTCGGTAGTTGTGATGAATCAGCTCTGGCTGCTGCACATTATTATTACGTCTTGTAATATGACATTGCTAGGCTGTTACACCCCACCAGTACAGAAAACACAGGCATCTCACACCCTTTTCTCCCTATGAAATGGCTCTGTGACCCCCCCCTTTCCAAACATCTACTGGGGTCCAAGCAGTTGGATCCCACTAAGGAAGTTCTGGCATACTCTAGGGCAGGGGTGCTCAAACCGCGGCCCTCCAGGTGTTGCAGAAATACAACTCCCAACATGCCCTATTAGCTGTAGGTTGTCCAGGCATGCTGGGAGTTGTAGTTCTGCAACACCTGGAGGGCCGCAGGTTGAGCATACCATCATTTACTCTGGGATTTATATCATATAATGTTCTGCTGTTTTTTAAAATTTTATTTCTTTGCATTGCCATATTCTGAACTCTCGGGGTGTGTGTGTGTGTATATATATGTATGTGTGTATATATATATATATATATATATATATATATCATTTGTGTGGGATGAGCTGCGTTTTGTATTTGTACACTTTGAGGAGATGAGGTGACCCAAAAATGTCTAATCAATTTTTTTTGTTATAGTTAACCATGAAGGATGAATATTTTTATAGTGGCGATGGCAATTATGTGTTTTTTAACATTTTCTTTTTACTGTGATTTAATTTTATTTTTTACATGCAGCTTTTACATAGATCTGATCACTTAAGCCAGTAAAAATCCTGCAGACTGTTAATGGTATAACAGGCAGTTTGCCATGGCAACTAATCAGAGCCCAATGAATTTACCAGGATGAAGGGGGGGGGGGGGGGCAGATTGGAGCACATAGGGAGCCCCCTCCCTCTGTTTAACCACCTAGATGCCATGGTCACTATAGAGGTTAAAGCGAACCTTTCACCAGGATTTCACCTAATAAACTATTGCCAGTACCTTTATAGATTATGCTCATTCTGTTTAAATGCATTCTTGTCCCGCTTTCCTGGGATGTATATTGATGAAAAAAACGACTTATAAAGTCCTTGTCTCCAGCTCCTGCAGTCACGGTGGAAGTCAAGGGGGTAGCCCTTCCCTCACTCCGGGCTGTACCTCCCCTGCCCTAACCCCTCCTCTAACTAGTGTAACTGACACCCGGCTCAGTCGCCGGGACCGCGCTTGTACTGGCGGCGCATGCGCCGTTGGTCTCAGTAGCAGCGCGATCCCGTCTAGGCGCGGACTGAAGCGCGATCCTGTGAGTGAATTGCGCATGCGCCGTCCGTTTACGATACCTCCCTGTCTTCTATTCAGGCGCGCGCCTGAAGAACAGAAGACAGGGAGGCATCGGGGACGGACGGCGCATGCGCTTCAGTCGCGCGATAGACGGGATCGCGCTGCTACTGAGACCAACGGCGCATGCGCCGCCAGTACAAGCGCGGTCCCGGCGACTGAGCCGGGTGTCAGTTACACTAGTTAGAGGAGGGGTTAGGGCAGGGGAGGTACAGCCCGGAGTGAGGGAAGGGCTACCCCCTTGACTTCCACCGTCACTGCAGGAGCTGGAGACAAGGACTTTATAAGTCGTTTTTTTCATCAATATACATCCCAGGAAAGCGGGACAAGAATGCATTTAAACAGAATGAGCATAATCTATAAGGTACTGGCAATAGTTTATTAGGTGAAATCCTGGTGAAAGGTTCGCTTTAAATGACTTTAGATTGGAGTTATCTCCCATCCTGGTCATTGTCATCCTGAGCCTGCTCCATGCATTCCCTGCATACCAACAACGTGTTATTTCGTGATGCTCATGCAGGTAAGGCTACTTTCACATTAGGTTTTTTTGCGGATCCGTCATGGATCTGCAAAAACGCTTCCGTTACAATAATACAACTGCATGCATCCGTCATGAATGGATCCAGTCTATAGCCAAGACGGATCCGTCATGAACACTATTGAAAGTCAATGGGGGACAGATCAGTTTTCTATTGTGTCCAAGAACATCCACACAACATTGCGGAAAGAAAAACGCTGCTTGCAGTGTTATTCTGTCCGCGATGGGGACGCAACAAAACGGAACGGAGCATTCCGTTCTGTTCAGTTTTGTCCCCCTTGACAATGAATGGGGCCAAAACTGAAGTGTTTTTATCCGCTGTTGAGACCCTATGCCGGATCCCAATAGTGGATTGAAAACGCTAGTGTGAAAGTAGCCTTAATGTTATACAGCAGTACTAACATTAAACGGGTCTAGAGTGCAGCAGTGGCACAAATGCCACTGCATGTGATGGTTTTTGTCCAGCTGACAACTGCCATTTATATCGGATTAGGCTACCAGATTCCCTTTGAAGAGGTATTCCAGTTATGTGAAGTTATCCTCTATACACAGGATAGGGGATAACTATTAGATCGATGGTGGGGGTCCCAGCAGTAGGAACCCCAATGTCGAGAATGGGAACCGCATAGCCTTTCGGGCCCTCTGGTTGGGCATGCACAATGCCGCTCCATTCATCTCTATGGAGTTTGACACCGCAAAGTACAGAGCTCGGGGGCCCATTCTCATGACCAGTGGGGTTTCCAGTGGTAGTGCCCCCACCAAACTGGATAGAGGATAAATTGTTACAACCGGAATACCGCTTTAAGGTTACGTTCACCTGTGGCAGGTATGTTCCAGCTTTTCTAATGAGGGTGGAAACTGCAGTCTTTACAGTAGCAGAAAAGTGGACAAGGTTTTGCATGTGGAAATTCATCTTTGGTTCAGAATTTTAACAATCAGCATTTTTTTCCTGTAGATTTTTCATGGATTTTACTCTCTGCAGTGGTTGCCAATGTCTCTCAGCACAATTTACTTATTCTTAAAGGGTTTCTATCACTTCGTTTCACCTATTTAGCTTTCAGACACTAGCGATCCGCTAGTGTCTGCTTTATCTAACCATCCTAATATAAGAGCTTATTGTCCTGCCGTTTAGCTAAAAAAATAACTTATATAGATATGCAAATGAGCCTCTAGGTGCTATGGGGGCGTGATTAGCACCTAGAGGCTCCGTCTACCTTAACAAACTGCCGCCGCCCAGCGCGTCCCTCCAGCCCGCCCATCTCCTCCGGAATGCGATGCTCCTCGTATTCGGCGCATGCGCAGTGAATGTCTGATCGCTTCCCTGCTCAGACATCTCCACTGCGCCTGCGCCGAATACGAGGAGCATCGCATTCCGGAGGAGATGGGCGGGCTGGAGGGACGCGCTGGGCGGCGGCAGTTTGTTAAGGTAGACGGAGCCTCTAGGTGCTAATCACGCCCCCATAGCACCTAGAGGCTCATTTGCATATCTATATAAGTTATTTTTTTAGCTAAACGGCAGGACAATAAGCTCTTATATTAGGATGGTTAGATAAAGCAGACACTAGCGGATCGCTAGTGTCTGAAAGCTAAATAGGTGAAACAAAGTGATAGAAACCCTTTAACGTCAACTTCCATTCAGGTTGAAAATTAAGCGGGAGAACGGAGCGGCGCCCGGGGATAATAGTAAGTGCAGTGAGATCCCCGGGCGCCGCTCTACATGTCTGTATAGTTAGTTCATAGTGTAATAATCGGTGAAAGGTCCTCTTTAAATGATGCCCCATCAGTCCACACAACCCAGATACATAGCTTGCTCCTCACTTATGCAATATGCACAAGTCAAAACGCTTCACTGCTTTAGGGTACATGCACACGTTCAGTATTTATGTGCTGAGCATCCGCACTGAAATCCGCAGGTGTTCGCAGGCAAATCTGTCCGGTCAATCCGCATCAATTGATGCGGATTTGCGTGTGGATTTGGTGCGGTTTCGGTGCAGATTTTCCGCATGCTGATTTTACTAAGTCAGTGGTCGGCAAAGTGCGGCTCGTGAGCCACAAGCGGCTCTTTGGTTCGGGTGGGCGGCCGCGCAGCCATATCGCGCCGCTCAAGCTGCTTGCAAAATGTCCGTCATGCCCCTCCTGCCCCGTCTGTCCGCTCCTTCCACTTTATGAATGAAGCAGGCAGGCGGGGCAGGAGGCGCATGACGGAGGGTGAGATGTCACGCTGCGCACAGCAGCAGAAGGGCGGGCAGCGGCGGACTTTCGGCAGAACACCGGCCATGTGAGGAGTGGTGAAGAGGCCGCCGCTCAGGAGGAGCGAAATGTCCTGCAGCCGAAAGGTAGGAGCTGCCCCCGGTGTGTGCACAGCGCCGGGCACTGCATCGGCCCCGCCGCAAGTGTCCCTGCCTCCTCCCTTCCCCCCACTAATACATTACTTTACTTACTGGATGGCACTTATGGGGGATATCTGTGGAGGGCACTTATGGGGGATATCTGTGGAGGGCACATATATAGCATCTTATGCTATATATGCGTCATCCACATTACATCCCCCATAAGTGCGTCATCCACATTACATCCCCCATAAGTGCGTCATCCACATTACATCCCCCATAAGTGCGTCATCCATAAAATGAAATAATAATCAAGATCCAAATAAAAGAAAGTACATATAAAAGTATTCAAAAACACACTCTGGGCTCATGCCCACGAATGTAAGGGCGCTGTGCCTGTGCTGCGGACCGCAAATAGCGGTCTGCAATGCACGGACACAGACCATGGGGCAGCTGCATGAGGATCGCGGACCCATTCACTTGAATGGGGTTCGCGATCCGCATCCGACTGCCCGCACCGCAAAAAAAATAGCGCATGCTGAAGTTAATGGGTCCATGATGCGGGCTGCACACGGCCGTGTGCAGCCCGCATCATGGACCCATTCACTTCAATGGGTCCAGGATCCGGGATATGAGTGCTACAGTGTGCTTCTGGCTGTGCCTCCGCACCGCAGAAAAGTAGTGCATGCACTACCTTTTTTGCGGTGCGGAGGCACAGCCAGAAGCACCATGGAAGCACTCTGTAGCACTCATAGCCCGGATCCTGGACCCATTGAAGTGAATGGGTCCTTGATGCGGGCTGCACACGGCCAGTGCCCGTGTATTGCTGACCCGCCGTATGTGGCCTGCAATATGGGAACGGCGGGCACACGGTCGTGTGCATGAGCCCTAATAGTCCTCACTGGTACTGTTGACGCAATATTTTAGGTTTTAAAAATGTGGCTCTCGAAAGAAATTTCAATCGTGGTTTTGGCGATATTTGGCTCAGTTGACAAAAAAGTTTGCCCACCACTGTACTAAGTGAATGAAGAAAATCCGGTCAGGAAAAATAAAATTGACATGCTGCGGATTTTAAAATCCGCACCGCAGGTTAAAATCTGCGCGGAAAAAATCTGCATCGTGTGCACTGAGAATTTCAAATTCTCATAGAACAAAATGTACATGACTTACAGTGCGGATTTTCCGCACGCAAATCTGCGTGGAAAATCCGCACGCAATCCTGATCGTGTGCATTTAGCCTTAAAGGGGTTATCAAAGACCTATAATGCCCCCTCTTATGCCTGGCCCCTTACACAGATTGTACTTGCCTTGCTCCCCGGCACCTGCATCACTTCTGATGCCGGCGCAGCATCTCTCCGCCGTGCAGACGAAAACATCCGGCGTCAAGGGTGGTGGGGGTTTAGGTGGGTGTAGCCAATAGCAGGCCTCTATGGGAACGAGCCTCACTAGCTTCAGCCGCGACACTAGGGAGGCTCGTTCCCGCCGAGGCCTGCTTTTGGTTTTTTCCCATCCACCTCCCCCGACACGTTCAACCGCACAACGGGAAGATGCAGCGGCGGCCGTAGAAAATATACAGGGGGAGATTTATCACACTGGTGTAAAGTAGAACTGGTTTTGTTGCCTATAGCAACCAATCAGATTCCACCATTCATTTTCCAAAGGAGCGTTTGCTATTGACAACTAAGCTAGTTTTACTTCACACCAGTTTGGTAAATATCCCCCACAGTACCTAAAAATACTTGCAAACAGTTGCAAAATAAAAGGGAGAAACAATGCCTAATTCCATGTTGGGCAAAGTACGCAGCATAATTTAGTGTAAAATGCTTGTTTACACATTGTAACTTACTGAACAGCTGGTAATAAGCTTTTCATTGTTTTTCGGAGAATATACACCATAGTTTACATAGGCACATGGATTATTATTATATACTATATATATTTTTTATACCACTGATTTGAAGTAAGCCACAAAAAGTAGTATGGAACTTAGGGTACTTTCACAGTAGCGTTTTTCTTTTCCGGCGCTGAGTTCCGTCCTAGGGGCTCAAATCCGGAAAAGAACTGATCAGTTTTATCCTAATGCATTCTGAATGGAGAGTAATCCGTTCAGGATGCATCAGGATGTCTTCACTTCAGTCTTTTGTCTGATCAGGCTTTTCAGAAAAACGTAGCATGCTGTATTTTTACCTTAGGACAAAATCCTGAACACTTTGAACGCCAGATCCGGCCTTTTTCCCATTGACTTGCATTAACGCCGGATCTGGCGCTGTGTGTTCAGTCAAACCGGATCCGGCTTTTGCATGTTAAACCCGAAAAATGTGAAAAAAATAAAGTTAAAGTCCATAAATGGCGAATCTGTTTTTTCCAATGCATTTTTTCATTGTGATCAAAATCCTGATCAGGATTCGAATGTAATGCGTTTTCACACGTTTTTCCGGATCCGGTGGGCAGTTCCGGTGTCGGAATTGAACGCCGGATTAAAACAACGCTAGTGTGAAAGTAGCCTTACACTGCATATCCAATTAAAATCGGTGGAAATGCCCTAAAATACAGTCGAGCACATAAAGATGAGCACCAAAATAAGACTGCAAATAAGAACACTTCTAATGATTGCTTGCTATAGTACCCTAGGGGGAACTATTAACCCCTTAAGGACATAGGGCGTACAGGTACGCCCTTGTGCCCTGGTACTTAAGGACACAGGGCGTACATGTACGCCCTGTGTATTTTCTACCACTGCCGTGCGGCTGGCAGTGATCGGAACCCGGTGCCTGCTCAAATCATTGAGCAGGCACCTAGGCTAAATGCGCGGGGGGGACCCCATGTCGGCGATTGCGGCAAACCGCAGGTCAATTCAGACCTGCGATTTCTGCAGTTTCTGATCCCCGCGGTCCCCGATCGCGGGGATCAGAAACTTTAGTATTCCTAAAATATGTCTGTACCCCCCCCCCTTGCATCCCTGAGTGATTTTGGCCCGGTGGGAGGTGCAGGGGGAGGGTTGTGGGAGGCGGGCAGGGCGGCGATCCCCTGCCCGCCTCCCCTTGAATAATCATTGGCGTCTAGTGGGTATACCAGTCCAGCAAAACCTGCCTTCCAAAAACCGTATGGCATTCCTTTCCTTCTGCGCCCTGCCATGTGCCCGTACAGCAGTTTACGACCACATATGCGGTGTTCCTGTAAACTACAGAATCAGGGCCATAAATAATGAGTTTTGTTTGGCTGTTAACCCTTGCTTTGTAACTGGAAAAAATAGGTTAAAATGAAAAATTAGACAAATGAAATTTTGAAATTGTATCTCCATTTTCCATTAAATCTTGTGCAACACCTAAAGGGTTAACAAAGTTTGTAAAATCAGTTTTGAATACCTTGAGGGGTGTAGTTTCTTAGATGGGGTCACTTTTAGGGAGTTTCTACTCTAGGGGTGCATCAGGGGGCTTGAAATGGGACATGGTGTAAATAAACCAGTCCATAAAAATCAGCCTTCCAAAAACCAAACGGCACACCTTTCACTCTACGCCCCGCTGTGTGGCCGTACAGTAGTTTACGGCCACATATTGGGTGTTTCTGTAAACTGCAGAGTCAGGGCAATAAAGATACAGTCTTGTTTGACTGTTAACCCTGCTTTGTTAGTGGAAAAAAATGGGTTAAAATGAAAAATTAGACAAAAAAATGAAATTCTCAAATTTCCTCCCCATTTGCCAATAACTCTTGTGCAACACCTAAAGGGTTAACAACGTATGCAAAATCAGTTTTGAATACCTTGAGGGGTGTAGTTTATTAGATGGGGTCATTTTTGGGTGGTTTCTATTATGTAAGCCTCGCAAAGTGACTTCAGACCTGAACTGGTCCCTAAAAATTG
Organism: Bufo bufo; assembly: GCF_905171765.1. Classification (NCBI taxonomy): domain Eukaryota; kingdom Metazoa; phylum Chordata; class Amphibia; order Anura; family Bufonidae; genus Bufo; species Bufo bufo. The sequence goes on from NC_053390.1 coordinate 471,888,606, forward strand.
AGTTTTTGTAAATTTCTGAAAAATTTCAAGATTTGCTTCTAAGCCTTATAACATCCCCAAAAAATAAAATATCATTCCCAAAATAATTCAAACATGAAGTAGACATATGGGGAATGTAAAGTCATCACAATTTTTGGGGGTATTACTATGTATTACAGAAGTAGAGAAACTGAAACTTTGAAATTTGCTAATTTTTCCAAATTTTTGGTAAATTAGGTATTTTTTTGTGCAAAAAAAATTATTTTTTTGACTTCATTTTGCCAGTGTCATGAAGTACAATATGTGACGAAAAAACAATCTCAGAATGGCCTGTGACACTGGTCAGATTTGCAAAAAATGGTCAAAAAAGGCTGTGTCCTTAAGGGGTTAAAAAGGTGTAAAAACATAAATAAATAAAAATTGATATATATTCGATATATAAATTGATATATATTCGTGGTCAAAAAGTTTTGAGAATTATATAAATATTGGAAATTGGAAAAGTTGCTGCTTAAGTTTTTATAATAGCAATTTGCATATACTCCAGAATGTTATGAAGAGTGATCAGATGAATTGCATAGTCTTTCTTTGCCATGAAAATTAACTTAATCCCAAAAAAACCTTTCCACTGCATTTCATTGCTGTCATTAAAGGACCTGCTGAGATCATTTCAGTAATCGTCTTGTTAACTCAGGTGAGAATGTTGACGAGCACAAGGCTGGAGATCATTGTCAGGCTGATTGTGTTAAAATGGCAGACTTGACATGTTAAAAGGAGGGTGATGCTTGAAATCATTGTTCTTCCATTGTTAACCATGGTGACCTGCAAAGAAACGCGTGCAGCCATCATTGCGTTGCATAAAAATGGCTTCACAGGCAAGGATATTGTGGCTACTAAGATTGCACCTCAATCAACAATTTATAGAATCATCAAGAACTTCAAGGAAAGAGGTTCAATTCTTGTTAAGAAGGCTTCAGGGCATCCAAGAAAGTCCAGCAAGCGCCAGGATCGTCTCCTAAAGAGGATTCAGCTGCGGGATCGGAGTGCCGCCAGTGCTGAGCTTGCTCAGGAATGGCAGCAGGCAGGTGTGAGCGCATCTGCACGCACAGTGAGGCCAAGACTTTTGGAAGATGGCCTGGTGTCAAGAAGGGCAGCAAAGAAGCCACTTCTCTCCAAAAAAAACATCAGGGACAGATTGATCTTCTGCAGAAAGTATGGTGAATGGACTGCTGAGGACTGGGGCAAAGTCATATTCTCCGATGAAGCCTCTTTCCGATTTGTTTGGGGCATCTGGAAAAAGGCTTGTCCGGAGAAGAAAAGGTGAGCGCTACCATCAGTCCTGTGTCATGCCAACAGTAAAGCATCCTGAGACCATTCATGTGTGGGGTTGCTTCTCATCCAAGGGAGTGGGCTGACTCACAATTTTGCCCAAAAACACAGCCATGAATAAAGAATGGTACCAAAACACCCTCCAACAGTAACTTCTTCCAACAACAGTTTAGTGAAGAACAATGCATTTTCCAGCACGATGGAGCACCGTGCCATAAGGCAAAAGTGATAACTAAGTGGCTCGGGGACCAAAACGTTGACATTTTGGGTCCATGGCCTGGAAACTCCCCAGATCTTAATCCCATTGAGAACTTGTGGTCAATCCTCAAGAGGCGGGTGGACAAACAAAAACCCACTAATTCTGACAAACTCCAAGAAGTGATTATGAAAGAATGGGTTGCTATCAGTCAGGAATTGGCCCAGAAGTTGATTGAGAGCATGCCCAGTCGAATTGCAGAGGTCCTGAAAAAGAAGGGCCAACACTGCAAATACTGACTCTTTGCATAAATGTCATGTAATTGTTGATAAAAGCCTTTGAAACGTATGAAGTGCGTGTAATTATATTTCACTACATCACAGAAACAACTGAAACAAAGATCTAAAAGCAGTTTAGCAGCAAACTTTGTGAAAACTAATATTTGTGTCATTCTCAAAACTTTTGGCCACGACTGTACACTCACCTAAAGAATTATTAGGAACACCTGTTCTATTTCTCATTAATGCAATTATCTAGTCAACCAATCACATGGCAGTTGCTTCAATGCATTTAGGGGTGTGGTCCTGGTCAAGACAATCTCCTGAACTCCAAACTGAATGTCAGAATGGGAAAGAAAGGTGATTTAAGCAATTTTGAGCGTGGCATGGTTGTTGGTGCCAGACGGGCCGGTCTGAGTATTTCACAATCTGCTCAGTTACTGGGATTTTCACGCACAACCATTTCTAGGGTTTACAAAGAATGGTGTGAAAAGGTAAAAACATCCAGTATGCAGTAGTCCTGTGGGCAAAAATGCCTTGTGGATGCTAGAGGTCAGAGGAGAATGGGCCGACTGATTCAAGCTGATAGTAGAGCAATGTTGACTGAAATAACCACTCGTTACAACCGAGGTATGCAGCAAAGCATTTGTGAAGCCACAACATACACAACCTTGAGGCGGATGGGCTACAACAGCAGAAGACCCCACCGGGTACCACTCCTCTCCACTACAAATGGGGAAAAAGAGGCTACAATTTGCACGAGCTCACCAAAATTGGACTGTTGAAGACTGGAAAAATGTTGCCTGGTCTGATGAGTCTCGATTTCTGTTGAGACATTCAAATGGTAGAGTCCGAATTTGGTGTAAACAGAATGAGAACATGTATCCATCCTCTGATGTCTACTTCCAGAAGGATAATGCACCATGTCACAAAGCTCGAATCATTTCAAATTGGTTTCTTGAACATGACAATGAGTTCACTGTACTAAAATGGCCCCCACAGTCACCAGATCTCAACCCAATAGAGAATCTTTGGGATGTGGTGGAACGGGAGCTTCGTGCCCTGGATGTGCATCCCTCAAATCTCCATCAACTGCAAGATGCTATCCTATCAATATGGCCCAACATTTCTAAAGAATGCTATCAGCACCTTGTTGAATCAATGCCACGTAGAATTAAGGCAGTTCGGAAGGCAAAAGGGGGTCCAACACCGTATTAGTATGGTGTTCCTAATACTTCTTTAGGGGAGTATGTATTATTGTGTTACTGCCTATATTAAAATTTCATTGATCAACGTGACATCTATGAGATCCCATCTATCAGAGTGCCCATCCATTTTCATGATATTTTCAAAAGAATCTATTCACACCTAGGGGAGATTTATGAAACTGTTGTAAAGGAAACTGGCTTAATTCCTCATTACAACCAATCAGATTCCACCTTTCATTTTCCAAAGAAGCTCTGAAAAATGAAAGGTGAAATCCCATTAGTTGCCATGGACAACTAAGGCTACTTTCACATCTTTGATGTTAATTCTAGCTTTGATATACGGCAGAGGTTCTCAAAACCGGTATTAAATGGATCTGTGCTGATTAATACATCCAGATGCATCCATTCCGTCCGGATTCAGTTGTATTAAATCAAAACTGAACAAACAAGATCTGGAATGAAAATCATTGTAAGACTCCATTCACACATCCGTAATAATGGATCCGTTCCGCAAATCGGAACGGATGCGTACCCATTCATTCGCTATGGGGATGGAATGGATGCGGAGAGCACACTATGTGTATGGGCACACGGCATTGCACAGAAGGAAAGGAACGCCATACGGTTTTTGGAAGGCAGATTTTGCTGGACTTTTTCTTCTTTTGACCCCCATGTCCTATTTGAAGCCCCCTTGATCCACCCCTAGAGTAGAAACTCCAAAAAAGTGACACCATTTTGGAAACTACGGGATAAGGTGGCAGTATTGTTGGTACTATTTTCGGGTACATATGATTTTTGGTTGCTCTATATTACACTTTTTGTGAGGCAAAGTAACAAGAAATAGCTGTTTTTGGCACCGTTTTAATTTTGTTATTTACAACATTCATCTGACAGGTTAGATCATGTGGTATTTTTTTATAGAGCAGGTTGTTACAGGTGCGACAATACCAAATATGATGGTTTGGTTGTTTGTAAAGGTGACAATGGAATTTTTTACACTTCTTTTTTTATTCACGGTATAAACCTTCATGTGAAATTTTTATAGAGCAGGTTAGTACGGACGTGACGATACCTAATGTCTACTTTTGTATGTATTTTACGTTTTACACTATTTTTGAGACAAAAAAATAATCATGTTTTAGTGTCTCCATATTCTAAGAGCAATGGTCTTCTTTATTTTTTGGGCGATTGTCTTATGTAGGGGCTCATTTTTTGCGGGATTAAGTGACTGTTTGGTACTATTTTGGCGGGCATACACCTTTTTGATCACTTGGTGTTGTACTTTTCGTAATGTAAGGTGACAAAAAATGGTTTATTTAGCACAATTTTATTTTTTTGACGGTGTTCATCTGAGGGGTTAGGTCATGTGATATGTTTATAGAGCTGGTCGATACGGACGCAGCGATACCTAATATGTCTACATTTCTTTTTTTTTTCCCCTATTTTTTAAATTTTTTATTTTTTTACTTTTATTTTGGGAAAATTTATTTTTTTACTGGGGGAATACTTTATTTTATTCAACTTTTTTTCACTTTATTTTTTGTCCCACTTTGGGACTTAAACTTTTGGGGATCTGATCTCCTTTACAATGCATTCCAATACTTCCTATGGAAGGCATTGCGCTGCCTTCCATGTCATCGGGTCCCCTTAACAGCAGCACGGGAACCCGATGGCAGCTCCGATCCCTGCCAGACATCGCATGTGCCGCGGTCAGCGCTGACCGCAGCACATCAAGGGTTAATGCGCCGGCATTGGTGATTTCACCGATGCTGGCGCATGCAGTAGGGGTCTGGCTATCGGTGACTGCCGGACCCCTGCTGCTGATCGGGCGGGCGCAGCCCCAGCACCCGCCCGATCACTATGAAGTACATGTACGTCACGGGTCTTTAATTCCCGGACAGAAATGACGTACATGTACGTCATGGGTCCTTAAAGGGTTAATATAGTTTACATCACGTACCTTTCTTTCTGGTCCTAGAATAAACATTTTTATGGGAGTGGTTCTTTAATCTGGCCTTGTTCACACAGTCAGTATTTAATCAGTATTTTGCATCAGCATTTGGTATTTGTAAGCTAAAATCGGGAATGGTGCCTACTGAGAAAAACTAGAATGCAAATATTTGTGCTTTTCTGTGTTTTGGTTTATTAAACCCTCGACATGTGATGTACTTGTACAGGGCTGACCAACCTGCGGCTCTCCAGCTGTTGCAAAACTACAATTCCCACCATGCCCTGCTGTAGGCTGATAGCTGTAAGTAGTCTAGGCATGCTGGAAGTTGTAGTTTTGCAACAGCTGGAGAGCCGCAGGTTGGCCAGCCCTGCACTAGTACGTCACATATCGGGTCTTTAAATATGGTGCTCTCTCCTGAGTGGAACAAGCGTTGTGGTTGTTTCAGTGGTGTTTCATACAGAAGACATCCGCAGCTAATCTCCACAATCAGCGGAAATGCTGACCGCGGACATTTAACCCCCTCAGATGTTGTGTTCAAATGTAACCACAGCGTCTGAGATTATTAAAAAGTGCGCACTTGCGGGTTTGGAACACATCTCCCTGGCAAGCATCGTGGAAGGCATTCCATTGTAGTAATGAGCCAAAGCCTGTACTAATCTTTCAGGCTCATTACTTGTATATTACAATTCAGGCCACCAGGTGGCAGCACCGAGTTGTATTATAGCACTTTCAGTATTTATTATTATTCTATACGACTTGCAATGTGATGATTGCAAGTTGGGGTCCACTTGGACTTAACCAGTTTAAAAAAAAAGACGTGTTTTTTTTTTTATTATTATTATTATTATTATAAAAAAAAATATTAAAATTCGCCCCCCTTTTCTCAAAATAAGCAATTTAAAAAATAAATAAACATAATGGGCATCACCGCATGCAAAAATGCCCGTACTATTACAGTATAAAAAATGTATCCCATACAGTGTATGGAAAAAAATAACTTTACGTCCCCCCCAAAAAATTTAATAAAAGTGATCAAAAAGTCATACACACTCCAAAATGGTATTAGCAACAACTACAGATTGTCCTGCAAAAAAATAACTCTCATATCTCTGTAGACATAACTATAAAAAAGTTACGGGGGTCAGAATATGGCGATGATGACGCAAAACTAATTATTTTCTAAAGTTTTCATTTATTTTCAGTATTAAAACACAAGAAAAACACCACAAGTTGTGGTATCACCGTAATCGTGCTGATCTGGAGAAAGAAGAGCACAAGTTAGTTTTACTGCATAATGAATGATATAAAAACAAAACCAATAACACTGCAGCGGAATTGCGTGTTTGTTTTTTTTCGAATCCCACCTCATTTGGCATTTTTCTAGCTTTCCTCTATATTGTATGCCATATTAAATGGTAGCACTAGAAAGTACAACTTATCCCGCAAAACAAGCCGTGAATGGAAAAATAAAAAAGTTATAGCTCTGAGAAGGGAGCAAAAAAAATAAAACGCAAAAATGGCAAAGGGTTAATACTGGTGCAAAATACTGACCTTGTGAAAAGTGTCAGCCAAACCCCTGCCCCTTCCCAGATAACAGATGTAAAGGGAGAAAAAGAATCTGGTAGTTGGAGAAGTACTGGAATAATGTTGTGTGACCTTCCTAGGCTGAGTTACACTCCACTGTGGGTTTAGGGCGGTAACTTGGACCAGCTATCCTTCTAGAGTGAATATCTTATCTAATAGAGACCTCGCCTTCTGCTGTCGTGTTCAGGCTTTTGCATCTCGTGATGAAGGCAGATGCAAATTATATATTTATTAGCAACTGAATTTCCTCATATTATTGGTGTAGCTGCCTATTCCACATCTATTTTTAGAATTATCTATTTGCGTTATATTAATTTAGAGCGAAGTGGTTTTGGATAAGTCACTGGAGAAGTGACAAGAAAGAGGCAATTATTATTATTTAAAAAAAACTAAAATTTTTTCTCTTTTTTATTAAACAATAATATTTGCATACAAAATAAGACATGAAAATTATAATTTCTATTTCCTTAAACTCCCATCCCTCCTGACATTAAAAAAAGACTAGATGGGGATAGTGAGAAGGTTGAGATAAGAAAAATTAAAGGTTCCATTCTCTCCATACCTTAAACCATTTATCCTCAGAATTTCATACCTTTTTTTAATCTTATTAACGAGATTTAACATTGTATTCATACTTGGGGTATTAGATGAGAACCAAACCCATGCAATCAAAAGCCTTCCCAAAAACATTTTAACCAAAAGAATCAGTTTGTAGTTATGGCAACCTACCTTTTGAAAGATAACTCAGGATCCAAGACTCTACCGTAAATGCTATATATGTGCTATCCAGAGATGCCCCCCCCCCCTCATCACGGTGCCATCCAGAGATGCCCCCCCCATCACGGTGCCATCCAGAGATGCCCCCCCCCATCACGGTGCCATCCAGAGATGCCCCCCCCCATCACGGTGCCATCCAGAGATGCCCCCCCCCCCATCACGGTGCCATCCAGAGATGCCCCCCCCCATCACGGTGCCATCCAGAGATGCCCCCCCTCATCACGGTGCCATCCAGAGATGCCCGCCTGCCCCCCCTCATCACGGTGCCATCCAGAGATGCCCGCCTGCCCCCCCCTCATCACGGTGCCATCCAGAGATGCCCGCCCCCCCTCATCACGGTGCCATCCAGAGATGCCCGCCCCCCCTCATCACGGTGCCATCCAGAGAAGCCCGCCCCCCCTCATCACGGTGCCATCCAGAGATGCCGCCCCCCCTCATCACGGTGCCATCCAGAGATGCCGCCCCCCCTCATCACGGTGCCATCCAGAGATGCCGCCCCCCCTCATCACGGTGCCATCCAGAGATGCCCGCCCCCCCTCATCACGGTGCCATCCAGAGATGCCCGCCCCCCCTCATCACGGTGCCATCCAGAGATGCCCGCCCCCCCTCATCACGGTGCCATCCAGAGATGCCCGCCCCCCCTCATCACGGTGCCATCCAGAGATGCCCGCCCCCCCTCATCACGGTGCCATCCAGAGATGCCCGCCCCCCCTCATCACGGTGCCATCCAGAGATGCCCGCCCCCCCTCATCACGGTGCCATCCAGAGATGCCCGCCCCCCCTCATCACGGTGCCATCCAGAGATGCCCCCCCCCCCTCATCACGGTGCCATCCAGAGATGCCCCCCCCCCCCTCATCACGGTGCCATCCAGAGATGCCCCCCCCCCTCATCACGGTGCCATCCAGAGATGCCCCCCCCCTCATCACGGTGCCATCCAGAGATGCCCCCCCCCCCCATCACGGTGCCATCCAGAGATGCCCCCCCCCCCTCATCACGGTGCCATCCAGAGATGCCCCCCCCCTCATCACGGTGCCATCCACAGCAAATAGACCTCTAGCACAATTCCCTTAAAATATCGCATTGCATATCGTTATCGCAATTTTTAGGGCCCTAATCACAATCGCACAAAATTCCCATATCGTGCAGTCCTAATTAATACTATTACCGCCTCTGTCATAGATTCCGGAAGATTACCGTCCTCTATTGCCTCAGTAAATATCTTCAGGAGACGGGGGAAAAACAACCTCCCTTTTATTTACGATAAAATTCATATGGGAATCCATCAGATCCTGGAGAAGAGTTTCCCGCACAAGCTTTCAAAGCGGCCGCTATCTCTTGCAAGGAGAGGTCCACATCAGGGGATTCTCTGAAAATCTGTAAGGTCTGGAAAAGAGAGAGAATCCAGATATGAATCAATTGCTTCATCTTAAACGCTATCATCTGATTTGTACAGTTCGAGAAAGTACTTCACAAAAGCCTCTAATACATTCCTCGTCTTGAATAATTATGCCTTCAGTAGAAGGAATACTAACCATCTCTTTTTTTTGGATCCTGATTAGATCACCTTAGCCAGCATTTTCCCTGGGCGACCTGATTCAGAGAAATATTTTTGTCCCCTAAAAAAAAAAAAGCCTTTGCTGAGCCTTATCCAGAAAAAAGTCAGAAAGGGCCTGACTTGTCCTCTGGATACTTTCCCTAGTTTGTTCTGTGTTTTTTACTGGAAAACTCATCCATACCAGCTGCCGCTGCTTCTTGCAAATCTTATTGTAAGTATAGCTTTTTCTTAAGTTGGAGCTGTTACTAATAAACGCCCCCCTCATAAAGGCCTTAAATGCACCCCATACCAAAGGGTTTCTCTCATGTTTAATCAATTCATGGTTATCCATTAGAAGGATCCAATGGGGATTTAGTCTAAATGGAGGTCTAAAACTATATTTATCATCCAACATGCATAACTCAATGGTGAGAGGTAAATTATCCGATAGACTGAGACCTAGCCTCATATTTAATTTCAAATAGTTTTTATTCTATCAGGGCTAAATCTATCCTAGACATTGACCTCCCAGATTTGCTAAAACAGAAAAATGCTTGTATACACTTCCCTATATATCCACAAAGCCAGATTCCTGGCAAAAAACGGGACAACGGAGACCCTTGGTGTGGGATATACATATCTCTCTCCATAGAAACCCTATCCTTTTCTGGATCAAAAATACAGTTAAAATCCCCTGTCACAATGACAGGGCATTTAGGCCACTTATCCATAAAAGTTAGTAAACAATTAAGTGCATAAAGAGAAAAAAGGGGAGGGATTTAAATAAAAGCCAAAATGCATAATTTCCTAAATATGTTTCCTTAAAAAAATATAAATCTCCCCTGCTTTTCGATGGAGGAGGCCCGGCAGACTAAATCAATCCCTTTATGAATCAATACTGTTACTCTTTTATGAATCAATACTGTTACTCTTGAATAGCTAGTAAAAGTGGCATGGTAAGTCTGTATGGCCCACCCCCCCACTGAGTCGAGGAATCTCCCCCCTCAGTAAAATGGGTCTCTACTAAACTAACGATCGCTGGAAGATATCTCCCAACCCGATCACAAACTGCCTGTCTTTTTAGTTTATCGCCAAGACCCTGAATGTTCCAATTAACAGCAACAAAAAAAGACAGTTCCCACTTCTTTTACATACCCCCCCCCAACCCACCAGCTCTTGATCCGCCACCATCTTAGGACAGATCTCTCAACTGAGACCACCTCTCCTCATCCCCCCCCCCCCCACCACAATAAAAAAAAAAAAGAGAATAAAAAAAGGATCGGATATTATTCTGATCAAGCCAATCTACCACAAGGTCAGGAGTATAAAAAAAAAAACATGTCCCACTATTAAAAATTATCCGCAATTTAGCCAGATAGACAAATAAATATTTGATGTTTTTCTCACGAAGTTGTCTCTTAACCTCAGAGTCACATCGGTCTGAATTGCCCCAAGTTGAATTGGGATATTTTTTATTAACACTCCATTTTTATATTTTTAAGGCTACTTTCACACTAGCGTTCGGGGCTCCGCTTGTGAGTTCTGTTTGAAGGGGCTCACAAGCGGCCCGAACGGATCCGTCCAGCCCTAATGCATTCTGAATGGATGCGGATCCGCTCAGAATGCATCAGTCTGGCTCCGTTTGTCCTCCGCTCCGCTCAGCAGGCGGACCCCTGAACGCAGCTTGCAGCGTTCAGGTGTCCGCCTGGCCGTGCGGAGGCAAACGGATCCGTCCAGACTTACAATGTAAGTCAATGGGGACGGATCCGTTTGAAGTTGACACAGTATGGCTCAATTTTCAAACGGATCCGTCCCCCATTGACTTTCAATGTAAAGTCTGGACGGATCCGTTTGCATTATCATGAACAAAAAAAAAATAAAAATGTTTTTTTTTTTTTTCCTTGGTAATGCAAACGGATCCGTTCTGAACGGATCTAAGCGTTTGCATTATAGGTGCGGATCCGTCTGGGCACATACCAGACGGATCCGACCTAAACGCAGGTGTGAAAGTAGCCTTAGCCGCACTCAAAATTTCATTCAGTGGTGAGGTTTTATCTTTATGTTTCAATGGGGTATTTATTGATGAAAGCATAGTTAAAATGTACAACATTTCAATATAGAGCAATTCAGATATAAAACTTGAATATACTTCAAATGAAATAACAATACATGTTGACATTCCTATTGCGATACACAATTTAGCGCAGTCGGTGCAATAAAGACAGGATACAAAACCAGACAGTGAGTTAATGGTATACATCTCGACCCATCACTACCAATCATAAAGTAATACAGTAACGTGTAATGTATGTCTGAGGAGTGTGGGGATGAAAGCCAAGGTTCCCAGAATTTTTCAAAGGTAGAGAAAGTATCCATCCGAATGGCCGATAATCTTTCATTTAATAAGATCCTATTGACCCTATCTAATACCGCTTGATAACTTAGGGCAGGTGACCTCCATTTATAAGCTATATGTATTCTAGCCGCTAATAATATAAACTGAGATAGCTTAAAGTTGGAGTATCGAAGCCAAGTAGGTTTGTCACCTAGTAGGCATAGCTGTAGAGATGTCGGATAGGTACATCCTAGAGTGGAGGATAAGAGAGTGCTGATCTTGCTCCAAAATCTCCTAACTACTGGACAAGTCCACCAGATGTGAAGCATTGTACCAGTATCTTCATATCCCCTAAAACACCTGGGAGAAACTTCAGGGTAGATATGGTGTAGTCTAGATGGCACCAGGTAGGTTCTGTGTAAAATTTTTATGGAGGTTTCTGCTAATGTTGTTTGCCATGACCCTTTAGTGAGTGTTTGTGAGCGCTGGTGCCATCTGGATGTGGAGTAACTCTCGTTCAGATCCTCCTCCCAGGCCCTCATGTAAGGCAGTTTAGCTCCCTCTTGGGGTGCGTTAAGTATTCCATAAATCTGAGATAATAGGCCTTGTTTACACATTGAGTAGGTAACAAATCGCTCAAACTGGGTAAATTCGATAGACTGGTTATTTGTGCAAATTGATTGCAGGAAGGAGAAAACTTGCCTGGTCAAAAACCTTTCCCGTACAGGGGGGGAGTATTTGTCCTCAAAATCTAACCTAGAGAGCAGTTTACCCTTAGCCAGAAACCTGTAAAGGGAGCACAGCTTGTTAGAAACCCACCAATCCATGGAGGGTGTTTGGATGCCTGGGAGAAAAGCAGGGTTACCTACCAAGTATGTTAGCGGTGGGATTTTGGATTGTAGTGAGTACTTAAATCTAACTGACCTCCATAATATAAGGGAATAGTGTGTTAGTATGGAATTAGTGCGAATGGTACCCGGTAATATAAGGTTGGACCATGTCAGAGCTCTCCAGGTGTATGGGGCTATCAAAGATTGTTCCAATGGAATCCACATCGGATGTGTTTTAGGGTCTAGGTGAGTTAAGAACAATTGTGCTAGTCTGGCTGCCTTATAATATTTTATAAGGTCTGGTACTGAGACCTCCTTGGGATTTGTGGTGGCACATCGTCGCCCTTGCAATTCGGGGGCGTTTGTTAGCCCAAATGAATTTCATAATGACAGCCTGGAGAGCTTTTAGATCCCTGCTAATAACTGGTACTGGGAGTGATCGAAACAGATAAAGGAGTCTGGGGAGGACCACCATTCTTATTATGTTAATCCTACCGACCCAAGACACAGGTAAAGCATTCCAAGATGAGGTTTTATCTTTAGACAAGACATTTACATAATCTCTCTCCACCTCCTGGATGTAATGATCCAATACTATTTCCATTCTCATGAGCTTTCCTCCTCCTTTGTCTTACCTTCAATGCCAGTGTAAAGATCTCACTGTGAAGTGGTCCAGACACATTTCACTTATTTGCCCCCTACCTCTAAATTCATAGAAATATATATGTATATGTGTGTGTGTGTGTGTGTGTGTAAAAAAAAAAAAAAAAAAGGCCAAGGCAGCACTCGAGTATCCGTGAAAAAAGGGGTTATTTTAATCACCCATGTGGTAACAGCAACGTTTCAGCTCACGCCATGGAGCCTTTGTCAAGCCATAATACATAGTGCAAAATCAAGTGCTTATATAGCATACATAATTAGCAAAGTGATTACATGATTATATTAACCGCTTGCCGCCACGGTAACGCCGATAGGCGTCCGGACGGCAGCGCGCTCAGGTCTCAGCGACGCCTATTGGCGTCATCTCGTGAGACCCGAGATTTTGCGCGCATGCGCAGCGGCGCGGAGCTCTGAAGTTAAACTACAGCCTGCCAGCGCTGTTCATTCGCTGGCAGGCTGTAGATGTTTAAAAAATCGCATCAGAAAGGTATATTAGACGCTGTTTTGTTAACAGCGTCTGATATACCTGCTACCTGGTCCTCTGGTGGTCCCTTTTGCTTGGATCCACCACCAGAGGACACAGGCAGCTCTGTAAGTAGCACCAAGCACTACACTACACTACCCCCCCCCCCCCTGTCACTTATTAACCCCTGATCACCCCATATAGACTCCCTGATCACCCCCCTGTCATTGATCACCACCCTGTAAGGCTCCATTCAGACGTCCGTATGTGTTTTGCGGATCCACGGACACCGGCAATGTGCCTTCTGCATTTTGCAGATCTGCACATTGCCAGAACTATATAGAAAATGCCTTTTCTTGTCCGCAATTGCGTCTGTCCCCATAGAAATGAATGGGTCCGCTATTCCGCTCCGTTGTTCCGTTTTCCGTGATTTTCTGCGGACCTGTTGACTTTCAATAGGTCAGTTGAAAACTCGGATAATGCACCGTTTGTCATCCACGTCCGTGATCCGTCAAAAAAATATGACCTGTCCTATTTTTTTCACGGACAACGGATCGCGGACCCATTCAAGTCAATGGGTCCGTGAAAAAACACGGAGGCACACAAGATTGTCAACCGCGCGTCGGCTTCCGTTTTTTTACTATCATTTGCAAGGCAAACTTGACTTAGATTTTTTTTTCACTTTCCTTCATGTCTGGTGATCCTCCAAAAATCAAGGAAGACACACTGAAACTGAAACGGAACAACGGAACCCCATTTTGCGGACCAATAAAAACAACTGTCGTGTGCATGAGGCCTAAATGACAACTTAAAAAAATAAAAATTTATACAAAGTTGTCAATTTACAGAGATATTTCTCTCACCCAGCATGGGTATATGTAAAAATACACCCCAAAACACATTGCCCTACTTCTCCTGAGTACGGTGATACCACATGTGTGACACTTTTTTTTGCAGCCTAGGTGCGTAAAGGGGCCGAAAGTCCATCGAGTACCTTTAGGCTTTACAGGGTTGCTCACAATTTAGCCCCGCCCAAAATGCCAGAACAGTAAACACACCCCACAAATGACCCCATTTCGGAAAGTAGACACCCCAAGGTATTCACTGAGGGGCATAGTGAGTCCGTGGGAGATTTTTTATTTTTTGCCAGAAGTTAGCAGAAATGGAAACTTTATTATTATTTTTTTCCTCAAAGTGTCATTTTCCGCTAACTTGTAAAAAAAAATTAAATCATACATAAACTTACCATGCCCCTCCGCGAATACTTTGGGGTGTCTTCTTTCTAAAATGGGGTCATTTGGGGGTATTTATACTATCCTGGCATTCTAGCACCTCAAGAAACATGACAGGTGCTCAGAAAGTCAGAGCTGCTTCAAAATGTTCACATAGTTTGTAAACGCTATAACTTTTGCGCAAACCAATAAATATACACTTATTGGATTTTTTTTATCAAAGACATGTAGCACAATAAATTCTGACACAAACTTGTATAGAAATGTAATTTTATTTGAACACTTTTACCAGAAAAAGTAAAAAAAATACACTTTTTTTTTGAGAAAATTGCGGTCTATTTTGTTTAATATCAGAAAAACGAAAAATCTCAGCAGCAATCAAATACCACCAAAAGAAAGCTGTATTTGTGAGAAGAAAAGGAGGTAAAATTCATTTGGGTGCCAAGTTGCATGACCGAGCAATAAACCGTTAAAGTTGTGAAGTGCCGATTTGTAAAAAAGGGTCTGGTCGCTAGGGGGGTATAAACCTGTGGTTAATTTTTACAAAAACAATATTAAAAGCAATATATATCAAGTGTGCATAATTATATCTCGCTAAAAACAGACAATGTCAAAAAATGCTTTATGCCAAAAATTCTATCCATAAATTCATCTGGTTACAGTGCATGACAACATTAATCAATATTACAAATCAGGTGTACATGATCGTGCTGATTAAAAACAAATAGTTCATCTAATAAAGAATTCTCACATGCAGCTTAAGACGGCAGGACTCAGTCGGCGTCCGGAATGGAGTAGTGCACAGACGTGAGAAACTCCTCATCCCGCGAGACTATCTATCACATAGAGCACATAGGCGCCCACATCCAAGATGGCGACCCAGCACCAAACAAAAACGGAGCATGCTTATTCCCGAAAAAAGGGGGAGACGGTTTGACACACACAACGCATGTGACGAAGCCATTCATGCCAGCGGACCGATCGTACTACACCATTTCTTTAATAATAACTCATAAGGAGGGAGTCAAACAATGCAAAACGGGCTGATGGCATCCCGCCACTATCACCCTTATTCACATACTCCCACATCCTCATATGTCAATGGTTATATATCTAATGGTCCGTCTATCATAGGCAGTCACACATTATCTCAAGTGGCATGGCGCCTCCGCCGGGGGTCACCCGCTCAGAGGCAGCACGCCCAGATAGGAGCCATAGACGCAGCAGTCACCATGAAGTGACTCTGCATCCCGGTCCCCATCATGAGAAAGCCATCCAATCACATACAGACTGTATAATTAGAAACAAATGGTAGGAGACTGGCACTCAATTATGTGGGTCATATAGATTGTGGCAATTTATTACAGCAATTAATCACACTTAAAAAGGGTATACAATAAAATACAATCCCATATTAAAATAGTAATAAAATCAAAATAGTGTAAAATGGATCCGCAGGGTAAAAACACACTAGATCAAGGTATGTACTATATGTCCTTCAATTAATTGAGGTTATGCGTATAGTTCATAATAACTGAAAAATTCCGGGTCCGCCACTGTTTTTTGAAAAGACAGTTACTTCCTTAGTAATCACAATATTCTCTCAGAAGTATTCCCTTATTTGAGGGCAATAAAAACAGTAATAGAGTCCGAAAGACGGGACCTTGATATTCCGGTATATATTAGTGTAAACTGTGCGTGGTGAGTAAGGCGTAAGTAAGACTGTATAATATCTTAGGGAACCAGTGTACACAAATACATTGGCTGAAACAACGGCCATTTACGTTGTGCCAAAGGTCCCATAATATTGGGAAAAATTCCTCATCCACGGCCAATGATCAAGTCTCTTCCTCTCAGCCAAATGCTACGGGTAGCCAGGATAGTTGATGAGGGCCCGGTTAGGGACCGCAGACTATCAGAAATGGCCACTAAGTTTCAGACTAGAGGCTATCCTAAGGCTGGGTTCACACGGGCGTTGCGGGAAAATGTGCGGGTGCGTTACGGGAACACCTGCGATTTTTCCGCGCGAGTGCAAAACATTGTAATGAGTTTTGCACTCGCGTGAGAAAAATCGCGCATGTTTGGTACCTGAACTTCTTCACAGAAGTTTGGGTTTGGGATCAGTGTTCTGTAGATTGTATTATTTTTCCTTATAACATGGTTATAAGGGAAAATAATAGCATTCTGAATACAGAATGCATAGTAAAACGGCGCTGGAGGGGTTAATTTTTTAAAAAAAATTTTTTAACTCCCCTTAGTCCACTTAATCGCGCAGACCGGCATCTCCTTCTGTCTCCTTTGCTGAACAGGACCTGTAGTGAGCATTCATTACATGAACAGGACCTTTGGTGATGTCACTCTGGTCATCACATGATCTTTTACCGGTCTGCGCAATCAAGTGGATTAAGGTGAGTTAAATTTTTATTTATTTTTTAAACCCCTCCAGTGCTGTTTTACTATGCATTCTGTATTCAGAATGCTATTATTTTCCCTTTATAACCATGCTATAAGGGAAAATAATAATGATCGGGTCTCCATCCCGATCGTCTCCTAGCAACCGTGCGTGAAAATCGCACCGCATCTGCACTTGCTTGCAGATGCTTGCGATTTTCACGCAACCCCATTCACTTCTATGGGGCCTGCGTTGCGTGAAAAAAATTATATATAGAGCATGCTGCGATTTTGACGCAACGGACAAGTGATGCGGGAAAATCACCGCTCATCTGAACAGCCCCATTGAAATGAATGGGTCGGGATTCAGTGCGGGTGCAATACGTTCACCTACCGCATTGCACCCGTGCGGAAATCTCGCCCGTGTGAACGCAGCCTAAGAGGCTCATCTCTGACAGTATTAGTAAAACTAAAATCAGAATAAAGGATGGTGACCCAAGGAGGTCTAAGGAGGTATTTGTGTACACTGGTTCCCTAGGATATTTTACAGTCTGTATGTGATTGGATGGCTTTCTCATGATGGGGATCCGGATGCAGAGTCGCTTCATGGTGACGGCTGCGTCTGTGGCTCCTATCTGGGCGCGCTGCCTCTGAGCGGGTGATAGATAGTCTCGCGGGATGAGGAGTTTCTCACGTCTGTGCACTACTCCATTCCGGACGCCGACTGAGTCCTGCCGTCTTAAGCTGCATGTGAGAATTCTTTATTAGATGAACTATTTGTTTTTAATCAGCACGATCATGTACACCTGATTTGTAATATTGATTAATGTTGTCATGCACTGTAACCAGATGAATTTATGGATAGAATTTTTGGCATATAGCACTTTATGACATTGTCTGTTTTTAGCGAGATATAATTATGCACACTTGATATATATTGTTTTTAATATTGTTTTTGTAAAAATTGATGTATAATCATGCAATCACTTTTGTTAATTATGTATGCTATATAAGCACTTTATTTTGCACTATGTATTATGGCTTGACAAAGGCTCCATGGAGTGAGCTGAAACGTTGCTGTTACCACATGGGTGATTTAAAATACCCTTTTTTCACGGATACTTGAGTGCTGCCTTGGCCTTTTTTTTTTACACATATCTAATAGGACCAGGTCCGTGGTCTGTTTCAAGGAATTGAAGCTTTGGATTTGTGTGCTGCTCATCAACTTTTTTATACATAGAAATATATAGTTACCGTTTTTTTCGCCATATAAGACACACCTGCCCATAAGACGCACCTAGGTTTTTGAGGAGGAAATAAGAAAAAAAATATTTTGAACCAAAAGGTGTGCTTTTGGTGGATTTTGAACTAATGGTGGTCTGTGGATGACGCTGTTATGGGGGGTGGGCGGGATCTGTGGATGACTCACTGTTATGGAGGGGATCTGTGGATGACTCGCTGTTATGGAGGGGATCTGTGGATGACGCACTGTTATGGGGGGAGGGGATCTGTGGATGACGCACTGTTATGGGGGAGGGGATCTGTGGATGACGCACTGTTATGGGGGGAGGGGATCTGTGGATGACGCACTGTTATGGGGGGAGGGGATCTGTGGATGACGCACTGTTATGGGGGGAGGGGATCTGTGGATGACGCACTGTTATGGGGGGAGGGGATCTGTGGATGACGCACTGTTATGGGGAGGGGGATCTGTGGATGACGCACTGTTATGGGGGGAGGGGATCTGTGGATGACTCACTGTTATGGGGGGGAGGGGATCTGTGGATGACACATATATATCATAAGATCCTATATATGTCATCCACAGATTCTTCCCCCCTCCCCCCATAACACTGTCCTTGTGTAAATAGTGACACCCAATACAGGGGTGGAGGCCGGCAACTTGTGGTTGGAATCGCTGCGTGGTCCGCTGCAGTCATTGTTCTCTATTACACCGGGCCCCGCTCACAGCAGTATTTATTAAGTGAAGTCATGGGTAAAACTTTGTTAAGGTATAGCAATCCTCTGTAGCAGTAGCGCACGTAGTACTCACTATGAAACTTCCGTAGCAGACAGGGCAGTCGGCAGCGTAACGTCACTCACTCCGTCACGCGCCTGCTTCATTCATAAAGTGGGAGGAGCATGCGTGTGAGGGAGTGAGTGACCGGCCAGCCTGCCTGCTACGGGAGTTTTGTAGTGAGTACTACATGGCTACTGCTGCAGAGGATTGCTATACCTTAACGAGAAAAGTGACTGCACTGGGCCCCGCTGCGATTCCAACACAAGTTGCCGGCCCCCCAGCACCTCCTCCCTTCCCTTTCGGGGGAAAAAAAGTGTGTCTGTATATCTGGGGCTATATGTGAGGGACAGGGCCGTTTCTAGGAAATGTTACCAACAGGGTGACCATTAAACCCCCCCCCCTTAAATGCAACTTAACTGAAGTGAGACAACCCCTTTATCATGTAGAGAAAGTTAATAGAAGCCACTTACTAATATACTGTTATCAATATTGCTTCTTTTGCTGGCTGGATTTATTTTTCCATCACATTATACACTGCTCGTTTCTATGGTTACAGACCACCCTGCAATCCATCAGTGGTGGTCGTACTTGCACACTATAGGAAAAAGCATCAGCCTCTCTGGTGGCCGAGACCATGGGAGTGCACATAAGCTGGTGCTTTTTGCTATATGGTGCAAGCACGACCACCACTGATAGATTGCAGGGTGGTCTGTAACCATGGAAACTAGCAGTGTATAATGTGATGGAAAAATGAAGCCAGCCAGCAAAGGAAGCAATATGGAAAATACCAATACATTAGTAAGTGGCTTGTATTACCTTTCTCTACCTGATAAGTGCCACTTACTGAAGTGAGACAACCCCTTTAAGGGCTCATGCACACGGGTCCACAGTATAGGGGCCCCAGCCGTTTGTGCACTGCATCACGAATAAAAGGTGTGGTGCACCTCAGAAGTACTATGGACTAGCAGCATCATTTGAAAGCAGGCAGACTCCTTTTACTTAAACTGGGACAAGATAGTTTGGCTTAAATGAAAATCCTAAAAGTAAGGCTACTTTCACACTTGCGTTCAGAGCGGGTCCGTCTGGTATCTGCACAGACGGATCCGCTCCTATAATGCAAACGCTTAGATCCGTTCAGAACGGATCCGTTTGCATTACCATGAACAAAAAAAAAAAAAATTTTTTTTATTTTTTTTGTTCATGATGATGCAAACGGATCCGTTTTGACTTTACATTGAAAGTCAATGGGGGACGGATCCGTTTGAAAATTGAGCCATACTGTGTCAACTTCAAACGGATCCGTCCCCATTGACTTACATTGTAAGTCTGGACGGATCCGTTTGCCTCCGCACGGCCAGGCGGACACCCGAACGCTGCAAGCTGCGTTCAGGTGGCCGCTCGCTGAGCGGAGCGGAGGCTGAACGCTGGCAGACTGATGCATTCTGAGCAGATCCGCCTCCACTCAGAATGCATTGGGGCTGGACGGATCCGTTCGGGGCCGCTTGTGAGAGCCTTCAAACGGAACTCAAGCGGACACCCGAACGCTAGTGTGAAAGTAGCCTAAGACCACAGATTCTACAAAAATGAGGGGAATACTGCAGACCACTGATAAAGATTGTGTGAACTAATGATTGAAAATTATGGAACGACTTATTTCTTAGAAATTACATGGCTGTTATATGAAAACCATAGAAGTCTGTGGTCTCATATTGCACTACCATATGCCTCCAGTTTCATTTGGAGGTATAGTGAGGCTCTTTTTTCCTAGACCCATATGCAGTGCTGTATTAGACTGCATTCACGACTGCCGTGTGCAGTCCAGTAGTGGCCGCATTTCCATGACCGAACACACTGCATCATAGTGCTATACGATGCTGGACTAGCATCCCAACTGCAGATTTTTGGATTCTTAGGCCTCATGCAGATTGTTTTTCTCGGCCTCCGTTCCGTGTTTTTTTTTATTTTTTTGCGGATAGGATGGGGACCCATTCATTTCAATGGGTCAGCAAAAAAAATGCTGATAGTTCATCTGTTTGTGTTCCGCGTCCGTTGTCCGTGTTTCCCTTCAGCCAAAAAAATAGCGCATGTCCTACTTTTTTCACATTTCCGGACAAGGATAGGCATTTATTACAAGGGATCTGTGGAAAAAAAGGATCCTCGCAAAAAACTACTGTTGTGTGCATGTAGCCTTACTCAAATGACAGTGTGAATAAGGGATTGTAGACCCACAGTTCATAGAACATGATCCAGTGAGTTTGACTTACATAAGCTGCAGTTGGTCCACAGCTCACAATGGACTGCATTTCACGGACGACATGTGGCAGTGTGAGATATTCTTTACTGTATAGGAGCATAGGCTTCTTTACCTGCCAGGGTGGGATCTGAAACACATTCTTGGCACTATTTCATGTCTCCTGCAAAGAGCCATGACTCTATAGAGCGCCTAAGAAATAGAAACCAGTGCTGAAACATCAATAAAGTCATTTACGGTATTTGCTCACCCTCTTTCACTGGATTGTTAGGGTTTTGTTTCCCTGATTAGTGTCTAGTTAAACTGCTGAATGTATAGACAGAATGTGTTACACACTATGCATTGCCATAGACTGGCATATAAAAAACAAACAAAAAAAAAAAACACTTCTGGATCCCGTAAATCATACCTACAGGTTCAAATGGCTTTTCAGAATGAGCTTGTGGGATTTGGTTTGGCTGGCACCCCCGAAGTTAGTTGGTGCACTCTGGTAGGGTAGTACTCCTGGCAATTTGGAGATGAAAAACCACTTCAAAACAGTTAAAATAATGGAGCTAATTATTATTGATCCAGCAGAAGAACATAAAAAAAGCCCACACAGCCACTATCGCCGTGTTAGTTGTTCTTTATGTTGTTCTGGATTAATGATTAAAAAAAAAACTAATTCTTTAACCCCTTAAGGACCCTGCAATTTTTCACCTTAACCCCTTAAGGACACAGCCCTATTTCACTTAAAGGGCTTCTGTCACCCCACTAAAGTCATTATTTTTTTTATTTTTTTGGGCTAATTAAATTCCTTATACTGCGATATATGAAAATATAATGGTCTTACTTACTTACTTTCCTTCAGCAGTTTCTTATAAAAACGAACTTTTATAATATGTAAATTAGGTCTCTACCAGCAAGTAGGGCGTCTACTTGCTGGTCGCCGCCGCAAAAAACCGCCCCCTCGTCGTGTTGATTGACAGGGCCAGCCGCGATCTCCTCCTCCGGCCGGCCCTGTCAGCATTTCAAAAATCGCGCGCCTGTGTTGATTCGGCGCAGGCGCTCTGAGATGAGGAGGCTCGCCTCCTCAGAGCTCCCTCAGTGCGCCTGCGCCGATGACATCACCGAAAGAGAAGACTTTATTTGGGGAAAATTACGTATTTTTTTGTTCGTTTTGTTACTTGAAACTTTGAAACTTTACATTTTTTGGGTGGGGGAAACTTTATTTTTAAAACTTTTATTTATTTTTTTCACTTTATATTTTGTCCCACTTTGGGACTTCAACTTTTGGGTGTCTGATCCCCTTTACAATGCATTCCAATACTTCTGTATTGTAATGCATTGGCTGTAAGTGTATTACCAGTGTAATACCCTTACAGCTTCCTGCCTGTGAGATCCAGGGGGCTGGATCTCACAGGCTGTCACAGAAGGCAGCCACGATGTCTAAGAAAGGCATCGGGCTGCCTTCCCTGCCGTCGGGTCCCTGTCACAGCAGCGCAGGGACCCCATGGCCACCCCACACCCGGCAGGATCCCGCACGTCTGTGTCTGCTTCAGTGCAAGGGTTAATGCGCCGTCATCTGGCGCATGCAGCAGGGGTTCGGATATCAGTGACTGCCGGACCGCTGCTGCTGATCGGGCGGGCGCTCCTGCACCCGCCCGATCAGCCTGCCGTACATGTACGGCGCTGGTCCTTAAGGGGTTAAGGTGCAGCAGATTACCTGATGAACAAGTGAAATGCTTGTTGATCAGCAGTCGCCTAAATGATCATTTTTGGGTAGCAGATTGTGGTGGCAAAACGCCATCTGCTGCCCACAAACTATGATTCTGTTTGGGGATGAACGATGAAATTAGTGATTGCTCTTCCCCAA
This sequence comes from Bufo bufo, assembly GCF_905171765.1. Classification (NCBI taxonomy): domain Eukaryota; kingdom Metazoa; phylum Chordata; class Amphibia; order Anura; family Bufonidae; genus Bufo; species Bufo bufo. Next base: position 471,911,480 of record NC_053390.1, read on the forward strand.
ACTGTGGAGGAGATCACTGCATGTAAATACAGCGGTTACCTCCACTGATGAGTAGGTGATTGTCTGGAAGGAAGCGTGCTTTCCGAACAATCTTGTGCTTGCATCGAACAGCGTAAAGGGGTTATCTCACCTTGCCATTACTAAGGTAGGGCTCCAGATGACGACCAAAATGTTCGCCAATGTGACTTAGAATTTACAACTGGCGACAAGACTTTTTAGTCTTGTTGCCATTTGCGACTAGACCCGCCGCCGCAGCTCTGCAGTTGAATATAGCGGCGGGGCACAGGAGATGATAGTTCTCTGCCCCGCCGCCGATGTTCCTCTCAGCAGTGCAGTGGAAAAGGAGTCTCTCCCTCCCCCCCGTGCTGCTGCCGCCGCCAATAAGAAAACAGAGGGGAGGGGAGGGGCTGTTGCCACTGCGCCACCAATGAAGATAACTGACCTGTTAAATACAGGAGGCGGGTGCTGGAATCAAATAGCCAGCACCCGACCTGCAGTTAACCCCTCAGGTGCGGTACCCGCCTCCTGTATTTGTATTAACAGGTCAGTTATCTTTATTGGTGGCGCAGTGCGCCCCCCCAACACCCTAGTATAATAAACATTGGTGGCGCAGTGCCAATGAGGGTTAATTTTTTTTTATTTTTTTAACTCACCTCCTCCAATTGATCGCGTAGCTGGCGGTCTCCTGTTCTTTCTTCAGGACCTGTTAAAGGACCTGTGGTGATGTCACTGAGCTCATCACATGGTCCATTACCATAGTGATGGATCATGTGATGAGCGCAGTGACGTCACCACAGGTTCTTTTCCTCACAGATGAAGGCAGAAGCGAAGCCGGGCACCGCAAACAAGTGGATTAAGGTGAGTTAAATTTTTTTTTATTTTTTACCCCTCCAGCCCTATTTTACTTAGCATTCTGTTTTAAGAATGCTATTATTTTCCCTTTATAACCATGTTATAAGGGAAAATAATTACATCTACACAACCTTGAGCCCAAACCTGAACTTCAGTGAAGAAGTTTGGGTCTGGGTACCACAGTCAGTTTTTTTTTATCACGCGCATGCAAAACACATTGCACCCGCGCGATAAAAACTGAACAACGGAACACAATCGCAGTCAAAACTGACTGCAATTGCGTACCTACCCGCGCGGGTTTGCCGCAATGCACCCGGGACGCATGCGGAGCCAAAACGTGACGCCCGTCTGAAAGAGGCCTAAGGCTACTTTCACACTTGCGGCAGTGTGATCCGGCAAGCAGTTCCTTCGTCGGAACTGCCTGCCGGATCCGCCGATCTGGATGTGACTGAAGGCATTTGTGAGACGCATCCGGATGCGGATTCATCTCAAAAATGCATTGCAAGAACTAATCCGTCTCTCCGCTTGTCATGCGGACAGACGGATCGGTCTTGTATCTTCTTACTCATTTTTACCGGTCTGCGCATGCGCAGACCGGAAGGATGGATCCGGCATTCCGATATTTTGAATGCCGGATCCAGCACTAATACATTCCTATGGGGAAAAATGCCGGATCTGGTATTCCGGCAAGTCTTCAGTTTTTTTCGCCAGAGATAAAACCGTAGCATGCTGCGGTTTTATCTTTTGCCTGATTAGTCAAAATGACTTAACTGAAGACATCCTGAACGGATTACTCTCCATTCAGAATGCATGGGGATATGCCTGATCAGTTCTTTTCTGGTATTGAGCCCCCGTGATGGAACTCTATGCCGGAAAAGAAAAACGCTAGTGTGAAAGTACCCTAAAATATTAAGTTTAAATCCCCCCCCTTTATATATTTTCTATGTAAAATTGGGAAACTATAAATAAATAAACATATTACATAGTGCTGCGTCCGAAAAAGTCCAAACTATTACATTTATAAAAAAATATCTCCTATGCAGTGAGCGCCGTAACAGAAATAAATAAATAAAAACCATGCGATTCGTCATTTTTTAGTCACCTTGTCATCCCAAAAAATAGGATAGGACTGTTCTATTATGGGCCGAACGTTTCATAAAATGCGAAATGCACGCTGCTTTTTTTGGTGTGTGTGTTTTTTTTTTTTTTTTTCTCATGGTATTGAGTATCGCAATACCTTTTTTATGGTGACGAAAGCGAATCAAAAATTGCGTTGTCACGATACCAAAATTTTTATTCGGTTTCGATTTGGCGACTAAAAATTTAATTTGGCTCCTAGATTTTTCAGTTCAGGAGCCAATGGCTACTAGGTATTTTTTATTTTTATTTTTTAGTCTGGAGCACTGTAAGGCGAGATGAGACACAGTCCCGACCACCTGCCCGCAGTATAACTGCAGAGTGATCCGCTGCTCGCTGTTTCAGCAGCATCCATTGCAGTGTATAAGAGCTACGAAAACAGTGTAGCTTGGCAGACTATGCTGTTTCTGAGGTCGGGTACGGCCGAGTTCACACGAACGTGTGTGACCCGTGCCCGTGCTGCGGGCCGCAATGCCAGATCGCCGGCTGTAGGTCAGCCACATCGGATCGCGGACCCATTCACTTGAATGGGTCCGCGATCCGCCCGTTCCGCAAAAAGATAGGACATGTTCTATCTTTTTGCGGAACGGAAGTACGGGACTGAACCCCACGGAAGCACTCCGTAGTGCTTCCGAGGGGTCCCTTTCCGTGCGGCCGTTCCACAATTCTGGATTTGCGGACCCATTGAAGTGAATGGGTCTGCATCCGTGATGCGGGATGCACACGGAACTGTGGCCGTGTATTGCGGCCCCCAATTTGCGGGCCGAAATACGGCCATGGATCACACACGTTCGTGTGAACTTAGCCTAACTATGCTTTTTCCTTATCCCTCATGCACCACAATGCGAGTGTGAGGGATACCACACCTCGTGCCCGCTTGACGTCTACTACGTCAAGCTCGCGAGACGCGGTATGGTCAGTGTTTACCAAGACGTGACGTTACGCCCTCCCGGAGGAGCATGTGAGGTCAGCTTGGTACAGTTTACACCGACGACTCCTGTCCACACGGGCACAGAGATGCAACAAGCCCCAGTGAAACGACGCTTCCTCAGCCCGGGAAATCTGCCATCAGCTTCTCGTTTGATTATAAACTTGGTCCGCTAACGGGATTATATAGGGTGAGAAACCAACCCGCGGTAGCTTATAACCAGGCCGAAACATTGACATGGGGATTCATGATCGAGATACAAGACAGCACAAGATTAAATTATATATTTAAAGGGCTTCTGTCACTCCACTAAAGTTTTTTTTTTTTTTTTTTGGGCTACTTATAATCCCTTATCTGCGATATATCAATACATAATGTTATTGATCATTTTGGTTCAGTAGTTAATTCAAAAAACGGACTTTTATCATATGCAAATTACCTGTCTACCAGCAAGTAGGGCGGCTACTTGCTGGTAGCAACCGCATCCTCCTTTCATAATGATGCCCCCCTCCTCATGTTGATTGACAGGGCCAGCGAATGCGCTCATCCTCTGACTGGCCCTGTCTGCGTTCAAAATCTGGCGCCTACGCCGTACCTGTCTTCAGTCGGCGCAGGCGCACTGAGGGGAGGACGCTCGCTCGGCCGCTCCTTCCTCAATGCGCCTGCGCCGGGTGTAGATGTGACGTCATCGGCGCAGGCGCATTGAGGAAGGAGCGACCGAGCGAGCATCCTCCTCTCAGTGCGCCTGCGCCGACTAAAGACCGTTATGGCGAAGGCGCGAGATTTTAAAACGCAGACAGGGCCAGTCAGAGGATGAGCGCATTCACTGGCCCTGTCAATTAACATGAGGAGGGGGCGTCATTATGAGAGGAGAATGCGGCTGCTACCAGCAAGTAGCCGCCCTACTTGCTGGTAGACAGGTAATTTGCATATGATAAAAGTCCGTTTTTTTTAAATTAACTACTGAACCAAAATGATTAATAACATTATGTATTGATATATCGCAGTATAGGGATTATAAGTAGCCAAAAAATAATGACTTTAGTGGAGTGACAGAAGCCCTTTAATCACCTTAGGGGCACACTAGATAACACAGTATACACAAGGAATATATACAGTGGTCTGAGGTTACAAATACAGGTAATATGGTACAAACAGGATTACACAGAGTACAAGTAAGTTACCGGGTAGATGAATGTTCCTTTGGGTTATGATGGTGGAATAGTCCTTGGCTGTATTCACGTGGGGGCAGTGATGTCAGCAGTTTCCAGGTCTCTCCAAACACATGGCCCGATGTGACCCCCTTTCAGAGAAAGACACGCCGGCTTGCTGGCACAAGCCTTTTAAACTGTAGCCGGCCCCTCCTCTTCCCGTCTCTGGGAAGGGTCCCCCCCCCCCCCCCCCCCCCCTGCTGATCCTGGCTGCTCAATGACCCACAAAACCCTTTAGGGTTTATATCTCCAGACCAGAAGGTCACAGGGAGATTGTTCTGGGACCAACAGACCCGCCTGCGTTTTGGCTACAAGTAGAGTCAAAACATGGTACAGTCATTTGGTTTCTGTGGGGAGATATGTATATCTCCTCTCCTTGGCACCCGACCTCCAACCTATGACCATCGGCATGTTCGTATTTGACTTATGTCTGGGATGGACGGGTGATTCATAATTCCTTATGAACCGCCGGTTCCATGATATCTGGGGGGGGAATGATAGATCTGGGCAAGGGCTGAGACCCCATGCTGAGAGATTTATCCTGTTACATCAGCTTGGTTCCTGGCTGACTGGAGGATGTGTGAATTTGTAAACAAGTGGCTTGCTTGAAGCAAGGACCCCTGTGGAGTTCACTACCTCTGCTATCTGACAAGCTGAGGGTTAAAGTGAGAACTTGCATGTACACTGACCAAGGTGAATTAAATGAAAATCATGGCTGCCATTAAACGATAATCCATATTCCTGACAGCGAGCAATTTAGACAGCGCGCATCAAAACGTTCTGCTGTTTCTCAGCTGGCTGCTGGATGGGACTATGTCTTTATCTTGCCTTAGTAACGGCGAGATGGAACAACCCCTTTAAGGCTGATTTCACACTTCAGTGATTTGGTCAGTTATTTACATCAGTTATTGTGAGCCAAAACCAGGTGTGTCACAAATACAGAACAGGTGCAGATCTTTTCTTTATATCTGATCTCTGAGTAGGCTTCACTACTGATTTGGCTTATAATAACTGATGGAAGTAACTGATCAAATAACTGAAGTGTGAACTCGGCCTTAGGGTCCATTCACACGTCTGTAGTGTATTGCGGATCCGCAATACACCCGGCCGGCACCCCCATAGAACTGCCTATTCTTGTCCGCAATTGCGGACAAGAATAGAACATGTTTTATTTTTTTCGGGAGCCGTGGACTGGAAGATCGGGGCCACGCTCCGAAAATGCAGATGTGGACAGCACACTGTGTGCTGTCCGCATCTCTTCCGGCCCCATAGAGAATTAATGGGTCCAGATTCGTTCAACCACGCTGCGGAACGTATCTGGACCCATTCTACGGATGTGTGAATGGACCCTTATTCTCAGTTGTCTGAGTTGGTGGGTGGATACTAGCTTTTATGATATGTGCCATAGAATCTCCTGTTTCTCACTCACTCTGAATCATAAACACCTTAGAGGACTTGGTAGAAAAGTACTGATGTGAATAAAGCGCTTACTATTAGCTGCTGAATTATGTCTGTGTTCTGTTTCTCTCTGCACTTCCTCCCCCACCCATCTTCCTGGACTTCTAAGAGATATGATTCTTCAGTAAGCAAGCAGCCCATCTTGGTCTCGCAAGATGAATTTCTCACAAATTTCAGAGAGAGGGTGTGAACATCTGATAACTCTAAAATAACGCATATTTTTCTGATATTACAAAGTTTCTTATCTTTGCCTGTACTATTGTTTTTAGCAAAGTTGTGTGAAAGTACAGTAACAATTTAAAGAGGTTTTCTGCGATCTATTATTGATAATCTATTGTCAGGATGGGTTAACAATATCAGATCAGTGGATGTCTGACCCTTCGCGTTCTGCCAATCGGCTGTTTTGGGCAGGCAAAAGAAACTATACAGTGGACACAACCAGAAGTTCCATCCACTGTGTAGTGACCATGCTGGGTTACTGCAGCTCTGCTTCCATTCAAATCATTGCAGTTCACAGAAAGCTACATGGTAGACAGAGCCTTCCATCGACTGTATAGTTTCTGGAGCCAGCCGCTGCCCTAAATAACTGACTGGTGGAGGTGCTGGAACGTAAGAGGGTAGGCCATCGAAATTGTAGTCTTGCGAAACCCCTTTTAAAGTAAAATTAGAACTTAAATATTTTTGTTTTTGTTTTAGCTTGTAAGCGAAAAGGTTGGAGGAGCAGAAGGGACTAAGCTAGATGAAGACTTTAAGGAAATGGAAAAGGTAAGATATCTTATTTTTGTCCTTCCCTTGTTATACTTTCACACTAGCGTTTTTTGCAGATCCGTCATGGATCTGCAAAAATGCTTCCGTTACAATAATACAACTGCATGCATCCATCATGAACGGATCTGGTTGTATTATGTCTTCTATAGCCATGACGGATCCGTCTTGAACACCATTGAAAGTACTTGGGGTACTTTCACACTTGCGTTGCTGGAGTCCGACAGGCAGTTCGTCGCCAATCTGTATGCAAACGGAAACCATTTGTAGACTGATATGGATGCGGATCCGTCTCACAAATGCATTGCAATACCGGATTCGTCTATCTGGAAAAAACGGATCCGGTATTATTATTTTTTTTTACATTTTTAAAGGTCTACGCATGCGCAGACCGGATCTGTCAATGCGGCAATTTTAATGCTGGATCCGGCACTAATACATTCCGATGGAAAAAAATGCCGGATCTGGCATTCCGGCAAGTGTTCAAAAATTTTGACCGGAGAGAAAAATGCTGCGTTTTTTTTCTCCATCCAAATACTGTAAAAGGACTGAAATGAAGACTTCCTGATGTGTCCTGAATGGATTGCTTTCCATTCAGAATGCATTAGGATAAAACTTTCCCTAGGACGGAACTCAATACCGGAAAACTTTGACGCAAGTGTGAAAGTACCCTTACATTGTGTGTCGGGTCGAATCCGTTTGGCTCCGCTTCGTCAGGAGGACAGCAAAACGCTGCAGGCAGCGTTTTGGAGTCCGCTTCCAGAGCGGAATGGTGACTGAACTGAGGCAAACTGATGCATTCTGAGCGGATCCTTCTCCATTCAGAATGCATTAAGGGCAAAACTGATCCTTTTTGGACCGCTTTTGAGAGCCCTGAACGGATCTCGCAAAAGCCAAAACGCGAGTGTGAAAGTAACCTTAAATTTTTTGTCTTGGCACACTAATAATAAATATGGGATGTAACTGCTTTACATTACAGGCCTGAGACCTAGGGTTAGGTCTCATGCACACCGGCCGTGCCTGTATTGCAGCCTACAAACATTCACTTAAATGGATCCGCAATCTGGAAGCAGCGGTGCGGCATGGAAGCACTACGGAGTGTGTCTGTGGTTTTCGGTCCGTGCCTCTACACCGCAAAAAATAGAACATGTTCTATTTTTTTTGCAGTGCGGACCGATCAACTTGAATGGGTCTGGATCCGACTGCGGCAGCCACACGGGTGATGCAAATTGCGGTCCACAAAACACGGAACGGCTAAGCAACGGCCAGAGCATGAGCCCTAATGTTCACACGGTGTTCATACTCGACATGTACACTAGGAAATGCTCCTAGCGTACACATGCTGAATGTCTCCATACAGTGTCATGTGTTAACTGGTATCCATAAAAAAAATACTTTATGGCATATGTCTGGGCTGTGTCTGTACACAAGACATACACAAGTGTAGAATGCACATGTGTAGTTCTGAGACATTCTGCTGACAACATACTGCTCTGCTGCCGTCATGTGAAGGGTTGTCATGAAGACCTTGTGTGGATTTAAATCTCTATCTGCACCTAAACAGAAATCCTTTGCACAATTCAAGCCAGGTAGGTACAGTGATCCCTCAAGATACAATGGCCTCAGAATACAATATTTTCAACATACAATGGTCTTTTCTGACCCATCGTAAGTTGAAACTAGACTCGACATGCAATGCCTCAGACCCAGATCCAACCAATCCAGGCCACTTCTCTGGTAAAATAGCTGTATTAGTTGCTAGTTAGCAGTTGTTCCTGACTGTTATATGTAAGAACTTGTCTATCTGCCTTAGTTATCTGCTTATTTTTCTTATATCTTAATTTTCTCTTATCCTGGATGACATTTTACGGCTTTGGAACAGATTACTCAAGTTACAATGGATTCAACATACAATGGTTGTCCTGGAACCAATTAATATTGTATCTTGAGGGACCACTGTATTAGAATTTATTATATCTGTTACTTCGGATCCATACATGGATGGGGCACATGTACTATAGCTGTGCACTAGAGGTGAGCGAATTTCCAGTTATGAAAGTCGTTCACACTTAGTTTACTGGTAAAAGGTGAATTGCGTTATGGATTCCGTTACCACGGACCATGACACAATTCTATGACGGAATGAATAGCTGCCTCTAAAGGCATTTAGTTATGCATTCCTTCATAGAATTGCGTTATGGTCTGGTAATGGAATCCATAATGCAATTCACCTTTTACCAGTAAACTAAGCGTGAATGACTTTCAAAATATGAAATTCGCTCATCTCTACTGTACACCAGTTTTCTACCATACAAAAATGCAAATATTTGGGCAAATGTCATTTAGCTCAAACATATTGCAACTTTTTGAGAGAATGGATGGAGTTTAGCAGGGTAAGTTCTATTTATGTAATATAATTAACACAAGAAAACTGGCATACCTTATAGCTGAAACCTAACCCAACCCGTAGCTGGCCTATTTTTCATTTATTTGTGCATGGATAAGACAAGATGCCACAAATTTTTTAAGAGCTTTCCGCCTCTTAGCCCCATTGACGTGGCAAATGTATTATCTGTGGGCTGTTTCAGGCCTCGCTATTAGGGCTCATGCACACAACAGTATTTTGCGTTCAGTATTACTGGCCTTTTTTTGAGCTCCGTATGTGGTACATCTACTGAACCATTCATTTCAATGATTCAGCAAAAAAAAACTGAAGTGTCTCCGTGTGCATTCCGTTTCAGTATTTCCGTATCGTGAAAAGATAGAAAATGTCCTATTCTTGTCCGCAAATCACGGTGCTTGGCTCCATTCAAGTCAATGGGTCTTCAAAAAAAACGGAACGCATACGGAAATGCATCCGTATGTCTTCCGTATCCGTTCCGTTTTTGCGGAACCATCTATTGAAAATGTTATGCCCAGCCCAATTTTCTCTATGTAATTACTGTGTACTGTATATGGCATACGGAAAAACGGAACGTAAAAAAAAAAGAAAGGAAACGCAAAGGAAACAAAAAACGGAACAACGGATCTGTAAAAAACCGACCGCAAAACACTGAAAAAGCCATACGGTCGTGTGCCTGAGCCCTTAACTGGACAAAATCTGCGCTGCTGCCATTGCTACCAACAGATAATGTACAGCTCCCGGTTAAGATGGTGATTCCTTTAGTGACTGGCATATATATAATTTTCTAGACTCCAACTCTCACCACCAGCCTGATTGTTGAATTTGGTGGAGAACCAATTTTTAATCAGTATTTAATAAAATGTTCTTAACGTACTTTATTCAGGCAGTTAATAGATTCCTTTAGTGGACAAATTCTAATATTTGGGTCACCCTGAATATTCAGAATTATGCTAAAGTAAACCTTCTACCTGTGTTTGATAGGATGAAGGCTAAAATAGAGACATGGGTCAAGTTACCCTTGTCAGTAATAGGAAGTGCAAATCTCATTAAAATGATTTTGATGCCTTAGTTATTGTATATTTTGCACAGTGCCCCCTGTGGTTTCCTACATACAGTTGTGTTCAAAATAATAACAGTCAGACATCACTAGAGGAAAATGGGTAGTTCCAGACATTGTTCAGAAGAACAGCGTACCTTGATTAAAAAGTTGATTGGAGAGGGGAAAACAAAGTGCAGAAAATGATAGGCTGCTCAGCTAAAATGATTGCAAATGCTTTAAAATGGCAACCAAAATCTGAAAGACGTGGAAGAAAGCGAAAAACTACCATTCAAATGGATAGAAGAATAGCCAAAATGGCAAGGACTCGGCCAACAATCAGCTCCAGGAAGATCAAAGAAGGTCTAAAGTTTCCTGTGAGTACTGTTACAATTAGAAGATGTGAAGCCAAGCTATCTGCAAGAAGCCCCCACAAAGTCCTACTGTTGAAAAAAAAAGACATGTGCTGAAGAGGTGACAATTTGCCAAAGAGCACATTGACTGGCCTAACAAGACATTTTGTGGACTGATGAAAGTAAGATTGTTCTTTTTGGGTCTAGTGGCTGGAGACAGTTTGTCAGACGACCCCGAAACACTGAATTCAAGCCACAGTACACTGTGAAGACAGTGAAGCATGTTGGCGCAAGCATCATGATATGGGGATGTTTCTCATACTACAATGTTGGGCCTATTTATCGCATACCAGGGATCATGGATCAGTTTGATTACATCAGATTACTTGAAGAGATCATGCTGCCTTATGCTGAAGAGGAAATGCCCTTGAAATGGGTGTTCCAACAAGACAACGACCCCAAACACACCAGTAAACGTGCAACATCTTGGTTCCAGACCAACAAGATTGACGTTATGGAGTGCTCAGCCCAATCCCCGGATCTTAATCCAACAGAAAACCTGTGGGGTGACATCAAAAATGCAGTTTCTGAGGCAAAACCAAGAAATAGAGAAGGACTGTGGAATGTAGTCCAATCATCCTGGGCTGGAATACCTGTTCACAGGTGCCAGAAGTTGGTTGACTCTATGCAACACAGATGTACAGCAGTTCTCAGAAACAGTGGTTATACAACTAAATATTAGTTAATGATACAAAGGAAAGCAAAATCTTCAAACATTTTTCAGTTATATAGTGAATGTTTGAGTTTAGAAAGAATTCAAACACTGCAATTTTTTTGAACAGTCTAATAATTACTTTTAAATTTTTTTATTTATTTTTTTAGAGGAACAGCACATATTTGATATATTTTTCTTCATGTTTTGATTTGGAATAGAATGTGTAGTGTTCCCAATGAATTTGTGTGTATGTAAATAAAAGCAATTAGAAGGATTCTGAGCTTTATTCACTTTTTTAAACACACTGCTATTTTGAACACAACTGTACTTATTCCGGCAGATGGATGGCCTCTTTCGGGACCTTCTTTGGAAAAAAATCACCCCTAGAGTTCAATTGGAAAAATTGCAACTGGCTAAAGCGAAGGGATTGGTATCCCTGCCCCATCCATGGACTTTTTTTTTATTTTATTTTTTTTCTGGCTTCACAATTGCAGCATTTGCAGGGATGGGACTTAGCTGCTGAACCGGACTCCAGACAATGGACATTAAGGCATATTTTAGCTACTGATAAACCTATGGGCTTCCAAGGACCCGACTAGGTTAATTTGATAACGCACTCGATGCCTACTGTATAGCTATTACATACGGAGAAAACGGGTCCGTTCCCCATTGACTTTCAGTGGTGGTCATGATGGATTCGTCATTGCTATGTTTAAAGATAATGCATGGATCCGTTCATAACATGCAGATGGTTGTATTATCAGTAACGGAAGCGTTTTTGCTGATCAGGCAAAAACGCAAGTGTGAAAGTAGCCTTACAGACAGAATATGGATTGGTACAGTTTAATCTGGTTGCATTATTTGTTTTGAAAACCCAATAAAAATATCTGATTAATAAAATTGCCACATCATGTTGCAACTGACATTTTACTCCTTTGTCCCTTTAATAAGATTATGACGACCCTGGTCGCACGATATGTCCTGGCCAGGATAGCAGAGTAGCCGTGATCCCATGGAAATGAATGGGATCACCCAAAAAATCCAGCAGTGCTGGATCTTTTGAGACTCTCAGCAATCCCTTTAATTTCTATGGAATCACCATCACTGTGCTATCATGGCATCAACACATGTCGTGTGCCCAACAGCAGATAATGGGTCTCCATTAACACAGTGAACCAGCAGGATAACAAGTGACATTTAGCTGCAGGTTCCAAGATGTTTACTAAAATGGTTGCCGATGCAACCAAGAAAATTATATTAGCTCAAAAAGTTAGATTTAGGTGCCATAGGATTTTTTTTTTTTAAGTGGTTTGAGGTTTTGATAAAGAATTTGGTTGTGTCTGGGGCTGCAGCTCCGTTGAAGTTAATGGGCTGTAATATATCCCCAGTGGATAGAGGGGGCACGGTTTTTGCAGACAACCCATTCAAGCACAGGACTTTTCTGCATACACATATTTAAAACCCAACAGTCTTGTGGGAGCAATTTAGCAGGTCTTAGGCCTCTTTCACACGGGCGTTGCGGGAAAAGGTGAAACATGCGCGATTTTTCCGCGCGAGTGCTAAACATTGTAATGCGTTTTGCACGCGCGTGAGAAAAATCGGCATGTTTGGTACCCAAACCCGAACTTCTTCACAGAAGTAAGGGCTTGGCATCGGTGTTCTGTAGATTGTATTATTTTCCCTTTATAACATGGTTATTAGGGAAAATAGCATTCTGAATACAGAATGCATAATAAAATAGCGCTGGAGGGGTTAAAAAAAATAATTTTAACTCTCCTTAATCCACTTGATCGTGCAGCCCGGCATCTCTTCTGTCTTCATCTTACCTGTGTGCAGGAAAAGGACCTGTGGTGACGTCATTACGGTCATCACATGGTCGTCACATGATCTTTTACCAGGGGCCTTACACTTTTCGCAGTCTGAGGCCGAGTTCACATGACTTTTTACACTGCGTTCACATATGTGTTGTGAGCTCCAGCAGTCAGTTTCAGCGGAGGATTTCAACTATATCGGCATATATGCTGACTTTTAGCTGGGCAAAAAATATTTCTTGCAGCATATATGGTAGAACGTGGTTGGATCCAGTTAAACTCAATGGGGATCCGGCGGTGCGTGAATGTCTGCAGTCTGTTCCTGCACAGTATCAGACTGTCTGTGTTCACAAGGCATGCGTGAATGCAGACTGGAAGGATAACTGTCATATTTTTTTTTTTTATTTGCTAGTTTATTAGAGCTGGGCATGTGTACCTGAGTTAGTCTGTCAATGATTGTCGAAAGATCTGTAATTACCTTATAATAACAGCTTTCATTAATGTCCCCTGTCCCTTAAAAGACCGTTGCTATGGCTCATCTGTCTCCGGCTAGGAAGACAGAGGGGCGGTCCTTCACACTGCATGCCCTGCATTAGGCTTCAGAGTGAGGAGGCGTGTCTCTCAGTAATCCAATCTGATTGGCTGGCAGGGAGCTGCTGGCTACAGCAAGTTTGTATGTGACCTGAGGGAATGCAGTTTTGGCCTCAGAGAACTGGCAGAAGAGCCATCTTTAGAAGATCCTCATAATGTAGGATTCAAAACAGCCGTAACTAAGGGGAAAAACTCAAGGAAAACAGTGGGAAGTGAAGAAACTAAAGATGGCTTTATGCATAATGCTGCTGTAGCAGTAACATATGCTAAAATAGATTATTTTTTAATGAAAATATGACAGTTCTCCTTTTAACTTTCCATTTTGGTGATCCATGTGAAAAACAGAAAAATAAAAAATGCATCCGTTGCTTTGAGCATCACTTCATGCAGATATGCTAATGACAATGTTTTTTATGCCACCATAAAAGATGCAGTCAATGGCATTTGCTTGTTTGTCGGATAATTTCTGGGCATACTTACATGGAGCAGTGATGGTGACTGTACCTTTGTACCGTCAACAGGCGGTGATCTTTGTTCCTGTTATGAATTGCAGCAGTCCTCCTCTACAGAGACCGAATCGGGAAACAATATACGCTGCTCAAAAAAATAAAGGGAACACAAAAATAACACATCCTAGAACTGAATTAATTAAATATTCTTCTGAAATACTTTGTTCTTTACATAGTTGAATGTGCTGACAACAAATTCACACAAAAAAAAAAAAATGGAAATCAAATTTTTTAACCCATGGAGGTCTGGATTTGGAGTCACCCTCATAAAGTGGAAAAACACACTACAGGCTGATCCAACTTTGATGTAATGTCCTTAAAACAAGTCAAAATGAGGCTCAGTAGTGTGTGTGGCCTCCACGTGCCTGTATGACCTCCCTACAACGCCTGTGCATGCTCCTGATGAGGTGGCGGACGGTCTACTGAGGGATCTCCTCCCAGACCTGGACTAAAGCATCTGCCAACTCCTGGACAGTCTGTGGTGCAACGTGACGTTGGTGGATAGAGCGAGACGTGATGTCCCAGATGTGCTCAATTGGATTCAGGTCTGGGGAACGGGCAGGCTAGTCCATAGCATCAATGCCTTCGTCTTGCAGGAACTGCTGACACACTCCAGCCACATGAGGTCTAGCATTGTCTTGCATTAGGAGGAACCCAGGGCCAACCACACCAGCATATGGTCTCACAAGGGGTCTGAGGATCTCATCTCGGTACCTAATGGCAGTCAGGCTACCTCTGGAGAGCACATGCATTTTGGAGCATTCCGTTCTGTCCAGTTCAGTTTTGTTCCCATTGACAATGAATGGGGACAAAACTGAAGCGTTTTTTTCCAGTATTGAGCCCCTATGATGGATCTCGATTACCGGACTACTGTGAAAGTAGCCCTAACCCTTTTACTGTCAACATCCACTATCATAGTGTTACTTTTTGCCATATGTTTGAATAAAGCTACTTTCACACTCACGTTTTGGACAGATCCGTTCAGATAATACAACCGTCTGCATCCGTTCAGAACGGATCCGTTTGTATTATCTTTAACATACATAGTACATAAGCCAAGACGGATCCTTCTTGAACACCATTAAAAGTCAATGGACGACTGATCTGTTTTCTATTGTGCCAGATTGTGTCAGTGAAAACGGATCGGTCCCCATTGACTTACATTGTGTGCCAGGACGTATCCGTTTGGCTTAGTTTCATCAGACGGACACCAAAACGCTGCAAGCAGCGTTTTGGTGTCCGTCTCCAAAGCAGAATGGTGACGGAACGGAGGCAATCTGATGCATTCTGAGCGGATCCTTTTCCATTCAGAATGCAAACTGATCAGTTTTGGAGTGCTTGTGAGAGCACTGAACAGATCTCACAAACGGAAAGCCAAAACGCGAGTGTGAAAGTAGATTTAGAGCCTTTTGGATCAGGCATCAAAAGAGAAAGCTAAAGCAAAACTGAATAAGTTTTCTCTTTTAAGCGTTGTAAAACTAATCGGTGTGCTTTTGTTTTTTTGCACCTTCTCCATTGAGTGAGCAATTTTTGCACAAAAATCAGATCTAAGTGGTTAATACTGAAACTTTTCTGTACAGACTGATGGTCCATCAGTAAAATCGCACATGTGACTTGGCCCTTTGTCAGTAACGGGTCAGTGTTCAGTCCAGTTTCTGTGCCTTGAATCTGCTGCATTCTGTGTATTGCATTTTTTTAATTTATCTTCTACATAGACAATTCATTCTGACATATATAAATAAATAAAAATTCCCATTGACATATTTCTAACTTACCGGTAATTTAAATTGCTTTGCACATCTATTTTCTGTTGGTTATGCAGTAAATTTGTTGTGTTCTTGCAGAAGGTAGATGTTACCAGTAAAGCAGTGTCTGAAGTCCTGGCTAAGACCACTGAATATCTTCAACCAAACCCTGGTACGTTGTGTAGTGTTTTCATGATCTCGTCTAATATTTGTGTTGTGACTGATTTTGTAAACAGTTATTTTCTTGAACAGATATTCATTTATTAGGAGCAAAAGTGTTGTCTTGTGTTTTTTGATTTAGTAAATTTTTTATTTTACAAATCTTCTATTATCCTAAACTACCAGTACCTTGTTACCATGAGTAGAATGAAAACATTATATATAGATTTATATGTATATATGTATCCTCGTGGCAACCCACTCCAATATAGATACTGTTTTGGGTTAAAGTATTTAGTTTTATTGGAATCTATTTAGTTTCCAAGTTCAGTGCTCAGAAGACCCATCACATTACATGTAAGACAGTCACCTCTGGAAACCAAATCACAAATCGGTAATCTTTATTTTTAAGTGCCAACATGTTCCGCAGCGCTTTACAATTCATGAACAAACCTAAATCATACATTACATAGCAAACTAGCCAACAATTAGTAAGATAGTTTATAAGGCTGAAAAAAGACATCTGTCCATCCAGTTTGGCCTGTTATCCTGCAAGTTGATCCAGAGGAAGGCAAAAAAACACTGAGGTAGAATCCAATTTTCCCCACTTTAGGGGAATAAAAAATTCCTTCTCGACTCCAATCAGGCAGTCAGAATAACTCCCTGGATCAACAACCCCTCTCTAATAGCTATAGCCTGTAATATTATTACACTCCAGAAATACATCCAGGCCCCTCCTGAACTCTTTTAGTGAGCTCACCATCACCACCTCCTCAGGCAGAGGCTCTTACCGTAAAGAATCCTTTTCTATGTTTGTGTACAAACCTTCTTTCCTCCAGACGCAGAGGGCGTCCCCTCATCAGTCACAGTCCTGGGGATGAATAGATAATGGGAGAGATCTCTGTACTGCTCCCTGATATATTTATACATAGTAATTAGATCTCCATTTAGTCATCTTTTTTCTAAAGTGAATAACCGTAATTTTGATAATCTTTCAGGGTACCGTAGTCCACCTATTCCAGTTACCATTACTTTACTCCATGTGTGGTCTAACAAGTGATTTGTAAAGTGGCAGAACTATGTTCTCATCACAGGCATCTATGCCCCTTTTGATGCAACCCATTATCTTATTGGCTTTGGCAGCAGCTGCCTGACACTGGTTTCTACAGCTTAGTTTGGAACACTCAGTGTCAGTATAGAGTCCTTAAATATCAGAAATAAGGGTCTGGCTATGACCTTATTCAATTCTCTTAGGATACGGGGGTATATGCCATCTGGTCCCTTTGGTAACACAAAAGGTAAAATCAGGTTGTTGATTATATATATATATATATATATATATATATATATATAATATAAAGAAAAAATTCAGGCAGCACTCCTTGTTAACTCAGCCGTAGCTGTGCGCTGCCAGCGGTGGTCCCTGGATTCAGGACTTTGAAATAATGAAGAAAATCCGCAGCACTCCTTGAAGTATAGAAAAATGTAGTTTTATTCACACATGTCAAAATCAGACAACGTTTCGGTTCTCTCCCAGAACCTTTTTCAAGTCAGAAGCACCTGACTTGAAAAAGGTTCTGGGAGAGAACCAAAACGTTGTCTGATTTTGACATGTGTGAATAAAACTACATTTTTCTATACTTCAAGGAGTGCTGCGGATTTTCTTCATATTATATATATATATATATATATATATATATATATATTTATATATATATATATATATATATATATATATATATATATATATATATATATATTCTTTTTATTTGCAGAAATACAGTAAGGCAACCAAGAGTGCCAACACATAAATTTCCACATCGCAATCAGTCAGCTCCATAAAACGTTATGTAGCATTCCACAATGGCTAAATATCGAGTGTTGATAAGCGCATTTCCATGCGAAATCAAGTTCCATGTGAACAGTAAATGAAAGAAAGAAAAGTAGCATTGTTAAGAACATTGGGGGGGGGGGGGAGAAAGAGAGATCGGTCATGTGTTCTACTGATCCAACTGGACATTTCCTCGAATTTTCAAATCTGATCAACTTTCCTAGCCCATTCCTGCACAGAAGGGGGGCTCACATCCAGCCAGCACAAGGTGATTAAAGGAATTCATCTTGTGACTGCTAATTAATGTGTAATAATATCCTTCTTGGAAGGTTTATATAGCTTATTAGGTCTTGCCAGGGCTATCATATCTACTGAGACCTGAAAGTCCGGGCATGTAAGTTTCCGTAACGCATCCTGTACTCCGTCCCAAAAGGGGCGTATAACAGGGCAATGCCACCAAATATGTGATAAAGTACCCACATCACCTCTGCATCTCCAACAATGTGCCGAGTAAAATAAACCTCTCCTATACAGCAATTCGGGAGGTCTATACCATCTAGAGAGTCGTTTCTAATGACCTTCCTGGATGCGAATGTAAGGTGAAAAGCCGTGTGATGATGCCAACACTCCTTGTCTGACAGCACCAAGCCCAGTTCTTTCTCTCACTCCACCAGGAAAGGAGGTTTAATATTTCACCCCTGACCTCCCAGCAGCGAATATAGAGCAGAGACTTTCTTGTGTTTCAGAATCGGAGAGGCAGTAAGGTTTTCAAAGGAGGTTAATGTCTTTCGTAGTTCATATTTCCTCAAGGCACTGCGGCAGACCAGTTTGAAAGTGAGACTGGTATAGAATGAAGGAAGAAGATTGTCTGAGAGAGGCAGGGAGAGCTTCAAGAGGTGGAAACTTTAGTTCCTGAAAGAATTCCCCTAAAGTAGTAGAGGCAAAAAAAGTTCCATAGTTCTGGGTAGGTCCCTGCTGGGGTTTCCATAAGGTCTGGAAGTAGCCTGGCTGGCATTAGCGGGGAAGGCTCCAGAATAAGTGTGCTACATGCTCTGGACCATGTCTCCCACAGTCCCCTCAACAGGGGGTCACAGTCCTCAGAGTCTGTAAGGTGCCAGTTTGGAAGCCAGAGGCGTTGGAGGAAGGAGGGGCCTGTAACATGTTCTGCTAATCTGGCTACATCAGTCTGTCTCTTTGGATCCACCAATTCTAGCCATCTGTTTAATTGTATAACTTGATAATACATACAGACATCTGGTACCCCCAATCCTCCCTCTTCTCTGCGCCCAACCAATACATTATAGGGAATTCGGTCTCTCTTCCTCTTCCACAAATAACCCAAGAATGCCTGTTTTATATCTGCAAAAAAAATCTAGAGGGTAAATCAATTGGGACCATCTAGAGTGTATACATGAGCTTGGGGAAAACGTAAGCCTTCAGTACATTCTTGCGTCCCATCCAGGATAGGAAAAGGATGTCATATTTTCGTGGTAGTTCTTTCAAACTTTCCAATAGGGGAGCATAATTAACAGTGTAAAGCTCTCGCAAGTCACTGGAGATTTTTTTTCCCAGGTACGTCAGGGGTCCCTTCGATAGTGGAAAAGGTACACAAACGTGTAGGTTCCTGCTTAGAAAGTGTAATATTTAACAATTCCGACTTTGAGGGGTTAACTTTAAAGTCAAAGAGTGTGCTAAAAGTTTTAAGTATGTTGTTCAAAGTCAGTAGCCCTGTCTCCAGATTGGTGACAAGAAATAGCAGATCATCAGCAAATGCTGTGCACTTAAGGTCCCTCTCACCATATTGGATGCCCGTAATGAAGGGTTTCTGGGGAATTGATTGTATCAGTGTTTCTGCCACCAAAATATTGAGGGATGGGGGCATCCCTGCCTTGTTTCATTTGAGATCTCAAAGACCGAGGACATTGTCCCATTTATCTGCAGCCTGGCATGCGGTTGTCCATACAGCAAAAAAAATCGCTTGAATAAATATGTCAGGGATGTTGAAGTGAGGAAGTGCCATCCTCATAAATGCCCAGTTGACCATGTTGAATGCTTTTTCAGCATCGATACTCAAAAGCACTAAGGGAAGTTTCCTATGGTGTGCCTTATAAATGGAGTGAAATGTACAATGAGTGTTATCCCGACCCTCTCTACCTCTCACAAATCCTGATTGCTCACACCCTATGAGCAGTGGCAGGACAGAACCCAATCTGATGGTCAAGTCAATATTCAGAAGTTAGATGGGTCTGTAACTGCCATAGCACAATGGGTCTTTTCCTTCCTTAGGTATACGTATGACACGATTCTTGCAATTGCCTGGGGAAAGGTTTTCCTATCATTAGTCTGTTGCAGACCTCCGTGAGATGGAGTATAACTTTTTGTAGTAAATCAATGGAAACCTGTCTGGACCTGGACTTTTTCCCGAAGCAAAGCTGTGGATTACTGCTCGCATCTCCTTCCTGGGTAGCTTGTCTAATCAAATGAGCTCCCATCTCTGATGAGAGAGAGAAGGCAGGTTAAGGGATTTTAAGAACTGTGTTGTTTGGTCTATTCTGTAAAAGGTTTCTTCCTTCTCTACTCCCTTATTAAGGTTGTATAGGGAAGAGTAAAACTCTTGGAAGGATTTAGCAATTGAAGGTGTGTCGAGATGCAGGGTACCATCCTTTCCCGTAATCTTGGCAATATAGGATGACTGTAACTTTTTTCAACAGTGAGGTCATCATCTTAGTTCCCTTGTTCCCATGGGCATACATTTTGTGTTGGAAGTAGAGCAGATGTTTTGCGGCTCTCTGTGATAGGAGATTCTGTAACTCCAGCCTAAGATTCGCCAAATCTGCCTGTGCAGTAGTGCTAGCGGATTTCTTGTGTATTCTTTCTATGGCTGCATTTTGTGCTAATATGGAGTCAAAAGCTTTTTGTTGATCCCTCTTCACTTTAGTGCCTAGTGCAATAAAAGTCCACCTCACAAATGTCTTGTGGGCCTCCCATACAATCTGGTACTTACAATCAGATGAGGCATTGAGGTAGAAGTAGGAAGATAGAGAATCTTTGATCTGCTCGCACTGCCGAAGGTTATGTAGCAGTGATTTATTTAGTCTCCAATTTCTGCGAGGCAGGGAGGTCAGGGTGAGAGATGCCACACAGGGGGCATGGTCCAAGATTGTAATAGATCTTATCTTAGACATGCTGCAGAACTGTAGGAGAGAAGTAGAGATTAAAATATGATCAAGACGCTGAAAGGATGCATGAGGGTTAGAATAGAACGTGTAATCTTTAGTGGTAGGATTGAGATGTCGCCAAATATCAATGAGGTTCAGTTCTTGTACTTTCTTGTGAAGTTTACACATATGACTCTGTGAGATGTGGGACTTGCCCGACGAGGAGTCGGTATGTGGGTTAAGAACCAGATTAAGATTCGTTCCTATCACAATTGCACCTTCTGCAAACACTTTCAAGGTGTCCAGAGCTTTTAGAAGCCAGATCACTGCGGAAGCGTTGGGGGGCATATAGATTGGCAACAGTCATTTTCTTAGAAGCTATTTCCCCTTTTAGAAGTAGCAATCTGCCCCCTGCATCTGCCAACTGCTGATGGGGTACAAAATGTACTGTGTGGTGGAATCCAATGGTAACCCCTTTGGACGCGGAGGAAGGATGGCAGCTATGGAACCATTGTCTAAATGGGTGTAAGGGTAACTTCGGTATTCTCCCTTGCTTGAAATGGGTCTCTTGCAAGAAGATTATTTGGGACTTCAGCTTGCGTAAGATAAGTGCAAGTTGACGCCTCTTATTAGTGGAGTTCAGTCCCTTCACACTGAAAGTAGTGAGAAATATATCAGCGATCTATGTCCTGGGTGCAGTGTTCTCCCTGTGCCTAGCAGTCAGTTTCAAAGTTATGTGCCAGTACAGGTGTGGAGCTTAGGGATGGGCCAAAGGGTCAACAGAACCCAATCCCTAGGGAGGGAGGGAGGTAAGATGTAACGGATCTCCTGGCACCCCAACCGGGTACCTCTGTCGAATGATGCTCCTAGTGCTTCCCGAGGACTCCAAGCACTCCACTTGACCCCGTAAGCGCTGCAGACCCCATGAACCTCCGAAGCTTGGTTGAGGTCTCACCGTCTCCTACCCACCCTGGACCTACGACAAGGCTCCAGTGAGTGAACCTCTCCTAAATCCAGAGAGCAGGAACAGCTCTTACAAGAGCTAGGAGTTATACGCCATATACTCCCCTGGCTATAGCAATCCCCATACACATGAGACGAGGCTCTATGTTTAATGTAAAACAGGAACTCTTTATTGAACACACAAGCATTGACTTATACACATTTTCCAACAAGGTTACCACCCCCGTGGACCTGGTTGGGAACTGAGGACATGACCTAGCAGCCAATCCTTTACAGCTTTACAGTTTAAACATTCCCATACAAAATCCTCCCCTCCTGCCTGTGATACAATTACCTTACACAATGGGTTGATGTAATTATCACAGGCAGGAGAATACATAGTTTTTAAACAATGTCTTCTGTCCTGGAGACAACCGAGGAGTAATTCAATTATCTCTCAGGACAAAGGGAAATTGCCAATACACACGTGGGGACAATAGGACAGACATCACTATTCAAATATACAATGTCCCAACCATTACAGTAAATATAGACATTTAACATCTCCCCAGATGGCTTGGATCTGAGCGCTCAATATATCCAAACAGCGCTCAGATGCCACAAACACAGTCAAATCGCCATGGGGTTTAAGTTTAGCATGGGCTGATGGGGCAAGAGGCTGGCAACCAAGCTTCTCCAGCACCTAGTGGCGAGGTTGGTTTCGCCACACTTCCATTCGTCCATCTGGGGAGGAATGGGTTGTCTCTGGTCCTATACTTATTCCAGGGCCTTATAAGGAAATCGGGGCCTAGGTATCCTGCTTATGAATATTCCTACCTTCAAGGTCTATTCATATTGATAAGTAGTCAGGGCCCAGATTAGGGTTGTCTAGGAGGTGACCTGTTTCTTCCATAGTTTCCAGGCCCAGTAACTGTTCCCCTTCCCTCCTGTGTTCAGTGTTGAGCCCCCCCCCACACACACACTGATCGTGACAATAAGGTAACACTCTAACCAGACTATACAGAAATCTGGAATCCTTTGATATACTGGGGTCGGTCCAAGACTATATCAAATCTCGGCCCCCAGGAACTCCAAACCCCAAAATGGTCGATGCTAATACAAGCAACGTCTAATTAGTGGTGGGGGGAAAGTTGTAATCGGGGATAAAGTATTTTAAACAACGGTCTAACCCTGTACCCAAACACCTCCACCCGAACTAAGTGAAAAGAAAAAAACAGAGACTTGACTAGTGACCCGGATGTTAATGACCAGCCTGGGCTATTATAAGCAGTCATGTCCGACTATGGGACAGTTGAGGATGACCTTCTTCTTTGCGACCAAGCTTGTCTCAACACAACATTTAGTGCCTAAGAGAGGATGGCCCTCCAAGGCTCACAAGTAGCTTGTATGCCTTCTATATCTGAATAACAAAGATAGAAGCATATAAGATATGGAAGGAAAGTAGGAGAAAAGGAGAGATAGGACAAGCAAGAAAAAATAAGTGTATTAATTATGAACTAGAGGCAACCAATGCCGCAACAGTGATCTTCATACAAACGGTCTCCAAGGCTCAGCCACCCATACCGTCATGTATGGTGCTGGTCGGGTCTTTAAAGATGGCACCCACTCTCCATAGCCACCCGGTACCTATTTTTTAAAGACCAGACACCCAGTCTCCTCAATTTGTTTTAAAATATACCATTATTACTGCCATCTGTCTTGTCTTTTTGTTGAAAAATCACTTTTTATTAATATGCTAATTACCTCAGTAATGTGCTGAAGGGGCTGTCCCTCTGGCCGTTGGTGCCCAGCCGCGCCCATTCTCTAGGAGCCCAGCACCGCCCCACTGCTAATTATTTACTCCTCTCATCGCCGATGGTGCGCCATATTCTCACGCATTTTGTGTTTGCTGAGGCTGATGCCAGGATACCGCGTGGTCGCTGACCAGTGGATCCAGGGCGCATGCGCGGTGCGCTCTGTATTAATGCGCTATCCAATCTCCTGCTGCCGCTGTTAGCTGGGTTTCAGCGGCGCAATGCGCATGCGCGAGACTTGGAGAATCGCGGCCGCACTGCAGGCTGTCACTCTCAGGTAAGAGGGAACTGTTAGGGGGCGTGGTTACCTTGACTTGAAGCAAGGAGGCCTCTGCCCCCTTGACTTCAAACTGGCCGGCACTATAGCGCTGATGGAGAATAAAACTGTTTTTTGAACTTGCGCAGCATCGGACAACAGGATGAAACATGATTATTAACAGGCTGCGGGCTACCATGAGGTACTGCTGGTGGGTGTAGATGCATTTTTGAGGTGACAGGTTCCCTTTAAATGATGACTGATATCCGCACCAGCTATGAGCTTGCATAGATTTCCTGTGGCTCAGGGGATATCAAGACCATTGTTGAAAATGTCGGTCTTGATAAATTTCCCATATACAGTCAGGTCCATAAATATTGGGACATCTACACAATTCAATTTTTTTGGGCTCTATATACCACTACAATCATTTTGAAATGAAACGAACAAGATGTGCTTTAATTACAGACTGTCAGCTTTAATTTGAGGGTATTTACATCCAAATCAGGTGAACGGTGTAGGACAACAGTTTGCATATGTGCCTCCCACTTGTTAAGGGACCAAAAGTAATGGGACAATTGGCTTCTCGGCTGTTCCATGGCCAGGTGTGTTATTCCCTCATTATCCCAATTACAATCAGCAGATAAAGGGTCCAGAGTTCATTTCAAGTGTGCTATTTGCATTTGGAATCTGTTGCTGTCAACTCTCAAGATGAGATCCAAAGAGCTGTCACTATCAGTGAAGCAAGCCATCTTTAGGCTGAAAAACAAAACAAACCCATCAGAGAGATGGCAAAAACATTAGGCATGGCCAAAACAACGGTTTGGAACATTCTTAAAAAGAAGGAACGCATTGGTGAGCTCAGCAACACCAAAATACCCGGAAGACTAGGAAAAATAACTGTGGATGACTGAAGAATTCTTTCCCTGGTGAAGAAAACACCCTTCACAACAGTTGGCCAGATCAAGAACACTCTCCAGGAGGTAGGTGTATGTGTGTCAGTCAACAATAAAGAGAAGACGTCACCAGAGTGAATACAGAGGGTTCACCACAAGATGTAAACCATTGGTGAGCCTCAAAAACAGGAAGGCCAGATTAATGTTTTCCAAACGTCACAGTTCTGGAACAACATCCTATGGACAGATAAGACAAAGATCAACTTGTACCAGAGTGATGGGAAGAGAACAGTATGGAGAAGGAAAGGAACTGCTCATGATCCTAAGCATACCACCTCATCAGTGAAGCATGATGGTGGTAGTGTCATGGCGTGGGCATGTATGGCTGCCAATGGAGCTGGTTCTCTTGTATTTATTGATGATGTGACTGCTGACAAAAGCAGCAGGATGAATTATGAAGTGTTTCGGGCAATATTATCTGCTCATATTCAGCCAAATGCTTCAGAACTCATTGGACGGCGCTTCACAGTGCAGATGGACAATGACCCAAAGCATACTGCAAAAGCAACCAAAGAGTTTTTTAAGCGAAAGAAGTGGAATGTTATGCAATGGCCAAGTCAATCACCTGACCTGAATCCGATTTGAGCATGCATTTCACTTGCTGAAGACAAGACTGAAGGGAAAATGCCCCAAGAACAAGCAGGAACTGAAGACAGTTGCAGTAGAGGCCTGGCAGAGCTTCACGAGGAATGAAACCCAGCGTCTAATGATGTCTATGCGTTCCAGACTTCAGGCTGTAATTGACTGCAATGGATTTGCAACCATGTATTCAAAAGTGAAAGTTGGATTTATAATTATTCTGTCCCATTTACTTTTGGTACCTTAACAAGTGGGAGGCACATATGCAAACTGTTGTAATTCCTACACTGTTCACCTGATTTGGATGTAAATACCCTCAAATTAAAGCTGACAGTCTGCAGTTAAAGCACATCTTGTTCGTTTCATTTCAAATCCATTGTGGTGGTGTATAGAGCCAAAAATGTTAGAATTGTGTCGATGTCCCTATATTTATGGACCTGACTGTAGTGTGAGACCACACTTATTGTGGTTTGTCATTTCAAGTTCAGCACCACACTACTTGCAATTTGAGGTCTGCAAAAATGGATATGGTCGTGTGAATGCACCCTTAATCTGTCCTGGGGTAGATTTCAGTTGAGGCACACAGACTGCTGGATGCTGCGCCTAATTTATGAGGTATATGCCTTGTCATAAATTAAATGCAACATATGGCACGCCTATCATAGCCTGGCGAACGCCATTGGGCTATAAGAAATCGACCCCATTAAGTGTAAAGGCAACTTTACATCGACCAACATAGCATGCATTTATTGGGAATAAACTGTCGCTGCTCATTACAAGAGGTGAAGGCTACATTTACATGCAGAAATCATCTCTGCAGTATCGGGGATGAGTGATAGCTGGAGTGCTCACTCATCCCCATACACAGTCACTGTTTCTGGGCAGAAGATCTGCTGCCCAGAAACGTTGAGTTAGATTTGTCCATCAGCGATGTTTTCACCTAATGAAATTGTTTTCTTGTTTAGGAGATTTGGTGATCAGCTGTACCTTTTACCCTGTTATCAGGAAGGAGCATTTCTAAACATTTTTTTCTCGATAATTTCCCCAATCATTTGAGCAACAGTCTCAGAAATGACAATTGTTGTATGTTATTATTGTCTAGATTCCTAAGTAGCCTGAGAACATTGGGGAAATTTATCAAGGCTGGCATTTCATGCACCAGTCTTAATGTAGTTTGTTCTGGAGTGTGATGGACAGAGTTCTTAACCTCTTAAGGACACAGGGCTCACCTGTACGTCCTGTGTATTTCCGATCACCGGTGGGTGGTGATCGGAACAAGGTAAAATCATTGAGCAGGCACCCCCCATATCTGCAATCGCCGCAAACATTCAGACCTGCGGTTTGCGGCTTTTACGGGTTGCTGCGGCGGGCGGTCAGTGGTGTCATAGCAGGGAAGGCAGCGCGATGCCTTCCTTAGGCATCGGCGCTGCCTTCCGGTGATGAGCCTATGAGGTCCAGCCCCCTGGATCTCACAGGCAGGAAGCTGTATGAGGCATATTAGGTATCGCCGCGTCCGTATCGACCGGCTCTATAAACATATCACATGAACTAACCCCTCAGGTGAATACCGCAAAATAATAAAAACTGTAAAAAAAAAAAAGAAAAAAGCCATTTTTTGTCACCTTACATCACAAAAAGTGTAATAGCAAGCGATCATAAAGTCATACGCACCCCCAAAATAGTGCCAATCAAACAGTCATCTCATCCTGAACAAAATGAGCCCCTACACAAGACAGTCGCCCAAAAAGTAAATAAAACTATGGCTTTCAGAATGTGGAGACACTAAAGAATCATAAATAAAAAAGCTTTATGTAAAACTGAAACAACCAAAAAAGTCATATTTGGTATTGTTGTGTCCATGACAACCTGCTCTATAAAAATACCACATCATCTAACCTGTCAGATGAATGTTGTAAATAACAACATAAAATAAATACGTTGCCAAAACAGCTATTTCTTGTTACCTTGCCTCACAAAAAGTGTAATATAGAGCAACCAAAAATGATATGTACCCTAAACTAGTACCAACAAAACTGCCACCCTATCCCATAGTTTCTAAAATGGTGTCACTTTTTTGGAGTTTCTATTCTAGGGGTGCATCAGGGGGGCTTCAAATGGGACATGGTGTCAATAAACCAGTCCAGCAAAATCTGCCTTCCAAAAACCGTATGGAATTCCTTTCTTTCTGCACCCTGCCGTGTGCCCGTACAGCAGTTTACGACCACATATGGGGTGTTTCTGTAAACTACAGAATCAGCCATAAATATTAAGTTTTGTTTGGCTGAACTGGTCCTTTAAAAAGTGGGTTTTTGAAAAATTTCAAGATTTGCTTCGAAGCCTTGTAACATCCCCAAAAAATCTAATGTAATTCCCAAAATGATCCAAACATGAAGTAGACATATGGGGAATGTAAAGTAGTAACTATTTTTGTAGGTATTTACTATATATTATAGAAGTAGAGAAATTGAAACTTGGAAATTTGCAAAAATTTCTAAATTTTGGGTAAATTTGGTATTTTTTTTTTATAAATAAAAAAAAAAAATTGACTCCATTTTACCGGTGTCATGAAGTACAATATGTGACGAAAAAACAATCTCAGAATGGCCTGGATAAGTCAAAGCGTTTTAAAGTTGTCACCACATAAAGTGACACTGGTCAGATTTGTAAAAAATGGCCTGGTCCCTAAGGGGTTAAAGGGGTATCCGAAACTGAAAAAATGGCCGCTATATGCCCGTGCCCCTCACACTGAACATATTAACCTGGCTCCCCGCCACTGCTGCTTCTCCCCATACACGGATGAAAACATCCGGAGGGAAGGGGAGGAGCAGCCAATGGCAGGCGGTGATGGGGATGAGCCTCCCTAGCATCACCCGCAATACTAGGGAGGCTCATCCCTATCACCACCTACCATTGGCTGCTCCCCCCGAACCCGGAGACGTGGCAGTGTGGTGACCAGGAGCGGTGCGGGGAGCCAGGCAAGTAAATTCAGTGTGAGCGGCATGGGCGTAAGGAGGACATTTTTTTTTGGTCTCGGATAACCTCTTTCATAAATTAGCTACTTCTGTTACCCCAACAGAGTCAAATCTCAGCAAATATGAGCTTTAATTTATGACATTTTCTGCCCTAAACTATATAGTAAAATTGCTGTGCCAAAGGAGGCCACGCAAACTTTTCAGAAAAGTGGGGAGTGTTGCGTAAACTCACAGAAATGCGCACATTTTTGTTGGCTTCTGACAACTGGAACCTCAGTAAGATTATTATATATATTTTTTTCTTTATTTCAAAGTCCTTATAATTATCAATTTTATTTTGTTCTAGGAGAAATTGAAAGGATAATATTATTCACCTTTAGTGTCAGAATTGAAACATTTTTCAACTGTGCCAGTGGGTCATCTTTCTATGACAACCCTGCTGGTGCAATTTAGGTCATTTTATGAGTAAGACCTAAAGATTGTTGTTGGATTTTGAGCAAGGAGTTTTGGAAGGTTGTTTGATGTGCGATATTCTGTATCATTCAATTTGATATAGTCTATGTAGACATCTTGCTGATGTATTTCCTTATTTATTTCTTCTTTGTTCAGCCTCTCGTGCCAAGCTATCTATGCTGAACACTGTATCCAAAATTCGAGGGCAAGTAAAAAATCCTGGATATCCTCAACCAGAAGGTCTTCTGGGAGAATGCATGGTACGTTATGGAAAAGATCTTGGAGAAGAGTCAAATTTTGGTGAGTACAATGGAAAAATCTTTTTTTTTAATTTTTTTTTTTTTTATATCTTATACTATAAGATCTACTGTAGTTCCCCAAATCTATATACTGTGTGTGCTCTGTTAAGGCTCCTTCTAGTGGTTGACCATTTTGTGTTGTAGTTAGTTTGAATGTCTTTGATATCCAGTTGTATTATTCAACATACAAAATCGTACTATTTAACCTCTTGGGGACATAGGGCGTACAGGTACACCTTGATGTCCCGGTAGTTAAGGACACAGGGCGTATGCACGGCATCGGGACCTGCCTTCTACGGGAACCGAGGAGATCTAGCCTCAGGCTGGGTCTCCCAGGCAACCTGTTAGTGTATGACTCAGTGTCATACACTTACAGGCAATGCATTACAATACAGATCAAGAACAAAAAAAGGTTGATTCCAGCTTCAGCATATAAAAAGTTTTCTTTATTCGGCTTGTAGTATACAATCCAACAAAATGTCACATGGAGAGACACAGAAAGATTGTGACGCGTTTCGGGCTATGGTATTGAGCCCTTCTTCAAGACAATACAAAGGTGTACTAAAAACAAATGCTTTATATACCACACAAATGGATTACTCCTCCTTCTCTGATTAATTGGAGACTGTGTCCCAGACCCAGGTGTTCCTGGATTAGGAGATCCTCCCAGGAACATGTGGGTGGGGACGCAGTGCTTCACGGACTTTCACATTCAAAAAACATATATATATATTGGTGCACTACATATACTGCAAGGTTAAATCATGCTTTCTATTCAAACCCTTCGGTATGCAAGTGTCTAAAATGAACATCCAATATGTTTCCCTACTTAGAAGCTTCTGTTTGCGATCGCCTCCTCTGACAGGTGTGGAGACCACCTCCACTCCCTGTACAGAAAACGCAGAGATATCGCCCTTGTGAACAGTGGCAAAATGTCTTGTTGCCGCTGAGACATTGCGGGACATGAAATGAGGGACATCGCTCAAATGTTTTCTTATACGCACCTTCAGTTCATTGGTGGTACAACCCACATATTGTAGGTTGCATATTTTACATGTTATAACATACTACTTGGTCTGTTTTACAGTTTATATATTGTTTTAGCATATGTTTTTTATTATTGGCCATAGATGTGACCTCTTTTGAGATAAGCATGTGTCGACAGCAAATACATTTATTGCTGCCGCATTTATAATTCCCGTTTATTTTAGGCCAGATGTTTGTTCTAGAAAAATTTTCCCTAAATAAACTTGGGCTGATTTTTTGGCCCACTGTAGGGGCTCTTTTTGCTACACATCTTATCCCTGTGGATGCTATATTTTTCCATTCTTCATTATAGTTCAAAACACGGAGATGTTTACGTATGATTTTGCAAATCTTAAAATAATCTCTACTATAATTGGTAGTAAAGATGATAGGTTTTTCTTTTAGTGGTGTTTTCTTTTATCATTATATTTTTGCGCTCCCTGTCATTTATGTCCCCATTAACATTTTTGTTCTCATTGTCTATGTTCTTATTTTTATTTCTTTTTGGAAAAATAAGGGTTTCTCTATTTCTTGATCTGGCAAAATTAATGCCTCTATTGATATTGGTTTGGGTATAGCCTCTCCCTTTTAATCTGGCTGCAATATTTTTAGCCTCTCTTTCAAAGAGCTCTTGGGTAGAGCAATTCCTCTTAGCCCTTATCATTTCTCCCTTGGGGATATTTTTTAGGACGTGTGGTGGATGGCAGGAGGAGGCAGAGAGAATAGTATTGCCAGCTGTAGGCTTTCTATGGGTGTATGTGACCACCCTGCTGGTGTCATTATCGCCCTCCAGACATAGATCCAGAAAAACAATTTTCTCTGGGTCGCTGGAGAAGGTGAGTTTTATTGATGTAGTACAATTGTTCAAATATTCTTTACAATCAACTATTCTCTCTGTGTCCCCCTGCCAAACCCACAACATATCGTCGATGTAACGACCGTACCATTTAAAATCTTCTCTATAGGGATTGTTGTCAGAAAAAAGGAAACTATTCTCCCACCACGCCATATATATATATTCGCTATTGACGGTGAGTATTTAGCTCCCATAGGGATTCCTGATTGCTGTAAATAATATTTTTTGTTGAACATAAAAAAATTATGTCTCATCAAAAAATCCATAACCGAACATAAAAATTCCTGCAGTTCTAGAGTATAGTTACTGTAATGTTCTAAAAACCATTTTAAAGCAACAATAGCGGATTGGTGGGGAATGTTTGTATATAATGAGGAAATATCTGCTGTCACCCATATAAAGTTTTTATGCCAGTCAAAAGAGAGAAAATTACCCAAAACTGTACCAGTGTCTCTTAGATACCCCGGTATTAATGGCACAAGTGGTTGTAACAGGGAATCTGCCCACTCCGATAAATTTTCGGAGTATGAGCCAATACCTGCCACAATTGGGCGTAGTGGGGGAGGGAAACCTGGTTTATGGATTTTGGGGAGCGTGTGAAAAATAGGTGTGATTACATGTTCCACATACATAAACTCAACTTCTCTTTTAGACAAGCTTCTAAGTAGGGAAACATATTGGATGTTCATTTTAGACACTTGCATACCGAAGGGTTTGAATAGAAAGCATGATTTAACCTTGCAGTATATGTAGTGCACCAATATATATATGTTTTTTGAATGTGAAAGTCTGTGAAGCACTGCGTCCCCACCCACATGTTCCTGGGAGGATCTCCTAATCCAGGAACACCTGGGTCTGGGACACAGTCTCCAATTAATCAGAGAAGGAGGAGTAATCCATTTGTGTGGTATATAAAGCATTTGTTTTTAGTACACCTTTGTATTGTCTTGAAGAAGGGCTCAATACCATAGCCCGAAACGCGTCACAATCTTTCTGTGTCTCTCCATGTGACATTTTGTTGGATTGTATACTACAAGCCGAATAAAGAAAACTTTTTATATGCTGAAGCTGGAATCAACCTTTCTTTTTGTTCTTGGACTTATCAAGTGTGGCTAGGTTCAAGCCACTCCTTTTCCGTGCTTCATGCAGGTGACTAGAGGTGAGAGCTGCTAAAATCCTTTCTCTTATATTACAATACAGATGTATTGTAATGCATTGCAGAGGGGATCAGACCCCCAAAAGTGAACATCAGAAATAAAGTAAAGAAAAAAAAAGTTAGTGTTTTTAATAAAATTAATAAAGTATTAAAATTAATAAAGTAAAAAAAAGAAAAAAACACACATTAGGTATCGCCACGTCCATAATGACCAGCTCTATAAATATCACATGATCCACCCTGTACCGTAAAAAAAAGCCATTTTTGTCACCTTACATCACAAAAAGTGCAACACCAAGTGATCAAAAAGGCGTATGCCCCCTAATATAGTACCAATCTAACCGTCACCTTATCCCGCAAAAAATGAGCCCCTACCTAAGACAATCTCCCAAAAAATAAAAAACACTATGGCTCAGAATATGGAGACACTAAAACATAATTTTTTTTTGTTTCAAAAATGCTGGTATTGTGTAAAAATATCACCTAACCTAACCCCTCAGGTGAATACCATAAAAAATAAAAACTGTGTATAAGCCATTTTTTGTCACCTTGCACCACATAAAGTGTAATAGCAAGCGATCAAAAAGTCACATGCACCCCAAAATAGTGCATATAAAACCATCATCTCATCCCGCAAAAATCCTCCCCAAAAACAGAAAAAGATAAAAAAAAAAAAAAGATAATCGCCCAAAAACAGAAAAAACTATGGCTCTCAGACTATGGAGACACTAAAACATGATTATTATTTTTTTGTTTCAAAAAGGAAATCATTGTGTAAAACTTGCATAAATAATCTAACCGTCATCTCATCCCGAAAAAAATGAGCACCTACACAAGACACTCGCCCAAAAAATAAATAAAACTGACTTTCAGAATGTGGAGACACAAAAAAATATTTTACAAAAATGCTTTATTATGTAATACTGAAACGAACAACCAAAAAAAGTAGTCCTATTTGGTATTGTCACGTCCGTGACAACCTGCTCTATAAAAATACCACATAATCTAACCTGTAAGATGAATGTTGTAAATAACAAAAAATAAAAACTGTGCCAAAACCTTGCCTCACAAAAAGTGTAATATAGAGCAACAAAAAATCATATGTACCCTAAAATAGTACCAACAAAACTGCCACCCTATCCCATAGTTTCCAAAATGGGGTCACTTTTTTGGAGTTTCCACTCTAGGGGTGCATCAGGGGGGCTTCAAATGGGACATGGTGTCAAAAAAACAGTCCAGCAAAATCTGCCTTCCAAAAATCGTATGGCGTTCCTTTGCCTCTGCGCCCTGCCGTGTGCCCGTACAGCGGTTTACGACCACATATGGGTTGTTTCTGTAAACTACAGAATCAGAGCCATAAATAATGAGTTTTGTTTGGCTGTTAACCCTTGCTTTGTAACTGGAAAAAAATTATTAAAATGGAAAATCTGCCAAAAAAGTGAAATTTTATCTCTATTTTCCATTAATTCTTGTGGAACACCTAAAGGGTTAACAAAGTTTGTAAAATCAGTTTTCTAGAATGGGGTCATTTTTGTGTGGTTTCTATTATGTAAGCCTCACAAAGTGACTTCAGACCTGAACTGGTCCTTTAAAAAGTGGGTTTTTGAAAATTTCTGAAAAATTTCCAGATTTGCTTCTAAACTTCTAAGCCTTGTAACATCCCCAAAAAATAAAATATCATTCCCAAAATGATCCAAACATGAAGTAGACATATGGGGAATGTAAAGTATTAAATATTTTTGTAGGTATTACTATGTATTATAGAAGTAGAGGAATTGAAACTTGAAAATTTGCAAATTTTTCAAAGATGTTGATAAATTTGGTATTTTTAAAAAAAATAAAAATGAGTTTTATTTATTCCATTTTACAAGTGTCATGAAGTACAATATGTGTCGAACAAACAATCTCAGAATGGCCTGGATAAGTCAAAGCGTTTTAACGTTATCACCACATAGTAACACTGGTAAGATTTGCAAAAAATGGCCTGGTCCTTAAGGAGTTAAATACTTTCCACTGCTGTGTGGCAGGCAGGAAAAAAAAAAATGAAGTTCCTAATATACAGTTGCAAGAAAAAGTATGTGAACCCTTTGGAATGATATGGATTTCTGCACAAATTGGTCATAAAATGTGATTTGATCTTCGTCTAAGTCACAACAATAGACAATCAGTCTGCTTAAACTAATAACACACAAAGAATTAAATGTTATCATGTTTTTTATTGAACACACCATGTAAACATTCACCATGCAGGTGGAAAAAGTATGTGAACCCTTGGATTTAATAACTGGTTGAACCTCCTTTGGCAGCAATAACTTCAATCAAACGTTTCCTGTAGTTGCAGATCAGACGTGCACAACGGTCAGGAGTAATTCTTGACCATTCCTCTTTACAGAACTGTTTCAGTTCAGCAATATTCTTGAGATGTCTGGTGTGAATCGCTTTCTTGAGGTCATGCCACAGCATCTCAATCGGGTTGAGGTCAGGACTCTGACTGGGCCACTCCAGAAGGTGTATTTTCTTCTGTTTAAGCCATTCTGTTGTTGATTTACCTCCATGCTTTGGTACGTTGTCCTGTTTCAACACCCATCTTCTGTTGAGCTTCAGCTGGTGGACAGATGGCCTTAAAGGGCTTCTGTCACCCCACTAAACAGTTTTTTTTTTTTTTTGTGTACTTCTAATCCCTATACTGCGATTTATCCATACATATTGTGATTGATCATTTTGGTTCAGTAGATTCTGTTAAAAACGTACTTTTTATAATCTGTCAATTACCTGTCTACCAGCAAGTAGGGCGGCTACTTGCTGTTAGCAGCCGCATCCTCCTATCATAATGACGCCCCCTCCGCATGTTGATTGACAGGGCCAGTGAACGGGATCTTTCTCTGGCTGGCCCTGTCTGCTATCAAGATCTCGCGCCTGCACCGTAACGGTATTCAATCGGCGCAGGCGCACTGAGGATGGAGCGGCCGAGCGAGCGTCGTCCTATCAGTGCGCCTGCGCCGACTGAAGACCGGTACGGCGCAGGCTCCAGATTTTGAATGCAAACAGGGGCAGCAGAGAAAGATCCTGTTCGCTGGCCCTGTCAATCAACATGCGGAGGGGGCGTCATTATGATAGGAGGATGTGGCTGCTACCAGCAAGTAGCCGCCCTACTTGCTGGTAGACAGGTAATTTACATATTATAAAAGTACGTTTTTAGCAGAATCTACTGAACCAAAATGATCACATTATGTATGGATAAATCGCAGTATAGGGATTAGAAGTACACAAAAAAAAATTAATAAAAAAGTGTTTAGTGGGGTGACAGAAGCCCTTTAAGTTCTCCAGCAAAATGTCTTGATGAACTTGGGAATTCATTTTTCCTTCGATGATAGCAATCCGTCCAGGCCCTGACGCAGCAAAGCAGCCACAAACCATGATGCTCCCACCGCCATTCTTCACTCTTGGGATTAGGTTTTGATGTTGGTGTGCTGTGCCTCTTTTTCTCCACACATAGTGTTTGTGTGTTTCTTCCAAACAACTCAACTTTGGTTTCATCTGTCCACAGAATATTT
Source organism: Bufo bufo (assembly GCF_905171765.1). Lineage (NCBI taxonomy): Eukaryota > Metazoa > Chordata > Amphibia > Anura > Bufonidae > Bufo > Bufo bufo. The sequence goes on from NC_053390.1 coordinate 471,947,006, forward strand.
TGCCAGTACTGCTGTGGAGCATCCAGGTGCTCTTGTGCAAACTGTAAACGTGCAGCAATGTTTTTTTTGGACAGCAGTGGCCTCCTCTGTGGTATCCTCCCATGAAATCCATTCTTGTTTAGTGTTTTACGTATCGTAGATTCGCTAACAGGGATGTTGGCATATGCCAGAGACTTTTGTAAGTCTTTAGCTGACACTCTAGGATTCTTCTTCACCTCATTGAGCAGTCTGCGCTGTGCTCTTGCAGTCATCTTTACAGGACGGCCACTCCTAGGGAGTAGCAGCAGTGCTGAACTTTCTCCATTTATAGTCAATTTGTCTTACCGTGGACTGATGAACAGCAAGGCTTTTGGAGCTACTTTTATAACCCTTTCTAGCTTCATGCAAGTCAACAATTCTTAATCGTAGGTCTTCTGAGAGCTCTTTTGTGCGAGGCATCATTCACATCAGGCAATTCTTCTTGTGAAAAGCAAACCCAGAACTGGTGTGTGTTTTTTATAGGGCAGGGCAGCTGTAACCAACACCTCCAATCTCCTCTCATTGATTGGACTACAGTTGGCTGACACCTCACTCCAATTAGCTCTTGGAGATGTCATTAGTCTAGGGCAGGCATGCTCAACCTGCGGCCCTCCAGCTGTTGTAAAACTACAACTCCCACAATACCCTGCTGTAGGCTGACAGCTGTAGACTGTTCGGGCATGCTGGGAGTTGTAGTTTTGCAACAGCTGGAGGGCCGCAGGTTGAGCTTGCCTGGTCTAGGGGTTCACATACTTTTTCCACCTGCCCTGTGAATGTTTACATGGGGTGTTCAATAAAAACATGGTAACATTTAATTATTTGTGTGTTATTAGTTTAAGCAGACTGTGATTGTCTATTGTGACTTAGATGAAGATCAGATCACATTTTATGATCAATTTGTGCAGAAATCCATATAATTCTAAAGGGTTCACATACTTTTTCTCGCAACTGTACTTCATTAAACACATCTGCCTGCTTTTCTTTCAGTTATAAGCCACTCCCCCTTAGACCTGCTCTAACTTGCAGCTGAGTTCGTCCATGGCTGCACGAGACATGGAGGAGCTTGAGAGGAAGCTCCGTCCATGCGCATGTGCAGTCTGCTCCTGTCAGTGGTGGGCTCCCTGGTTCCCGCTCCAACTCTGACAGGAATCAGCTGCTTGTTTCCTCTCTACAAACAGCTGATTCCTGTCAGAAGCTGGCTGTAACAAAAACCTTCAGAGTCCCTACTGCAGTAGCTACTTAGTCAATCCCCCTAGCACTACCACTACACAGCTTACCCCCTAAGCCATGCCCCCTGGTCCTGTTAGGCCAAACCCCCTGCATCTAACAGGGAAAGCAGGACATCTAGCCAGGAACCAACATACACACATACACTCATACATACACACATACATACATACATACATACATACATACATACATACATACATACACATGTTACATACATACACATGTTACATACATATTTATTTACAGTCAGGTCCATAAATATTGGGACATCGGCACAATTCTAACATTTTTGGCTCTTGTTAAGGGACCAAAAGTAATGGGACAAAATAATAATTATAAATACAACTTTCACTTTTGAATGCATGGTTGCAAATCCATTGCAGTCAATTACAGCCTGAAGTCTGGAACGCATAGACATCACCAGATGCTGGGTTTCATCACCGGTGATGATCTGCCAGGCCTCTGCTGCAACTGTCTTCAGTTCCTGCTTGTTCTTGGGGCATTTTCCCTTCAGTCTTGTCTTCAGCAAGTGAAATGCATGCTCAATCGGATTCAGGTCAGGTGATTGACTTAGCCATTACATAACATTCCACTTCTTTCACTTAACCCCTTAAAGGAAACCTGTCACCTGGATTTAGTGCATAGAGCTGGGGACATGGGCTGCTAGATGGCCGCTAGCACATCCTCAATACCCAGTCCCCACAGCTCTCTGCGCTTTTATTGTGTTAAACCTTTTTGATCAATATGCAAATGACCTGATATGAGTCCTGTGTCCGGAGTTGAGTCAAGCGGAAAGGAGCCCAGCACCGCCCCGCGTCCTCCGAATCTCCTCCTTGCTGGCTGATGTCACAGAGCTGGAGCGCCGAAATCTTGTGATGCGCGAGCTAGCGCATGCGCAGTGTCGGCACCATGTTCATTCCCTGTGCTGGCATCAGCACAGGGAACGAACTACGCATGCGCTAGCTCGCGCATCGCGAGATTTCGGCGCTCCAGCTCTGTGACGTCAGCCAGCAAGGAGGAGATTCGGAGGACGCGGGGCGGTGCTGGGCTCCTTTCCGCTTGACTCGTCTCCGAACACAGGACTCATATCAGGTCGTTTGCATATTGATCAAAAAGGTTTTTTAACACAATAAAAGAGCAGAGAGCTGTGGGGACTGGGTATTGCAGATGTGCTAGCGGCCATCTAGCAGCCCATGTCCCCAGCTCTATGCACTAAATCCTGGTGACAGGTTCCCTTTAAGGACTCAGCCCTATTTCACCTTAAGGACTTGACCATTTTTTGCAAATCTGACCAGTGTCACTTTAAGTGCTGATAACTTTAAAACGCTTTGACTTATCCAGGTCATTCTGAGATTGTTTTTTCGTCACACATTGTACTTCATGACACTGGTAAAATGAAGTAAATAAAAAAATAATCATTTTTATTTAAAAAAAAATACCAAATTTACCAAAAATGTGTAAAAAAATTGCAAATTTCCAAGTTTCAATTTCTCTACTTCTATAATACATAGTAATACCTCCAAAAATAGTTATTACTTTACATTCCCCATATGTCTACTTCATGTTTGGATCATTTTGGGAATGATATTTTATTTTTTGGGGATGTTACAAGGCTTAGAAGTTTAGAAGCAAATCTTGAAATTTTTCAGAAATGTTCAAAAACCCAATTTTTAGGGACCAGTTCAGGTCTGAAGTCTCTTTGTGAGGCTTACATAATAGAAACTACCCAAAAATGACCCCATTCTAGAAACTACACCCCTCAAGGTATTCAAAACTGATTTTACAAACGTTGTTAACCCTTTAGGTGTTCCACAAGAATTAATGGAAAATAGAGATACAACTTCAAAATTTCACTTTTTTGGCAGATTTTCCATTTTAATTTTTCACAGTTACAAAGCAAGGGTTAACAGACAAACCAAACTCATTATTTATGGCCCTGATTCTGTAGTTTACAGAAACACCCCATATGTGGTTGTAAACAGCTGTACGGGCACACAGCAGGGCGCAGAAGGAAAGGAATGCCATACGGTTTTTGGAAGGCAGATTTTGCTGGACTGTTTTTTGTTTTTTACACCATGCCCTATTTGAAGCCCCCCCTGATGCACCTCTAGAGTAGAAACTCCAAAAAAGTGGTCCCATTTTAGAAACTATGGGATAGGGTGGCAGTATTGTTGGTACTAGTTTAGAGTACATATGATTTTTGGTTGCTCTATATTAAACTTTTTGTGATGTAAGGTGACAAAAAATGGTTTATTTAGCACAGTTTTTATTTTTTACGGTGTTCATCTGAGGGGTTAGGTCATGTGATATGTTTATAGAGTCGGTCGATACGGACGCGGAGATACCTAATATGTATACTCTTTCTCTCCCCCCCCTATTTTTAACCAATTTTTTTTAACTTTATTTGGTGGAAAATGACGTTATTGTTTATTTTTACTTGAAACTTTAATTTTTTGGTGGAAAACTTTATTTTTGCAACTTTTTTTTTTCACTTATTTTTTTGTCCCACTTTGGGACTTGAACTTTGGTGGGTATATTCCTTTACAATGCATCCCAAAACTTCTGTATTGGAATGCATTGGCTGTATGAGTAATACTGTGTGTATTACTCATACAGCTTCCGGGGCCTGTGAGATCCAGGGGGCTGGATCTCACAGGCTCTTCACCGGAAGGCAGCGTCAGGCCTTCCTTAGACATCGCGCTGCCTTCCATGCCATCGGGTCCCCCCTACAGCCGCATGGGGACCCGATGGCACCGCCCGATCGCCGCCGCAAACCGCAGGTCTGAATTGACCTGCGGTTTGCGGCGATCGCCGATACGGGGGGTCACATGACCCCCCTCGGCGTTGACAGGATGCCCTCTGAATGATTTCGGCAGGCATCCTGTACCGATTAACCCCCGCCGCGCCGCAATCGCTGTTTAAACCCATGACGTACCGGTACGTCATGGGTCCTTAAGGACTCGGGAACCATGCCGTACCGATACGTCATGGGTCCCTAAGGGGTTAAAAAACTCTTTAGTTGCTTTTGGAGTATGCTTTGGGTCATTGTCCATCTGCACTGTGAAGCGCCGTCTAAGGAGTTCTGAAGCCTTTAGCTGAATATGAGCAGATAATATTGGCCGAAATTCTTCAGAATTCATCCTGCTGTTTTTATCAGCAGTCACATAATCAATAAATACAAGAGAACCAGCTCCATTGGCAGCCATACATGCCCACACCATGACACTACCACCACCATGCTTCACTGATGAGGTGGTATGCTTAGGATCATGAGCAGTTCCTTTCCTTCTCCATTCTCTTCTCTTCCCATCACCCTGGTACAAGTTGATCTTGGTCTCATCTGTCTATAGGATGTTGTTCCAGAACTGTGAAGGCTTTTCTAGACTACTTTCACACTCGCGTTTGGTGCGGATCCGCCATGGATCTGCACAGACGGATCCGTCCAGATAATACAAACTTCTGCATCTGTTCAGAACGGATCCGTTTGTATTATCTTTAACACAGCCAAGACGGATCCGTCTTGAACACCATTGAAAGTCAATGGAGGACGGATCCGTTTTCTATTGTGTCATAGAAAACGTATCCATCCCCATTGACTTACATTGTGTGTCAGAATGTTTGGCTCAGTTTTGTCAGACGGACACCAAAACGCTGCAAGCTGCATTTTGGTGTCTGCCTCCAAAGCGGAATGGAGACGGAACGGAGGCAAACTGATGAATTTTGAGCGGATCCTTTTCCATTCAGAATGCATTAGTGCAAAACGGATCCCTTTTGGACCGCTTGTGAAAGCCCAGAACGGATCCCACAAACTGAAAGCCAAAACGTTGGTGTGAAAGTAGCCTTAGATGTCATTTGGCAAACTCTAATCTGACCTTCCTGTTTTTGAGGCTCACCAATGGTTTACATCTTGTGGTGAACCCTCTGTTTTCACTCTGAAGTCTTCAACAATAAAGAGACTTTGACACACATACACCTACCTCCTGGGGAGTTTTTTATGATCTGGCCAACTGTTGTGAAGGGTGTTTTCTTCACCTGATTTGCATGTAAATACCCTCAAATTAAATCTGACAGTCTGCAGTTAAAGCACATCTTGTTTGTTTCATTTCAAATCCATTGTGATGGTGTATAGAGCTAAAAATGTTAGAATTGTGGCTATATCCCAATATTTATGGACCTGACTGTATATGCAAAATATATACACGTGTTTAATATACACACTCGCCTAAAGAATTATTAGGAACACCTGCTCTATTTCTCATTAATGCAATTATCTAGTCAACCAATCACATGGCAGTTGCTTCAATGCATTTAGGGGTGTGATCCTGGTCAAGACAATCTCCTGAACTCTAAACTGAATGTCAGAATGGGAAAGAAAGGTGATTTAAGCAATTTTGAGCGTGGCATGGTTGTTGGTGCCAGACGGGCCGGTCTGAGTATTTCACAATCTGCTCAGTTACTGGGATTTTCACGCACAACCATTTTTAGGGTTTACAAAGAATGGTGTGAAAAGGGAAAAACATCCAGTATGCGGCAGTCCTGTGGGCAAAAATGCCTTGTGGATGCTAGAGGTCAGAGGAGAATGGGCCGACTGATTCAAGCTGATAGAAGAGCAACGTTGACTGAAATAACCACTCGTTACAACCGAGGTATGCAGCAAAGCATTTGTGAAGCCACAACACGCACAACCTTGAGGCGGATGGGCTACAACAGCAGAAGACCCCACCGGGTACCACTCATCTCTACTACAAATAGGAAAAAGAGGCTGCAACTTGCACGAGCTCACCAAAATTGGACCGTTGAAGACTGGAAAAATGTTGCCTGGTCTGATGAGTCTCGATTTCTGTTGAGACATTCAAATGGTAGAGTCCGAATTTGGCGTAAACAGAATGAGAACATGTATCCATCCTCTGATGGCTACATCCAGCAGGATAATGCACCATGTCACAAAGCTCGAATCATTTCAAATTGGTTTCTTGAACAGGACAATGAGTTCACTGTACTAAAATGGCCCCACAGTCACCAGATCTCAACCCAATAGAGCATCTTTGGGATGTGGTGTATATAAATATATCTCACCTAAAGAATTATTAGGAACACCATACTAATACGGTGTTGGTGTATCCTTCAGAACTGCCTTAATTCTACGTGGCATTGATTCAACAAGGTGCTGATAGCATTCTTTTGAAATGTTGGCCCATATTGATAGGATAGCATCTTGCAGTTGATGGAGATTTGAGGGATGCACATCCAGGGCACGAAGCTCCCGTTCCACCACATTCCAAAGATGCTCTATTGGGTTGAGATCTGGTGACTGTGGGGGCCATTTTAGTACAGTGAACTCATTGTCATGTTCAAGAAACCAATTTGAAATGATTCGAGCTTTGTGACATGGTGCATTATCCTGCTGGAAGTAGCCATCAGATGATGGATACATGTTCTCATTCTGTTTACACCAAACTCTGACTCTACCATTTGAATGTCTCAACACAAATCGAGACTCATCAGACCAGGCAACATTTTTCCATTCTTCAACAGTCCAATTTTGGTGAGCTCATGCAAATTGTAGCCTCTTTTTTCCTATTTGTAGTGGAGATGAGTGGTACCCGGTGGGGTCTTCTGCTGTTGTAGCCCATCCGCCTCAAGGTTGTGCGTGTTGTGGCTTCACAAATGCTTTGCTGCATACCTCGGTTGTAACGAGTGGTTATTTCAGTCAATGTTGCTCTTCTATCAGCTTGAATCAGTCGGCCCATTCTCCTCTGACCTCTAGCATCCACAAGGCATTTTTGCCCACAGGACTGCCGCATACTGGATGTTTTTCCCTTTTCACACCATTCTTTGTAAACCCTAGAAATGGTTGTGCGTGAAAATCCCAGTAACTGAGCAGATTGTGAAATACTCAGACCGGCCCGTCTGGCACCAACAACCATGCCACGCTCAAAATTGCTTAAATCACCTTTCTTTCCCATTCTGACATTCAGTTTGGAGTTCAGGAGATTGTCTTGACCAGGACCACCCCCCTAAATACATTGAAGCAACTGCCATGTGATTGGTTGACTAGATAATCGCATTAATGAGAAATAGAACAGGTGTTCCTAATAAATCTTTAGGTGAGTGTATATTGGGGATATCTGTTTGAGATACTCTCTAAATATGTATTTGATGACAATATTCTAATTGCAATCAAGCTTCTGTACTCCCAACTAGGGTTGTTGCGGGTATCGAAATTTCGATACCCAATCGATACTTTTGTCCCGGTATCGATACGATACCGGGATTTCCGTTTTTTCGATACTGGGCTGCGCTTCTGCGCAGTCTAGTATCTCTGAACATGAGCGCGCTGCTATCGGCGCGCTCATGTTCTCTCTCAGCAGCACGGGGAGAAGGAAGCTGTCCTCCCTCCCCCTGTGCTGCTGCCGCTGCCACCAATGAGAAGAGAGGGGCGGAGGAGGGGCGGCAATGAGAAGAGAGGGGCTGGAGGAGGGGCGGCAATGAGAAGAGAGGGGCGGAGGAGGGGCGGGCGCACTGCGCCACCAATGATAGGATTACTATCGGAGCGATGGGAGGAGACATCAGCTTCACTAGTGGGCGTTCCTTTTCCCTGCGCTGCGATTGGACAGCGCTACAGCCAGGGAGAAGGAACGCCCACTAGTGAAGCTGATGTCTCCTCCCATCGCTCCGATAGTAATCAGCAGCATGTGGAGCAGGAGAGGAGACAGTAATGGGGCACTGCGGGCGAACGGAGCGGCGCCCAGGACTAATGGTGAGTGCTGAGACATCGCTGGGCGCCGCTCTGTGTGGCCTAATAGTGAAAGTCTGGACTCATATACAGTAGTCAGTCTTTAACACATACAGGAGGCGGGTGCCGGCAGCAGAATCGCATTGCCGGCACCCTGCCCCTGACAGGGAGCTGCGATCAGCGGCAGTTAACTGCCGCTGATCTGCTAGTACCCGCCTCCTGTATAAAGGGGTAAAATCATTGGTGGTGCAGTGCACCCCCTCCCCCTCAATCCCCCCATCCCATTAAAATCATTGGTGGCACAGTGCGCCGGCCCCTCTCAACCCTCCAGTATTAAAATCATTGGTGGCAGTGGCCACAGGGACCTCTCCACTCCCCCTCATTGGTGGTGCAGTGGCAGCTTCTGATCGGAGCCCCAGCTGTGTAAGCCTGGGGCTCCGATCCGTTACCATGGCAGCCAGGACGCCACAGAAGCCCTGGTTGCCATGGTAACATCCCTGATGCTGTGTGCACAAAGCACAGAGCAGCAGGGACAGTGTGGAGTCCTATTCACCCTGATAGAGATCTATCAGGGTGAATAGGAAAAGGGATGAAAGATCCCAGGTTCTAGCCCCTAAGGGGGGAAATAGTTATTAAATAAAAAGTGAAAAAAAAAACAAAACACTAAAATATGAAGTATAAATCACCCCCCTTTTCCCAATTTCACATATAAAATATATAAATAAACATATTACATCGCCACGTCAGAAAAGTCCAAACTATTAAAATATAAAAAAAAAATCTAGGTGGTGAATGCCGGAACAGAAAAAATAAAATAAAAACTGCGCGATTCGCCATTTTTAAAAATGAGGAATGCACGTGGCTTTTTTTGTTTATTTTTTTCGCGTGGTATCGAATGGTATCGAGTATCGCAATACTTTTTCATGGTATCGAAACCGAATCAAAAATTTGGTATCGCAACAACTCTACTCCCAACCCTCAGCATCAGTATATATTTCTGGAATGATATCTGACAGGTTTTTAATAAGCATTGGCACGAGGCAAGGGTGTCCCTTTATCACCCGTAATTTCTGCCCTAATGATAGAACCTCTAGCTGAAAAATTTTTAACGCATCCATTAATATCTGGAATTAGTGTTGGTGGTCATAGTCATAAAATTGGGTTGTGGGCTGACGACATAATACTAGCGCTCACAGATCCCCTTAACCCCTTACCAGCAGCTATGCAAGTGTTGGAGAGATTTACATCCGTTTCATATTCTAAATTAAACGTAGCCAAATGCCAAGTTTTAAATTTTTGACTAAAAGAATCAGTAACTACCCGACTGATCGCTATGTATCGCCTTCAGTGGGATAACCAATATATCACCTATTTAGGTATAAAACTCACACCATCTACGTCAAACCTACTCTCAACCAACTGTACGCCTTTAAGGGAGAAAATAAAAATTGAGCTTATCAGAATGAAAAAACATGAGCTCTCATGGACGGGTAGAATTGCCTCAATTAAAATGGTTATATTGCCTCAGATCTTATACCTGTTCTGTAATTTACTGATATTCTTCCCTATGAAAATACTAAAAGAATTGCAATCTATTATATCGAAATATATATGGCTAGACAAACATCCGAGAGTCCAAGCTGAAGTGCTACTTGCCTCTCTAGAGGGGGGGTTCGGGTGCCCATCTATTGTAAGATATTATAGAACCTGCGTGTTTGAACAGCTTAGATTTCTATGGAAAGGTGTGGAGGACAGACTGCGGATCTCCATTGAGAAACCTCTCATGGGAACATCTAATCCATCATCCTTCTTTTACTTCCATTCAGTGACAGAACTAAAGCATAAAATACACCTCTCCCCTACAGTCGATGCGGCTTTAGAATTTTGGAACTTATTAACCACCAAACTGAAAGTCATCAATGTGGATTTCTACACTGCTCAAAAAAATAAAGGGAACACTTAAACAACACAATGTAACTCCAAGTCAATCACACTTCTGTGAAATCAAACTGTCCACTTAGGAAGCAACACTGAGTGACAATAAATTTCACATGCTGTTGTGCAAATGGGATAGACAACAGGTGGAAATTATAGGCAATTAGCAAGACACCCCCAATAAAGGAGTGGTTCTGCAGGTGGTGACCTGACCACTTCTCAGTTCCTATGCTTCCTGGCTGATGTTTTGGTCACTTTTGAATGCTGCCGGTGCTTTCACTCTAGTGGTAGCATGAGACGGAGTCTATAACCCACACAAGTGGCTCAGGTAGTGCAGCTTATCCAGGATGGCACATCAATGCGAGCTGTGGCAAGAAGGTTTGCTGTGTCTGTCAGCGTAGTGTCCAGAGCATGGAGGCGCTACCAGGAGACAGGCCAGTACATCAGGAGACGTGGAGGAGGCCGTAGGAGGGCAACAACCCAGCAGCAGGACCACTACCTCCGCCTTTGTGCAAGGAGGAACAGGAGGAGCACTGCCACAGCCCTGCAAAATGATCTCCAGCAGGCCACAAATGTGCATGTGTCTGCTCAAACGGTCAGAAACAGACTCCATGAGGGTGATATGAGGGCCCGACATCCACAGGTGGGGATTGTGCTTACAGCCCAACACCGTGCAGGACGTTTGGCATTTGCCAGAAAACACCAAGATTGGCAAATTCGCCACTGGCGCCCTGTGCTCTTCACAGATGAAAGCAGGTTCACACTGAGCACATGTGACAGACGTGACAGAGTCTGGAGACGCCGTGGAGAACGTTCTGCTGCCTGCAACATCCTCCAGCATGACCGTTTTGGCATTAGGTCAGTAATGGTGTGGGGTGGCATTTCTTTGGTGGGCCGCACAGCCCTCCCTGTGCTCGCCAGAGGTAGCCTGACTGCCATTAGGTACCGAGATGAGATCCTCAGACCCCTTGTGAGACCATATGCTTGTGCGGTTGGCCCTGGATTCCTCCTAATGCAAGACAATGCTAGACCTCATGTGGCTGGAGTGTGTCAGCAGTTCCTGCAAGACGAAGGCATTGATGCTATGGACTGGCCCGCCCGTTCCCCAGACCTAAATCCAATTGAGCACATCTGGGACATCACGTCTCGCTCTATCCACCAACGTCACGTTGCACCACAGACTGTCCAGGAGTTGGCAGATGCTTTAGTCCAGGTCTGGGAGGAGATCCCTCAGGAGACCGTCCGCCACCTCATCAGGGGCATGCACAGGCGTTGTAGGGAGGTCATACAGGCACGTGGAGGCCACACACACTACTGAGCCTCATTTTGACTTGTTTTAAGGACATTACATCAAAGTTGGATCAGCCTGTAGTGTGTTTTTCCACTTTAATTTTGAGGGTGACTCCAAATCCAGACCTCCATGGGTTAAAAAATTTGATTTCCATTTTTTTTTTGTGTGATTTTTGTTGTCAGCACATTCAACTATGTAAAGAACAAAGTATTTCAGAAGAATATTTAATTAATTCAGATCTAGGATGTGTTATTTTTGTGTTCCCTTTATTTTTTTGAGCAGTGTATAAGATCCACCTAGAAGTATTGGAGAGGTGTATTCGAGATTAGAATCTTTAACTATGGATTCACGCCGGCATTAAATATATAGGGGAATTATTTAAAAATGCTGATTTATTACCCTTTAATATACTTAGAGATAAGTATGATAGACCCAATAAGGAATTTTAAAAGTATCTGCAGCTAAGACATCTGTTATCAAAGAAAACATGTCCCCTGCCTGATTCTTCTAAACATCCTCATTTACTATATAGCTTTTCTCATCATTTCAGGGCATTGTCCCGATCATACAACTATATGTTAGAAGCCATGGATGACCCTTTAGCTTCATATCATCGCAAATAGGGGAAAAAGACCTGAACTGCACTAACTCCAGATGAATGGCAAACCTCTTTCTCAGTTGTACCCAGCTTATCTAAGTGTATGAATTGCATAGAAAACTCAAGAAAGATTCTATACAGGTGGTATCTTACTCCGTCCAGGCTAAATAACTTATATCCTGGTACGTCTAAGGCTACTTTCACACTAGCGTTCGGGGCTCCGCTTGTGAGTTCCGTTTAAAGGCTCTCACAAGTGGCCCCGAACGGATCCGTCCAGCCCTAATGCATTCTGAGTGGATGCGGATCCGCTCAGAATGCATCAGTCTGGCTCCGCTCAGCCTCCGCTCCGCTCAGCAGGCGGACACCTGAACGCAGCTTGCAGCGTTCGGGTGTCCGCCTGGCCGTGCGGAGGCAAACGGATCCGTCCAGACTTACAATGTAAGTCAATGGGGACGGATCCGTTTGAAGATGACACAGTATGGCTCAATTTTCAAACGGATCCGTCCCCCATTGACTTTCAATGTAAAGTCAAAACGGATCCGTTTGCATTATCATGAACAAAAAAAAAAAAAAATATATATATTTTTTTTTAATGCAAACGGATCCGTTCTGAACGGATGCAAGCGTTTGCATTATAGGAGCGGATCCGTCTGTGCAGACACCAGACGGATCCGCTCCTAACGCAAGTGTGAAAGTAGCCTAATAAACGTTGGAGGTGCCTTGAACCCAAGGCTGACATGACTCATGTATGGTGGAACTGTAGAGAGATTAAAGCTCTTTGGTTAGCGATCAACAACCTATTGACCCAGGTATGTGGAGTTACAATCTCTCTCTCTCAGCACAACAAGCCTTTTTGTCAGTAGACTTAGCTTCCTTTCCATATGAGATCAGAACTGTGATTACTCCTGTAATAATTGCTGTCAGATTAAAAATGGCTAGCTACTGGAAGAAATCAAATTCCCCTCCATTTGCAGTCATAGGTATGATTAATGAGAACGGCTTATCAGAGAAACTAATAGCTTCTTCCATAAATAAAATACCCCAGTTCATTAAGAAATGGGATGTATGGCTTAAGTTGTCCTTGAATAAAATATCTCTACAATATTGAGATGTGTATGAATAAGTGTGAAAAGAGGTTAACTGTCTGTAAGACCCAAACTCGTTCTTATGTCACCAACTTTTGTTACTTTATATTCCTTTTTTTTCTATTATTTTATATACCTTGTTTTTTGTTTTTTTTGCCTCATTTGAATGAGCTGTCTATTGACAATGATTATGATGTAATGTGTTCTGTATCTGATTCAATGACGGACAATGTATCTTTGTTCAAACATAAGACAACTTTATTTATTGTTAAATGGTTTTGATAAAACGGGCATAAAAAAAACAGGCATCTCAGGAGTGGTGACAGGTCCTCTTTAAAGGGAACCTGTCACCTGGATTTTGTGTATAGAGCTGAAGACATGGGTTGCTAGATGGCCACTAGCACATCCGCAATATCCAGTCCCCATAGCTCTGTGTGCTTTTATTGTGTAAAAAAACCGAATTAATACATATGCAAATTAACCTGAGATGAGTCAGAGCTTGAAAATATGACTCTTCTCTGGTCACACAAGTAAGATATGACTCTTTTATGTTAATTTGCATATGTATCAAATCGGTTTTTTTACACAATAAAAGCACACAGAGCTATGGGGACTGGATATTGCAGATGTGCTAGTGGCCATCTAGCAACCCATGTCCTCAGCTCTATACCCAAAATCCCGGTGACAGGTTCCCTTTAAGGACCCCATTAACTCGGAAGTGCCATTATTATTTTATCTTTTGTCTTGCACTATACATTCCATCAGAGATGTGTGACACTTATGTCAAACATGGCAACATGTTAATGGTTTCACTAGCATTGCTCGTGTATAGTTTTGTTTTGTTATTTTTTTCAAATAGGTAATGCATTGTTGGATGCTGGGGAGGCCATGAAAGACTTGCAGAAGTGAAAGATTCTCTGGATATAGATGTGAAGCAAAACTTCCTGGATCCCCTGCAAAACCTTTGTGACAAGGACCTAAAAGAAATACAGGTAGGTATTACTAATATATTGCTGAGTTAAACTTTTTTTTTTTAAACTGGAAGTTAAGGGGTTTGTCTTAGTAGCAATAACCCCTTCCTACCCATGAAGTACTATTACGTTGTGAGAACTGTTTTGGTCCAATGAAGTGACATAGTTGTATGTCATAGTGATACAGGCATTTGCAGGTGCCGACTGTATTATACAGCTATCACACCAATCTAATGGATGGGCTTAAAGATGACTCCTATCCCATCTTGGTCTGCCATCTTGGTAGTGTATATAATGTAATCCATGTCACTGTTACATGAAATACACTGTGGGACAGAAGTATTGCAGTGTGGGGCCTAAAAACAAAATGAAAAATTTAATTGTATGTGTGTATATATATATATATATATATATATATTACACATACATATACAGGGAGTGCAGAATTATTAGGCAAGTTGTATTTTTGAGGATTAATTTTATTATTGAACAACAACCATGTTCTCAATGAACCCAAAAAACTCATTAATATCAAAGCTGAATATTTTTGGAAGTAGTTTTTAGTTTGTTTTTAGTTTTAGCTATTTTAGGGGGATATCTGTGTGTGCAGGTGACTATTACTGTGCATAATTATTAGGCAACTTAACAAAAACAAATATATACCCATTTTAATTATTTATTTTTACCAGTGAAACCAATATAACATCTCAACATTCACAAATATACATTTCTGACATTCAAAAACAAAACAAAAACAAATCAGTGACCAATATAGCCACCTTTCTTTGCAAGGACACTCAAAAGCCTGCCATCCATGGATTCTGTCAGTGTTTTGATCTGTTCACCATCAACCTTGCGTGCAGCAGCAACCACAGCCTCCCAGACACTGTTCAGAGAGGTGTACTGTTTTCCCTCCTTGTAAATCTTACATTTGATAATGGACCACAGGTTCTCAATGGGGTTCAGATCAGGTGAACAAGGAGGCCATGTCATTAGATTTTCTTCTTTTATACCCTTTCTTGCCAGCCACGCTGTGGAGTACTTGGATGCGTGTGATGGAGCATTGTCCTGCATGAAAATCATGTTTTTCTTGAAGGATGCAGACTTCTTCCTGTACCACTGCTTGAAGAAGGTGTCTTCCAGAAACTGGCAGTAGGACTGGAAGTTGAGCTTGACTCCATCCTCAACCCGAAAAAAGGCCCCACAAGCTCATCTTTGATGATACCAGCCCAAACCAGTACTCCACCTCCACCTTGCTGGTGTCTGAGTCGGACTGGAGCTCTCTGCCCTTTACCAATCCAGCCACGGGCCCATCCATCTGGCCCATCAAGACTCACTCTCATTTCATCAGTCCATAAAACCTTAGAAAAATCAGTCTTGAGATATTTCTTGGCCCAGTCTTGACGTTTCAGCTTGTGTGTCTTGTTCAATGGTGGTCGTCTTTCAGCCTTTCTTACCTTGGCCATGTCTCTGAGTATTGCACACCTTGTGCTTTTGGGCACTCAGTGATGTTGCAGCTCTGAAATATGGCCAAACTGGTGGCAAGTGGCATCTTGGCAGCTGCACGCTTGACTTTTCTCAGTTCATGGGCAGTTATTTTGCGCCTTGGTTTTTCCACACGCTTCTTGCGACCCTGTTGACTATTTTGAATGAAACGCTTGATTGTTCGATGATCACGCTTCAGAAGCTTTGCAATTTTAAGAGTGCTGCATCCCTCTGCAAGATATCTCACTATTTTTGACTTTTCTGAGCCTGTCAAGTCCTTCTTTTGACCCATTTTGCCAAAGGAAAGGAAGTTGCCTAATAATTATGCACACCTAATATAGGGTGTTGATGTCATTAGACCACACCCCTTCTCATTACAGAGATGCACATCACCTAATATGCTTAATTGGTAGTAGGCTTTCGAGCCTATACAGCTTGGAGTAAGACAACATGCATAAAGAGGATGATGTGGTCAAAATACTCATTTGCCTAATAATTCTGCACTCCCTGTATGTATATGTGTGTGTGTGTGTGTGTGTGTGTGTGTGTATATGTATGTGTGTATGTATGTGTGTGTGTGTGTGTGTGTGTGTGTGTGTGTGTGTATATGTATGTATGTGTGTATGTATGTGTGTGTGTATGTGTATATATATATATATATATATATATATATATATATATATATATATTTATATATTTATATATTTATATTTAAAAAAATGTTAATTTTAGCTTTTAACTCTACTGCTGAGGAGCAGGAACAGGCAGGGAAAGCAACAAATCACGGAACTGCTTTGATTTTTGTCCATATCAACCATGGTGGGAGGAAGTTGAGACAGATGGCTTATCATTTGGCCAATAGATATTGAATATATATGGCCGCCCTAACACTTAGGTCATGCCTGCAAACTTTGCAAAACCCGTAACTGCCCCAGGTGCCCATTCTTTGTGCCCGTTTTGGCAGAGACCCTTTGCATAGTCTGTTGGATCTTTCATCTCCCCTGCATTTCAATCTGCCTCTCATCTCCCTCTCATCTCCCTACATGTGTTGTCTAAAAGACAATTTTTATTTTATTTTAGTTTATTGCCCATTGCAACTAATCACAGCACAGCTTTCATTTTACCACAGCATTTCTCAAAGGACCTTTGTTATCCAGAGTTGTAATCTCCTCACATGTGCTGTCCAACAACCTGTTTGTTGCCCATAGCAACCAATTATAGTACGGCTTTCATTTGTGCCTATAGCAACCAATCACAGATAGAGAGCCACAGGTTGGTAATTATCAGTCTACAGTATTGTAGTAAAATAAAAACTGTGCTGTGAATGTTTGCTATGGGCAACGAACAAGTTTTTAAAGGGCTTCTGTCACCCCACTAAACTTTTTTTTTTTGTGTACTTATAATCCCTATCCTGCGATATTGCCATACATTATGTTATTAATAATTTTCGTACAGTAGATTTAGCAAAAAACGTACTTTTATGATATGCTAATTACCTTGCTACCAGCAAGTAGGGCGTCTACTTGCTGGTAGCAGCCGCAGAAAACCGCCCCCGCCTTCTGTTGATTGACAGGGCCTGCCACGATCTCCTCCTCCGGCCAGCCCTGTCAACATTTCAAAAATCGCGCGCCTGTGTTGATTCGGCGCAGGCACTCTGAGATAAGGAGGCTCGCCTCCTCAGCACTCCCTCAGTGCGCCTGCGCCGATGATGTCACCAAAAGAGAAGAAGTCATCGGCGCAGGCACACTGAGGGAGTGCTGAGGAGGCGAGCCTCCTTATCTCAGAGCGCCTGCGCCGAATCAACACAGGCGCGCGATTTTTGAAATGTTGACAGGGCTGGCCGGAGGAGGAGATCGTGGCTGGCCCTGTCAATCAACTGAAGGAGGGGGCGGTTTTCTGCAGCTGCTACCAGCAAGTAGACACCCTACTTGCTGGTAGCAAGGTAATTAGCATATCATAAAAGTAAGTTTTTTGCTAAATCTACTGTACGAAAATTATTAATAACATAATGTATGGCAATATCGCAGGATAGGGATTATAAGTACACAAAAAAATGAGTTTAGTGGGGTGACAGAAGCCCTTTAAGACAGCACATGTAGGGAGATGAGAGGCAGTATTTTAAGATAGACCATGAAGAGTATATGTACCAAGCTTTAGATAAACAAAGCCCAAAAATACAAAACCTCAAAAAAATAGCATGATTGCTGTATTTTTTATTTTTTCCCATTCAAACATTTTAAAAAAAAATAATTATACGGGTCGATTTCAAAAAGGATGGTGCAAAAGTAAAGGCCCGAAAGTGGTAATTGCCATGGACAGTTTTCTTTTAGCCACCTCAGCTCCCCTAGCTTAAACACCCTTAATGACCAGACCACGTTTTACAATTCTGCACTACACTACTTTCACGGTTTATTGCTCGGTCATACAACTTACCACCCAAATGAATTTTACCTCCTTTTCTTCTCACTAATAGAGATTTCATTTGGTGGTATTTCATTGCTGCTGACTTTTACTTTTTTTTTGTTATTAATCGAAATTTACCGAAATTTTTGCAGAAAAATTAAATTTTTCAGTTGTAAATAAAAAATAAAATATATTTCTATATAAATTTTTCTCTAAATTTATTGTTCTACGTGTCTGATAAAAAAAAATGCAATAAGTGTATATTTATTGGTTTGGGTAAAAGTTATAGCGTTTACAAACTATGGTACAAAAATGTGAATTTCCACATTTTGAAGCAGCTCTGACTTTCTGAGCACCTGTCATGTTTCCTGAGGTTCTACAATGCCCAGACAGTAGGAAAACCCCACAAATGACCACATTTCGGAAAGTAGACACCCTAAGGTATTCGCTGATGGGCATAGTGAGTTCATAGAACTTTTTATTTTTTGTCACAAGTTAGCGGAAAATGATGATTTATTTTCTATTTTATTTTTTTCTTACAAAGTCTCATATTCCACTAACTTGTGCCAAAAAATAAAAACTTCCATGAACTCACTATGCCCATCAGGAAATACCTTGGGGTGTCTTCTTTCCAAAATAGGGTCACTTGTGGGGTAGTTATGCTGCTCTGGCATTTTAGGGCCCCTAATGCGTGAGAAGTAGTTTGAAATCCAAATGTGTTAAAAATGCCCTGTGAAATCCTAAGGCCCCTTTCACACGAGCGAGTATTCCGCGCGGATGCGATGCGGGAGGTGAACGCATTGCACCCGCACTGAATACTGACCCATTCATTTCTATGGGGCTGTGCACACGAGCGGTGATTTTCACGCATCACTTTTGCGTTGCGTGAAAATCGCAGCATGCTCCTCTTTGTGCCTTTTTTTTACGTAACGCAGGCCCCATAGAAATGAATGGGGTTGCGTGAAAATCGCAAGCAAGTGCGGATGCGGTGCGATTTTCACGCACGGTTGCTAGGAGACGATCGGGATGGAGACCCGAACCTTATTATTTTCCCTTATAACATGGTTATAAGGGAAAATAATAGCATTCTGAATACAGAATGCTAAGTAAAACAGGGCTGGAGGGGGTTAAAAAAATAAAAAATCATTTAACTCACCTTAATCCACTTGCTCGCGATGCCGGGCATCTCCGTCTGACTCTTTTACTGTATAGGACCTGTGGAGAGCATTAACTATAGTTTAAGGACCTGGGATGACGTCACTCCGGTCATCACATGGTACGTCACATGATCTTTTACCATGGTGATTCACCATGGTAAAAGATCATGTGACGTACCATGTGATGACCAGAGTGACGTCATCCCAGGTCCTTAAACTATAGTTAATGCTCTCCACAGGTCCTATACAGTAAAAGAGTCAGACGGAGATGCCCGGCATTGCGAGCAAGTGGATTAAGGTGAGTTAAATGATTTTCTATTTTTTTTAACCCCCTCCAGCCCTGTTTTACTTAGCATTCTGTATTCAGAATGCTATTATTTTCCCTTATAACCATGTTATAAGGGAAAATAATACTATTTACAGAACACCGATCCCAAGCCCGAACTTCTGTGAAGAAGTTCGGGTTTGGGTACCAAACAAGCACGATTTTTCTCACGCGAGTGCAAAACGCATTACAATGTTTTGCACTCGCGCGGAAAAATCGCGGGTGTTCCCGCAACGCACCCGGACATTTTTCCGCAACGCCCGTGTGAAAGAGGCCTAAAGGTGCTCTTTAGAATTTTGGGCCCCTTTGCCTACCTGTGTAAAAAATGCCCTGTAAAATCCTAAAAGTACTCATTGGAATTTGGGCCCCTATGCCCACCTAGGCTGCAAAAAAGTGTCACACATGTGGTATCTCCGTACTCAGAAGAAGTAGGGCAATGTGTTTTGGGGTGTCTTTTTACATATACCCATGCTGGGTGAGAGAAATATCTCTCTAAAAGTCAACTTTTCCCATTTTTTTTATACAAAGTTGTCATTTTAGAGAGATATTTCTCTCACCCAGCATGGGTATATGTAAAAAAGACACCCCAAAACACATTGCCCTATTTCTCCTGAGTACGGCGATACCACATGTGTGACATTTTTTTTGCAGCCTAGGTGGGCAAAGGGGCCCAAATTCCTTTTAGGAGGGCATTTTTAGGCATTTGGATTCCAGACTTCTCACGCTTTAGGGCCCCTAAAATGCCAGGGCAGTATAAATACCCCACATGTGACCCCATTTTGGAAAGAAGAAACCCCAAGGTATTCCATGAGGGGCATGGCGAGTTCATAGAAGATTTTTTTTTTTTTTGGCACAAGTTAGCGGAAATTGATTTATTTATTTTTCTCACAAAGACTCCCTTTCCGCTAACTAGGGACAAAAGGTTCAATCTTTCATGGACTCAATATGCCCCTCAGTGAATACCTTGGGGTGTCTTTTTTCCAAAATGGGGTCATTTGTGGGGTGTTTGTACTGCCCTGGCATTTGAGGGTTTCCGCAATCATTAAATGTATGGCCAGCATTAGGAGTTTCTGCTATTCTCCTTATATTGAGCATACGGGTAATGAGATTTTTTTTACCGTTCAGCCTCTGGGCTGAAAGAAAAAATGAACGGCACAGATTTCTTCATTCGCATCGATCATTGTGGATGAAAAAATCTCTGCCAAAAATAAAAAAAAGAGGGGTAAGGCGTCTGCCAGGACATAGGAGCTCCGCCCAACATCCAAACCCACTTAGCTCGTATGCCCTGGCAAACCCGATTTCTCCATTCACATTAATCGATGTGGATGAATAAATCATTGCCGGGATTTATATATATATTTTTTTTTAT
Source organism: Bufo bufo (assembly GCF_905171765.1). Taxonomy (NCBI): domain Eukaryota; kingdom Metazoa; phylum Chordata; class Amphibia; order Anura; family Bufonidae; genus Bufo; species Bufo bufo. The sequence continues at coordinate 471,967,609 of NC_053390.1, forward strand.
ATACAAAGTGTTTGCCAAAGCATATGAACACCTCCCCTCAGCTCATATGCCTCGGCAAACGTATCTTTTTTTACTGCAGTAAAAAAGATACGTTTGCCGAGGCATATGAGCTGAGGTGCGGTGTTCATATGCTTTGGCAAACACTTTGTATATAAAAAAAAAATCTCGTCTTGCAGCGCCGTATACACCGACTTTTGTGTAATCTGACAGCAGCGCAATGCTTCTGTCAGAATGCACATCAGTGCTGCAGCTCGTTTATCGGTTGGTCCACCTAGAAGGTAAAAAGAAAAAACCAGGCCGCAACGCAATAAATTTATTAACATTAACTTTTATATAGCATTTGAACATTAACTTTTATAAACTTTATTTAACTTTTTGAACAGAACATTAACTTTTTTGCTTAGCAGTGATTTTTTTTTTTTTACCTTTTTATAGGACAAACCTCTCCTTCCCCATGGGACAATGTGCAAAGCGCAAATCGCCCAGAGATGTGGTGAAGTACATTATGCACTTTTTCCCAGGTGAAAGAGGTTTGCAGCAGCTGTGAGTGAAAGGGCCCTAATAGCCCTGTGTGCCTGTCCTGTGTAACGCAAGCCCTATGCTAAGTGTACCTGAACAGAAATAGCGGGTGTCACGCCTTTTTCCACTCCTGCTACAGACACGACATCTTTTTCGGGGTGGCGCTTGAGTTGAGGTACCAGAAACGACACTGGGGAAATGTCGCTCGTGTAGACGGCTCACTACACTGGTGGATGGGGCCACGGAACCTCCTGGATACAGGAGGTTCTCGATGATCTCTTCCTGAAATTTGAGGAAGGATCCTGTTCTCCCAGCCTTACTGTAGAGAACAAAACTATTATATGCAGCCAATGGAATCAAATATACAGACCCCTTCTTATACCAGAATCTGGTGCGTCGGGAAACTAAATAAGGAGCCAACATCTGGTCATTGAAGTCCACCCCTCCCATGAGCAAATTATAGTCGTGGACTGAGAGGGGCTTTTCAATGACCCTGGTTGCCCGTTCTATTTGTATTGTCGTGTCTGCGTGAATGGAGGAGAGCATGTAAACGTCACGCTTGTCTCTCCATTTCACCGCGAGCAGTTCTTCATTACACAAGGCAGCCCTCTCCCCCCTTGCAAGACGGGTGGTAACGAGCCGTTGGGGGAAGCCCCGGCGACTAGGTCGCGCGGTGCCACAGCAGCCAATCTGTTCTAGGAACAAATGCCTGAAGAGGGGCACACTTGTGTAAAAATTGTCCACATAAAGATGGTACCCCTTGCCAAATAAGGGTGACACCAAGTCCCAGACTGTCTTCCCACTGCTCCCCAGGTAGTCAGGGCAACCGACCGGCTCCAGGGTCTGATCTTTACCCTCATAGACACGAAATTTGTGCGTATAGCCTGTTTCCCTTTCACAGAGCTTATACAATTTGACCCCATACCGGGCGCGCTTGCTTGGGATGTATTGTTTGAAGCCAAGGCGCCCGGTAAAATGAATAAGGGACTCGTCTATGCAGATGTTTTGCTCAGGGGTATACAAATCTGCAAATTTGGTGTTTAAGGTGGTCTATGAGGGGCTGAATTTTGTGGAGACGGTCAAAAGCTGGGTGGCCTCTGGGACGAGAGGTGCTGTTGTCGCTAAAGTGCAGGATGGTCTCAAATCGTGTCCTGTACATGGCAGCAGAGAACATGGGCATGTGATGAATTGGGTTCGTGGACCAATATGACTGCAATTCATGTTTTTTTTTTGTCAGGCCCATGTTGAGGAGAAGGCCCAGAAAAGTTTTAAATTCGGAAACCTGGACGGGTTTCCACCGGAAAGACTGGGCATAAAAGCTTCCCGGGTTGGCGGCTATAAATTGAGTGGCATACCGATTTTGTTTCTGCCACGTCCAAGAGCTCCGCAGTCAAGAACAGCTCAAAAAACCCCAGTGCCGATCCGATCTGAGCTGTCTCAACCCGAACTCCAGACTGGGCGGTGAAAGGGGGAACTACAGGTGCGGCTGAAGTTGGGGGCTGCCAATCAGGGTTTGCCAGCACCTCAGGGACTCTAGGGGCTCTACGGGCCTGTCTGTGCGGTGGCTGTGACGGGGGAACTAATGCACGTGCCACCATACCAGCTTCAACTGCCCTTCTGGTGCTCACCACTTCACCATGTTGTACGGCAGTGCTGGTACTAGGTCCAGGATGGGCTGTGCTGCTGGTGTATGCCTCACCACGTAATCCGACAGCGCCAGCCCCACTCTGCTGCCCTTGAAGTGGCAACCTGTGGTCTAGCAACAAGGGGCCGGGTACGCCTGGTGGTATCAGGGACCTCAACCTCCTCGTCCGAACTTTGGGTCAGACTGCCACTGCTTTTTACAGGTTTGTATTCTGACCCGCTGGATTTGTCAGATGAGGGTTCCCATTCCTCATCCGACTGGGTCAGAATCCTGTAGGCCTCTTCAGAAGAATACCCCTTATTTGCCATTTGGTCAACTAAATTTAGGGGGTATTCCCTGAGACTACCCAAGAAAAAAAGCAAGCCTGTCTTACAAATGGGAGGCTAGCGAAGTACCGGAAGCCGCTGCGATTGATAAAAAAATATCAAAACTGATTTTTTTATCGCCGCAGCGCTTGTAAAGTGATTATGCAGTGATCAAAAAAAATATTTTTTTTTTGTCACTGCGGCGGGGAGGGCGTGGATGAGCGCACGTGTGGGCGACCAATCAGGCCTGATCGGGCAAACACTGCGTTTTGGGTGGATGGCGAACTAAGGTGACACTTATACTATTATAGATCTGCTGTTCCTAGTTCTCAGTCCACAGTCCCCAGTCGTCTGCAAGATAAGTGCTGTTTATGTATTTATGATTTTCTGTTTTCTGGATCCAGGTGACCCTGACTCCCTCCGTGTCTGTGTAGGGAGCCGGTGGTCGTATCCCCTCACTATTGTAGGGTCTTCAGGTGTAAGATAGTCGAGGTACGTGGATATGCGCCCATCCACCTTTGGGGTGGTCGCATAGGCTGAGCAATAAGGGAGAGCGGCAGGTCTCATGCAGGGGTCTCCCTTTTGTTCCTTAGTTGTGGATCCAGTGAGTCATTGTTTATATTGTATTGTCTTGTTTCCTGTACACCATCCGTGACACAGATACTATAAAAGTACCAATGCTGATTAGTAGTGTTGAGCGAACTACTGTTTTAAGTTCGGCGTCTAAAGTTCGGCTTCCGGTTAGCGGAGGATCCCGATGGATTCCGAATTCCGTTGTGGTCCGTGGTAGCGGAATCAATAATCGGCCATATCTGGATCCTCCGCTAACCGGAAGCCGAACTTTAGACGCCGAACTTAAAACAGAAGTTCGCTCAATACTACTGATTAGCGATACGCTTATCAGTGACTGCGGTGCGGTGGGCTGGGCGCTAACCGACGCTAACTACCTAACAAAGGGGCCTAAACTATCCTAAACCTAAGGTGCTCCGTACAGTATTAGAATGTATTGGCTCCGATGAGCTGAAGTTAATGCTTGCGAATTCTCGCGAGACTTTGCGTAATAACTTCATAAATTAATTTGTACTGTAAAAAACAATTTCCCGAACTTTGGTTCAGTTCCAACTGGTACCTTGGAACGGAACCAGAGTTCGGGAAATGTTTTTTTACAGTTCAAATTAATTTATGACGTTATTATGTATTAACTACGGCTCATCGGAGCCGATACATTCTAATACTTTACGGAGCTCCTGCTCTGTACAGGATTGGGACGAAGTTTTGTACGAATCGACTTCTGATGTTTCATCCGAAGTCTATTCGCTCATCCCTATTTACTTTTTTTGTCCTGCGCTTATAACCGGCCAGAGCAATGAAAATTACTAGCCCTGATATAAACTTAGTTTAACTACTTCCCTACAGCTGTACAACTATAATAGTATTATTATTATTATTATTATTATTATTTATTATTAAAGCGCCATTCATTCCATAGCGCTGTACATATGAGAAGAGGTATACATACATAATACAGACAATTGCACTAAGCATGAACAAGACGAGTTACAAACTGGTACAGAAGGAGAGAGGCCCTTGCCCGTGAGGGCTTACAATCTACATGGTATGGGAGAAGGACACAGTAGGTGCGGGTGAAGTTTGTCGTGGCGGTATAGAGGCAGCAGGGTCACTGGTTGTAGGCTTGTCTGAAAAGGTGGGTTTTCAGGTTTCTTTTGAAGGATTCCACTTTAGGTGAGAGTCTGATATGTTGGGGTAGCGAGTTCCAGAGTATGGGGGATGCACGGGAGAAATCTTTGAGTCGATTGTGGGAAGAGGCAATAAGATTGGCAGAGGAGTAATAGGGGGAGAGGTGGATTAGTCGGGCAGGAGAGTTGAAGATAGATTGGAGGGGTGCTAGATGGAAGGCCACAGAGGAGAGTGTTGCAGTAGTCTAGGCGGGAGATGATGAGGGCATGTACAAGCATTTTCGCAGATTCAAAGTTAAGGAAAGCACGGATGCGGGAGATGTTTTTAAGTCAACTATATATGTCAACTATATATATGTCAGCTAATACCCGGGGCTAATGTTTGCAATGTGCAATAATGCCGTTCACTTCCCTGAGATCGAGAAAGGCGTTTCTTTGCAGTAATAGGTCAGAGACGGTACAGGTCTTCTAGGCCTATTACTGGTAAATTCCAGCCCCCCACCCCCCACATACACCAAAAATAAAAGAAAAAAAAACAATCAAAGTAAACATCATAGGCATCACGGCGTCTGAAAATGCCTGTACTATTAAAATATAAAAATATTTATCCCAAAATGGATGATTTGCTGTTTTTCCTTCGCTTCACTTCCCCCAAAAAAATGTACCGTATTTTTTGCTTTATAAAACGCACTTTTTTCCCTCCACAGTGGAGGGGAAAAGTCAGTACGTCTTATAAGTGAAAGGTGACCCATGTTTTGGTGCGCTGCGGCAGCTTAGGAGCTCTCACTAACTGCTCCTGAGCTGCCATGAAACTGTGGGCGGGCGGGAGTTAGCGCAGGCTGGCAGCACTTAGCCTACAGTGTAGCCTCCAGCCCGCGCATACATCGCGGCATTAAGAAGCACATTGGGCGGGCTGGCGGCTTCCCCGCCTCCACCAATCAGCTCCCAACATGTCTACAGGGAGTGCAGAATTATTAGGCAAGTTGTATTTTTGAGGATTAATTTTATTATTGAACAACAACCATGTTCTCAATGAACCCAAAAAACTCATTAATATCAAAGCTGAATATTTTTGGAAGTAGTTTTTAGTTTGTTTTTAGTTTTAGCTATTTTAGGGGGATATCTGTGTGTGCAGGTGACTATTACTGTGCATAATTATTAGGCAACTTAACAAAAAACTAATATATATCCATTTCAATTATTTATTTTTACCAGTGAAACCAATATAACATCTCAACATTCACAAATATACATTTCTGACATTCAAAAACAAAACAAAAACAAATCAGTGACCAATATAGCCACCTTTCTTTGCAAGGACACTCAAAAGCCTGCCATCCATGGATTCTGTCAGTGTTTTGATCTGTTCACCATCAACATTGCGTGCAGCAGCAACCACAGCCTCCCAGACACTGTTCAGAGAGGTGTACTGTTTTCCCTCCTTGTAAATCTCACATTTGATGATGGACCACAGGTTCTCAATGGGGTTCAGATCAGGTGAACAAGGAGGCCATGTCATTAGATTTTCTTCTTTTATACCCTTTCTTGCCAGCCACGCTGTGGAGTACTTGGACGCGTGTGATGGAGCATTGTCCTGCATGAAAATCATGTTTTTCTTGAAGGATGCAGACTTCTTCCTGTACCACTGCTTGAAGAAGGTGTCTTCCAGAAACTGGCAGTAGGACTGGGAGTTGAGCTTGACTCCATCCTCAACCCGAAAAGGCCCCACAAGCTCATCTTTGATGATACCAGCCCAAACCAGTACTCCACCTCCACCTTGCTGGCGTCTGAGTCGGACTGGAGCTCTCTGCCCTTTACCAATCCAGCCACGGGCCCATCCATCTGGCCCATCAAGACTCACTCTCATTTCATCAGTCCATAAAACCTTAGAAAAATCAGTCTTGAGATATTTCTTGGCCCAGTCTTGACGTTTCAGCTTGTATGTCTTGTTCAGTGGTGGTCGTCTTTCAGCCTTTCTTACCTTGGCCATGTCTCTGAGTATTGCACACCTTGTGCTTTTGGGCACTCCAGTGATGTTGCAGCTCTGAAATATGGCTAAACTGGTGGCAAGTGGCATCTTGGCAGCTGCACGCTTGACTTTTCTCAGTTCATGGGCAGTTATTTTGCGCCTTGGTTTTTCCACACGCTTCTTGCAACCCTGTTGACTATTTTGAATGAAACGCTTGATTGTTCGATGATCACGCTTCAGAAGCTTTGCAATTTTAAGAGTGCTGCATCCCTCTGCAAGATATCTCACTATTTTTGACTTTTCTGAGCCTGTCAAGTCCTTCTTTTGACCCATTTTGCCAAAGGAAAGGAAGTTGCCTAATAATTATGCACACCTAATATAGGGTGTTGATGTCATTAGACCACACCCCTTCTCATTACAGAGATGCACATCACCTAATATGCTTAATTGGTAGTAGGCTTTCGAGCCTATACAGCTTGGAGTAAGACAACATGCATAAAGAGGATGATGTGGTCAAAATACTCATTTGCCTAATAATTCTGCACGCAGTGTATATTAAATATGACTATAACCCCCCTCATCCATAGGAATCCACCCATGTACTGCAGTATATGGGTGGATTCCTATGGATGAGGGGGGTTATAATCACATAAGTGTCATCCACAGATCCCCCCCATAATAGTGTCATCCACAGATCCCCCCCCCATAATAGTGTCATCCATAGATCCCCCCCATAATAGTGTCATCCACAGATCCCCCCCCTATAATAGTGTCATCCACAGATCCCCCATTACTTCAAAACCCACCAAAAGCACACCTTTTGGTTCAAACATTTATTTTTCCCTTTCATCCTCCATGACCGCATACCATGAGAGATGACCCGCCTCCAACCAGGTAGGGACAGGAAGTATAAATTTGACTCTCCTCTGGCTCCTCCTCAGTGTCTTCCTGTCCCTCCAGGTAGGAGATAGGTTTTCGCTTATGGCGATCACGAAGAATGAAAAGGAATCACCATGTGAGGAGGCAGCAGAGTCCGAGCCCTAGTTGGGTAACGGGCGCTGGGAACGTGTCTCTTACCTGCTGCTAGGCGCGGGCAGACAGGTCCACGTGGGGCTGGACACTCATGGAGTCCCTCCGGTCGGTCATCAAGCTCCACACTGCGATCCAGCATGGCCGGCGCTCACAGTGTTGTCACCAGAAGTGGACGCGCTCCATGCGTTCCACGGATTACTTCCGGTCTGGGGCCTGAAGGCACTTCCGGCGGTGGATCGCATGCCGGAGATGGCGAGAGATTTGAAAATCGTGCAGGATTATGACGGAGGTCGTCCTCTGATCTGAGGTCTTAAGGTAAAAGTTATTTAACAGGGGGATAAGCGTGCAGTCTACCCTAAACATGTTGGATCCAAGTGGAGTTATGGAGACCACTCAGGAATCCACACTTGTGAGTAACTTTACCGGGACAAGGGTTAAACAGTATGTTCTGTAATTAACCCATATGTGTTTCTCTTTCTTTCTGTATGTTTGCAGAGTGAGAAAGAGGTTGCTCAGAAAGTTAAAACTAGTCAGCGGGCAAAAAAGTGCAGTATTTGTTCTGTAAAACTTTCAGATTCCTATACTTGTAAAGTTTGTGTTAAATATACTGACAATATTTCTAAAGATTTTGTTCAGTCTTTAAAAGAAGAGCTTAAAAATACAATCAGAGAAGAAATCAGGTCGGCTATGTCAGATTCCTCGGTAGTTCCTTCCTGCTCTAAACAGACAACAAAAACCTCTGATTCGGATTTAGAGGAAGATTCAGAATCAGGAGAATTAGATTCCAGAGATTCTTCTGGATCTGATTCAGAATTTAAAAACTATCTTTATTCCTCTGAGGATACCAGAGAATTAATTAAAGCCGTTAGGGCCACTATAGATCTTTCTGAGGAAAAGGTCCGCAGATCAGTCCACGATGAAATGTTCAGTGGTTTTGAACAGAGGTCTAACTGAGGTTTTCCTGTACATAAAAATATGCATGAGCTAGTTAAAAGAGAATGGAGGTCCCCGGATAGGAAATTGTTCATTCCTAAAACAATAAGACGACTATTTCCATTTTCTAGTGAAGATGAAGCTCTACTAACGACTTGTCCGAAGATAGACGTATCCCTATCTAAATTGGTGAAAGGTCCCAATGCCTTACCATTTGAGGATATGGGATCTTTAAGGGATCCCATGGATAAAAAGACAGATCAAACTCTTAAAAAAAACATGGGAAGCTTGTGCAGTTCTCTTTAAACCAAACCTAGCTGCAACATCAGTATCCAGGTCTTTAAAGAAATGGCTCACGCGATTAGAATCCTTGCTGAAAAACGGTAGTACTTATGATAGTCTAAAAGATTCCTTTCCACTATTAATTAAAGCTGTGGATTTTCTGTCTGATTCTACTGCAGAATCAGTCAGAATGGCCGCTAAGGCAACTGGGTTAGCGGTCGTAGCAAGGAGATCCCTCTGGTTAAAATCCTGGTCTGGAGAGGTCAGTTCAAAACTAAAGTTATGTACCTTGCCTTTCCATGGGAATTTGTTATTTAGAGAAGATTTAGAATCCATCCTAGAAAAGGCTTCCGACTCAAAGCAAACCTTTCCCAGGTATTCCGGGAAAAGGAAATTTCCCTTTCGGAGAGTTAAAAAAGGAGCTCCCTTTCAAACGAAGAAAACGAATAGAGATTCGGGCTGGTCAAGGGGAAAAAACCAAAAGAGTAGAGGATACTTGTTCACTACAAAGAATACGGAATCGTCAAAGCAATGACGCCAGATCTCGGGTAGGAGGAAGATTAAGCTTTTGTCTAGACTATTGGGCAATGATTACAACAAACCCTTGGGTCTTAAATATAATATCAGAAGGCTACAAAATTGTGTTCCGTCTTCCTCCTCCCTCAAATATTTTCAGGATTACCCCAGTTCAAAGAACAACTGTTCAAAAAAATCTGGAAGAAGGGATTCGGAAGTTACTGGCTCAAAAAGCCATAATTCCGGTTCCCCCTTCCCTACAAGGTCAGGGATATTATTCAACCGTTTTTCTAGTAAAAAAAGCCAGACGGGAAATTTCAGTTAATAATAAACCTAAAAAACTTGAACAAGTTTATAGAATACAACAGGTTCAAGATGGAAACTATAAAATCAACTGTGAATCTGCTAAAAAAGGGAGACTTTTTGGCCTCCATAGACCTAAGAGACGCATATTGCCATATTCCGGTATGCAAACAGTCTCAAAAATTCCTGCGGATAGCAGTCTATGTGGGGAAAGATCTTCTCCATTTTCAATTCCAGGTATTACCGTTTGGTATAACCTCAGCTCCCAGGGTCTTCACGAAAGTGATGCAGGAACTGGTGGCGCATTTGAGAAGGAAAAACATCCTGATTGTCCCTTACCTAGACGACCTACTGATAGTAGGCGAGACAAGACAGTCCCTAGAGAACAATCTCTTTGTTACCTGTCTGGGTAGACCACCAAAAAATTTGGTCCTCAAACCAGAAGGAATTGATGGCAGTTTGGGAGACAATAAAAGTTGCGAGTCAATACATAAGAGGAAAGGATGTTCAAATAAGGTCAGACAATACAACAGTGGTGGCATATTTAAATCATCAAGGTGGAACAAAGAGCCAATGCCTGAGCCAGATAACAGAAAAAAAAAATTCTTGGGAAGAAGAAAATCTAAAATCCCTTTCAAAAGTCCATTTAAAAGGAAGCTTAAATGTAAAAGCAGACTTCCTAAGCAGGGTCGAGACAAAACAAACAGAATGGAATTTGAAGGAGCAAGTTTTTCACCAAATAACAAAAAAGTGGGGGGTTCCCCAAATAGATCTCTTTGCGTCAGCCGCAAACGCAAAAGTGAATCACTTTTTTTCGCTCAATCCAAAAGACGGAAACGAAGGGATAGATGCCTTATCAATAAAATTGGATTTTCATCTGGCCTACGCCTTATCCCCTTTGCAACTAATATCTCGAGTGATAAGGAAGATACGGCAAGACAGGGCTCACGTTATCCTGATAGCCCCCTTATGGCCCAAAAAATCATGGTTTCCACTGTTAACCACTTCAGCCCCCAGTGCTTAAACACCCTGAAAGACCAGGCCACTTTTTACACTTCTGACCTACACTACTTTCACCGTTTATTGCTCGGTCATGCAACTTACCACCCAAATGAATTTTACCTCCTTTTCTTCTCACTAATAGAGCTTTCATTTGGTGGTATTTCATTGCTGCTGACATTTTTACTTTTTTTGTTATTAATCGAAATTTAACGATTTTTTTTGCAAAAAAATGACATTTTTCACTTTCAGTTGTAAAATTTTGCAAAAAAAAACGACATCCATATAGAAATTTTGCTCTAAATTTATAGTTCTACACGTCTTTGATAAAAAAAAAATGTTTGGGTAAAAAAAAAATGGTTTGGGTAAAAGTTATAGCGTTTACAAACTATGGTACAAAAATGTGAATTTCCGCTTTTTGAAGCAGCTCTGACTTTCTGAGCACCTGTCATGTTTCCTGAGGTTCTACAATGCCCAGACAGTACAAACACCCCACAAATGACCCCATTTCTGAAAGTACACACCCTAAGGTATTCGCTGATGGGCATAGTGAGTTCATAGAACTTTTTATTTTTTGTCACAAGTTAGCGGAAAATTATGATTTTTTTTTTTTTTTCTTACAAAGTCTCATATTCCACTAACTTGTGACAAAAAATAAAAAGTTCTATGAACTCACTATGCCCATCAGCGAATACCTTGGGGTCTCTTCTTTCCAAAATGGGGTCACTTGTGGGGTAGTTATACTGCCCTGGCATTCTAGGGGCCCAAATGTGTGGTAAGGAGTTTGAAATCAAATTCTGTAAAAAATGACCAGTGAAATCCGAAAGGTGCTCTTTGGAATATGGGCCCCTTTGCCCACCTAGGCTGCAAAAAAGTGTCACACATCTGGTATCTCCGTACTCAGGAGAAGGTGGGGAATGTGTTTTGGGGTGTCATTTTATATATACCCATGCTGGGTGAGAGAAATATCTTGGCAAAAGACAACTTTTCCCATTTTTTTATACAAAGTTGTCATTTGACCAAGATATTTATCTCACCCAGCATGGGTATATGTAAAAAGACACCCCAAAACACATTCCTCAACTTCTCCTGAGTACGGGGATACCAGATGTGTGACACTTTTTTGCAGCCTAGGTGGGCAAAGGGGCCCATATTCCAAAGAGCACCTTTCGGATTTCACTCCTCATTTTTTCCTGAATTTGATTTCAAACTCCTTACCACACATTTGGGCCCCTAGAATACCAGGGCAGTATAACTACCCCACAAGTGACCCCATTTTGGAAAGAAGACACCCCAAGGTATTCCGTGAGGGGCATGGCGAGTTCCTAGAATTTTTTATTTTTTGTCACAAGTTAGTGGAAAATGATGATTTTTTTATTTATTTATTTTTTCATACAAAGTCTCATATTCCACAAACTTGTGACAAAAAATAAAAACTTCCATGAACTCACTATGCCCATCAGCGAATACCTTGGGGTCTCTTCTTTCCAAAATGGGGTCACTTGTGGGGTAGTTATACTGCCCTGGCATTCTAGGGGCCCAAATGTGTGGTAAGTAGGTAAATGACCTGTGAAATCCGAAAGGTGCTCTTTGGAATGTGGGCCCCTTTGCCCACCTAGGCTGCAAAAAAGTGTCACACATCTGGTATCTCTGTATTCAGGAGAAGTTGAGGAATGTGTTTTGGGGTGTCTTTTTACATATACCCATGCTGGGTGAGATAAATATCTTGGTCAAATGCCAACTTTGTATAAAAAAATGGGAAAAGTTGTCTTTTGCCAAGATATTTCTCTCACCCAGCATGGGTATATGTAAAATGACACCCCAAAACACATTCCCCAACTTCTCCCGATTACGGAGATACCAGATGTGTGACACTTTTTTGCAGCCTAGGTGGGCAAAGGGGCCCATATTCAAAAGAGCACCTTTCGGATTTCACAGGTCATTTTTTACAGAATTTGATTTCAAACTCCTTACCACACATTTGGGCCCCTAGAATGCCAGGGCAGTATAACTACCCCACAAGTGACCCCATTTTGGAAAGAAGAGACCCCAAGGTATTCGCTGATGGGCATAGTGAGTTCATGGAACTTTTTATTTTTTGTCACAAGTTAGTGGAATATGAGACTTTGTATGAAAAAAAAAATAAAAAAAAAATCATCATTTTCCACTAACTTGTGACAAAAAATAAAAAATTCTAGGAACTCGCCATGCCCCTCACGGAATACCTTGGGGTGTCTTCTTTCCAAAATGGGGTCACTTGTGGGGTAGTTATACTGCCCTGGTATTCTAGGGGCCCAAATGTGTGGTAAGGAGTTTGAAATCAAATTCAGGAAAAAATGAGGAGTGAAATCCTAAAGGTGCTCTTTGGAATATGGGCCCCTTTGCCCACCTAGGCTGCAAAAAAGTGTCACACATGTGGTATCGCCGTATTCAGGAGAAGTTGGGGAATGTGTTTTGGGGTGTCATTTTACATATACCCATGCTGGGTGAGAGAAATATCTTGGCAAAAGACAACTTTTCCCATTTTTTTATACAAAGTTGGCATTTGACCAAGATATTTCTCTCACCCAGCATGGGTATATGTAAAATGACACCCCAAAACACATTCCCCAACTTCTCCTGAGTACGGCGATACCAGATGTGTGACACTTTTTTGCAGCCTAGATGCGCAAAGGTGCCCAAATTCCTTTTAGGAGGGCATTTTTAGACATTTGGATACCAGACTTCTTCTCACGCTTTGGGGCCCCTAGAATGCCAGAGCAGTATAAATACCCCACATGTGACCCCATTTTGGAAAGAAGACACCCCAAGGTATTCAATGAGGGGCATGGCGAGTTCATAGAAATTTTTTTTTTTTTGGCACAAGTTAGCGGAAATTGATATTTTTAATTTTTTTCTCACAAAGTCTCCCGTTCCGCTAACTTGGGACAAAAATTTCAATCTTTCATGGACTCAATATGCCCCTCACGGAATACCTGGGGGTGTCTTCTTTCCGAAATGGGGTCACATGTGGGGTATTTATACTGCCCTGGCATTCTAGGGGCCCTAAAGCGTGAGAAGAAGTCTGGAATATAAATGTCTAAAAAATTTTACGCATTTGGATTCCGTGAGGGGTATGGTGAGTTCATGTGAGATTTTATTTTTTGACACAAGTTAGTGGAATATGAGACTTTGTAAGAAAAAAAAAAAAAAATTCTGCTAACTTGGGCCAAAAAAATATCTGAATGGAGCCTTACAGAGGGGTGATCAATGACAGGGGGGTGATCAATGACAGGGGGGTGATCAATGACAGGGGGGTTGATCAATGACAGGGGGGTTGATCAATGACAGGGGGGGTGATCAGGGAGTCTATATGGGGTGATCACCACAGTCATTGATCACTCCCCTGTAAGGCTTCATTCAGACGTCCGGATGCGTTTTGCGGATCCGATCCATCTATCAGTGGATCCGTAAAAATCATGCGGACATCTGAATGGAGCTTTACAGGGGGGTGATCAATGACAGGGGGGTGATCAGGGAGTCTATATGGGGTGATCACCACAGTCATTGATCATGCCCCTGTAAGGCTTCATTCAGACGTCCGGATGCGTTTTGCGGATCGGATCCATCTATCAGTGCATCCGTAAAAATCATGCGGACATCTGAATGGAGCTTTACAGGGGGGTGATCAATGACAGGGGGGTGATCAGGGAGTCTATATGGGGTGATCACCACAGTCATTGATCACGCCCCTGTAAGGCTTCATTCAGACGTCCGGATGCGTTTTGCGGATCGGATCCATCTATCAGTGCATCCGTAAAAATCATGCGGACATCTGAATGGAGCTTTACAGGGGGGTGATCAGGGAGTCTATATGGGGTGATCACCACAGTCATTGATCACGCCCCTGTAAGGCTTCATTCAGACGTCCGGATGCGTTTTGCGGATCCGATCTATCTATCAGTGGATCCGTAAAAATCATGCGGACGTCTGAATGGAGCTTTACAGGGGGTTGATCAATGACAGGGGTGTAATCAATGACAGGGGGGGTGATCAGGGAGTCTATATGGGGTGATAACCACAGTCATTGATCACGCCCCTGTAAGGCTTCATTCAGACGTCCGGATGCGTTTTGCGGATCCGATCCATCTATCAGTGGATCCGTAAAAATCATGCGGACATCTGAATGGAGCTTTACAGGGGGGTAATCAATGACAGGGGGGTGATCAATGACAGGGGGGTGATCAGGGAGTCTATATGGGGTGATCAGGGGTGATCAGGGGCTAATAAGGGGTTAATAAGTGACGGGGGGGGGGGTGTAGTGTAGTGTAGTGGTGCTTGGTGGGACTTTACTGAGCTACCTGTGTCCTCTGGTGGTCGATCCAAACAAAGGGGAACACCAGAGGACCAGGTAGCAGGTATATTAGACGCTGTTATCAAAACAGCGTCTAATATACCTGTTAGGGGTTAAAAAAAACACATCTCCAGCCTGCCAGCGAACGATCGCCGCTGGCAGGCTGGAGATCAACTCTCTTACCTTCCGTTCCTGTGAGCGCGCGCGCCTGTGTGCGCGCGTTCACAGGAAATCTCGCCCATCGCGAGATGACGCATATATGCGTGACTCTGCGCAGGGCTGCCACCTCCGGAACGCGATCCTGCGTTAGGCGGTCCGGAGGTGGTTAAAGATCATGTCTATTCAGAGTCCGTGGATTCTTCCTTGGGATCAGGATTTGTTGTCGCAGGGACCAGTTCACCATCCCGAGGTGGAAAGGCTGCATTTGGCAGCCTGGAACCTCAAAGGATGATTCTAAAAGCTAGAGGCTTGTCAGATTCGGTCATCAATACTATGACGGCCAGTAGAAAGGAGATAACCTCAAAAATCTATGGTAAAGTGTGAACTTTTAATACCTGGTGTATGCAAGAAAAAGTATCCCCTGAAAAATTTTCCATTCTTTCAGTTCTAGGTTTTTTACAGTCCGGACTGGAGAAAGGTCTACGTCCCAATACACTAAGGGTTCACGTGTCGGCTCTTAGCGCAGTTTTTGATGAGAAAATTGCCAATCATTCTTGGATTATCAGATTCCTAAAAGGGGCAGACAGACTGCGACCATCGTTGAGATCCACGATTCCCCTCTGGGATCTCAATGTGGTTTTATCAGGCCTAATAGAAAGTCCTTTTGAACCCTTGTCAAATTTCTCAATAAAATATATAACACTAAAAACCCTGTTCTTAGTGGCAATTACATCAGCTCGCAGGGTTAGTGAAATCCAGGCCCTAAAGATTAATGAGCCTTTCTGTATTATTTCTTCAGATAGAATTACGTTTAAATTGGATAACTCCTTCCTTCCCAAAGTTGTGTCTAATTTCCACAGGCAAGAAGAAATATTGGTTCACTCTTTTTGTGACGACCCCAAAACAGAAGGAGAGGAAAGGTTTCACAAATTGGATGTACGCAGAGCAGTTCTAACATATTTAGAAGCTACGAAAACCTTCAGAAAGACGGACTCTTTAATTGTTGGTACAAATAAGGGGCAGAGAGCGACAAAAAATACTGTTTCCAGATGGATAAAAACGTCTATTTCAGAGTCATATAAAGCTCTAGGGAAATCCTGAAGCCTTTACAGCCCATTCTACAAGATCAGTTTCTGCTTCCTGGGCAGAAAAACCTAACGCTTCATTAGAACAGATCTGTAGGGCGGCCACTTGGTCTAGCCCTAATACATTTATCAAACATTAGAGTCCAGGTTAAGGCAGGTCAAGATCTAGCCTTTGGGAGGAAAGTTCTTCAAGCTATAATCCCCCCCTAGTTGTTTAATATGTTATATCTCATGGTATGCCGTCATGGAGGATGAAAGGGAAAAACCAAATTACGTACCAGTAATTCCCTTTTCATGAATCCTCCATGACGGCATAAATGTTTTCCCACCGCAAAAATAAATAAATATATATATATACACTGCTCAAAAAAATAAAGGGAACACTTAAACAACACAATGTAACTCCAAGTCGATCACACTTCTGTGAAATCAAACTGTCCACTTAGGAAGCAACACTGAGTGACAATCGATTTCACATGCTGTTGTGCAAATGGGATAGACAACAGGTGGAAATTATAGGCAATTACCAAGACACCCCCAATAAAGGAGTGGTTCTGGAGTGGTAACCACAGACCACTTCTCAGTTCCTATGCTTCCTGGCTGATGTTTTGGTCACTTTTGAATGCTGGCGGTGCTTTCACTCTAGTGGTAGCATGAGACGGAGTCTACAACCCACACAAGTGGCTCAGGTAGGGCAGCTTATCCAGGATGGCACATCAATGCGAGCTGTGGCAAGAAGGTTTGCTGTGTCTGTCAGCGTAGTGTCCAGAGCATGGAGGCGCTACCAGGAGACAGGCCAGTACATCAGGAGATGTGGAGGAGGCCGTAGGAGGGCAACAACCAAGCAGCAGGACCGCTACCTCCGCCTTTGTGCAAGGAGGAACAGGAGGAGCACTGCCAGAGCCCTGCAAAATGACCTCCAGCAGGCCACAAATGTGCATGTGTCTGCTCAAATGGTCAGAAACAGACTCCATGAGGGTGATATGAGGGCCCGACGTCTACAGGTGGGGGTTGTGCTTACAGCCCAACACCGTGCAGGACGTTTGGCATTTGCCAGAGAACACCAAGATTTGCAAATTCGCCACTGGCGTCCTGTGCTCTTCACAGATGAAAGCAGGTTCACACTGAGCACATGTGACAGAGTCTGGAGACGCCATGGAGAACGTTCTGCTGCCTGCAACATCCTCCAGCATGACCGGTTTGGCATTGGGTCAGTAATGGTGTGGGGTGGCATTTCTTTGGAGGGCGCACAGCCCTCCATGAGCTCGCCAGAGGTAGCCTGACTGCCATTAGGTACCGAAATGAGATCCTCAGACCTTGTGAGACCATATGCTGGTGCGGTTGGCCCTGGGTTCCTCCTAATGCAAGACAATGCTAGACCTCATGTGGCTGGAGTGTGTCAGCAGTTCCTGCAAGACGAAGGCATTGATGCTATGGACTGGCCCGCCCGTTCCCCAGACCTGAATCCAATTGAGCACATCTGGGACATCATGTCTCGCTCTATCCACCAACGTCACGTTGCACCACAGACTGATCAGGAGTTGGCAGATGCTTTAGTCCAGGTCTGGGAGGAGATCCCTCAGGAGACCGTCCGCCACCTCATCAGGAGCATGCACAGGCATTGTAGGGAGGTCATACAGGCACGTGGAGGCCACACACACTACTGAGCCTCATTTTGACTTGTTTTAAGGACATTACATCAAAGTTGGATCAGCCTGTAGTGTGTTTTTCCACTTTAATTTTGAGTGTGACTCCAAATCCAGACCTCCCTGGGTTAAAAATTTGATTTCCATTTTTTTATTTTTGTGTGATTTTGTTGTCAGCACATTCAACTATGTAAAGAACAAAGTATTTCAGAAGAATTTTTAATTAACTCAGATCTAGGATGTGTTATTTTTGTGTTCCCTTTATTTTTTTGAGCAGTGTGTGTATATATATATATATATATATATATATATATTTTATATGTATATATATATACCAAAAGTTTGGACACACCTTCTCATTCAAAGAGTTTTCTTTATTTTCATGACTATGAAGGCATCAAAACTATGAATTAACACATGTGGAATTATATACATAACAAACAAGTGTGAAACAACTGAAAATATGTCATATTCTAGGTTCTTCAAAGTAGCCACCTTTTGCTTTGATTACTGCTTTGCACACTCTTGTCATTCTCTTGATGAGCTTCACAGGCGCGTGCGTTCACAGGAACCGGAGGTAAACTAGCTGATCTGCAGCCTGCCAGCGGCGATCGTTCGCTGGCAGGCTGTAGATGCGATTTTTTTATTTTTTATTTTTTTTTTTTTTTTTTTTTTTTTTTTATCCCCTAAAAGGTATATTAGACGCTGTTTTGATAACAGCGTCTAATATACCTGCTACCTGGTCCTCTGGTGGTCCCTTTTGCTTGGATCGACCACCGTCTGAATGGACCCTTACAGGGGGGTGATCAATGACATATAGTCCATATAGACTCCCTGATCACCCCCCCTGTAAGGCTGGCTCCATTCAGAGGTCCGTATGTGTTTTGCGGATCCATGGATCGGATCCGCAAAACACATACGGACGTCTGAATGGAGCCTTACAGGGGGGTGATCACCCCATATAGACTCCCTGATCACCCCCCTGTCATTGATCACCCCCTTGTAAGGCTGGCTCCATTCAGAGGTCCGTATGTGTTTTGCGGATCCATGGATCGCATCCGCAAAACACATACGGATGTCTGAATGGAGCCTTACAGGGGGGTGATCAATGACAGAGGGGTGATCAGGGAGTCTATATGGGGTGATCACCCCCCTGTAAGGCTCTATTCAGACGTCCGTATGTGTTTTGCGGATCCGATCCGTGGATCCGCAAAACACATACGGACTTCTGAATGGAGCCTGACAGGGGGGTGATCACCCCATATAGACTCCCTGATCACCCCCCTGTAAGGCTCCATTCAGACATTTTTTTGGCACAAGTTAGCGGAAATAGATTTTTATTTTTTTATTTTTTCTTACAAAGTCTCATATTCCACTAACTTATGACAAAAAATAAAATCTCACATGAACTCACCATACCCCTCACGGAATCCAAATGCGTAAATTTTTTTTAGACATTTATATTCCACACTTCTTCTCACGCTTTAGGGCCCCTAAAATGCCAGGGCAGTATAAATACCCCACATGTGACCCCATTTTGGAAAGAAGACACCCCAAGGTATTTTGTGAGGGGCATCGCGAGTTCATGTAAAATTTTATTTTTTGTCACAAGTTAGCGGAAAGGGAGACTCATTGGAAAGAAAAGAAAGATACTCATTGGAATTTGGGCCCCTTTGCGCACCTAGGCTGCAAAAAAGTGTAACACGTGGTATCGCTGTACTCAGGAGAAGTAGGGCAATGTGTTTTGGGGTGTCTTTTTACATATACCCATGCTGGGTGAGAGAAATATCTCTCTATAATGACAACTTTGTATAAAAAAAATGGGAAAAGTTGACTTTTATAGAGATATTTCTCTCACCCAGCATGGGTATATGTAAAAATACACCCCAAAACACATTGCCCTACTTCTTCTGAGTACGGCGATACCACATGTGTGACACTTTTGTGCAGCCTAGGTGGGCATAGGGGCCCAAATTCCAATGAGTACTTTTAGGATTTTACAGGGCATTTTTTACACATTTGGATTCCAGACTTCCTCACGCATTAGGGCCCCTAAAATACCAGGGCAGTATAACTACCCCACAAATGACCCCATTTTGGAAAGAAGACTCCCCAAGGTATTTCGTGATGGGCATAGTGAGTTCATGGAAGTTTTTATTTTTTGTCACAAGTTAGGGCTCTTTCACACTTGCGTTATTGTCTTCCGGCATAGAGTTCCGTCGTCGGGACTCTATGCCGGAAGAATACTGATCAGGATTATCCTAATGCATTCTGAATGGAGAGTAATCCGTTCAGGATGCATCAGGATGTCTTCAGTTCCGGTACGGAACGTTTTTTGGCCGGAGAAAATACCGCAGCATGCTGCGCTTTTTGCTCCGGCCAAAAATCCTGAAGACTTGCCGCAAGGCCGGATCCGGGATCAATGCCCATTGAAAGGCATTGATCCGGATCCGGCCTTAAGCTAAACGTCGTTTCGGCGCATTGCCGGACCCGACGTTTAGCTTTTTCTGAATAGTTACCATGGCTGCCGGGACGCTAAAGTCCTGACAGCCATGGTAAGTGTAGCGGGGAGCAGGGGAGCAGTATACTTACCGTCCGTGCGGCTCCCCGGGCGCTCCAGAGTGACGTCAGGGCGCCCCAAGCGCATGGATCACGTGATCACATGGATCACGTCATCCATGCGCATGGGGCGCTCTGACGTCATTCTGGAGCGCCCGGGGAGCCGCACGGACTGTAAGTATACCGCTCCCCCGCTCCCCGCTCCTACTATGGCAGCCAGGACTTTAATAGCGTCCTGGGTGCCATAGTAACACTGAAAGCATTTGGAAGACGGTTCCGTCTTCAAATGCTTTCAGTACACTTGCGTTGTTACGGATCCGGCAGGCACCTCCGGCAACGGAAGTGCATGCCGGATCCCAACAACGCAAGTGTGAAAGAGGCCTTAGTGGAATATGAGACTTTTGTAAGGAAAAAAAAAATAAAATCATCATTTTCCGCCAACTTGTGACAAAAAATAAAAACTTCCATGAACTCACTATGCCCATCAGTGAATACCTTAGGGTGTCTACTTTCTGAAATGGGGTCATTTGTGGGGTGTTTGTACTGTCTGGCCATTGTAGAACCTCAGGAAACATGACAGGTGCTCAGAAAGTCAGAGCTGCTTCAAAATGCGGAAATTCACATTTTTGTACCAGAGTTTGTAAACGCTATAACTTTTACCCAAAACATTTTTTTTTTTACCAAAGACATGTAGAACAATAAATTTAGAGAAAAATTTATATAGAGATGTAGTTTTTTTTTTTTTTTTTAAATTACAACTGAGAGTGAAAAATGTCATTTTTTTGCAAATATTTTGGTAAATTTCGATTAATAACAAAAAAAAGTAAAAATGTCAGCAGCAATGAAATACCACCAAATGAAAGCTCTATTAGTGAGAAGAAAAGGAGGTAAAATTCATTTGGGTGGTAAGTTGTATGACCGAGCAATAAACCGTGAAAGTAGTGTAGTGCAGAATTGTAAAAAGTGGTCTGGTCATTAAGGGTGTTTAAGCTAGGGGAGCTGAGGTGGTTAATACACAAGAATAGCTATATAAATGTGGTATCTGGGTACTGACCCAGAGAATGAAGGGAACAGGTCAGTTACAGGGGAAAACAGCTCTACTAAGTTGTTCTAAGACTTAAGACCCAGTAGCTCTACTCTGCCTGAGAACACTTGCTCACTGGGTCCAATGGAGGAAGTGGCAGAGGCATTGCCACTTAATCTTTTCACTGCATAGCGCTCATTGAACACTATGCACCAAGGAAAGGAAAAGGCAGAAATGACAAACTGTTTCTGACATCTCCTTGGGGTTCTTGGCTGTCACTGACAGTGGGGAACCCAACCTGCTCCTGCTAGATTGTAGGCAATTTAAAGGGCATCTGACAGCAGTTTTGACTATGCTAAACTGCTGACAGCACTAGGTAGGGGCTCGGTTGAGCAGTACAAATATTCCTTTTGTGGAGTTTATTATCAGGAGTAGGGATCGACCGATTATCGGAGTTACCGATATTATCGGCCGATATTCAAAGTTATCGGTATCGCCATCTAACCTTGCCGATAACACCAATAATGCATCCAGCACGCTACCACAGAACATGAGTGCACTGCTCATGTTCCCTCAGCAGCACAGGGGAGAAGGAGTCACTCTATCCCTCCCCCCCTGTGCCTCGCTGCCAATGAGGAGAGACGGGAGGAGGAGGGGCGGGCGCACTGTGCCACCAGTGCCGTTTCTAGGGGCGGGCGGGACGGGCGGCCGCCCGGGGCGCTGTCAGAAGGGGGGCGCCAGCAGGGGCGCCCTCTTGTCGTTTCTCTGCCGTGCGCCCTGCCTCCCTCCCTCTGACATCTCGCAGTCGCCTGACCTGCGCCCGAGTGCCGGCCCGAGTCCTCTCACTCTTCAGACAGTGCGGGCGGCACTTACTGACGTCACGCGCCTGCTCCTCCCACTAGGCGGCGCAGGCGCGTGATGTACACTGAGTGAGTGAGCGCCGCCCTGCCTGCCTGTTACCGCCCGCCCTGAGCCCCTGAGCAGTGCTGATGCCTGCTGTGAGGTGCATTAACTACAATGGGGGGACATTAATTACAATGGGGGGACATTAATTACAATGGGGGGGCATTAATTACAATGGGGGGGCCACTGTGGGAGACATGAAAATGGGGGCCACTGTCACTGTGGGGGACATTATTTTTAATAAGGATCACTATGGACATTATTTAGAATGGAGGCTGCTGTGGGTGTCATTACTCATTATAACTGTATAATGTCTGATAGGCCTAGTCCTGAGTTATATTACCCTGCCCATGCCCTGTATAATAATGTACCCATCCCTGATACCCCTTAGTTATATTACCCCGCTGGAGTAATATAACTAAGGGGTATCAGGGTACATTATTATACAGGGCATGGGCAGGGTAATATAACTCAGGACTAGGCCTATCAGACATTATACAGTTATAATGAGTAATGACACCCACAGCAGCCTCCATTCTAAATAATGTCCATAGTGATCCTTATTAAAAATAATGTCCCCCACAGGCAGGCTCTGCGGGCGGCGGCGCTCACTCACTGTACGTCACGCGCCGCGTGACGTACAGTAGTGAGGTGAGCACCGCCGCCCGCACTGCCTGCCTGTTACCGCCTGTCCGGAGCAGTGCTGAGAAAGAAGCCTGCTGTAAGTGAGAGCCTGAGTCTATGGGACAGTGGGTCACTGGGTGCGTCACTGTGACCGTCCGTGCAATGTGGTTCCACATTTTTTACAATGGGGAGACACTTATTTCATCGAGCAGTTTTGGGGGGGGGGGGGGGAGTTTTTTTGACACTCGCCCTGAGAGAAATTTTACCTAGAAACTGCACTGTGTGCCACCATTGATAATTAATGTCTAATACAAATACAGGAGGTGGTGCCCAGCCTATATGACAGGATGCTGTGATCAGCAGCAGTTAACCCCTCAGGTGCCGCACCTGAGGGTTTAACTGTTGATCGCAGCTCCCTGTCAGAGGCAGGGTGCCGTCTATGTGATTCTGCGCTGACACACCCGCCTCCTGTATTAAAATTCTCCCTGCTGCTGTGTGTTTTATGCACAGGGCAGCAGGGAGTGTGTGAAGTTCTATTCACCCTAATAGAGCTCTATCAGGGTGAATAGGACAAGGGATTAAAAGATCCCTAAGGGGGAAAATAGTTATTAAATAAAAAGTAAAAAAAAAAACGATCCCCATGCGCCTGCCCCATGGAAGGTGCCCGTGCATTGCGGACCACAATTTGCGGTTCACCGCACGGGCACAGTACACCAACGGTCGTGTGAACGAGCCCTAAGGGACTAGATTTTGGAGGGGTGCTACATAGAGGTAAGGATTTTATTATGTGCAGAAGTACATTTGTAGTGCATGTATTAACAAGTAGCTGTGGACACTTCTATATAGGGAAGGCCATTAGATGCCTGTTTGAGCGGGTAAGGGATCATATCAATTTCGGTACAGTCAGGTAAAGGATGCCCTAGATTCATTAAACATATGAGAGGAGTTGTAGAACATTAAAATTTACTGGTATTGAACTAGTCCACAATTCACCATCAGGGGGAGACAGACATCACCTACTGCTACAAAAGGAAGCCAGGTGGATCCTGCCTGCAGAGGCATTGGGGAGGTTAGGTCTTAATGACAGAAATTATTTGAGTGTTTTCTTATAAATTGTGCTTTCTTGTGGTAAGTGCATGCTACTATTGTATGTTGTTTTTATGTATACACTGGGGAGTGTTTGCGTATGATGCCATGGCAACCCCACCCAAGGTCTTTAAAAGACAGCTCGTGAGTACGCCCTGACGTCGGCGGCCTGAGGAAGTGCGATTTCACGCGAAATGGCAGTCTCTGCTGAGATGTGTGACGTATGCGTGTTTCACCCCTGCCTGTAAGCCTGAGCATTGTTATGCAAGATTAAAGGACTGCTTTTAGCAACATGACAGTGGTGAGTGCCGCCCTATTTCCTCTTTTTATTATTGGATTATGTTGCCTCTTTAAGGGCTGTGTACCGCTATACTTTATTTTGAGACGTGGACGTGCGGTGGATTGATTTTTGGAGTGTGTGGTTGGCGTTTTGTATACCCAGCAGCTGTGCCGCCGTGCTTTCTACTGTGGACAGTATCCACAAAAAGTATGTTTGTTCTGCTTTCCCCAGCCCCTACCTAGTGCTATCGGCAATTAAGCATGGTCAAAACTGCTGAGTCCAGCCTAGATATGTCACCGCTAAGGTCAGTAATTGGCTGAAGACATGCACGTGAACCTATCCATTCAGAAGTTTACAAATGGAGACTGGAAGAAGGGAGCCAGATAGCCAGAATGGTTCAGTGGGGAGCAGCTGCATAATGTTTTTTTTACTTGGTACAGCAGGCTGGGGTTGAAATTTGAAGAAAAGCTGGCCAACCCTTTTAAAGTTTTTTCTTTTCCTTATTCATTGGTAAGAACTACCTCCTTGTTCCTTTCAGCACCATCTAAAGAAGTTAGAAGGACGTAGATTGGATTATGACTACAAAAAAAAGCGCCAAGGGAAGATCCCAGATGAAGAGCTGCGACAAGCATTAGAGAAGTTTATAGAGTCTAAAGAAGTGGCAGAGACGAGTATGCTCAATCTTTTGGATACTGATGTAAGAAAAAGAAATATTATTTATTCCTTGTTCTTTTAATCCTGAAAGGGTTTTCTTGGCCTACAGGGAAAGGGCATTTTAGCATCACATGGCGGTACTGTATAGGAGTTTGAGGAAGTGGAATTTAATTATAAAACCCTTGTAGCCTTGAAACTGTGTACATACATATATGCATCAGCCTTAAAGGGCTTCTGTCACCCCCCTAAAGTCATATATTTTTTTGGGGCTACTTAAAATCCTTATACTGCGATATATCAATATATAATGCTCTTACTCATTTTCGTTCAGTAGTTTCTTTAAAAAACGGACTTTGATAATAAGTAAATTACCTCTCTACCAGCAAGTAGGGCGGCTACTTGCTGGTAGCAGCCGCATTTTCCTTTCATAATGACGCCCCCTCCTCATGTTGATTGACAGGGCCAGCGAACTTGCTCGTCCTCTGGCTGGCCCTGTCTGCGTTCAAATTCTCGCGCCTGCGCCGTACCGGTCTTCAGTCGGCGCAGGCGCACTGAGAGGAGGACGCTCGCTCGCTGCTCCTTCCTCAGTGCGCCTGCGCCGGGTGTAGATGTGACATCATCGGCGCAGGCACATTGAGGATGGAGCGGCCGAGGGAGCGTCCTCCTCTCAGTGCGCCTGCGCCGACTGAAGACCGGTACGGCGCAGGCGCGAGAATTTGAACGCAGACAGGGCCAGCCAGAGGACGAGCAAGTTCGCTGGCCCTGTCAATCAACATGAGGAGGGGCCGTCTTTATGAAAGGAGGATGCGGCTGCTACCAGCAAGTAGCCGCCCTACTTGCTGGTAGAGAGGTAATTTACATATTATAAAAGTCCGTTTTTTAAAGAAACTACTGAACGAAAATGAGTAAGAGCACTATATATTGATATATCGCAGTATAAGGATTTTAAGTAGCCAAAAAAAAAATAATGATTTTAGGAGGGTGACAGAAGCCCTTTAACATTAAAACCACTTCTGTTGGAGCCACCTAGACTCATCAGCCTTTGCTCCTCTCGCACATCGGTGAGCCTTTGGCCCTGTTACCTGTTCACCTGTTGTCCTTGCTTGGGTAACTCTTGGTAGATATTAACCACTGCATACCAAGAAAACCCCACAAGTCTTGCCAACTGTTAACTTGCTAATATCCCTCCCCTTGACAAGAACTATTGCTGCGAGATACTTCAGTTAACATTTGAGTGGTTGTAATGTTATGGCAGATTTCATCCATATAATATATGGTATACTACATATAATTATCTCCACCCACTAAATTTGTTATATGTTTTCCTTGGAAAAGTAGAGAGCTGACATTTACTTCTGATGTATGTATACTGTATATTATAGAGCCGATAAGAAATACAAGTAATGCCATTACGGTTTTCCTGAACAGTCATGCGCCCTCACGTTGCATAGTTACATAGTGTTTGTTATATCCACTTGCCTTTTTTTCATTAGAATAAGATTAATAACATTATTCATTATTTACCTGTTGAATTGACCACTATTTAATGCAGCCATACCAGTCATCACCCCCGGGTGTTTGAGGCCAGTGATTGAGTGCACCTGGTGTCAACATGACGCCAGCACTGCTGTCCTGCAAGCAAAGACTAGCTGAGAGAACCAAAATGGCAGCACTGGAACGGTGGGCGATTCAAGGAGCAAGTAATGCTTATTTTATACCATCCTGCCTGAGCTACCATTTTTGCTAATCTCTGGCAATACCTTCCATTAAAATAGATGATCAAGGGAAAAAACTATCATCTGAACGAGCACTCTGCCAACAGCTATCCATTGTATTTGACTAGCTTACTTCTGTGTAGCCAACTATTTCTTGTACAGCTCTATATGTTGTTGCATGCACCCAGGGGCCATCTTCCGCAGTCCTTTCCCTTTAACGCACTCCTGGGGAAACTTTCTGCCGCATTTTGTCTTTTTTTTTTTTTTATATTTATTTTTCTTCTTAAATCTTCATTTGATATTTTCATATTATAATTTCTGTATTTTCTTCTTTTGTGTTATGGGACATGATTTCCAGTACTTGCCAATTATTGGCTTACTAGTTAGTCATTGTAACTATAGTGTCAGGTTTATATAGTAGTAAACACATTCTTATTATAATTTTAGTTTATTGCTAGGAAAAATGTTTCATATACTCTGAGAACTAGCTTGTACTGTATGTTGTGTTTCTTTTGTTCATCACTTGGTACTCAAATTCTAGTTGTTGGTAATTTTTCATATGTTCACAGAAGAGAGTTCAACTGTATAACCAAATAGAGCGGGCTGCTCAGGCTGGTACAGTGGTCATAATGGGAGATTTTAACTTCCCAGACATTGACTGGGGTCATGATTCTGCCTCAAACGCAAAGGGGAAAAGATTCCTCAACTTGCTGCAGGACAACTTTATTGGCCAGTTTGTAAAAGATCACACTAGGGGCAATGCTCTGTTGGATCTGGTAATTTCTAAGGATGCAGAACTTGTTGGAAATGTTACTGTTCGAGAAACACTAGGTAATAATGACCACAATTTAATTATATTCCCCCTGAACTATAAGAAGCAAACTCTGGCTGGTAGAGCAAAAACGCTGAATTTTAAATAGGCCAACTTCCCTGAGTTGAGGGCAACATTTCAGGGCCTAGACTGGGAGCAGCTACTGTCACATAATACTACCGAGGATAAATGGGAGAGCTTTAAATCCACATTAAGTAATTGAACTAAAAAAATGTATTCCTTTGGATAAAAAGTTTAAACTGCTAAAATATCCCCCCGCCCCATAGCTTACAGCTACTGTAAAAAGGGCAATACATTACAAAAAAGGGCATTTAATAAATACAAATCTGAGGGGTCAGCTGTAGCCTTTGAAGTTTACAAAGGGCTTAATAAAATCCACAAAACTAAGGGTATTTTCACACTAGCGTTATTCTTTACCAGCATTGAGTTCTGTCCTAGGGGCTCAATACCGGAAAATAACTGATCAGTTTTATCCTAATGCATTCTGAATGGAGAGAAATCCGTTCAGGATGTCTTCAGTTCAGTCTTTTTGACTTTTCAGGACGGAGATAATACTGCAGCATGCTGTATAAGGGGGATAAAAGTTAGTAAAAAAAAAAAAAACACCAAAATATTAAGTATAATTAAAAAAAAGATTTACAAAAAAAAATTAAAATACACATTAACAATAAAAATATTCATTTTCAGCAGATTTGTGTAGGAATTTTTCTTTTTTCAAAAATGAAATTTCACAGAATATTGGTATAAATTATCGGCTATCGGCCTGAAAGTTCACAAATTATATCACTCGATCCCTAGTCCAGATGGATTACACCCAAGAGCTCTTAAAGAATTCAGTCATTGCTGTGCCCTTCTTTATAACTTTTAGAGATTCTTTAGGTATTGGTACAGTGCCAAGTGATTTGGCGCAAGGCAAAGTTAGTTTAAAGGGGTTGTCTAAGTTATTTTTTTGTTCTTTGTATGTTTCTAACAAGAGTTATTGGCAAATGGGGATGAAAGTTGAGAATTTCTTCTTTTTTTTTTTTTGCCAATTTTTCCATTTTAACCCATTTTTTCCACTAGCAAATCAAGGGTTAACAGTCAAAAAAGACTGTATCTTTATTGCCCTGACTCTGCAGTTTACAGAAACACCCCATATGTGGTCGTACACTACTGTACGGCCACACGGCGGGGTGTAGAGGGAAAGGAGCGCCGTGTGGGTTTTGGGGGGGCTGATTTTTATGGACCGGTTTATTTACACCGTGTCCTATTTCAAGACCCCCCTGATGCACCCCTAACAGTAGAAACTCCCTAAAAGTGACCCCATTATGGAAACTACGGGATAAGGTGGCGTTTTTTTTTGGGACTATTTTTAGGGTACATATGTTTTTTGGTTGCTCTATATTACATTTTTCTGAGGTAAGGTTACCAAAAATAGAAATTCAGAAATTTCATCTCATTTGCCATAAACTGTTGAACACCTAAAGGGTTAATAAAGTTTGTAAAATCAGTTTTGAATACCTTAAGGGGTGTAGTTTCTTAGATGGGGTCACTTTTAGGGAGTTTCTACTCTAGGGGAGCATCAGGGGGGCTTCTAAAGGGACATGGTGTGAATAAAAAAGGCCATCAAAATCGGCCTTCCAGAAACCATGTCGGTCCTTTCCCTTTGCGCCTCCCTTTTACTGATACAGCAGTTTACAACCACAAATGTGGCGTTTCTGTAAACTGCAGTATCAGGGTAATAAATGTTAAGTTTTGTTTGGCTTTTTACCGGAAACGACGGATTGAAATGGAAAAGTGCCAAAAATAGCTGTTTTGGCACCATTTTTTTATTTATTTTTTGGACCGTGTTAATCTAGGGGGTTGGGTCATGGGGTATTTTTACAGAGGAGATTATTACGGACGTGGCGATACCTAATAAGTCTATTTTTTTACAATTATTTAGGTTTTAGACTATATTATCTTTTGTATCTCTCTTTTGTTTTTTTTTTGTTTTTTAGCCGATTGTATTAGGTAGGGGCTCATTTTTTGCGGGATGATGGGACGGTTTTATTGGCACTATTTTGGGGGCTATATTACTTTTTGATCGCTTGCTATTACACTTTTTTTTTTTTATGTAAGGTGACAAATATATATATATATATATATATATATATATATATATATATATATATATATATATATATATAATTTTTTTTTTTTATTACCGTGTTAATCTTGGGGGTTAGGGGTATATTTACAGAGGAGATTATTACTGACGCTGCACTACCTAGTAAGTCTACTTTTTCTTTTTTTTTAGTTCTACAAGTCTGAAAACCATAGTTTTTTTGAATAGTCAGTGGCTAAGTTGGTGAAGGGGATTATAAATTTAGAACTCAATGGAAGTGTGGTACTGCCTGAAGCAACCAATAACGCAGAGGCCCGGATGATCGGGGCACGTGTCACATTGAGTAGTGGTGTCCTTCCGTATCCCCCTCCTGCGCCACGCTCTGCATTTTTTTTGTGGGGGTTCGTCCCTTCTTTCCAGTATGGGGGACCACACCTGGAAAGTGTTGGCCAGGGACGATCCGGGCGCCTCCAATTCCCGAGGTACTCCCATCTGCTTTTTCCCGGTCAGAAAAGATCAGGGTCTTGAAGACTGCCTCATAGAACTGGAGGAATGTCCCTGTGTTGCCAGCGCTTTGGAACAGTACAAAAGAGTTGTACATGGCAACCTGCACCAAGCAGACCGCAACTTTTTTGTACCATGCCTTGGTTTTGCGCATGGCGTTATATGGCTTGAGGGCTTGATCAGAGAGATCAGCTCCTCCCATATACCGATTTGTATTCGACGATTCAATCGGGCTTGAGGACCGTTGCCGCGGTACCTCGCACAGGGGTGATGCCGTTACCATGAATTGTGGACAGTACAAGGACATCCCTCTTGTCCTTATATCTGACCAGCAGCAGGTTTCCACTGGTAAGGGCAAGGGTCTCACCCCTGGGGATAGGTACCTGGAGGGGGTAGGCAGGGAGGCTACGCTGATTTTTCCACACGGTCCCACAAGCGAACGTGGATCTGGCGGCGAGGGACTGGAACAAGGGATACTAGTACAAAAGTTAACCACGTATAGGTGGTAACCCTTATCTAGCAGTTGGTGCATAAGGTCCCACACAAGTTTCCTGCTAACACCCAGAGTAGGGGGACATTCTGGTGGTTGAATACGGGAATCTCGCCCCTCGTACACACAAAACTTGTAAGTGTACCCTGAGGTACTCTCACAAAGTTTGTACAGCTTCACGCCATACCTTGCCCGCTTTGAGGGAACATACTGGCGGAAACTGAGTCTCCCCTTGAACGCAATGAGAGACTCATCAACCGCGACCTCCCTTCCAGGTACATAGGCCTCCATGAATTTGGCCCCAAAGTGATCGATGACCGGCCGTATCTTATACAGTCATAGGCAGGATCACTTTGGGGGGGACATGCTGCATTTTATGAATAATACAGGCATTTCCGGATGGCCTCAAATCGGGAACGTGTCATGGCCATACTGTAGAGTGGGGTCTGGTAGAGGACGTCCCCACCCCAGTACAGCCTGACACTGGGCTTTTTGACTAGGCCCATATGCAGCACGAGGCCCCAAAACAATGTCCTCTCGGCTGCACTGACCGGGGTCCAGCCACCGGGCCTAGCCAAAAACGAGCCCGGGTGTTGATCGACAAACTGTTGGGCGTACAGGTTCGTCTGCTCCACCATCAGATTTACCAGTTCCTCACTGAAAAAATGACTGAAAAAGTCGTATTCAGTGAAGCCCACTGTGTAAATCTGGATTCCTGATTCACCAACAAAATCAGGAATTGCGGGCTCAAAGTTCTCTGGGGTACACCAGACAAGTCCACCTGCAGGGGGCTCAGGTGGACTGACCTGGTGGCCCGGAAAAATAGTACGAGCGACAGAGCTGCTTGTACTAGGCTGGGCCACAGGGTCCCTAGCATGGGGGTCCCCTCGATCCGCCTGGCGGCGTCTCCACCGCCTTGGGGGCTCATCATCGCTTGATGATGAGGAGGATGCGGATGACAACAGGAACGTGGGGTAATCCTCATCCTCACTGGGGCTCTCGGACTCGGAGGCAAGGAGGGCGTATGCCTCCTCGGCCGAGAACGTCCGGCGGGGCCATAGGGGAGTGTGTGTCTGCGTGTGTATGTCCGTGTGTAAATCTTTAGTAGGTGTGTGTGGTGCACGGGTGTTCACGCACTTACCCTATAAATGCGCTGTGGGGCGGGGTGGGCGATGCGCTAACAGTGGCCGGACGCAAAGAGCGCCGGCCACAGATGGCGCATGCAAAGAAAAAAGAAAAAAAACTTGCACCCCCAAAAAATCAGATCAGGGGGCTCACAGACCAAAAAAGTGTTTGTTTTTTTGTTTTTTGTTTTTTTACCTAATCTAACCCAACCCTAAACTTGCCCTAACTACCCCTGCCTCCTAAGGTGCCTGATGGCACCAAAAACTCACAAGATGGTGGGCAGCGTGAACTCCTGCTGCTCTCCCCGCTCCACGGACCGGAATGAGGGAGGAGAGCAGCGGCGGAGATTCAAACTTGCCGCACTCTGGTCACCATGCGGCATGGTGACCAATTGCAGGCGATCCTGAGAGATGACGTGATCGCCACCTCACAGGATCGCAGGACGGTGATTGGTGGTGTATAATCATACCACCGATCACCGTCCTTTCCGGGTTATCTGGTCATCAAATACCCGAATAACCCTGAAACGCAGAAAACCGCAGGTCTGAATTGACCTGTGGTTTTCTGCGATCGCCGACATGGGGGGGGGTCACAAGATCCCCCTGGGCATTGGTACAGAGTGCCTGCCGAATGATTTCGGCAGGCATTTGGGTCCGATCACCGCAGGTGGCGCTGCGGTGATCGACAATTCTCAGGACGTACCGGTACCTCTGTGTCATTAAGTACCAGGACATCAGGGCGTACCGGTACGCCCTGTGTCCTGAAGAGGTTAAGGACCAGCAACGTACATTATGTCATGCTGTTCGGGCGGGTGCAGGAACTGTTACGGCAGTAACTGATAGCCGGACCCCTGCCGTATGCGCCGGCATCGGTGAAAACACTGATGCCAATGCATTAACCCTCGCACTGCCGCGGTCAGCACTGACCGTGGCACGTGCTGGATCCTGCCGGATGCGGGCTGGCCATAGGGTCCCCGCGCTGCTGTGACGGGGACCTGATGGCAGGAAAGGCTGCCGATGCCTTCCGTGACAGCCTGTGAGATCCATCCCCCTGCATCTCACAATAAAATGTAAAATGTAATACACTTTTAGCCAATGCATTACAATTTAGAAGTATTGTAATGCATTGTAAAGGGGACCAGACCCCAGTCAGAGTGGGACAAAAAAATACAGTGACAGAAAAGTAGACATATTAGGTATCGACCGGCTCTATAAAAATATCACATGACCTAACCCCTCAGATGAACACCGCAAAAAAATAAAATAAAAACTGCTAAAAAAAACAATTTTTTTGTTACCTTGCATCACTAAAAGTGTATCACCAAGCAATCAAAAAGGCATATTCCCCCCAAAAATAGTACCAATCTATTCGACACCTCATCCCACAAAAAAATGAGCTCCTACCTAAGACAATCGCCCGCCCAAAAAATAAAAAATAAACTATGGCTCTCAGATTATGGAGACCCTAAAACATTATTTTTTTATTGTTTCAAAAATGCTTTTATTGTGTTAAAGGAGTTCTCTGGGCTTAACCTTTTTTTGGCTTTAAAAATCTAACCTGTGGATGAAAGATTATTGCTCACATACTTAACTTTCACAGTGCAGCCGTTCTGCCTCCCGTTCACGTGGTCCCTCCAGATGGACTTTGCCCGGAAGAACAGAAAAGCTGTCTCCTTGTCTTCCGCTCTTCTCTTCCTTGCTGGAGCAGGAGACAAATCATCACTAATGACGTCACCGACTCTTTTTCAACGCAGGCGCAGTACGCACAATTACAGTGCGCATTTGCCGGTTTCTCTGCGCCGGCTCCGTACAAACATGCACTGCGCATGTGCCGGGACCGCCAGCCATCTTCTGAGTGTACAGGCTTCTATGTGAGCCTGTACTGACTCATGTACAGTGCGATGTAAGCGCTGTACATGAGTGACAGCATAGCGATTAGCCACAGAAGCTGATCGCTATGCTGTGAAGGTCATTATGGGCACTGTGGATGGCACTTTGGGGGCACTGTGGATGTCATTAGGGGCACTATGGATGGCACATGGGCACTTTGGAGGCACTGTGTATGGTACTTGGGCGCACTGTGGATGTCGTTAAGAGCACTATTGATGGCACTTCGGAGGCACAGTGGATGTCATTAGGGGCACTATGGATGGCACATGGGCATTGTGGATGTGATTAGGGGCACTATTGATGGCACATTGGCACTGTGGATGGCACATGGGGACACTGTGGATGACACTGTTATGGGGACTCTGTTATGGGGACACTCTGGATGACTCTGTTATGGGGACACTCTGGATGACTCTGTTATGGGGACACTCTGCATGACTCTGTTATGGGGACACTCTGCATGACTCTGTTATGGGGACACTCTGCATGACTCTGTTATGGGGACACTCTGGATGACTCTGTTATGGGGACACTCTGGATGACTCTGTTATGGCAGCTCAGTAGGAGTGATAGGGATCATCAAACTACTGTGATCGTCCCAGGAATCCATGTCTCAGTCCATGTGTCAGCCAAAATTTCCAGGCCAACCTCTGCTCTCCTGACCAGATAAGAAACTGTATCATACATTACTGTCATATCGTCAGTGCGGTCGGCCTGGGAGATGTGGCGACACACGGACAGTGTTTCCCAGGCTGATCATGGTCTTATCTCACGTGTATCACACATGTTGGCCCAAGAAAAACCCTTCAGCAGTCAGGACCTAAAAAGATTAAATTTGGCCTCATGCACAGAACTGTATCTGTTCTGCTTTCTCCAAGTAGCAGATCTGCTAAATACGGATACTGCCTGTTTGAGATGTGCATTTTTTCCAGAGCCATTGAGTTCTATAGGTTTTAGATCTGCATTATGAGGACCAGAATAAGACATGTTCTATCTTTTGCTGTACTGATATATGGATGTGGAAAGCACACTGATGAAGTCCATGTGTTTTCCACATCCGCATGTCAGTTCTGCAAAAAAAAAAAAAAAAAAAATGTCCTATTCTGGTCCTCATAGTGCAGACCTGAAATCCATAGAAACATCCTTATTTAGCGGATAAATGGATACGGTCGTGTGCATAAGGGTTTAGATAGACAGCTCAGCAGGCTGTATCATACAAAATTGGATTAGATACACAGCTCAGCAGGCTGTATCATACAAAATTGGATTAGATACACAGCTCAGCAGGCTGTATCATACAAAAGGGTATTAGATAC
Organism: Bufo bufo; assembly: GCF_905171765.1. NCBI lineage: Eukaryota > Metazoa > Chordata > Amphibia > Anura > Bufonidae > Bufo > Bufo bufo. The sequence continues at coordinate 472,002,119 of NC_053390.1, forward strand.
ACAGCTCAGCAGGCTGTATCATAGAAGATGGGATTAGATGCACACTACAGCAGGAAGTATTGCACACATACATGTTAGGCTTAGATACAGATGTGTTTGGATGTGCTTGCTGTTTATTACATTCTGGAGATGGTGAGGGAAGAACCCGTGGATGGTCAGTGATGGGATTTAGGCTCAATTCACACCTGAGCGTTTTACAGCGCGTTCCTACGCGCTGTAAAACGCTCAACAAGGAGAAACCAATGCTTCCCTATGGGAATGGTTCTCACCTGGGCGTTTTACAGCGCGTATGATCGCGCTGTAAAACGCCCGACGCTCACACAAGTACAGGAGCGTTTTTTTGGGCGCTTGTCGCGCGTTCCCGTACATAGACTTTCGGGAACGCGCGACACTGTGTGCACACTTGTCTCTGTATGCGCGCTTGTAAACGTCCGTACAATCGCGCATACAGAGCGCTCCTTTCAGAACGCTCAGGTGTGAATTGAGCCTTAGACACTGAGTAAGAAGTAGATTCATGTCTAGGTGTAGAAAGATGGACACGTGTTATAGACTGAGTAGCTGCTACAGGCAGAGCAGAGTGGGGGGCATGTCCAGCCTGTAAATCATCTCTGTGCAGTGCAGCCAGGATTGTGTATCAATAAAGTTATGTATTCAAGAAAACAAGATGGGGAGAAAGTAAACAGATCTGCCAGGATAATGTGATGTATTCCAGGGGAAAAGGAAAGCTCAGACATAAAAAAAAAAAACTGGTATTGGAGGCATATGTATGCATGGAGAGGTGTGTTAGGAGCACATAAAAAGAATTTAGATTTTTTGATTTTGGGATCGGACAACCTCTTTTAAATGTAAAAAATAAAATAAAAAAAGTAGACCTATTAGGTATCGCCGCGTCCGTAACAACCTGCTCTATAAAAATACCACATGACCGAACACCTCAGATGAACACTGTAAAAAATATAAAATAAAAATGGTGTCAAAAAAGCAGTGTTTTGACACCGTACATCACAAAAGTGTAATAGCAAGCGATCATAAAGTCATATGCACCCCCAAAATAGTGCCAATTAAACTGTCATCACATCCCGCAAAAATTATATCCTACCTAAGACTATCGCCCAAAAAATTAACTATGGCTAAACTATGGAGACACTAAAACCATTATATATATATATATATATATATATATATATATATATATATATTTTACATTTCAAAAATATTATTGTGAAAAACTTAAATTAAAATATATACATATTGGGTATCGCCACGTCCGTAAAAACCTGCTGTATTAAAATATCACATGACCTAACCCCTCAGGTGAACAGCAGTAAAAAAAAAAATATATATTAGTTTTTTGTCACCTTACATCACAAAAAGTGTAATACCAAGCGATCAAAAAGTCATATGCACTCAAAAATAGTCATCTCATACCGAAAAAAATAAGCCCCAACATAAGACAGTTGCCCCCCCAAAAAAAACTAAAAAACTATGGCTTTCAGAATATAGACACTTTTTTTTTCTCAAAAATGCTTTATGTAAAACTGAAACAAACAACCAAAAAAAGTAGTCCTATTTGATATTGTCGCGTCTGTAACAACCTGCTCTATAAAAATAACCTGTTAGATGAACATTGTAAATAACAAAAAATAAAAACTGTGCCAAAACAATAATTTTTGTTGCCTTGCCTCAGAAAAAGTGTAATATAGAGCAACCAAAAATCATATGTACCCTAAAATAGTACCAACAAAACTGCCACATTATCCCATAGTTTCCAAAATGGGATAATTTTTGGGGAGTTTGTACTATAGGGATGCATCAGGGGGTCTTCAAATGTGGCATGGCAACTTAATATTATCCCAGTGAAATCTGCTTTCCAAAAACCATATGGCGTTCCTTTCCTTCTGCGCCCTGCCATGTGCCTGTACAGCAGTTTACGGCAACATATGGGGTGTTTCTGTAAACTACAGAATCGGGGCAATAAATATTGAGTTTTGTTTGGCTGTTAACCCTTGGTTTGTTACTAGAAAAAATAGATTAAAATGGAAAATCTGCCAAAAAGTGAAATTCTGAAATTTCATCTACATTTTCCTTTTAATTCCTGTGGAACACCTAAAGAAAGTTTGTAAAATCAGTTTTGAATACCTTGAGGGGTGTAGTTTCTAAAATGGCATTTATGGGTGGTTTCTATTATGTAAGCTTCACCAAAGTGACTTCAGACCTGAACAGGTCCTTCCTTTTTAAAAAAGTGTTTTTTGAAATTTTCTGAAAAATTTAAAGATTTGCTTCTAAACTTATAAGCCTTCTAACGTCCCAAAACAAGAAAATGTGATTTGCAAAATTATCCAAATATGAAGTAGACATATGCTAAATGTGAAGTAATAGCTATTTTAGGAGGTATCACTATCTGTTTTAAAATCTGAGAAATTGAAATTTAGAAATTTAGCACATATAAATAAAAATGAAATATTTTGACTGAAATTTACCACTGTCATGAAGTACAATATGTGACGAGAAAACAATCTCAGAATGGCTTGGACTACGGCGCAGAGATACCATGACGTCAGAATAGTGCAGTGAATATAAAGTAGTAGGCGGTGCTGGGCTCCGGATTGATGGGCGGTGCTGGGCTCCGGATCGATGGGCGGTGCTGGGCTCCAGGAGATCGTGGGACAACTTCTTGGGCTCCTGACAGAGGTGATTGACATATGAATAAGATAAATTTTTATAAGAATATAAGGCACACAGGTCATAAACAGAGGGATGATTGGAAACACTGCATTAAGACTTTCACACTAGCGTTTAAGTTATTTCGGTATTGCGTTCCGTCAATACTGGAAAAAAACGCTTCAGTTTTGTCCCCATTCATTTCCAATGAACTGAACAGAGTGGAATGTATTCCGTTCCATTTACTTGCGTTCCCAGACTGGAGAGCAAATCGCAACATGCTGCGGTTTGCTTTCCATCCTGGGATGCGGAGCAAAACCGATCCAGCATGACCCCTAATGCAAGCCAATGGGGACAGATCAGTTTTCTCTGACACAATAAAAACCGGATACGTCCCCCATTGACTTTCAATGGAGTTCATGACTGATTTTCCTTGGCAATGTTAAAGATAATACAATCTGTTCCGTTCATAATGGATGCAGGTGGTTTTATCAGTAACGGAAGCGTTTTTGCTGAACTCTGCTGGATCCAGCAAAAACGCTAGTGTGAAAGTAGCCTTAGACAAAATCTTAATCTCTTCACGCATAGTCACGTATATTGCCGCATCCTCACGTGCATGCACATGATGTGATTGGGCAGGCAGGAATTGAATTGAAACTGGGATCAATCCCATAAAAGGTCAAGTCCCACAGTGGGACAAATTCCAAATATTTTTTTATTTTAAACAAAAGACATATTAGGTATCGCCGTGTCCGTAACTACTTGCTCTATAAAAATGTCACGTAATCTACCACCTCAGGTGAACGTCTCAAAAAATAAAAAATAAATTAAAAACTGTGACAAATGCTTTTTTTTGTCACCATCACAAAAAGTGTAATTCCAAGCGATCAAAAAGTCCTACACACCCCAAAATGGTACCAAACAGTCACCTCATCCCGCAATAAATGAGCCCCTTCAAAAGACAATCGCCCAAAAGGTAAAAAAATATGGCTTTCAGAAAGTGGCGACACTAAAACATGATCCCCCTCCCTTCAAAAATGCTTTTATAGTGTAAAACTGAAATAAATTTTAAAAATGACATATAGGTATTGCTACGTTTGTAACAACCAGCTCTCTAAAAATATCACATGACCTAACCCCTCAGATGAACACCTTATAAAAATAAATGGTCCCAAAAATGCTATTTTTGGTCAACTTCCATCACAAAAATTTTGATTTCAAGCGATCAAAAAGACATATGTACCCCGATTATAGTACCAATCAAACAGTCATCTCTTCCTGCGAAAAATGAGCCCTTACATAAGACAATCGCCCAAACGATAAAAAAAAAATATTGCTTTGAGAAAATTGAGACTCTAAAACATGATTTTTTTTTTCCTTCAAAAATGCTTTTATAGTGTAAAACTGGAATCTAAAAAAAGACCTATTGGGTATCTCCACATCCACAATGACCTGCTCTATAAAAATATTATATTATATGACTTACCCCCTAAAGTTAGAAAAATGTAGGATAAGCAGCACTACAGGCCCCACTTGGGGATAGTATACCAGTAGTAAAAAGATAATGAAAAGTGGTGCCCGCTGATTGAGATCTTGGCTAGGGGTCCCGTCAAAGAGCAAATATGTAGAAATCCGCAGCACTCGTCAGTTGAATGAGCAAAATCTGGTTACTGGATGACTTTTGGATCGCTTGGTATTCCACTTTGTGTGAAAGGTGACAAAAAATGCCATTTTATTTGCAGTAAATATATATATATTTTTTTTATGGTGTTAACTTTAGGGGGTAAATATGTAGAAATCCGCAGCACTTGTCAGTTGAATGAACGAAATCCGGTTACTTTATTTGTACCAGCAGCATACAGACAGCGACATTTCGACCATCTCTGGTCTTTCTCAAGCAATGAAATTTCATTGCTTGAGAAAGACCAGAGATGGTCGAAACGTCTGTCTGTATGCTGCTGGTACAAATAAAGTAACCGGATTTCGTTCATTCAACTGACAAGTGCTGCGGATTTCTACATATTTACCCCCTAAAGTTAACACCATAAAAAAAAAAAAAAAAAAAATACGGCATTTTTTGTCACCTTTCACAAAAAGTAGAATACCAAGCGATCCAAAAGTCATATGCAACTCAAAATAGTACCAATCAAACCATTATCTCTTCCTGCAAAAGTGATGAAAAAAAATCATATGTACCCAAAAATGGTACCTTTTTAAAAACGTCAACTCTTTCCACAAAAAATGAGCCACTACACAAGACGATCAGCAGAAAAATAAAAAATAAATTGCTTTCAGAAAATGGTGACACAAAAACACATGATTTTTATTTCACAAATTCTTTTATTCTATAAAACTGAAGTAAAAAAAATTGATATATTAGGTATTGCTATGTCCGTAATTACCTGCTCTATAGAAATATCACATGATCTTCCCCCTCAGTTGAACCCTGTTAAAAAAAGAAAAATAATAACACAAAAACTGTGGCAAAATAGCCATTTTATGGTCCCCTTGCGCCTAAAAAATTGTTATATTGAATGATCAAAAAATCATATGTACCCAATAATGGTACCAATGAAAATGTCAGCTCGTCCTGTAAAAAAAGAGCCCCTGTTCGAGACGATCGGAGAAAAATAAAAGAAATGTAGCTTTCAGAAAATGAAGACACAAACATTTTTTTTTTTTTCAAAAATGCTTTTATTATGTAAAACTGAAACAAAACAAAAAAATACACATATTTGTATTGTCGTGTTCGTATCAACCTGCTCTATAGAAACAATACATGATCTATCCTGTCAGGGGAACTCCGTAAAAAAGAAACTGTGCCACAACAGGGCCACTTTTTGGGAGTTTCTACTTTAGGGGTGCATCAAGGGGTCTTCAAATGTGACATGGTAACTTAAATTTATCCCACATGACGCTCCTTTCCTTCTGCACCTTGCCATGTGCCCAGACAGCAGTTGCCACATATGAGGTGTTATTGTAAACTGCATAATCAGGGTAATAAATATTGAGTTTTCTTTGGCTGTTAACCCTTGTTGTGTTACAGGGAAAAATAGATTAAAATGAAAATTTCACCTCCATTTTCCTTTCAAAGTTTGTAAAATCAGTTTTGAATAACTTGAAGGGTGTAGTTTATAAAATTGGGTAATTTATGGGTGGTTTCTACTATGTAAGGCCCACAAAGTGACTTCATAACTGAACTGTTCCTTAAGAAGTGGGTTTTGGAAATTTTCTTACAAATTTTTAGAATTGCTTTTAAAATTCCAAGCCTGAAAAATAAAATGACATTTTCAAAGTGATGCCAACATGAAGTAGACATCTGGGAAATTTACAGTAACAACTATTGTATGAGGTATCGCAATCTGCTTTAAAAGCAAATTTCAAAAATTGTGAATTTTTCTAAATTTTCTGTAAATTTGGGAGTTTTTTTTATAAATAATGGTGAAACCTGTTGACTCAAATTACCACTAACATGAAGTACAATATGTCATGAGAAAAAAGTCTCAATCGCTTGGATAAGTAAAAGCGTTCCAAAGTTATTACCACATAAAGTGAAACATGTCAGATTTGCAAAATGTGGCTTGGTCCTTATGGTGAAAACTGGCTTGGCGTTAAAGGGGTTGTCCGAGTTATTTTTTTGTTCTTTCTATGTTCCTAACTAAGCAAATGTAACAGCTTTCTAATTAACTCACTTTATCTGCAGTGGCTGGTTTCTCAGATTTCACTGAGGGTCACATGACCTGTGATGTCGGCTTCTCTCTCTGCTCTGATAAAGGTCGTTCACAAGCCTGTAAATGAGACGTCACTGTGCTGGCCACGCCCCCTTTCGCTGCCGTCTGCTCTCTCTTCTAAGATTCTTAACCCCTTCAGCTGCACATACTGGCTAGCTGCAGCAGGCAGTGAGGAGACAATTCTGGGCACAGGATCTGACAGACTAGAGAGAGCATTGCACAAGAAGGTAGGGGGAAGATCCTGTGTGTATTAGCAGTGTCATTATACAGGTGGGACTTGTATCCACTCCCTTAGCAGCTGTATCCACTCCAGCTCTTGTATCCACTCCCTTAGCAGTGCAGGGGGAGGGGCAGAGATTGTTTTTATTGCATGTAAACAAAGGGCCAGGGAAATGAGGAAATATATATAATTTTTTTTTGCATAAAACTTGCTTAGCTCAGTTCTATATTGCTGCCCATCAGATTTTCAGTGCTATATTTTATTTTTTTCATAACTCAGACAACCCCTTTAAAAGTAAATGACATTAATGCGCTTATAAAAATGTGTAGAAATCTGGGTCTTACTTCCTTCTGAGATTCACGTCCCCACCTATCCTTTGGTTGAACTTGATGGACTTATCTTTTTTTTCAACCGTATTAACTATGTAACTATGTTGAACAGTTCTAAATAATCAAACTTTTACTCATGCATTTATCATTTTTTGTCTAGAAAATTTTGTAGAAAAAAAGTGTGCTTCAGTCTACTTTAGATTTTATGTATGGGGCTTAGTGTTTTTCTTTTATATTAAATGGCTTTTCCGAGTTTTTTTTTACTGATGACATATCCTCAGGATATATCAGTATCTGATTGGTGGAGCTCCAACACCCAGGACCCCCGCTGATCAGCTGTTCTGAGAAGTCAGCGGTGCTCCTGTGAGCCGTGGCCATCTCTCAGCTTTTTCTAGGTCATGTCACGTTCATCATTTACGTGGCCTATGAACGGCTCAGCCCTATTCAAGTGAATGGGGCTGAGTTGCGATACCAAGCACAACCGCTATACTATGTATGGGGCTGTGCTTGGTGAGCTGTGAGAAGGCAGCAGTGCTCACAGGAGTTCTGCTGACTTCTCAAAACAGCTCATCGGCAAGGGTCCTGGGTGTTGGGCCCTCACCGATCAAATACTCATGACCTATTTTAAGCTAGGGATGCCCATCCTGCGGCCCTCCAGCTGTTGCAAAACTACAACTCCCAACATGCCCTAATAGCTCTAGGGCCTTAGGTTGGGCATTCCTGTTTTTTAGTTTGTGTATTTATTTATTTTAAATAAATGAAGAAAAAAAAGTGTTTGCATATAGTAACATAGTACATAAGTCCGAAAAAACACATTCGTCCTCGGCCTGTTATCCTGCAAGTTGATCCAGAGGAAGGCAAAAAAAAACTGTGAGGTAGAAGCCAATTTTCCCCACTTTAGGGGAATAAAAAATTCCTTCCCGACTCCAATCAGGCAATCCGAATAACTCCCTGGATCAATGACCCCTCTCTAGTAGCTATAGTCTGTAATATTATTACGCTCCAGAAATACATCCATTCTCTTGAATTCCTTAATTGTACTCACAATCACACCTCCTCAGGCAGAGAGTTCCATAGTCTCATTGCTCTTACCGTAAAGAATCCTTTTCTATGTTTGTGTACAAACCTTCTTTCCTCCAGACGCAGAGGATGTCCCCTCGTCACAGTCCTGGGGATAAATAGATGATGGAATAGATCTCTGTACTGACCCCTGATATATTTATACATATTAATTAGATCGCCCCTCAATCGTCTTTTTTCTAAAGTGAATAACCCTAATTTTGATAATCTTTCAGGGTACTGTAGTTACCCCATTCCAGTTATTACTTTAGTTGCCCTCCTCTGGACCCTCTCCAGCTCTGCTATGTCTGCCTTGTTTACAGGAGCCCAGAACTGTACACAGTACTCCATGTGTGGTCTGACTAGAGATTTGTAAAGTGGTAGGAATATGTTCTCATCGCGGGCATCTATGCCCCTTTTGATGCAACCCATTATCTTATTGGCCTTGGAAGCAGCTGCCTGACACAGTTTTTTGCAGCTTAGTTTGCTGTTTATTAAAATTCCTAGATCCTTTTCCATGTCAGTGTTACCGAGTGTTTTACAATTTAGTATGTACGGGTGACTTGCATTATTCCTTCCCATGTGCATAACTTTACATTTGTCAGTGTTAAACCTCATCTGCCACTTATCTGCCCACGCCTCCAATCTATCCAGATCCCTCTGTAGTAGTATACTGTCCTCTTCAGTGTTAATTACGTTACACAGTTTAGTGTCATCTGCGAAAAATTTATACTTTACTATGCAAGTTTTCTACAAGATCATTAATAAATATATTGAAGAGAATAGGGCCCAATACTGACCCCTGAGGTACCCCACTAGTGACAGTGACCCAATCAGAATGTGTACTGTTAATAACCACCCTCTGTTTTCTATCATTGAGACAGTTACTTACCCACATACAGATGTCTTCTCCCATATTTCATGCAGAACCCCCCAAAAAAACTCCACCCCACTATGCAAAATATAGCGAAAACAAGAAAGTAAAATTTTTTATGAATAGGGGTGGGGTCTATGTAGTCTGCTATGCTATTGCTATTACTAGTAACTACAGTCCTGATCAAAAGTTTTAAGACCACTTGAAAAATGACAAAAAATCATATTTAGCATGGCTGGATCTTAATAAGGTTCCAAGTAGAGCTTCAACATGCAACAAGAAGAAATGGGAGTGAGACAAAACATTTTTTGAGCATTCAATTTAATGAAAACAACGAATAAACTGAAACAGGCTGTTTTTCTGCTGATCAAAAGTTTAGGACCACACCTCCAAAAAAAAAACTAAACCACCCCAAAACAGAAATCCAACTTCCAAACATGAACTTAGTAATGAGTAGCTCCGCCGTTATTGTTTATCACTTCCAAAATTCGTTTCGGCATGCGTCTCCATGAGGTGAGTGGGAACATTTTTGTAAACTTCCCTTGTTGTCCATTTTTGTAAACTTCCCTTGCCATCCATCCCCAAAGGTACTCAATTAGATTTAGATCAGGGGAACACGCAGGATGGTCCAAAAGAGTGATGTTATTCTCCTGGAAGAAGTCCCTTGTCCTGCGGGCATTGTGTACTGTAGCGTTGTCCTGTTGAAAAACCCAGTCGTTACCACACAGACGAGGGCCCTCAGTCATGAGAAATGCTCTCTGCAACATCTGGACATAGCCAGCGGCCGTTTGACGCCCCTGCACTACCTGAAGCTCCATTGTTCCACTGAAGGAAAAAGCACCCCAGACCATTATGTCGCCCCATCCACTGTGGCGCGTAGAAAACATCTCAGGTGGGATCTGCTTGTCATGCCAGTAACGTTGGAAACCATCAGGACCATGAAGGTAAAAAAAAATTCTCATCAGAGAATAAAACTTTCTTCCACCTTTGAATGTCCCATGTTTGGTGCTCTCTTGCAAAGTCCAAACGAGCAGTTCTGTGGCGTTCAAGGAGACTAGGTCTTTGAAGATGTTTTTTTTGTTTTTGAAGCCCTTCAGTCTCAGATGCCGTCTGATGGTTATGGGGCTGCAGTCAGCACCAGTAAGGGCCTTAATTTGGGTCGAGGATCGTCCAGTGTCTTGACGGACAGCCAATTGGATTCTCCGGCTCAGTGCTGATGAAATTTTTTGTGGTCTTCCACTTGACTTTTTTGTTCCATAACCCTCAGGATCATTTAAGAAATTCAAAATGACTGTCTTACTGCGTCCCACCTCAGCAGCGATGGCGCGCTGTGAGAGACCCTGCTTATGCAGTTCAACAACCCAACCACGTTCAAAAAGGGAGAGTTTTTTGCCTTTGCCTTCACAACGTGTGACTACCTGACAGAAAATGACAATGAATCCACATCTTTGCACAGATTTGGCCTTTTAAAGGCATGTGGTCCTAAACTTTTGATCAGCTGAAAAACAGCCTGTTTTAGTTTAATTTAAGTGAATGCTCAAAAAATGTTTTGTCTCACTCTCATTTTTTTCTTGTTGCATGTTGAAGCTCTACTTGGAACCTTGTTAAGATCCAACAATGCAAAATATGATTTTTTGCCGTTTTTCAAGTGGTCTTAAACTTTTGATCAGGACTGTATTACTTTTTAATTTTCTTATTGACTTAAACTTTTTATTAATTTTGTATGATTTTTTTTTAAAATTAATTTTCTTTGTTTTTATGTTTTATTTTAAAAAGTGAATTATCCCCATCCTGACAGTCAGTGCAGAAAGGGGTTAATTCACAGCCAGCATGCTCACTTAACTTTACAGCCAGCAGGAGGCGCTCTTACATCAAGAAAAGCACTTCCCGCCAGCTTTTACATTGTACACCAAGATGGATCCTTGTAGTAGGGTGTCACAAGGATGCCACACAGCGAGACCACTTCTGCTGGTCTCTGCAATACCTCACTGTGACTGCAGCTGTCTAATGACAGCACAGTCAAATCGATCTTCAGCGCCACGGGGAGCTGGCAGATCACGATATAACCCCAAATTTTAGACGTCGGGTTACAGATAAGAGCCTACCACCATGATGTATAAAGTTGTGCAGCAGTAGGCAAAAGGTTAATTTGGGGAAAGAGGGTGATTTTACTTCATTAAAAATATTTTTGCTTCATTATGCTTCCATGGAGTACGACCTCAAAGCCTTCAGTAGGCCCAAGGCTGCCACGTCAACTGAACGGCTCCCCCCAATCTCTGTGCAGCACTTCTGGGGAAAGACTTCTCAGATGCCTTGGTCTCAATGTATTTGCTTTTAAGTATTATAAAAGGAAATTTATGTTTTTAGATTGTCTTAGTCTGTAGTTTTATGTAAGGATGAGTGTGGTATTCATTTCACTGTATAAGCTGTACCCTTTTACAGGTGGAGCAAGTAAGTCAGCTTTCAGCTTTGGTGGAAGCACAGGTGGATTATCACAGGCAAGCAGTTCAAATAATGGAGGAGTTGTCGGAAAAGTTCAAGGCTAGCGTTCGTGAAGCTTCCTCACGGCCCAAAAGAGAAGTAAAGGTTAAAACACAGGAAAGTTATGACTACGGTGACACAGACCATTCCAATGGAGGCATTTCCTGTAACCCTCTAAACAAGGCACCAGGTAAGATTTTTAAGCTTCTCTCTCACCAAAGCTGTTTTGTATGGGGTTGACCAGGATTTGGGGAAAAAAGTACTCGCCCCTTAAATCTTGTGTAAGATTCATAATACAAAGCTTCCCTGTAGTGTATACCTAAATTCTGACAATACCAAAGAACACATGTTTAACTAATTTCATAATTTTACCACTCCCTACTAAGGCTGCCCCGCATCTAAACCCAGATCAGACAGCTCTTTTAAAGAAGCACACCCACAAAATAAGTTATTCTCTGACCTGTTATACGGGTAGATTATAGTGAAGGTACCGTATTTTTCGCCCTATAAGACGCACCGGCCCATAAGACGCACCTAGGTTTTTGGGGAGGAAAATAAGAAAAAAATATGTTTTAACCAAAAGGTGTGCTTTTGGTGGGTTTGGAACTAATGGTGGTCTGTGGATGGCACCATTACTGGGGATCTGTGAAGGACACTGTTATGGGGGGGGGGGGGATCTGTGGATGACTGACACGGTTATGGGGGGGGGATCTGTGGATGACGGACACGGTTATGGGGGGGATCTGTGGATGACGGACACGGTTATGGGGGGGATCTGTGGATGACGGACACTGTTATGGGGGGGGAATCTGTGGATGACGGACACGGTTATGGGGGGGGGGGATCTGTGGATGACGGACACTGTTTTATATATGTGCCATCCACAGACCCCCCCCAGCCCATAACAGTGCCATCCACAGACCCCCCCAGCCCATAACAGTGCCATCCACAGACCCCCCCAGCCCATAACAGTGCCATCCACAGACCCCCCCAGCCCATAACAGTGCCATCCACAGACCCCCCCCCAGCCCATAACAGTGCCATCCACAGACCCCCCCCAGCCCATAACAGTGCCATCCACAGACCCCCCCCCAGCCCATAACAGTGCCATCCACAGACCCCCCCCCCCCCCCCAGCCCATAACAGTGCCATCCACAGACCCCCCCAAGCCCATAACAGTGCCATCCACATACCCCCCCAGCCCATAACTGTGCCAATTTCCTCTGAGTAAATTTATAAAAACAATACTTTTATTAATATTAAAGGCTATGTGGGGCTGGGGTAGAACAGCAAAAAATGAGTGGCTAGTAGTATTGTGTGTTTATTGTACATTCTGCGTGACACAAATCTATTAATGCCTGAGTATGACAGCCATGCAGGGTTTTTTAGTTTTTTTCCACATAGGACTATGGCTTCCCTTCATGTCTGTGTATACAGACCAGATCTCCAGGCCACCCCACAACTGAAATGTTGTGTTGAACCAAGATGTAATGACCAAAAACAGACCAATTGACCCAGGAAAACCCCAACAAAGTGCACATCCACAAATGTAAAAACATGTAATTTTATTAGACCATAAAGACACACAAACTGATTAAAAATTTTATACAATAGTCAAAGCGCTGGTATAAAATAAAACCAGACAAACAGCTCTCACTGAAGTCCAAATGTAAGGACAGAATGTAACCAGTCCAGGTTAAACAATAGAAAATAGTGCCAAAAAAACTGAAAGGTCAGATGACCATCTGCAATACAATAATTATGATGTGGCATAAAGACACCTAATACCTGTATAATGTACAGCAAGTAAACATGGACCTACATAAATGGGCTTGGGGCAGACAAGTAGTGCCCCACACTTATCGCCGGTAGCGTCCGGCTTCCTTAGGGGTAGCTGCTTGTGTGTCCCAGAGTACTTTATATCTCCTAATAATTATCAAATAATAGTAATTAATCAATGATTAACATAAATCACCTGAAAAGAAACTGGAGAACGCGCACCCGACATGCCTCCGGTGTCGCACAAAACACACTGCACTTGCGCCGGCAGTCACTGTAGATAGATGTGACGAGTCATGTGATGATCGAGTCACTTGACACAAGGAAGTGCCTCCCCTGAAAGTGGAACGCACAATACGTTCCACAGATGGTGCGATCACCCAGGAGACTGGATAGTGCCGCAATGTCTGCAAGTCTAAGAAGAAAAGAAAGACGGTGGCACCAAGCACAAACGCACTGCCATCAAGACATGAGACATGTGTTGCAATGTTGGCATATATAAGTAACTATCTTTGCATACAATAGCAAAACAAGGGAAACATATGAATGAATACATATAAATGAATAAAAATATATTATTATTCTCCTATGAAGTTACAATGATAAAACTTTCAGAATGTGTGTGTATACAAGTACATTTTTACAAAAAGTGCAACTCCATAAATGCAATAAATAAATATAACTGTACATAACTAATTATATTGGATCACACAACGATGATTAACATATCCTGTAATAAAAAATTTTTTAAAAAGGAAAAATTAATATACGATAATCCCAAAATGTAAGAAAGATCAAGACCTGATTAGTTAGAATAATAAAATGAATTATAACCATGATTTATTGGCCAATAAATACTGTCAAAATAACTCTGTTCATAACTATCATATCCATATATAGGGCATAATAATATCACCCAAATATCGCAATAATAACACCAGTCCCTAATGTGGTTTGCACTGCGCAAGAGTGTGTGACACCAGAGGCATGACAGAAGAGGAGAAAAAACTAACAAAAAAAAAAACCTGTTAAAGTGATCTATAATAAATCTCTTACCTTAGTTTGTATACTACAGAGCACATCGTAGAAGATCAAAGCATGGGACTAAATAAAAACATGATGCATAATGCATTTGATAGTGGCAAATAATATAGGGTTGTTGCGATACCAAAATTTTGATTCGATTTCGATACCATAAAGTATTTCGATACTCTATACCACGGGTGTCAAACACAAGGCCCGCGGGCCGAATCCGGCCCGCCAGACCTAGTCATGTGGCCCGCGCAGCGAGCGAGCTGGCGGCGGCGGCTGGGCACAGGGAGATGAGCGCTTCCATTTTGGAAGCGCTCATCTCCAGTCATCTGTATCGCCGTCCTCAGGACAGCGATACAGATGCCTGCCTGTGCTGCGGTAGGGGAGGGAGAGGCGTGTCCCTTTCCCTTCCTCTGATAGGCTGCAGGCACTAGGCCGGCAGCCTATCAGAGGCCGGCGCAGGCGGCGCGATGACGTCATCGCGCTGCCTGAGCCATACAGCGTGGGACACAGGCCAGAAGAGGCCTGCATCGCATCACTGACATGGAGGTAAGTATGTGTTTTTTTTTGTTTTTTTTATTATGTACAATACTTTTACTGGCGGGGGCTGTTATTACTGGCAAAGGGGGGGCTGTTATTACTGGCGGGGGCTGTTATTACTGGCAAAGGGGGGGCTGTTATTACTGGCAAAGGGGGGCTCTTATTACTGGGGGCTGTTATTACTGGCACAGAGGGGCTGTTATTACTGGCACAGAGGGGCTGTTATTACAGGGGGCTGTTTTTACTGGCACAGAGGGGCTCTTATTACTGGGGGCTGTTATTACTGGCACAGAGGGGCTGTTATTACTGGGGGCTGTTATTACTGGCACAGAGGGGCTGTTATTACTGGGGGCTGTTATTACTGGCACAGAGGGGCTGTTATTACTGGGGGCTGTTATTATTGACACAGAGGGGCTCTTATTACTGGGGGCTGTTATTACTGGCACAGAGGGGCTCTTATTACTGGGGGCTGTTATTACTGGCACAGAGGGGCTCTTATTACTGGGGGCTGTTATTACTGGCACAGAGGGGCTGTTATTACTGGGGGCTGTTATTACTGGCACAGAGGGGCTCTTATTACTGGGGGCTGTTATTACTGGCACAGAGGGGCTGTTATTACTGGGGGCTGTTATTACTGGCGGCTGTTATTACTGGCACAGAGGGGCTCTTATTACTGGCGGCTGTTATTACTGGCACAGAGGGGCTGTTATTACTAGGGGCTGTTATTACTGGCACAGAGGGGCTCTTATTACTGGGGGCTGTTATTACTGACACAGAGGGGCTCTTATTACTGGGGGCTGTTATTACTGGCACAGAGGGGCTCTTATTACTGGGGGCTGTTATTACTGACACAGAGGGGCTGTTATTACTGGGGGCTGTTATTACTGGCACAGAGGGGCTCTTATTACTGGGGGCTGTTATTACTGGCACAGAGGGGCTCTTATTACTGGAGGCTGTTATTACTGGCACAGAGGGGCTCTTATTACTGGGGGCTGTTATTACTGGCACAGAGGGGCTCTTATTACTGGGGGCTGTTATTACTGGCACAGAGGGGCTGTTATTACTGGCACAGAGGGGCTGTTATTACTGGCACAGAGGGGCTGTTATTACTGGCACAGAGGGGCTGTTATTACTGGCACAGAGGGGCTGTTATTACTGGCACAGAGGGGCTGTTATTACTGGCACAGAGGGGCTGTTATTACTGGGGGCTGTTATTACTGACACAGAGGGGCTCTTATTACTGGGGGCTGTTATTACTGGCACAGAGGGGCTCTTATTACTGGGGGCTGTTATTACTGGCACAGAGGGGCTCTTATTACTGGGGGCTGTTATTACTGGCACAGAGGGGCTCTTATTACTGGGGGCTGTTATTACTGGCACAGAGGGGCTCTTATTACTGGGGGCTGTTATTACTGGCACAGAGGGGCTGTTATTACTGGGGGCTGTTATTACTGGCACAGAGGGGCTGTTATTACTGGGGGCTGTTATTACTGACACAGAGGGGCTCTTATTACTGGGGGCTGTTATTACTGACACAGAGGGGCTGTTATTACTGACACAGAGGGGCTCTTATTACTGGGGGCGGTTATTACTGGCACAGAGGGGCTGTTATTACTGGGGGCTGTTATTACTGGGGGCTGTTATTACTGGCACAGGGGGGCTGCTATTACTGGCACAGGGGGGCTGCTATTACTGGCATAGGGGGCTATTATTACTGGCACAGGGGAGGGCTGTTAATACTGGCACATGATTGGGGGCACTATAGGGGCATCTACTGAGGCCACAAAGAAGGGGTATTTTATATGGGCTCTCTGTACAGTACAATTTTATACTGGGACACATGGTGGGTACTATGGGGAAGGGGGGAGAGGAGTACTATGAGGTCATCTACGGGGGACACTAAGAAGGGGTATTTTATACTTGCAAATTATGGGGGACACTGAGGGCATCTACTGGA
This sequence comes from Bufo bufo, assembly GCF_905171765.1. Lineage (NCBI taxonomy): Eukaryota > Metazoa > Chordata > Amphibia > Anura > Bufonidae > Bufo > Bufo bufo. The sequence continues at coordinate 472,018,782 of NC_053390.1, forward strand.
GCATTTTATACTGGTACATTATGGCGGGCACTAGGAGGAAGGAGGGTGTGGAGCACTATGGGGTCATTTACTAGGGGCACTATATAGGGGTATTTTATACTGGCACATTATGGGGGCACTATGAGGACATTAGCTCAAATGGGGGCATTACAAGGGGGTATTTTTTACACTGTCACATTATAAGGAGAATTATTACTACTGGGGGGGGGGGCATTATGGTGGGCTTTATTACTCCCCCATGGTATGACCCCCTAGTAGCAGCACCAGCCTCTCCCTGCTCTGCTATCCCTCTGCACCTTCTCCAAATACTTATTATGAAATCTTTCTCATTAGGATAAAACACCTCATCAGCTCCGCCGAGCCCCCGGCCAAAGTGTGGAAGTGGCGTCTGAGATCCCCAAGGGCCAAGCCAAGTAACAGTACGTTTTCCGGCCCTTTGAGGGTGACCAAACTGCTGATGCGGCCCCCGATGAATTTGAGTTTGACACCCCTGCTCTATACCATTTACATACCGCGCAAAGAAAATAAAACGCCAAAAAAGCAGCATGCATTCCGCATTTTATGGAACGTCCGGCCCATAATCGAACAGTGCAGCACCTGAGGGGTTAACTGCCGCAAAGAAGTTGTGGAGTAATAGGGTTCCCTCTCAAGTGATTGCGTATCCAGCCCAATCCAACAACTTGTAGGCCTGTGGTGCTGCTTTGATGATAGTCCAGGAAATAGGCGGCTACAGAGGTCAGTGGCTTGTCCCCCTTGGTTCTGTCTTGACGTACCAAAGCAATGTTTGATAAATGTTGCTGAATTCTTGGCCAGTCTGGCCTACATATATTTTCCGACATTTGCAGATCAAGGCATAGATGACATTTCGAGTGCGACAATTGACATAATGTCTAAGACTGATTCTTCTGGAATCTTTAGGGTTAATAAAACTGTCAGAGGCAATCATGAATTGGCAGATATTACAATTGCCACAGGGATAAGTACCCTGTAATTTGGTACCTTTCATTAATTTTTGAATCGGTCTCTGGAAGTGGCTACGCACCAATTTATCACTTAAATTGGGAGCGCTTTATTTCCTGTCCTGCGAACGGAGAAGCCTGGAGCATGTGGCTCCCAGGGCCTTGAAGCAGAGATCACTTTAATAATGGAATGAAGCCAGGATCTGTGGGGAATTTTTGAGTCTAGTAAGCCTCTGGGGTTTAGTCTTCCATTGTGGGAATAGTTTAGTAGTCTGGGTATCTTTACTTTGCCTCTCTGTTTGGTTTTTGTATGGATGTCGCTGACATTGGGCCTTGTTTGGCGACTGCCTCTGAACCTTGTTGACTTGCAGGTTTTGGTCTGCTAACTCTTTGCTTAGCTTTAGGTTTCTTCCTGGCAGGGTCAAATTGGGAACTCAAAGTGGCCCTGAAAAAAACAGAAGTGGCACCCTGTTGTAGTCGTTGCCAAACTGGTAGAAGGTGTGGCCAAGCCAAGTAGGCAGGGTTTTTTTTTGTGGGGCAATCTGTAGTTTTTAATGATACAATATTGGAATATGCAGTTTTTAATCATTTTTCATTCAGTTTTTTGGGCAGATGCAGCAACAACAAAAAACTAGCAAATCCATGTTTTTTCCCCATTATGGATTCACCCTATGGAATGAGTTTTAATAGTACAGGCATTTGCATGACAATGATCTTTATTCTTTCAAAATGTTACAAATCCAGCTCACCTTGTATAGGAAGGAACAGGTTATCCAGGTAATGTGAAAAAAGGAAAATATCCGGCACTGGAATGATATTCAGTAAAAACGTCCTCTTTATTAAACGTAACACAAATCCAAATACAAACAGGACCTCGCATGAGGCGTTTGACGCGTTTCAGACAGATGTCCTTAGTTTTAAGTCGTAACCTGTTACGACTAAGGACATCTGTCCGAAACGCATCAACAACCACTTTGTTGACCTTTTGTTTTCTTCTGCTTTTCTTTATGGTTTCACTTTCCTCAGGAATAAGAACTTACAAGCTGTTGTCCCTCCTTGGGGTTTAACTCCTCTTCTGTCTGGTGCTGGCATAGGTGAAGGGAAAAATGATGTTTACATTTACATGTAATTTGATTTTACAGTACCCTTGACAGCACCCCTCTTGCTTGTAGTTATAGGAACTCTTTACCTTCACTTGAGGGTGGTAAAAAATATAAAAAAAACATTTTAAACCTGCATAGGTACTGCTCCTACTGATCTACTTTGGAATCCACTGAAGGATAAAGTGGGTATTACCTGTTAAATTGCTCTAAAGCTTCCCTGGTGCTGTCATGAGTTCTGTAAAATCAAATTACTGGTAAGTGTATCATTTTTAGCCCAATGACATGAACTGCCAACTTCATTGAGATCTTTTAGTTTCGCTTCTTAGATTCAAAATAGTTAGGCTACATGCACGCGACCGTTGTGTATTTTGCGGTCTGCAAATCGCAGATCCGCAAAACACATGTGGCGTCCGTGTGCGTTCCGCAATTTGCGGAACGGCATGGACAGCCTTTAATATAACTGCCTTTTCTTGTCCGCAAGGCGCAGACAAGAATAGGACAGGTTATATATTTTTATTTTTTTTGCGGACCACTGAAAGGAGCAACAGATGCGGACAGCACACAGAGTGCTGTCGCATCTTTTGCGGCCCCATTGAAGTGAATGGGTCCACATCCGAGCCGCCAAAGCTGCGGCTCGGATGTGGACCAAAAGAACGGCCGTGTGCCTGAGGCCTTAAATAAACACTACAGGCTAAACCACACTTGTATTCTGCCTAGTTCAGGACCTGAGGAGGCAGTGTATGAGACCATAATTATCTTTTTGGTGTACTTTGAATCCTTGAATCCCCTCAGTCCTTGCACCAGGCATAACATGTTGTATCTATTTTTCCTGGATTGTAGCCTTATGGATCTTGCACACAACCATATTTTTCTTTATTGTGCCGTTTGTTTTAAAACCTATGCAAATCATATTATGGTCACTATATCTTTACCTATGTTTTTCTTTTTATCCACTGTTGCTTATTGCGTCTTTCTTCTGTGTGATGTTATGTTGCTATTGCCTATATGTACAACTGTACTGTATCTGGGTGTCATGAAATGTAATATCTTGTCTGTAAACAAATTATTCCAATGTGTACATTTGGGCAGCTCTGGAGGCTGTCAATAATCATGTACTTCATTTATGAAGCGAGAACTCCATTTCTCCATATCCTACCATTTTCACTTTTTGTGTGTATCCTGTATTTAATATGCAAACTATTTTTGACACTGTACATAGCATAACACTGTTATGTTCTTAATGATTTTACCTTCATTTTTCATTTATTAGTCTCATCCTCTTTCCGCTCAGAGAAGCCCGCCAGAACACCTAGCAATCGCAGCTCCAGTAAGTGACAAGCTCTTGTCTTTATGTGCCTGATCTATAGGCAGACTGAACAAAAGATATCTGTCCAACTTTACCTTTTGTAATACTGATGTTTATCTTTATTGCCATTGTCTTTCCTTTCAGCACCACTGGACCAACCATGTTGTAAAGCTTTGTATGATTTTGACCCGGAAAATGATGGCGAGCTTGGCTTTCGTGAAGGTGATATTATCACGCTGACGAATCAGATTGATGAAAACTGGTATGAAGGAATGATCAACGGAATGTCTGGATTTTTCCCCCTCAACTACGTGGAGGTCCTGGTTCCATTACCTCAGTGAAGACTACATTATTCTATTGTTATAATCAGCTTTTCACTTAACAAAGGACCAAATTACTGAGTTGCTCATTACATAACTCCTTTGAGCCGGAACCACCCCCCCATTTTTGAACAACAGGAGTTGGTATTTCTTCAGTTGTATGGTGCATTAGCTTTGGAACACTAGGTATAACATAATTCCGTCCATATAACTTCTTTTATAACTGTCTTTATGGACAAGTCGGATAGATTTATTGCCCAACTCACAAAAACACTACAGTCTTTAGCACAGTACCTATCTTATCTCCAGAAATTAATTATGAACTTTTTTCATCTAACTGGCTTCAAAGAGACAAATATATACCCCAGTTATGTGAGGGAATAGTAGGTATCTTGTATTCTTTTATATTTTTAATCCGTTATTCTGAAAATAATTTATCCTGACTATATAAATACAAATGCATGTAACCTATATATGTTACTACTTGTATTGTTACAGTAAATATTCTTTTTTTTTCATATATAATCTTAAAATTTTTATCTTTTCTTAATAGCATAGGGTGATACCCTTTGGATATGAGTTAAATTCTTATATTAAAGAACATCACCATGGATGCTTTATCTTCTATGTAATAAGGGCTAACGCATACTTTTCATGTTTCTCATTTACTTGCAATAAATGCGCTCAATTGAACCCAAAATTAGATAATCAGTCGCAGTTTAGAATGTATTTTTTTCATGAAAATCTTGATCTTACTGCATTTAAATGTATCTGCAACTCCTTTTGATTATTTAAAAAAAAAAAAAAAAAGGGTCTCCGTCCCATAAAGCTTAACGGCTATGTACACCTTTGAGGTCAATTTTTTGAAATTATTGCATTGTACTTATTTTGAGCTAAAAATATTTTTTTCAATTGGTCTTTATTAAAGATATGACATCTAGAGTTCAGCGGACACCTGGATGTTCGGGTTCGACTGGTTCGGCCAAACTTTACAAAAAAGTTCAAGTTCGGGACCCGAACTTGACCCCGAACCCCATTGAAGTCATTGGGGACCCGAACTTTGGAGCACTAAAATGCCTCTAAAAAAGTCATGGAAAGGGCTGCTAAAGGCAGCAAATTGTGGTTAAGAGCATGGCAAGTGCTCTGCAAACAAATGTGGATAGGAAAATGACTTAAAATAACATAAAATACGTAAAAATAAAAAATAATAATCTTGATTCAGGAGTAGGAGATTGAGTGGAGGTAGCCAACGCTGGTTTTGTTTTTTATTTTATTTTAAATTTTTTGTTAAAATTTGGGTAGACCCCAAAACATTGGGAAATATAAAAAAATAAAACAAAGAGAGTGCGCTGGAGTACAACAAAGGCTGGGTGAGGCCAGTATACATGTCTATTCTGCACAAGGTACAGACAAGTCCTGTGGGATCCCTGCCTGGTTCATTTTAATGAATAAGAGCTTGTCCACATTGGCTGTGGACAGGCGGCTGCGCTTGTCTGTGATAACCCCCTCCTGCCGTGCTAAACAAATGTTCAGACAATACACTGGCTGCAGGGCAGGCCGGCACCAACAAGGTGTAAAGCGCAAGCTCAGGCCATGTGCCCAATTTGGAGATCCAGAATTTGAAGTGGGCAGACCCCATCAGTCAGTATGTATACGCGTGTGCACACATACTGCTCAACCATGTCGCACGTCCCCGTGATGGCCTTGATCCAATTGGATATCTTCTCTATCAACTTTCGATGTTCTTTTATGCGCCTACCATGGTGATCACTGGTAACGGGGAATCAGGGTTTCATGCCGGAGAGGGAGCGTGAGAAAGGGGTACCACATCCAAGGGAGGTCAATGGCTGAAATGTGATTGAGCGGAAATGTGGGGCAAGTTGTTAAAGCGGAAGGATCGACTGAAAGGAGGGGGGCGCGCCTTAATTAAAGACAAATTTTAGAAATTTAAGTCCCTGTCACCTATGCAGAGCAGGGGTTTTTCATCGGCAAAAATGGGTTAATGACACCCACCAATGGAACAGACTATTTTTACAAAAATTTGTTCCCTGTCGCCTATGAAGAGCAGGAGTTTGTATACAGCAAAAATGGTAAAATGTCACCTGAGAATTTAACAGACGCTTTTCCACCCTGCTCTCTCTTTTGCTGTGCTGGTGCCTCTGTGCGACCACCGCCTCTTCCTCCAAACTGCACATGTCACTCGCATGACCTTGATTCCATGTGGGGTCTAGTACCTCATCATCCTCCACATTATCTTCCACCCACTCTTTACCCATGCCCTCCTTGTCGGTCTGCAGACTGCAGAAAGCCGCAGCAGTTGGCTTCTGTGTTTTGTCATCATCAGAGACGTGCTGCGGTGGTCTTCCCATGTCCTCATCCTGAAACATAAGTGGTTGGGCATCAGTGCACTCAATCTCTTCCACTTCTGGTGCAGGGCTATGTGGATGGCCCTGGGAAACCCTGCTAGCAGAGTCATCAAAAAGCAGAAGAGACTGCTGCATGACTTGGGGCTCAGACTGCTTGGCTGATTTGCAAGGGGGTGAGGTGGAAGACTGATGGCCATGGGCTGTAGGTGCCAACTCTGATCTTTCAGCCACCCAATCTACTATCGCCTGTACTTGTTCTGGCCTCACCATTCGTAGAGCCACATTAGGCCCAACCAAATAACGCTGAAGGTTCTGTCGCCTACTCACACCTAAGGAAGGTGTTTCACTTGTGTCTGTAGCTGGCACAGATCGACCACGTCCTCTCCCTGCAACAGGAGCTCCACCAACACCAGCAGCACCACGACCGGGGCCACGTCCCTTATTTAACGCTCTCCTCATTCTTTGCGTTCACCAACCAAACTAACAGATGGTTTGTCAGGCGACTATGTAACCGCCAGTAGTTAACAATTAAGTAAACTGACAGTAAGGCATAAAGAGGAAAAATTTATTGAGGTCACACAACAGTGTGACATGCGAATTTTATACAATTACTTCACTGTCACCAAAAATTGTAATTTGTAAACCAACAAGTAACAGCAGTATTGACTGGTCGTATTGGAATGTCACAAATGCAGCAAAGGCCCCAAATGTATTATCTTGCACAAAATAGGTGTTTTAAAAAAAAAAAAAAATATATATATATATATATATAACTGCAGTATTTAAAGCTTGTATTGTACTGTCACAAATGCAGCAAAGGCCCCAAATGTAGTGTCTTGCACAAAATGGGTGGTTTTTTTTCAAACCAGAATATAACAGCAGTATTGACTGGTTGTATTGGACTGTCACAAATGCAGCAAAGGCCCCAAATGTAGTGTCTTGCACAAAATGGGTGTTTTTTTTTAAACCCAGAATATAACTGCAGTATTTAAAGCTCGTATTGTACTGTCACAAATGCAGCAAAGGCCCCAAATGTAGGGTCTTGCACAAAATGGGTGTTTTTTTTTTAAACCCAGAATATAACTGCAGTATTTAAAGCTCGTATTGTACTGTCACAAATGCAGCAAAGGCACCAAATGTAGGGTCTTGCACAAAATGGGTGTTTTTTTTAAAACCAGAATATAACAGCGATATTTAACACTTGTATTAGACTGTCACAAATGCAGTGCAGGGCACAAATTAACTTTTTAGCAAAAAAAAATAATATATAATTTGTCCTCACAGAATCTAACAGATGGATTTACTTGGATTGTACTTTACAGAAAAAAAATTGAATGTCACCCTCTGGGTCTCTGAACTCGCAGACCGATTCCCTATATTATTTTGCCTTCCCCTGGCACATATGCAGTGCAGGTGCACTTAAAAAATGGGTATATGTTGCCCACTGAACTAAAAGAACTGGGTTAAATTATTGTCCCTGGCACATGTGCAGTGCTGGTGCACTGAACTTGCACAAAATGGCCACCGACGCCCACCTAACAGACGGATAAAACTTATTTTTCTGTGTCACTGGGCTCAGGGCAGGGTAAAAAATGTTGCCTGCACCCACAAAACAAAATCGCTGTAGATCGCAGAGTTAACAGCAAGTTCTGATAACAGATTCTTTCCTATTCTCTCCCTCACAGCATCAGCATCCTATTCCTACACTAGTAAGAGCAGAGTGACGTGCAACGCTACGTGACTCCAGCTTATATAGAGGCTGGGTCACATGCTGCACTGGCTAATCACAGCCATGCCATTAGTAGGCATGGCTGTAATGGCTTCTAAGGGCACACAAGTTAAACGCTTGTTGATTGGCTGCTCTGCAGCCTTTCAAAAAGCACCATCAAATCGCCGAACACTAAACTCGAACCCGAACTTTTACTGAAAAGTTCAAGTTCGGGTCCGGGGTTCAAAAATCCTAAAGTTTGGTACGAACCCAAACTTTACAGTTCGGGTTCGCTCAACCCTAATGGAATCCTTTTTTCTGTACAGAGATAACATGCTATAGTAGCAATCTGTGGATTTTCTGTCTTTTCCTGTCATTTGGGGAGATGATGGGCTACTTATCTCTGCTCTCTGACATTATAAACACTCATTATAGCTCAGTTCTTACTGATAAGAATGTGGTTTAAATAATTGTTTATAAACTCTTAGTAGTTTAGAGATCAGGTTTAGTAGATGACCAAACAAAATGAAAGTCACACAGCTAGAATAACAGTTAACCCTTTGACAGAACAGCGCAATAATTTGAATAAAGGCCAACTGAAAATGATTGTTAGTTAAAAATGAGTAAAATGCAGTCATAAATAAAAAATTACCTCCAAATTCAACAGCATGTTATAGAGCAGAATGAGCTGAGCAGATTGATATATACTGTAGTTTTATCTGAAACCATTCTGTATTACTTGTATTCTTTTAAACCAGTCTAGTAGGTGGTCTTATCACTAAACATACTTGGGGTCATCTTCTAACATGGTTTTGTCCAGGTCAATAAATGATTGTCGATCAACAATATACAAGTGCTCATTTATAGGGCCTTTCACACTGCTTGATGCATAGTGAAAGGGGGGGGGGAGGCGCGAATGAGCCTTATTATGATCACTTGTACATCATTTGCTTTGCCCACGTCTTCGGTTTAGACAAGGCAACATACTGCTAATAATTGTCGATTTTAGGTGCTGCATGAAAGATGCAAACACCTGACAAACAAGCGTTTTAGTGGTTTGCCAGGTGATCAGTGGCACACTTACAGAGGCCAATTATTCAAAACGAGTGTTCATAATTCACTCCCGATTATTAGCCTGATCCTCGTCCGGTGTAGTGTCCTTATGATGAGACCTCTGTCAATCAATAAATAGACCTACCCACTGAACTCCTAAGCCCAGAATGATCAGGGACTTGAATGATTAAAGGGGTTGGCCACTATATAAGTACTTTACACAACATTGTTGGAGGCAGGGTAAAAATGAGTTTCCAAATATACTTCATTTAAAAAATCTGTCTGCTAATCTTTTTATAGTAAGCCTCACCCCCTGAGCCCCGCTCTGCCGTGCAGCCAGTTCGTTCATGGCTGCACGCGACATGGAGGAGCTTTAGAGAAAGCTCCATGCCTTTATTGTAACTGCACATGTGCTGCTCTTCTAATTTGCCTAAGAACAGCGCATGCCCAGTCTGCCCCTGCCACTTGTGCACTCCCTGTTCCGTCTCTGACAGTAATCCGCTGTTTGTTCTGTCAGTACAAACAGCTTATTCCTTTCAAGAGTTCGGAGCGGGGAGCCTAGTAAGAGGATGTCTGATGTCCTGTCTACAATGAGGGCGGTCCCTTGCCGATCGCTCTGATTGACTAGTCTGTACACACTAGCCAATCACAGGATCCTAATGCCGGATGAAAGGTTCCGATCCCCACAGTCCGTGACTGTACCTTTTAAAATGTATGTATATATAGAACCTTCTAAAATGTATGTATATATAATATCCCCCTTCCCCCCGTGGGCTCCAGCCCCCTATGTGCCCCTCTAATTTCAGGATGGCTGGCCCTCCCAGGATTCCACCCCCCCTCCCACTCCGATCTGTTTCAGGATGGCCGAGCGGTTAGCAGTGTCAGCTATAATATACAGCTCACACTCTGCTTGTAACGGCTGATGCACCGATGTCAGACGTTTAACCCCTTCCATGCTGTGGTCCATAGGGACTGCTGTATGGAAGGGGTTATGAGATGGAGGGAGCTCCCTCCCACTACCATTGGGCTGCTGCTGTGCTGTGGCAGCGGCCTGATGCTTGATGGGTTAACAGACGAAGGGAGCTCCCTCCCCCATCGGGCGCTGCGCTGCTGTGGCAGCATCCTGATTGTTACCATGGCAACCGAACACCTTTACAGGCATCTGGCTTGCCTTGGTATAGCTGATTAGGCTCCTGCTAAAGGCAGGAGCCTGATCAGGCTTACTGTGAGTGATAATGCACTGCAGAACACTATACAGTGTATTGAAAACCATCAGACCCACTGGATCTTCAAGAACCAAGTGGGTCTGTGTCAAAAAAAAAAGTGAAGCAAAAATTTAAATAAAAATTAAAAAAATAAAGTTTTTTTTTTATAACCTTGGGGAAAAAAAGACATTAAAGTATCGCCGCATCCGTGTTGACTGGCTCTATAAAAATATCACATGACCTAACCCATCAGGTGAACACCATAAAAAAAAAATGGAAAAAAACTACATCACTATAAGTGCAACACCAAGCGATCAAAAAGGCGAATGCCCCCCAAAATCATACCAATCTAACGATCACCTCATCCCGCAAAAAATGAGGCAAAGACAATTTCCCAAATTATTAAAAAACTATGGCTCTCAGACTATGGAGACACTAAAACATGATTTATATATTTTTTGTTTAAAATTTTTTTATTGTGTTAAATGTACAAAAAACAGAAAAGTAGACATATTAGGTATCGCCGCGTCCGTAAGAACCTGCTGTATAAAAATATCACCTTACATCACAAAAAGTGCAATACCAAGCGATCAAAAAGTCATACGCACCCTAAAATAGTACCAGTCATCTCATCCCGCAAAAAATGAGCAGCTACATAAGACAGTCGCCCAAAAAATATAAAAAGCTATGGCTTTCAGAATATGGAGACACTAAAAATATTTTTTTTCAAAAATGCTTTATTATGTAAAACTGAAACAAACAAAAATTTTTGTCGCATCCGTAATAACCTGCTCTATAAAAATACCACATGATCTAACCTGTCAGATGAACATTGTAGATAACAAAAAAAAAAACTGTGCCAAAACAGCTATTTTTTGTTTCCTTGCCTCAAAAAAAGTGTAATATAGAGCAACCAAAAATCATATGTACCCTAAAGTAGTACCAACAAAGCTGCCACCTTATCCCGTAGTTTCCAAAATGGGGTCTTTTTTTGGAGTTTCTACTCTAGGGGTGCATCAGGGGGTCTTCAAATGTGACATGGCAGCTTAAACTTATCCCAGTGAAATTTGCCTTCCAAAAACCATATGGCGTTCCTTTCCTACTGCACACTGCCGTTTGCCCGTACAGCAGTTTACGACCACATATGGGGTGTTTCTGTAAACTACAGAATCGGGGCAATAAATATTGAGTTTTGTTTGGCTGTTAACCCTTGCTTTTTTAGTGGAAAAAATGGATTAAAATGGAAAAATCTGCCAAAAAAGTGAAATTATGAAAGCTCATCTCCATTTTCTTTTAATTCTTGTGGAGCACCTAAAGGGTTAACAACCTTTTGTAAAATCAGTTTTGAATATCTTGAGGGGTGTAGTTTCTAAAATGGGGTCATTTCTGGGTGGTTTCTATTATGTAGGCCTCACAAAGTGACTTCAGACCTGAACTGGTCCTTTAAAATGTGGGTTTTGGAAATTTTCTTATAAACTTCAAGATTTGCTTCTAAACTTCTAAGCCTTCTATCGTTCCCAAAAAATAAAATGTCATTCCCAAAATAATCCAAACATGAAGTAGACATATGGGGAATGTAAAGGAATAATTATTCTTGGAGTTACTATCTGTTATAAAAGGAGAGAAATTTAAATTTGCTATTTAAAAAAAAAAAAATTGTGTATTTTTTTTTTTTATAAATAAAAATGAAATATTTTGACTCCATTGTGTCATGAAGCATAATATGTGATGAGAAAACATTCTCAGAATGGCCTGGATAAGTAAAATCGTTTAAGTTATTACCACATAAAGTGACACATGTCAGATTTGCTAAAAATGGCTTGGTCCTGAAAGGGTTAAAGGGACCGTCCAGATCTATTGATGACATATTCTCAGGATTGGTCATCAGTCTGATCGGTGGGGGCCTGACAACCGGCTTCCCTGCCAATGGGAGCGCTGCTTCCTTTTCATTACACTGCTTGTCGTCTCGCAAGTGCAGTGTAATAAAAGTACAGTGCTTGTAATTTTACTATGTCTCTGCTCCAGAGGAGACAACGCATAGAGTAGTGACCGGGAAGCACCGCCACCTCTTTATACAGCTGATCGGCGGGGTGCCGCGTGTCGGACCCCTGCCGATCAGATATTGCAGTGTGCCAGATGGCGACCGAAATGGTCGCCAGTGTAAATCAGAATTACAGAATAGTGACAAGACTTTGTAGTCTTGTCGCCATTTGCGCCTAGACCCTCCGCTGCTCTGCCTCTTTAATAAGAAAGGGCTTTCACCCACGCAGACACACGCTGCAGACGTCTGCTGGTTGAAGATCCACCCCTCACACTACCCGGCATAGAGGGTGGGCGTGGCTTGGGTTCTCACGTCTTGGGCTATTGTCTGCAAGGATTCTGTTTCTCTCTGTTTCCTGCCTGCCAGTTTAATTTACATGGGTATTGCACTAAGCAAAACTGTCTTTTTAGTATACCCTCCTTTTTGCCCCATCAGCTAACTTTATGGCTGTCACCTGGAGCGCTTGGCTTCTATTCCCCCATGCTTTTATATGCTTAGCTCAGCTGTCTCTGAGTCCTATGCACGCAGAGACAGCTGATAGTAATGAGGAAGCAGTGAGCTTCCCTTTCCACTATTCACACAACCAGCTATCCCCAGGAGCAGCGCGATGTAGTGTCGGAAATCGCGCTGCTGATCTGTGTAGCAGGAGGAGGGGTACGGCTGGGAATCAGCTGTGAGTTCGTCCTCCTACACAGCAGCCCCATGTGTGACTGTACACCGCGCCGCTGCTGGGGAGGGCTGTGATCCTGAGGAAGTAGGTGAGTATTTATAGTTATTTTTAATTATTTTTTTTTTACTTCCTTTGAGAGGACACATAGCTGCAGAAATAGTTTATAGAGGGGCACCTGGCTGCAGAAATAGTATATAGGGGGCACCTGGCTGCAGAAATAGTATATAGGGGGCACCTAGCTGCAGAAATAGTATAAAGAGGGCACCTACCTGCAGAAATAGTATATAGGGGGGCAACTGGCTGCAGAAATAGTACATAGGGGGACACATGGTTGCATAACTAGTATATAGGGGCACCTGGCTGCATAACTATTATACAGTCAGGTCCATAAATATTGGGACACCGACACAATTGTAACATTTTTGGCTCTATACACCACCACAATGGATTTGAAATGAAACGAACAAGATGTGCTTTAACTGCAGACTGTCCGCTTTAATTTGAGGGTATTTACATCCAAATCAGGTGAACGGTGTAGAAATTACAACAGTTTGCATATGTGTCTCCTACTTGTTAAGGAACCAAAAGTAATGGGACAATTGGCTTCTCAGCTGTTCCATGGCCAGGTGTGTGTTATTCCCTTATTATCTCAATTACAATGAGCAGATAAAAGGTCCAGACTTCATTTCAAGTGTGCTATTTGTATTTGGAATCTGTTGCTGTCAACTCTCAAGATGAGATGCAAAGAGCTGTCACTATCAGTGAAGCAAGCCATCATTAGGCTGAAAAAACTAAACAAACCCATCAGAGAGATAGCAAAAACATTAGGCGTGGCCAAAACAACTGTTTGGAACATTCTTAAAAAGAAGGAACACACTGGCGAGCTCAGCAACACCAAAAGACCCGGAAGATCACGGAAAACAACTGTGGTGGATGACCGAAGAATTCTTTCCCTGATGAAGAAAACACCCTTCACAACAGTTGGCCAGATCAAGAACACTCTCCAGGAGGTAGGTGTATGTGTGTCAAAGTCAACAATCAAGAGAAGACTTCACCAGAGTGAATACAGAGGGTTCACCACAAGATGTAAACCATTGGGGAGCCTCAAAAACAGGAAGGCCAGATTAGAGTTTGCCAAACGACATCTAAAAAAGCCTTCACAGTTCTGGAACAACATCCTATGGACAGATGAGACCAAGATCAACTTGTACCAGTGTGATGGGAAGGGAAGAGTATGGCGAAGGAAAGGAACTGCTCATGATCCTAAGCATACCACCTAATCAGTGAAGCATTGTGGTGGTAGTGTCTTGGCGTGCGCATGTATGGCTGCCAATGGAAATGGCTCGCTTGTATTTATTGATGATGTGACTGCTGACAAAAGCAGCAGGATAAATTCTGAAGTGTTTCGGGCAATATTATCTGCTCATATTCAGCCAAATGCTTCAGAACTTCAGGACTGCGCTTCACAGTGCAGATGGACAATGACCCAAAGCATACCGCACAAGCAACCAAAGAGTTTAAGGGAAAGAAGTGGAATCTTATGCAATGGCCAAGTCAATCACCTGACCTAATTCCGATTGAGCATGCATTTCACTTGGTGAAGACAAAACTGAATGGAAAAATGCCCCAAAAACGAGCAGGAACTGAAGACCGTTACAGTAGAGGCCTGGCTGAGCATCACCAGGGATAAAACCCAGCGTTTGGTGATGTCTATGCGTTCCAGACTTCAGGCTGTAATTGACTGCAAAGGATTTGCAACCAAGTATTAAAAAGTGAAAGTTTGATTTATGATTATTCTGTCCCATTACTTTTGGTTCCTTAACAAGTGGGAGGCACATATGCAAACTGTTGTAATTCCTACACTGTTCACCTGATTTGGATGTAAATACCCTCAAATTAAAGCCGACAGTCTGCAGTTAAAGCACATCTTGTTCGTTTCATTTCAAATCCATTGAGGTGGTGTATAGAGCCAAAAATGTTACAATTGTGTAGATGTCCCAATATTTATGGACCTGACTGTATATAGGGGGGCATAACTAACATATAGGGGGGCACCTGGCTACATAACTATCTTCGCTGGCCCCAGAGAAAATGAATGGAGGACGGCTTCGCATGCGCAGTGCACCCTCCCTCAACTTCAGGGCTCGATTCTCGATATAGGTGCGGTCCCAGCACCTATAAGACAATAGGGGCACATCCTAGCGATATGCCCCCATTGTCTGTAATGGGACAACCCCTTTAAAGGATAACTGAAATTTTCCCCTCACCCACGACAGCACCACGAGAGAGAGGATCCGTCCACAAAGACAGGACACCTGTAGTTCAAAAAGGCGGAGCCTCCTCTCCACTTCAGTATGGTTTCCTGTCTTTGGAGGGGAAGCCTTTGGTTCGTCTTCTCTCCCCATTTTTGCCCTTGTTCCCTGCGGTCCCTGTTTTTTATTCGCGGCATAGGGGTGCACGGTGGGTCCGGCAGAGGTGAGATGGTTGGGAGCTCCTGAGCGCTGAAGGGTATGATGGTTCTGTGCGATTTAAAGCACTAGTAAGCATCGCGGGCACATCTGGGTGAACTTAAAAGCAGTACGAAGATCGATTAACCCGGAGGGGATGAGCTTCAGCTCCACTCTATGGTAAGATTCCAGAAGGAGGCCTGGAGCGCACATGGCATTGTGACGCATTACGTGACGTCGGGGGACGTACAGATAAAGCACAGATCCCGGAAGTGTGTTGCTGGCAGTTAAAGTCACTGAATTCAGTGTTACAGCAGCGTTCCTGGCAGAGTGACACCGTTTTGGAATAGGAGCGCAATAATTGTCTGGCAGCCACTATGGAGGAAGAAAGAAAGGACACAGAAGTTCCAGTGTCCACTCTGGCCTTGGGAAAGCCTAAAAAAAAGCTGTGGTTAAAAGGCGAAATAGAGAATGTGCTACATGCAAATGTTCACTAGCATCTGATTATGAGAAGAAGCTATGCCAGACCTGCATTGATAAAACTGAGGCGGAGGAGTCGCCATCATTTTACAAGTGTGCAGTCACTGGTCAGATCCGAACTTGACTCGTCCCTGGCATCTAAATAGATCAGTTCTACTAAGGAGCACAGGCATAGGAAAATGGAGATGCGATTTAATGTGGTTCCCTCAGATTCAGAAGAGGGGGAAGATTTACAATCTTTGGAAAATCCTTGTTCGGAAGATTCATCTTTCTCTTCTGAAAATGAAGAAAAAGAGATAGGGAAGCCTTTCTTTCCAGTTGAAGATGTAGATCGTTTATTAAAAGCAGTTAAATCAACTATAGGAATAGAAGATTCTAAGGAACTGAGATCAGTGCAGGATATAATGTTTGGTGGCCTTGAAACAAGGGGGGGGGGTTTCTTTAACAAATCTTTTAGAGACGAGAAAAAAATCAAGTCAACAATGACGCCAGGTACCTTGTGAGAGGAAAATTTAAGAATTTTCTTCCTGCATGGAAACTAATTTCCAGAAGCCCTTGGATCTTGGACACCTTGAGTCAGGGTCTAAAACTGGAATTCTGCTTTCTTTCCCCATCAAGATTCGTAATAACAAAATACACCGGGTTAGAGGGAAAGACTATAGTGTCAGAAGTGTTGTCCCTAAAGTAGAAAAATGTATTGGTTCCAGTACCAAAGTGTCAGGAAGGAGAAGGGTTTTACTCCCCTTTTCTTTGTAAAAAAAAAACCTGATGGTTCTTTCAGAACCATCATAAATTTCAAAAAGTTAAATTGGTTCTTGTTGGTAAAAAAAAAATCAGGATGGAGACCTTAAAGTCAGTGATAAATCTTCTTTTTCCATGGCAGTGTTAGACTTTAAAAGATGCTTATTTTCATGTACCTATACATCAGAAGTATTTAAGAATAGCAGTGGAGATATCAACCACATGCAATTCCAGGCCTTTCACTTCAGGTTGTCTATGGCCCCCAGAATTTTCATTAAAGTGGGGGCAGAAATGTCAGCTCACATTAAAGAAAAAGACATACTCTTTATCCCATACTTAGATGATTTCTTAATTGTAGCAGAGACCAAAGAGGCATGCAGCAGGGCAGTACAAGAGGTGATCAGAATTCTGGAGAAATTGGGTTGGATCTTGAACAGGAAAAAATCAAAACCAAATCCCCTTCAGCGTCAACAGTTCCTGGGTCTAATTCTAGACTCCAGATGGCAGATGTGTTTTTTACCGGAAGAAAAAAATCTTGAACATAAAGATACAGACCTTGATCAGATGTCCGAAAATTTTCTTAAGGGCAGGAATGCCAATCCTGGGAAGCCTAACCTCATGTATCCCTGCAGTCATCTGGGCATAATTTCATTCAAGGGACCTTCAATGGGAGCTATTGACAGCGTGGCAAAAAGGGAAACAACCTTTAGAATTAAAGATGAAGATCTCAGCCAAGACGTTACTCAACCTGAGATGGTGGTTGAATATGGCCAAGTTGAGTCAAGGAATACCATGGATAGTGAACGACCTACTTGACGACCGATGCAAGTCCTTGGATCTGGGGCACTCATATTCAAAACCTATCCTTTCAGGGATTATGGAAGGAAGATCTGGGATTTGTATCCTCCAATATGAAGGAGTTGATGGCGGTAAAATTTGCAATTCTGCAGGTTCTTCCATTTATTTCAGGCAGGAACTTGAGAATAATGTCAGACAACAGTACTGTTCTGCCTCTCCAATCTAAGCATTGAAAGTGTGATCTCTGTAACTTACAGTTCTGCTGAGATAGCGGTAACCATCAATCTTAGGTGAATTGGCTCGATCCAAAAGACAGTGACTCGATCAAAAAGACACCTTGTAGATCGTGAAGAAGTTTATTCCAAACTGTGCAGATCATACACCGATGAACAAATGGATAGGTCAAAAAATCATGCTGTGAGCAGCTAACAGAGCAAGTAGCTGAGATGAGGGGTGAAGCCAGAATGAATAAGAGGGGAGGAGACGAGAGAGAGCAGAAGCTAGGGGAAGAGAGAAGGGACACACATAATGAAAAGGCAAACCATGCATGTGTAACATAAGTACAGTGGTATCTTATGTAAATAAACAGGGAGGTACCAAATGCCGAAGTTTGATGTCATTGCTGGCCGACATTTTTCAGATAGTAGAACGAAACTGCAAGTCTATCTCGGCAGTCCACATAAAAGTGTTGGAGAATGTATAGGCAGATTTCCTAACCCCCCACTTAATCTCACAGGGAGAATGGAGCCTGAACCCAAGGATATTCAGAAAAATGACAGACAATTGGGGTCTTCCATGTGTAGTCCTTTTCACTAAGATTCTAAACAGGAAAGTGAGCAAAATTTTTCCGCCGTCTCCGGAGGGATCCCCTTGTGGTCTAGATGCCTTTCTCCACAGGTGGAATTTTCCACTAGCTTATGCCTTCCCTCCCTTCCCCTTGATTCCATGAGTTTTGAAAAAGATAAGGGAGGACCGAGCTAGGGTCATTCTAATTGCTCCATTTTGGCCCAAGAGACCACGGTTCACTTGGCTAACGAGATTGTCGGTAACAGATCCATGGGTTCTCCTAACAACCAACGATCTTCTTTCTCAGGGGCCGGTGTTTCACCCCTCAGGTAGACAGTCTGCATCTGACGGCCTGGAACTTGAAAGGCAGCTTCTAGCTAGAAGAGATTTTTCTGATGAGTTAATAAATACCCTCTTAAAGAGTAGGAATTTACGGTTTCCATCTATGCTAGAGTCTGGGAAAAAAAAGATCATTCGCAGGGTTACTCTTTTCAGACCTTCCATGTCAGGCACCAATTACTAAAATCTTGGAGTTCCTTCAGAGGGGTTTGCAGATAGGGTTGTCCCCCAACACCTTAAGATTTCAGTCTTCGGCTCTATCAGCTCTCTTTAATGAACACATTTCAACAAACACATGGGTCATATGTTTCTTTAAATCAGTCACTAAAAGAGTAGCTCCTTGGGACTTGAATCTTGTCCTAAATACCCTAACAAAAAAAAAACCTTTGAACCTATGGAGCAAATTCCGATTAGGATACTATCTCTTAAATTGTGTCTCTTGATGGCGCTTACTACAGCCCGTAGAATTATTGAGCTTCAGGCGATCTTTATTAATGCTCCTTATACTACCATCCTAGATGATAGGGTAGTTATCCGACCTGACCCTGCATTTATTCCAAAAGTAGCAACCATATTTCATAGGTCTCAGGAAATTATCCTTCCATCTTTCTTTGCGAATCCAACATCTGAGGAGGAAAAGGCTTTCCATTGTCTAGATGTTAGGAGATGTTTACTTCATTACCTTTCTAGGACTAAAGATTGGAGAAAGTCCTCCTCCATGTTTATTATTTTTCAGGGAAAGAATGAAGGTCAGCAAGCATCTAAAAAAAACCTTGGCAAGATTGATCACTTCCGTGGTATCCCTGGCCTATTCATCTTCAGGAAGTAAACCTCCAGAAGGCCTTCACACTCACTTTACGAGGACAATCTCTACCTCTTGGGCGGAGAAAGCTGTGGCTACTATTGAGGATATTTGTAAAGCAGCAGTCTGGTCTTCACCTTCTACCTTTTTAAATCACTATCGTCTGCAGTTGAATTCTCCTTTTGATTTATCTTTTGGTTCAAAGGTGCTTTCAGCTATTATCCCACCCTAGAAGTTCCTTGGTTTTCGCTCTCTTGGTGCTGTCGTGGGTGAGGGGAAAAATTAAGGTTACTCTTATCGGTAATTGGATTTTCCTGAACCCATGACAGCACTCATATTTACCTCCCTTTTCTTGGTGATTGGGTGACTATTCACGGGTGTTGCAGCAAAAAATAAAAAAATAAAAAATAAAAGAGAAGACATATATTTTCATGATACTAACCTTATGGGGCGGAGTTTCTCAAATCCTCGGAAAAGACATACTGAAGTGGGAGAGGAGTCTATTCCTTTTTGTACTACAGGTTTCCTGTCTTTGGAGGCGGATCCTCTCTCTCGTGGTGCTGTCGTGGGTTCAGGAAAATCCAATTACCGGTAAGAGTAATATTCATTATTTTCATAAAAAAATCTATTTTAGCATATGTTACTGCTGCAGCAGCATTATGCATAAAGCAATCTTTAGTTTCTTCACTTACCACTGTTTTCCTTGAGTTTTCCCTTAGTTACAGCTGTTTTGAATCTTACATTATGAGGATCTTCTCAAGATGGCTCCTCTGCTAGTTCTCAGAGGCCAAAACTGCATTCCCTCAGCTTCCTGCCAGCCAACCAGATTGGATTACTGAGAGACACGCCTCCTCAATCTAAAGCCTAATGCAGGCATGCAGTGTGAAGGACCGCCCCTCTGTCTTCCTAGCCGGCGACAAATGAGCCATAGCAACGGTCTTTTAAGGGAGCAGTGGAAAGGGACAGGGGACATTAATGAAAGCTGTTATTTTAAGGTAATTACAGATTTTTTGACGATCATTGACAGACTTACTCAGGTATACATGCCTAGCTCTAATAAACTAGCAAATAAAAAATATATGACCATTATCCTTTAAGTGATTGGCCTTTTAAGGATTGCAGTGGGGATAGTTTTAACCCATTCTGTGTCACATATAAAAGAATACTGGTTTGAAACCTCCTTAAAAAAAACTCCTTCATGGGTTTGTATACGTTCATACTTACCTGATCCCCAGTGCTGGGTCCTGGCTCGTTTGCTCCACAGCCCCCTGTTACAGCCAATAACTGACCACTGCTTCCCTTGCATTATGTTTAATGGTCATGTGATGCAAGGGGAGCAGATCTCCACCGTGGCCAGTGGTTGGCTGCAGCAGTATCAAGATAAAAGTTTTCATGGAGAAACCCAAGACGAGCAGCGGAGGCCTGGAAGCGAATGAGCCAAGACCCAGCACCTAGGGATCATGCAAGCATGATCAGCAATGTGAATCTGGCTAGTCTGAGAGTTCATAGAAATTAGTGCATAAACCCTATAACTGTGTGGGCTGTAGCCTAGGAAACCTCATGCGCCTAAGCATCCCAGTTTTTTTAATTTTATTGTAACACTACAGTAGCCATGTGGGTGAGAGTAGGCGGGGGCTTAAATAGAGGAACAGTGAGGGGGTGTAATGAAGGACGGTGAGCATCAAGATTGATGGGGTTAGAAGAATGAATAAAAAGGAGAGACAAATGGGCAACTACACAAAGTAAGACATGTTTTTATTTATTTTTTATAATTATACCATAATTATATGTACCGTATTTTTCGTCCTATAAGACGCACTTTTTTCCCCCAAAAGTGGGGGTAAAATAGCAGTGTGTCTTATGGGGCGAATGCTGCATTTTGCCGAATTTTCAATGATACATCCGCCACGATGTCGCGCAGCGGGTGTATCAGCTGTGAGGGAGCAGGGGCTGGGGGTCGGCATCTGCTTTTATAATGACAGCGGGGCCCGTGCAGTGACTGTATTCTACTACACGGGCCCCGCTCACTGTATAATCGTATCTGTAATAGTTAATTGTTATGTATATAATCGGGTAATCAGCGCCTGTATACTTACAACTACAAGCGCTCGGTAGCAGAGAGGAGGGCGGAGGGAGGACGGGCGCTGGCAGCGTAAGTCACCACGTCACGCGACTGCGCCGCCCACTTTATGAATGAAGCAGGCGGCGTGGGCGAATGACTTATGGGGGATCTGTGGGCGACACTTATGGGGGATCTCTGGGCGACACTTATTGGGGATCTGTGGGCGACACTTATTGGGGATCTGTGGGCGACACTTATTGGGGATCTGTGGGCGACACTTATGGGGATCTGTGGGCGACACTTATGGGGGATCTGTGGGTGGCTCCTATTGGGGTCTCTGGAAGGCACTGTTATGGGGATCTGTGTATGACAGTTATGGGGGGGGGATCTGTGGATGACACATATATAGCATGTTATGCTATGTGTCATCCACAGATCCCCTCCATAACAGTGTCCCTGTACACTGCGTGCAGAATTATTAGGCAAATGAGTATTTTGACCACATCATCCTCTTTATGCATGTTGTCTTACTCCAAGCTGTATAGGCTCGAAAGCCTACTACCAATTAAGCATATTAGGTGATGTGCATCTCTGTAATGAGAAGGGGTGTGGTCTAATGACATCAACACCCTATATTAGGTGTGCATAATTATTAGGCAACTTCCTTTCCTTTGGCAAAATGGGTCAAAAGAAGGACTTGACAGGCTCAGAAAAGTCAAAAATAGTGAGATATCTTGCAGAGGGATGCAGCACTCTTAAAATTGCAAAGCTTCTGAAGCGTGATCATCGAACAATCAAGCGTTTCATTCAAAATAGTCAACAGGGTCGCAAGAAGCGTGTGGAAAAACCAAGGCGCAAAATAACTGCCCATGAACGGAGAAAAGTCAAGCGTGCAGCTGCCAAGATGCCACTTGCCACCAGTTTGGCCATATTTCAGAGCTGCAACATCACTGGAGTGCCCAAAAGCACAAGGTGTGCAATACTCAGAGACATGGCCAAGGTAAGAAAGGCTGAAAGACGACCACCACTGAACAAGACACACAAGCTGAAACGTCAAGACTGGGCCAAGAAATATCTCAAGACTGATTTTTCTAAGGTTTTATGGACTGATGAAATGAGAGTGAGTCTTGATGGGCCAGATGGATGGGCCCGTGGCTGGATTGGTAAAGGGCAGAGAGCTCCAGTCCGACTCAGACGCCAGCAAGGTGGAGGTGGAGTACTGGTTTGGGCTGGTATCATCAAAGATGAGCTTGTGGGGCCTTTTCGGGTTGAGGATGGAGTCAAGCTCAACTCCCAGTCCTACTGCCAGTTTCTGGAAGACACCTTCTTCAAGCAGTGGTACAGGAAGAAGTCTGCATCCTTCAAGAAAAACATGATTTTCATGCAGGACAATGCTCCATCACACGCGTCCAAGTACTCCACAGCGTGGCTGGCAAGAAAGGGTATAAAAGAAGAAAATCTAATGACATGGCCGCCTTGTTCACCTGATCTGAACCCCATTGAGAACCTGTGGTCCATCATCAAATGTGAGATTTACAAGGAGGGAAAACAGTACACCTCTCTGAACAGTGTCTGGGAGGCTGTGGTTGCTGCTGCACGCAATGTTGATGGCGAACAGATCAAAACACTGACAGAATCCATGGATGGCAGGCTTTTGAGTGTCCTTGCAAAGAAAGGTGGCTATATTGGTCACTGATTTGTTTTTGTTTTGTTTTTGAATGTCAGAAATGTATATTTGTGAATGTTGAGATGTTATATTGGTTTCACTGGTAAAAATAAATAATTGAAATGGGTATATATTTGTTTTTTGTTAAGTTGCCTAATAATTATGCACAGTAATAGTCACCTGCACACACAGATATCCCCCTAAAATAGCTAAAACTAAAAACAAACTAAAAACTACTTCCAAAAATATTCAGCTTTGATATTAATGAGTTTTTTGGGTTCATTGAGAACATGGTTGTTGTTCAATAATAAAATTAATCCTCAAAAATACAACTTGCCTAATAATTCTGCACTCCCTGTAGTGAATGACCTTCAATACAGGGGGTGGGGGCCGACATCTGCCTTTATAATGACAGCGGGGCCCGTGCAGTGACTGTATTCTACTACACAGGCCCCGCTCACTGTATAATCTTATCTGTAATTAATTGTTATGTATATAATCGGGTAATCAGCGCCTGTATACTTACAACTACAAGCGCTCGGTAGCAGAGAGGAGGGACTGAGGCAGGCCGGGAGGACGGGCGCTGGCAGCGTGAGTCACCACGTCACGCGACTGCGCCGCCCACTTTATGAATGAAGCAGGCGGCGTGGGCGCATGACGTAGTGACTCACGCTGCCAGTGTGGTATTTTAAATTTGGCGACTAAAAATGTAATTTGGCTTCTAAATTTTTCAGGTTAGGAGCCAATGGCTCCTTGATATTTTTTATTTTTTTGTCTGGAGCACTGTATTGATGACCTATCTTGAATATATATGGAAGCACAACCCCTTCAGGACCAGGCCATTTTCCAATTTTTACTTTTGGCCTTCCCGGAGCCATAACTTTTAATTTTCCATTCAAATAGCTGTATGAGGGCTTGTTTTTTTTTTTTGGTTTTTTTTGCAGGACAAATAGTATTTTCTATTGACACCATCTACTTGAATTTGATGTGGTGTAAAGCTGTAAAATCCTCATGGGGTGTATGGTAAAAAAGAAACAAATACATCTGCCACAGTGTAATTACAGTAATACCATGTTTGCAATTTTTTCCTTTTAATACTGAAAAAGATAATTTCAAAAAAATATATTATTTTCTTTGCATCTCCATATTTTGATCCCCATTTCTGTTTTAGAATTATGTCTACGTTGATGGCTGAGGGCTTATTTTTTGCGTTGTGATCTGTAGTTTTATTATTTATCTCACTTCGGAGTGTGTGGGTGTTTTTTGATCCCTTTTTTTTTTTTTTTTTTTTTTTAACGAAGCAATGAAAAAAAGTCAAATTTTGGCCTTTTTTTTTTTTTTTTTTTTTTCTGTTATACCGTCCACCCTATGAAATACATATTTTAATAGTTATAGATTTTTTTTTTTTTTAAGTGGCAGTACCAAAGATAATTTTTATATTTTTACTTTTATATTTATTTTTATCTTTATTTTGGAGAAAGAGGGATGATTTTAATTTTAATATTTTAAAAAGCACTCCTTTTTAAAAGCCTTCCTAAGGGATCTGAACATGCTATCTTTAGATTGCTTCTCCTATAGACTGCTGTGAATTAGGCTACTTTCACACTGGTGTTTCTGGGTCCGCTTGTGAGATCCATTCCAGGGCTCTCATAAGTGGCCCAAAACGGATCTGTTGAGCCCCAATGCATTCGGAATGGATAAGGATCCGTTCTGAATGTATCATTTTGTGCTCCGTTGCATCTGTAATCTGCTAGGTTAGCGGTCACCAAAACGCTGCTTGACGAAACGGAGCCTAACTGATCCATCCGAACACACAATTGAAGTCAATGGAGACGGATCCGTCTGTGATGGCTCCATCCGAGGCCGATCCGTTTCCATTGATGGGTCAGCGGTAGGGATGATGGCAATTTTGGGCGTGAAATACGCACGTTGGTTTGGTCAGTGAATAGGGGCACGATTATTGCACGTGTGGGGTTGGGCAAATATGGTAGTGATTGGGGGAAGAATGACAACAGGTGTGGCCGAGCGCAGGGGTGTGATTATTTGTGCGGATATTGAAAAGGGGGCTGATTATTGCAAGTTTATGGGTTGGGGGGGGGCCAGTTTAGATGGCTCCGACTTTTGGTTGATGGCAATTGGGGGCGTGACCAACGCACTTTGCCTAGGTCATTAAATAGTGTCCAGATTATTGCAAGTGTGGGGTGGGTCAAATATGGCAAAGAATGGGGGCAGATTGATGAAAGGTGTCAGTGATCGCAGGGGGGGCGGAAGAGCCACTGATTTGTTGCACGATTCATGTGGGCAGATTATGGCAGCGGATAAGTTCAGTTTAGGATAAGGGGGGCAGATGGCAATGGTGTGTTTGTTGGCATTTGGGCAGTTTATGGTATGGGTGGGGACTGGATGGCACTTGTAGTGGTGCAGATGGTACAGGTGGAGGCAGATGGCAATGCAATGAGGGTGGGCAGACGGCACAGAGTTTGGTAATCAAAAACAATGTATGTTTATTAGAATATTTTTCCTTTTTTTAGCATCTACAAGTCAAAAAATTGTGACCTCAGTTGAAAAATTATCCAAAAGTAAGTAACAAAAATTTGGGATATCTATGTCAATTATGTTGTTTCTCATGTTAAAATATACTTTTGTATTATATCTCTACAGATGTCAGAATCAGAACAAGGTGTAAGACAAAGGCCTCCAAGAAGACGTCGCAGAATTCAAGAACCGGTACTTACCGGTTCTTGAATTCTGCAACGCCTTCTTGGAGGCAACAACTATACGCAACAATAGTTTTTTATTTTCGAATAACATTCTTTTTATTAAATATTATTTCAAATTTTTCTAGTCTTCATCATCGACCAGCTTTGCTGCCACGGCAGCACCATCACCTGCTGGGGCCCGGTCATCACGGGCCTCTAAGTCACCGAGGGGAGGTGGAGAATAGGATTGACCAGGACCGGCAGCAAGTAAGTATATTTCTCTATATCTATATTATACAAAAATGTTTGTTTTAACCATTTTTTTATATTGTTTATTAGGAACCTTCTACTAGATCCACCAGGCAGGATCCCCCAGTCCCCTCCAGAGTCTGTGGGAAAGGCCGTGGCGGTCGGGGACGTGTAAGTATCAAAGACTTTGTTTCTTAATAGAATTGTTCATTTGTACATTCTGTAATGTATATTTTTCTTCCAGGTTTCCAGAGTCTCCACCGGGGAAGATAGGGAGTTCGTTGTCCCTCGTATAGACAATGAACTCTTTATCCAGCTGGTGGAGGCGCGTCCCGGATTATGGGACCACACTGACCGCCACCATGCAGACCATCACCTGACCCAGCGGCTCTGCAGGGAGATATTTGAATGTTTGTTCAGTGGCTGGGAGGATCTCAGTGCGGCGGATCAGAAAGAATGTGGTAAGTACAGCACTGATTCGTGTATAATGTAAACCTAAGTCCACGATAATCGTAAATTAACCAATTTTTTTTTTCCACAGTGGACAAGGTTACCACTCGGTGGTGATCAATGCGGGACCGCTTCAAGAGGGACTACAACAAGGAAGTTCAGGCTCCAAATGGTTCCGGAGCAACCTCAGGGTCGACATATGTCTACAGTGCAGCCTTGGGGTTCTTACGTAGAACGCTGGCACTTAGAAGGTAATTTAAAAAATAAAAAAAATTATATTTTAAAATGATTTGTCTTTTATCACCCTCTGTCTGCAAAGGGTTGTGTGAGACAAAGGAAGGTTTGACACCTTTCTCTCATGCAGCCCCCTACATTATGAAGTAGACAATGTCATATACTGTAAGTATTAATACAAGGCCTTATTTTTTTTCTCTCCACAGAACTGCCAGCAGCACTCGGGTGCCTGAACCATCTCTTGAAGCGGCCGGCCGCTACCACCAGCCCTCCTGTCCCTCATACGCCTGTTCGGGTCAATCCAGATCCCCTACCGGGTACCTCTTTTCAGCATACGCTCTCACATTGGAGACAAAATATGAGAGCTACGCTGAATAGCAGGAGATCAGGTAGGAGCCATCGGGAGAACTATGGGGACCTTGTAGAGATTGTTTCCGATGCTCTAGAAGGTTTTGCAGATGAGATGCGTCGAGCGTTGGATGACTTGGCACGCTGAGTGGAGGGGGCAGAGTCGGTGCCTCAACTCTCTGCAAACGAACATTACCTGCTAACCTATGTCCCCCGAATGGACCAAATGACTCCTAAACAGGTGCATGAGTTAAAGAATTGGATGGAGAACGAGTCGTGGGAAATTATGCACCGCCCCCCATCCACCACCTACCCCCCATTCCACTCTTTTCAACATGCCCCCATCCGCCAACCTTCCCATTTCCACCATCCGTCCCTTTCCCAACCGCCCGAGCATGTGTACAATCTGCCTTCTTATTCTTCCACACTTTCTCCTCCTCACTATTATGCTCCAACCTCTTTCCCTACTCCTTCTTCTACACATGCTCGTGGACAATCCATTTCCGACCCTTCCACTCTCCACACCCCCAGAATTCATCCTGCATCTTTTCCTGCGGCCCGTCGTTTTCATTCCTCAACAGAAGATGGGGGCTACTGCTGCCGGTTCGCATAGGTCCACCCCTCAACGCTCCACCTCCCCTCACCGTTTTTCAAATTTATAGTTTTTTATTATATTTATTTTGTTTATTAAAATTACATTATTTTTCATTATGTTAAATATAAATATGTTTAATTAAAATTACTGTGTGTGATTGTTTTATTTCTATCTCAACAACTGTGTCCACTACAGCTGTGGGGAAAGTAAAATTCCTATGAAAAATATAATTATAGTTTCTTGATAAAAAAAAAAAAGGTTTATAGAATTTTTTTTTTCCCACGTCTGTAGTACCAAAGGTAGAAAAATATTTGAGAGCACGATCAATAACGGGCTTTCTAAAAGCTCCTTACTGATCAGATTCTAGCTGATTGGCTCATGAACAAGCAAAAGCATGTTCATCAGCCAATCTGGTTCAAATCTACATGAACCCTTGTGGGACTCACGGTACATGTGAATAAGCCTCCTCAATAATTGAATTTACTAGAGTAAAAATATTTATATTTTGCTCTTTAGCAAAGATGAAGCTGGCACAGAAATTATCGCCATTACCACTAGGGACAGGAAATGAACATAATGCTGTCAGTTTTTGACCAGGTTCAGAGCCAAATATGGAACTGCGCCCAGCCAAAGAACTCAGCAGTTCAAGCTGGAATGCTCTCCCTTGACATGCGTTGGATCACGCATAGAAAGGGCTGACAATAACACACTGCTTGGCGGAGAATTCCTACAAATAGTGTGTTTGAGGATTTTATTGCACAAAAATAGTAAAACGTAAAAAAAAAAAACTATGTATTTGGTATCGCTGTAATCATACTGACCGAGGGAATAAAGGTATCATGTTATTTATGCTGAAAAATTAACGCTGCAAAATTTATAACGTAAAAACTCAGTGGCAGTATTACTGTTTTTTCCCCCATCTCCCTCCCAGCAAGAGTCAATAAAAGTTAATTAAAAGGTTATGTGTACCCTAAAATGGCACCATTAAAAACTTGTCCAACAAAAACAGACCCTCATACAGTTACATAGATAGAAAAATAAAAAAGTTATAGCTCTTCGAAAGCAATGATGAAAAACGCTGTGTGCTATCAGCATCCATAACTCCATTCCACTGCCCCGTAAAAAAAAAAATAGAACGTGTCCTATTCTTGTCCGTATCACTGACAAGGATAGGACTGGTCTGTTGAAGGCCAGACTTTCCGTTCCACAAAATGCAGAACGCACACAGCCGGTATCCGCGATTTGCGGACCGTGCAAAATGGTACGGCCATGTGCATGAGACCTCACAGGCAGAATTACAATTACCGATAACAACTGTATATATATATATATATATATATATATATATATATATAGATACCATGGGATCCACCATTTACAGTAGATGATATCACATCTTATTAGCTCACTCCTGACCTCTGCACAGGTCACAGAGCATGACTAGAACACTCTCCGGTAGAAGTCAATGAGGTCCCCTCCTTTGTGTCTATGGCCCCTGGTGGCTTCTGTAAATCATATCTCTCATCATAATGCTGTTAATAACAGCTCAGGCAAGATGGCAGCCCCCACAATCATGTTCAGCAAATAGAATGGAAAAAAAAATCTGCAATCAGGAAATAAAAACAGGATATGTGTCGCTAGCTGGTTTTAACTAGCAGAAAAAATAATTCGTTACACCTTCCTTTTAAAATTAGTTTTGGAAATTTACTTGGAAGTTAGAAAAATTGATTCTAAATTCCAAGCCTTATAATGTCTTTAAAAAGATAAAATCCTATTTACAAAATTATGCTAACATAAAGTTGACATCTGTCTGGATACTGACCTTGTGCCGCTTATCCTGGTCCTGTTTCTCCAATTCACATGTACTTTGCCTGCCTAACCTCAGCTTCTTTCTAACTATGTGTATTGCCTGATCCCTTCGTGCTTTGCACTGCTGACCCTGACCTTGTGGGTCAGCTGCCATCTACACGTGGACCAGTAAAGACTGGATCTTTGTACACAGGTTAAAGGTTCCACAACTATTGTCTGTAACAACTGTCTTAAAAGCAGATCATGCTTGGTTTTCCTTCATTTGAGGGATATCTGGCTTTCACTGTGTTGAAGACCCATAACTGGGGTTATTTTGTATCTACTGTTTCCCAGGGAGCTTTGCACTTTGGATTGCTGTGTTGAGACTCTTAAATGAGGCTCCACAGTGTTTTTTGTAGCTGGTCTCCCTAAGATTAGCTATGGTTTTGTTTGAGTAGTCTCCAAGGCATTGCACCCGGTTAGCCAGAACCTTACTCCACACGGATGAGGGGCAACACCCTGAAACAGCTGTCTGTGGATGGAGGATGGATAACTGGTCTTCCCCTGTCACATCCTTAAGACTTGTAAAAGAGCTGGATCTGGTGATCTCTATAATGGGGACACCCCTTTGCTTGGTTTTCCCTCCTTTGAGGGATATCTGGCTTTAACTCTGTTCAAGATCTATAACTGGGGCTCCACGGTTATTTTGCATTTTAACCCTTTAGTGACCAGCCTGTTTTGGGCCTTGCTGACCAAGCGTTTTTCTTCCTTTTTTCATCATTTCGTTCTAAGAGCTATAACTTTTTTATTTTTCCGTCTATATAGCTTTATGAGGGGTTTTTTTTTGCGGGACAAGTTGTAGTTTTTAATGGCGCCATTTTGGGGTACACATAACTTTCTAATTTAACTTTTATTAACACTTTCTGGGAGAAATGGAAAAAACAGCAATACTGCCACTGCAATTTTACATTATAAATTTTATGGCGTTCATTTTTCGTATAAATAACATAATATCTTCTCTGGGTCAGTACGATTACAGTGATAATAAATACAGATCGTTTTTTTAGGTCTTAATACTTTTTTGCAATAAAAACACTTTTTTAAAAAGAAAAAAGGTTTTTATATTGTCGCTTCCCACGGCTTGATTGTGGGATAGCTGCACCCAGCTTTTCCAGAGTCTGATACTGTCCACACCCCTCATTTTTCCTACTCATTCCCTGGTATGTCTGCATTGAACCTAACTGCTGCACCCAGCTTTTCCAGAGTCTGATATTGTCCACACCGCTCATCTTTCCCTCTCATTCCCTGGTTTGTCTTCATTGAACTTTAATGTTTCTTTCCCTGCTGGATTTATTGAGTATTTGTTTACATTGACTATTTCACCCCTGTATCTGCTCCGCCCTTGATTAGGCCAAATGTAGCCCCCTCCCCTCTTGGTCACACCTGATTGAACACTGAGTGGTATAAATCTAAGTTCCTAGGTCTTCCAACCTTGTTCTTTCCAAATGTAACATCTTTCAAGTACAACTCTTTAATCCCTTAAGGACACATGACGTACCGGTACGGCATGTTTCCCGAGTCCTTAAGGACACATGACATACCGGTACGTCATGTGGTGTTCCGATCACCGGCGGGCAGGCACCTCGGCTAAATGTGCGGGGGGGTGACCCCCCCCCGTGTCGGGGATCGCCGCAAACTGCAGGTCAATTCGGTTTGCGGCTTTTTATGGTGCGGGCGGCGGCAGCAGCAATGCCATCGGGTCCCCATTGGGCTGTGGGGGGGACCCAATGGCATGGAAGGCAGCGCGATGCGTTCCTGAGGCATCTGCACTGCCTTCCGGTGAAGAGCCTGTGAGATCCAGCCCCCTGGATCTCACAGGCCCCGGAAGCTGTATGAGTAATACACACAGTCTTACTCATACAGCCAATGCATTCCAATACAGAAGTATTGGAATGCATTGTAAAGGAATATACCCCCAAAAGTCCCAAAGTGGGACAAAAAAAAAGTTGAAAAAATAAAGTTTTCCCCCAAAAAATTAAGTTTCAAGTAAAAATAAACAAGAACTTCATTTTCCCCAAATAAAGTAAAAAAAAAAAAAAAAGGTAAAATAGGGGGGTGGGAGAAAGTATACATATTAGGTATTGCCGCGTCCGTATAGACCGGCTCTATAAACATATCACATGACCTAACCCCTTAGATGAACACCGTAAAAAATAAATAAAAACTGTGCTAAATAAAAAAAAATTGTCACCTTACATCACAAAAAGTACAACAGCAAGCGATCAAAAAGGTGTTTGCCCACCAAAATAGTACCAATCTAACCGTCACCTCATCCCGCAAAAAATTAACCCCTACCTGAGACAATCGCCCAAAAAAAAACAAAAAACTATGGCTCAGAATATGGAGACACTAAAACATCATTTTTGTGTTTGAAAAAAGCTGTTATTGTGTAAAAAGTATACATATTTGGTATCACCGCGTTCGTATCGGCCGGCTCTATAAAAATATCACATGACCTAATCTCTCAGATGAACACCGTAAAAAATAAAAACTGTGCTAAATAAACCATTTTTTGTCACCTTACATCACAAAAAGTGTAATAGCAAGCGAGCAAAAAGTCATATGCACCCCAAAATAGTGCCAATCAAACCGTCATCTCATCCCGCAAAAAATGAGACCCTTCCTAAGATAATCGCCCAAAAACTGTAAAAACTATGGCTCTCAGAATATGGAGACACTAAAACATGATTTA
The DNA here is from genome assembly GCF_905171765.1 of Bufo bufo. Lineage (NCBI taxonomy): Eukaryota > Metazoa > Chordata > Amphibia > Anura > Bufonidae > Bufo > Bufo bufo. The sequence continues at coordinate 472,050,749 of NC_053390.1, forward strand.
TTTTTTTGTTTCAAAAATTATATTATTGTGTAAAACTTACATAAAAAAAAGTATACATATTCGGTATCGCCGCATCCGTGACAACCTGGTCTATAAAAATATCACATGATCTAACCTGTCAGATGAATGTTGTAAATAACAAAAAATAAAAACAGTGACAAAACAGCTATTTCTTGTTATCTTGCCTCACAAAAAGTGTAATATAGAGCAAACAAAAATCATATGTACCCTAAACTAGTACCAACAATACTGCCACCCTATCACGTAGTTTCTAAAATGGGGCCACTTTTTTGGAGTTTCTACTCTAGGGGTGCATCAGGGGGGCTTCAAATGGGACATGGTGTAAAAAAAAACAGTCCAGCAAAATCTGCCTTCCAAAAACCGTATGGCATTCCTTTCCTTCTGCACCCTGCCGTGTGCCCGTACAGCGGTTTACGACCACATATGGGGTGTTTCTGTAAACTACAGAATCAGGGCCATAAATATTGAGTTTGGTTTGGCTGTTAACCCTTGCTTTGTAACCGGAAAAAAAATATTAAAATGGAAAATCTGCCAAAAAAGTGAAATTTAGAAATTTTATCTCTATTTCCCATTAATTCTTGTGGAACACCTAAAGGGTTAACGACGTTTGTAAAATCAGTTTTGAATACCTTGAGCGGTGTAGTTTCTTAGATGGGGTCACCTTTATGGAGTTTCTACTCTAGGGGTGCATCAGGGGGCTTCAAATGGGACATGGTGTCAAAAAAAACAGTCCAGCAAAACCTGCCTTTCAAAAACCGTATGGCATTCCTTTCCTTCTGCGCCCTGCCGTGTGCCCGTACAGCGGTTTACGATGTGTTTCTGTAAACTGCAGAATCAGGGCCATAAATATTGAGTTTGGTTTGGCTGTTAACCCTTGCTTTGTAACTGGAAAAAAATTATTAAAATGGAAAATCTGCCAAAAAAGGGAAATTTTGAAATTGTATCTCTATTTTCCATTAATTCTTGTGGAACACCTAAAGGGTTAACAAAGTTTGTAAAATCAGTTTTGAATACCTTGAGGGGTGTAGTTTATAGAATGGGGTCATTTTTGGGTGGTTTCTATTATGTAAGCCTCGCAAAGTGACTTCAGACCTGAACTGGTCCCTAAAAATTGGGTCTTTGAAAATTTCAGAAAAATTTCAAGATTTGCTTCTAAACTTCTAAGCCTTGTAACATCCCCAAAAAATATTATATCATTCCCAAAATGATCCAAACATGAAGTAGACATATGGGAAATGTAAAGTAATAACTATTTTTGGAGGTATTACTATGTATTATAGAAGTAGAGAAATTGAAACTTAGAAATGTGCAAAAAAAAAAACCGATTTCATACATATGCAAATTAACCTGAGATGAGTCCTGTCCCTGACACATACTGAATTATACCAGATTTGAACCAGAAGGGGACCAAATGTACAGTATTTTCACCAAGCTGCTTGGCAATTTGCCCGTAGCCCTTTCCAGCCTTGTGGAGGTCCACAATTTTGTCTCTGATGTCTTTTGACAGCTCTTTGGTCTTGCCCATGGTAGTAGTTGGCGTCTGACTGACTGTGGGGTGGACAGGGGTCTTTAAAGGGCTCAGACAGGTGCTACGAAGTTAGATTAATAAGTGGAGTAGAGGTGAACTTTTTAAAGGCACAGTAACAGGTCTTTGAGAGCCATAATTCTTGCTGTTTCTCAGGTGTTCAAATATTTATGTTCAGCAGTGCAAGACAAATAAATTCTTTGAAAATCATACAATGTGATTTCCTGATTTTTTTTTAATTCTGTCTCTCAGAGTGGGAATGCACCTACAATGTGAATTTCAGACCCCTCCATGATTTCAAAGTGGGAGAACTTGCAAAATCGCAGGGTGTTCAAATATTTATTTTCCTCAATGTACATACATACATACAGTCCTGATCAAAAGTTTAAGACCACTTGAAAAATGGCAAAAAATCATATTTTACATTGTTGGATCTTAACAAGGTTCCAAGTAGAGCTTCAACATGCAACAAGAAGAAAACATTTTTTGAGCATTCAATTAATTGAAAATTACGATTAAACTGAAACAGGCTGTTTTTCAGCTGATCCAAATTTTAGGACCACATGCCTTTAAAAGGCCAAATCTGTGCAAAGATGTGGATTCATTGTCATTTTCTGTCAGGTAGTCACACGTTGTGATGGCAAAGGCAAAAAAACTCTCCCTTTTTGAACATGGTCGGGTTGTTGAACTGCATAAGCAGGGTCTCTCACAGCGCGCCATTGCTGCTGAGGTGGGACGCAGTAAGGCAGTCATTTGGAACTTCTTAAATGATCCTGAGGGTTATGGAACAAAAAAGTCAAGTGGAAGACCCAAATTATTTTTTATCAGTACTAAGCCGGAGGATCCAATTGGCTGTCCGTCAAGACACTGGACGATCCTCGACCCAAATTAAGGCCCTTACTGGTGCTGACTGCAGCCCCATAACCATCAGACGGCATCTGAGACTGAAGGGCTTCAAAAACAAAAAACGTCTTCAAAGACCTCGTCTCCTTAAACGCCACAGAACTGCTCGTTTGGACTTTGCAAGAGAGCACCAAACATGGGACATTCAAACGTGGAAGAAAGTTTTATTCTCTGATGAGAAAAAATTTAACCTTGATGGTTTCCAACTTTAATGGCATGTCAAGCAGATCCTACCTGAGATGTTTTCTAGGCGCCACAGTGGAGGGGGCGCCATAATGGTCTGGGGTGCTTTTTACTTCAGTGGAACAATGGAGCATCAGGAAGTGCAGGGGCGTCAAACGGCCGCTGGCTATGTCCAGATGTTGCAGAGAGCATTCCTCATGACTGAGGGCCCTCGTCTGTGTGGTAACGACTGGGTTTTTCAACAGGACAGCAGTACAGTACACAATGCCCGCAGGACAAGGGACTTCTTCCAGGAGAATAACATCACTCTTTTGGCCCATCCTGCGTGTTCCCCTGATCTAAATCCAATTGAGAACCTTTGGGGATAGATGGCAAGGGAAGTTTACAAAAATGGACAACAGTTCCAGACAGTAGATGGCCTTCGTGCGGCCGTCTTCACCACTTGGAGAAATGTTCCCACTCACCTCATGGAAACGCTTGCATCAAGCATGCTGAAACGAATTTTTGAAGTGATAAACAATAACGGCGGAGCTACTCATTACTGAGTTCATGTTTGTAAGTTGGATTTCTATTTTGGGGGGTTTCGTTTTTTTTTGGAGGTGTGGTCCTAAACTTTTGATCAGCTGAAAAACAGCCTGTTTCAGTTTATTCGTTGTTTTCAATAAATTGAATGCTCAAAAAATGTTTTGTCTCACTCCCATTTCTTCTTGTTGCATGTTGAAGCTCTACTTGGAACCTTGTTAAGATCCAGCCATGCTAAATATGATTTTTTGCCATTTTTCAAGTGGTCTTAAACTTTTGATCAGGACTGTATCTATTCATGTTTTTTTTTTTAAGCCTTCCACTTCATTAAACTACCAAGGAAAAATGAATAAGTAGAAAATATTTTTTTCTAATTTTCTGTTGTCTAAACTTAGTCCTATAGTCCGAAAAATACGGTGACTCTTAATAATGGTGTTAGTGACAAGGAACTGATCTGGTTAGATGCTATGAATTTTATACTGTGTAATCTGCCAGAAAATCTATGGATGTACATTAAATCGATTGATTGCCAAAAACCTCTTGCCATCATTTTGTAACTAAGGAAATAGAAATTCTACAAAGGATATCTAAAATACAGGGTGGGCCATTTATATGGATACACCTTAATAAAATGGGAATGGTTGGTGATATTAACTTCCTGTTTGTGGCACATTAGTATATGTGAGGGGGGAAACTTTTCAAGATGGGTGGTGACCATGGCGGACATTTTGAAGTCGGCCATTTTGAATCCAACTTTTGTTTTTTCAATAGGAAGAGGGTCATGTGACACATCAAACTTATTGGGAATTTCACAAGAAAAACAATGGTGTGCTTGGTTTTAAAGTAACTTTATTCTTTCATGAGTTATTTACAAGTTTCTGACCACTTATAAAATGTGTTCAATGTGCTGCCCATTGTGTTGGATTGTCAATGCAACCCTCTTCTCCCACTCTTCACACACTGATAGCAACACCGCAGGAGAAATGCTAGCACAGGCTTCCAGTATCCGTAGTTTCAGGTGCTGCACATCTCGTATCTTCACAGCATAGACAATTGCCTTCAGATGACCCCAAAGATAAAAGTCTAAGGGGGTCAGATCGGGAGACCTTGGGGGCCATTCAACTGGCCCACGACGACCAATCCACTTTCCAGGAAACTGTTCATCTAGGAATGCTCGGACCTGACACCCATAATGTGGTGGTGCACCATCTTGCTGGAAAATCTCAGGGAACGTGCCAGCTTCAGTGCATAAAGAGGGAAACACATCATCATGTAGCAATTTCGCATATCCAGTGGCCTTGAGGTTTCCATTGATAAAGAATGGCCCCACTATCTTTGTACCCCATATACCACACCATACCATCAATTTTTTTATTCCAACAGTCTTCTTTTGTATGCCTCAAAGCTACTTGAACAACATGTCCATTCTGAACTGTCCTCTCTCCTCACCTTCTGCTCCCTCTTTGACCGGCTACAATCTGGCTTCCGACCCCACCACTCGACTGAGACTGCCCTTACTAAAGTCACCAATGACCTACTAACAGCCAAAACCAAAAAACATTACTCTGTCCTCCTTCTCTTTGATCTGTCCTCTGCCTTTGACACCGTCATCCACTCCCTTCTGTTGCAAACTCTCTCATCTCTTGGCATCACTGACCTGGCCCTCTCCTGTATCACATCATACCTCACAGACCGGACGTTTAGAGTCTCCCACTCTCACACCACCTCCTTGTCTCATTCACTCTCTCTAGGACCCCTGCTCTTCTCTATCTACACTTTCGGCCTGGGACATCTAATAGAGTCCCATGGCTTTCAGTATCACTTTTATGCTGACGACACACAAATCTACCTCTCTGGTCCAGACATCACCACCTTATTATCCAGAATCCTACAATGCCTATCGTCCATATCATCCTTCTTCTCCTCTCGCTTTCTAAAACTTAACATGGATAAAACAGAATTTATCATCTTTTCCCCATCTTGCTCAACCCCCCCAACAGACCTATCTATCATGATCAATGGCTACACACTCTCCTCGGTCAACCATGTCCGCTGACTTGGAGTGACCTTGGATTCTGCCCTCTCCTTCCGACCGCACATCCAAGCCCTTTCCACCACCTGCTGCCTCCAACTCAAAACATCTCCCGCATCCGCGCTTTCCTCAACTTTCAATCTGCGAAAATGCTTGTACATGCCCTCATCATCTCCCGCCTAGACTACTGCAACATTCTCCTCTGTGGCCTTCCATCTAGCACTCTTGCACCCCTCCAATCTATCTTCCACTCTGCTGCCTGACTAATCCACCTCTCACCCTGTTACTCCTCTGCCAATGCCTTCATTGGCTCCCCATTGCCCAGCAAATTCAGTTCAAAATACTAACAAATACATACAAGGCTGTCCACAACCTGTCCCCTCCCTACATCTCTGAGCTACTTTCCCGATACATCCCCACACGCAATCTCCGATCCTCACATGACCTCCTTCTCTCCTCTTATCACCTTTTCCAACAATCGCCTCCAACATTTCTCCCCTGCATCCCCCACACTCTGGAACTCGCTACCCTAACATATCAGACTCTCGCCTACAGTGGAATCCTTCAAACGAAACCTAAAAATCCACCTCTATAGAAAAGCCTACAACCAGTGACCATGCTGCCTCTATACCGCCATCACCAGCTTCACCCTCACCTACTGTGTTTTTCTATACCATGTAGATTGTAAGCTCTCACGGACAGGGCCCTCTCTCCTTCTGTACCAGTTTGTAAATCGTCTTGTTTATGCTTAGTGCAATTGTCTGTATTATGTATGTATATCCCTTTTCATATGTACAGCGCTATGGAATGAATGGTGTTTTAATAATAATAAATGTGCATATGGCTTTGGAGTGCTTAAATTGCAGGAAATTGACCTCTGATTGTGTGATAAATGATTGTACCTTAGTAACATCCGGTATTTTTTGAGCAATTAGGCAGGTAGCTACATTAATATCTTGTAGTTGTAACCAGAATGATCTCATAATTACTTCGTCTTTCTTTTCTACATATGGGATTAAGTGTGACGCCAAGAGTAGTGAAGTACCTTTTGAAAGTTATGTTGGAGTGTTGAAGGGATTTCCATATTTTAACTGTGCCTTGTACCAGTGTATTAGAAAGGGCCTGGATATCTTTGTGATCTGGAAGCCACAGGATTTTTGAAAGGGCAGGTTCCAAGACCATTAAATCTGATCTGTGGCATGGGTCTGTCTGTGTGTGTGTTGGGGTTGGGGGGGGGGGGGGGGGGGGGGGGGGTGAGGTAGTCAGTTCAAGCCATCTTTGTAAGTGAAGTGCTGTGTAATTGTGTAATATTGTTCAATATCTGGAAGTCCCAGTCCTCCTCTACATTTTTTACGAGTGAGTACCTGGTATGATAGTCTAGGTTTCTTTCCTTTCCACAAAAAGGTGGAGGGGTATTTCCTAGTGGTAGTGAAGAAGGTCTCAGGTAAATGCATGGGCAACATCTGTAAATAGTAAAGGATTTGAGGAAGGATGTATGTCTGCAATACGTTTTTGTGGCCCATCCAAGATAAGTATGGGAAGTTATATTCTTTGAGTAATCTAGACAGCTTAAGTGTTGGATGGAAGTTGGATGAATACAATTTTTCTAGTTTGTTTGGTATTTGTACTTTATAGAGTTTTCAGCCCAATGAAAAGGGGAAATTTGACGTAATAGGGTCGCCTGAGAATGAGTGAGAGAAATATTCAGTAGATCTGATTTAGAATAATTTATTTAAAAATTTGATATGCTGCCATATTGTTGAAAAAGATCTAGTAGCCTGGGCAGCGCATGTTTGGATTGGAAATCAGTAATAGTAGATCATCTGCGAAAGCAGATATGATATGTGTATCTGAATTCTGGATAAAGCGATTTATGACATCATCCTGCCTGAGCTTTTGTAGTAATGCTTCCATAGTTTATATAAATAGGGTGGGAGATAAAGGACAGTGCTGCCTCGTGCCATTTGTTATGTTGAAAGACGGAGACAGGGTGACGTTAACCTTAATTCGTGCAGATAGTGTAGAGTATAATGTGAATATTGCTTCTATGAATTGGAGTGGGAAGTTAAACTGTTGCAGTGTGTGGTGCATAAAGTCCCAAGCGACCCTATCAAACGCCTTTTCTGCGTCGGAGCCTACAAGTACAAGTATTTTTTTCAATCGTGCCAAAAATATGGAGTTTAGCAGACGTATTACATTAAATCTGCCCTCTCTTCCCTTAACAAACCCCATGTGATCATGTTTCACTATGGCAGTCAGAATGTCACTCAGCTGCCTAGCTAATAGCTTGGCCCAGATTTTGATATCAATATTTAACAATGAGATGGGTCTGTAGCTGGAACAGAGGCCAGGGTCCTTACCCTCTTTGGGAAGAATTGTGATATGCGCTTCCAGCGCTTGTCGTGGGAGGTGGCACCCCCAGAGGAATGGTTGCATAATAGGGTAAGGCGAGGCAGGAGACTGTCTTGAAATTTTTTATAGTATCTTAGCGTTAATCCATCAGGACCTGGACTTTTTCCTAAAGGGAAGGAGAGCATCATGTCTTTCACTTCCTGCATTGTGATTGGTTGAGTTAATGTTTGTTTGTCTGTTTCTGAGACTTTAGATAGATTCAGACCATCAAAGAAGGATGAAATATTTGCTTGTTGGAGAGATTTGAGGGAGTATCTAGGCTGGCTAAATTTTATAGAGAGGAGTAATAGTCCTTGAATGCTGCTGCTATTTCGGAAGTATGGGTGACTGCTACCTGTCTGGGTGGTTATTGAAGATATAAAGGATTTTTCCCTGCGTTTCTTGATTAAATCTGACATCAATTTGCCTCCTTTATCCACATGTGCGTATACTTTTTGTTGGTAATAGAGTACATTTTTGCCTAGTTTTTTTTTTTTAACAATCATTTTAATTGTTCACGCATTCTAGACAATTCTTCAAGTAACGTAGGAGCGGGGGTTCGTTTATGCAGTTTTTCTTGGTCCCTAATCTGCAATAGGAGTTCCAGTATCGTTTTTTCCCGTAACTTTTTTACCTGGATGCCAAGTGCTATGAAGAGCCCTCTTTTATATATGTTTTATGAGTTTCCCAGATTATGGGTTCCGCCATGTCTGGTGTTGTGTTTGATTCAAAAAAGAACTAGAGTTGGTTCATAAGAAGGTCTACTTCTTTTTTTTTTTTATCATCTAATGTTTCGTTAAGACGCTAGGTCCTGTCCCTCTTAGGTAGGTCTTTCATTGTTGTATTAATACAGGTGCATGGTCTGAGAAAGTGGATGGTCGTATGTCAGCTTTTTTGAGGGCTAGTAAGGTTCTGTCATGGATAAAAAGGTGATCGATTCGTTGGTGTGTTTTGTGTGTGCTGGAGAAGAACGTGTAATCTAGTTTGGTCGGGTGCAATGTTCTCCATGCATCCGAGAGACCCAATAATTGCAGACAGTTATTTAGTCTATTGAGGCTGTTTTTAGACTGTGCAGTGTGTTTTGATGAGTCTATTCTAGGATTTAGTGCCAGATTGAAATCACCTCCAAGTATGATGGGTCCCTCTGCAAACGCTTGCAGTTTTTCTAGTCTTCCCATAATCCAGGAAATCTGTAAGGTATTTGGTGCATATATGTTAGCGAAGGTGTACATAGTGGAGCCAATTTTGCCTTTCAAGAAAAGGGCCCTGGCATCCGAGTCTTGGTGTTTTGATGTAAGTACGAAAGGGATATCTCTGTGAAATGCGATAGATACCCCCTTGGAAGCTGAGGAGTCATTGGTGTGTTGAAACCAGGACGCGAAGTAGGTAGTGGGTAGTTTTGGAATTTGATGTGTTTTGAAATGTGTTTCCTGTAACATTAGCACAGATTCTTTATCTCTTTTTAACAACGTCATTAGGTGCCTACGTTTCGTGGGAGCATTTAACTCTCTAACATTGTATGTGCAAATGATAAGGTCTGCCATTTATCAAAGTGGTGGAGTGAGAGATCCACTATGTCAATCAAAATCACCGGCAAGGCAAGAATCAAGCAAGTAAAGGTGAAAAGATAAAAACAATAATAAGAGAACAAAGCAATACAACATCCCCTAGATATATAGGTAATCGTACAAATATATGCATATTCATAGGTGAGAGTTGCATGATATAATCTTTTCAATGCAGTGTGTAACCATAACATCCAGAAGGGTTTAGGGGAGATGGGGGAGGAAAGCATCCTGAGCCGTGGCACTTCGTGTTTACCCCTTGGATAGTGATAACTCCTGATGTTGTTGGAGCCCATGTGTAAAAGGGTTTCCCAGCAGGATCCGCGGGCTCCTGCAAAGGATCTGTGCCCCCGCCTGTCCCCCCCCCCCCCCCCCCCAACCAGCCCAAAAAAAGCTGTTCCCTGTTATTTACTTAATTGTGTGAAAATGCAGCCCTGAAAAGACATCCGCTTCCAATTTGTCATTGCATGGTGGAGAAAAGGGAGGCAGAAGAGGGGGGGGGGGGGGAGCGGCAAAGCGGCGCAAATTTGGTACGGTAAAAGGGCCAAGAGATGGTGAGCAGACAGACAGGGCGACACATCCGCTCCCCAAGACAGCACCAGTGCAAACAAACACGTAAATCAGTTAATGTCTACATATCCCAATGATGCCAAGGTCAGACACGAGTTACCCCCGTGCCCAAAACATCAAACCCTCCACACATCACATTACCGCAGTCCCAGGACGTGAATCTGGTAGAGGAGAGCCAAGGCAGAGAAGTACATTGGTCCTGTAGATTTCAATCTGGTGCCTTTCTTGGGCTCTTAAGAGTTGACCCCTTCTTCTTAGGAGAGCGTGCATGTGACACCTCCATCAAGGGCTCCATGTGAGGCAGATCCGGCAGCGTGACCTCTGCCATCGATCGGCATCCAAGATGATATGCTCATGGGGGGAATCCCCAGTCGGCCCCAGGCATCTGAGAGATCCTCTGGCATGTGGATGGTGATCCGGCGGCCATCTTTATGTATCACCAGGCCAAAAGGGTACAGCCATGTGTATGGTATCTGTAGATCCCGTAGCTTCTGAAGAAAGGGACGGAGTGTGCGCTTCTTCGATAGTGTGGTAGGTGACACATTCTGATAAAGGTGGATCTGATGCTCTTCATGTCGCAGTGCAGGTTTGTCTCTGCTTGCTTTTAAAATGGCAGCATCCACGAAGCTAAGGAGTCCGCAAATTATGTCTCTGGCTTGTTCTCCCTCTTTGGGTGAGGGGCGCAGAGCTCTGTGTATACGCTCCACGACAATTTTGGCAGCTCTTTCTGGGCCCAGGAGCTAGGCAAATATCTGCTGCACCACAGCCTCCAGCATGTCTCTGGTGTACTTCTCTGGTAGGCCTTTGATACGGATGTTCTTGCGGCTGCTTCTATTCTCCATGTCTTCTATCAGTGTGAAGGCTCTGTTGAGCTGAATTTCCTGGGCTTTGATCGTGTGCCCTGCCATATCACAAAAGTTAAGAGAGTCCGAAACCACTTTTTCCACTGTGGCCTATTGACTGGATCTCTTTTTTAATCTCTGAAAGCTCTTGTAACATTGGATTCAGAGCATGGAGTATAGTTTTCTTTAAGAATGCCTTAGTGATAGGCTCTTGATCACTTGCCTGTAAAAGCTAGACTGTCCGAAATCAGTGTCGAACTCTCCCTCTGCGTCCGAGGCAGGAAGCTGCGCCATCTTGGAGGCGTGCATTGGATTTGGAGCTGTCGCTTTTTGCAGAAATTTGTCCATATCTACTTGCTGTTTGGCGGTGTGAGGAATATTTATTCTTATATAATGTCAGCCATGTTCCCACACCAGCCATCTGCTGTCAGATAGCAGAGGTAGTGAACTCCACAGGGGGGCCCTGCTTCAAAGCCCAGCCAAATGGCAGAAAACTTCTTGCAGGCCACCTTTGTTTACAATTTCTCACCTCCATTCAGATAGCACGGATCCTGCAGGAAAGCTTTCCTGCAGGGGGTCTAGGCCATTCCCCAGTTCAATGAACATTATCAGACATCATGGAACCAGCGATTCATAAGGAATTATGAAACGCCCATCCATCACAGACATAAACCAGATACATATTTGTATCCCTGTGGTCACGATGAACAGGCCCGTGGTCATAGTTTGGTGGTGGGATGCCAGGAAGGGGAGATATACACATCTCCCCACAGAAACCAAATAACGGTACCATGCTTGGATTCTACTGGTAGCCGGAACCCAGGCAGATCCATTGGTCCCAGAACCACCTCCCTGCGACATTCTGGTCTGGAGCCATGAGCCCTAATCAGTTTTGTGACTCATTTGCTGCCAGCCCCAGAAGAGGGGGAGTGGACTCCTCACAGAGGCTGGGAGGGGAGGGGCCGGCTACAGGTCAAAAGGCTTGTGCCAGCAAGCGGGCGTGTCTTTTCTTCTGAAGGGGGGTCACACTGCAGACGTGTTTGGAAGGGACCTGGAAACGGCTGACATCACTGCCTCCCATGTGACTACAGCCAAGCCTTACAGAAACCCATTATTCATCACCACCCAAAGGACTCATCCATCTGGTAAACTGACTTTTGTTCTGCTTAAAGAGGACCTTTCACCGATCCTGACATTGTGAAATAAGTATACAGACATGGAGAGCGGCGCCCGGGGATCTCACTCCACTTACTGTTACCCCTCGGCGCCGCTTCATTCTCCCGCTATGCACTCTGGTATCTTCGTCACTAAGTTATGGTAGGCGGAGTCTGCCCTTGTTCTGCTGTAGCGCTGGCCAATCGCAGCGCAGAGCTCACAGCCTGGGAGAAAAGAACCTCCCAGGCTGTGAGCTTTGCGCTGCGATTGGCCAGCGCTACAGCAGAACAAGGGCAGACTCCGCCTACCATAACTTAGTGACCGAAAACTCTGCCTACCATAACTTAGTGACCGAAGATACCGGAGGGCATAGCGGGAGAACGGAGCGGCGCCCAGGGATAATAGTAAGTGCAGTGAGATCCCCGGGCGCCGCTCTCCATGTCTGTATACTTAGTTCACAATGTCAGGATCGGTGAAAGGTCCTCTTTAACCTTGTTGTACCACGCCATCTGTATTTACCACTCAGACCACTGTATATATTTTCTGTGTATATTGTGTTATGTCTAGTGAGCCCTTAAGGCATTTAAATATATAATTGAATCTTGTGCTGTTCTGGTATCTTGATCACGAATCCCCACGTCCATGTTTCGGCCTAGTTATATGCTTCTGCGGGTTGGTTTCTCACCCCTATATAAACCCGTTAGCGGACCGGGCTTATATCAAACGAGAAGCTGGTGGCAGTCTTCCTGGGCTGAGGAAGCGCTGTTTCACTGGGGCAGTGAAGAGGCTCCCCTCAGCTTGTTGCCTCTCTGTGCCCGTGTGGACAGGAGGAGGCTGTGAACACTCTACCAAGCTGATCTCACCTGCTCCTCAGGGACGGCGTAACGCCACGCCTTGGTAACCAGTGACTATACCGTATTTCGCTGGCTCTACGTATTTGACGTCTGATGTCAGCCGGGGTACGGTATTCGTCACAGGCGGTCCCTAGTATTGATGCAGGGTCCCTTGACTTGTCTTCACCGATTTTGACCATTTTGGGTCAGCTGTAGATGCTTCTAAAAGGGGTAACATAGTGACTGGGTGGAGCTACTAAATCATGCAGCCATCTCATTCTGCGGTTGTCAGGCTCTCCCCCATGCGTTTCAAAATGTTTAATAACTAAAAATTTGGAAAGTCTGGCGTGCATTTGTATGCAGTTCCCCAAGAGTCAATACTTTATGGGACCACCTTTCACTGCAATTACAGCTGCAAGTCTTTTGGGGTACGTCTCTACCAATTTTTCACATATAGAGGCTAAAATGTTGCCCATTGTTCTTTGCATAATAGCTCAAGCTCAGTCAGATTGGATGGAGAGCGTCTGTAAACGGCAACTTTCAAATCTTGCCACAGATGCTTAAAGGTATTTAGGTCTGGCTTCTGTCCCCTAGATTAAAATTCCACACTTTGGATGATCAATTATAAATTCTGCTCTGGGCCTCTTGTGCTCTTTGCAGATCCTCTTTGACAATAGGCATGACTGTAGCTATTTGATCTTGCATCTGTGCCACATGCTCAAGAACACTTTTATATAGCATAGACTCTGCTTCCCACATCTCTTTGAACAGACCCCTTGGGTGACGGTCACCCAACTTGTTTGATGACTAACCCAACTGTTTGGGTGTGATAAACAGAGATATGTATGTGTGTAAATTTTAAACAGCTTGCACAATTCTTTCATCACCTTTGACATAAATGTACCATAGGTCTTATATTTTTAGGGATCCCTGTGCAGGAGAACATATAAAATAACTTGTGCAATATTTTTGGAAGTCATGTTTCTCAAAGGCACAGCTTTAGGGTGCCAGGTGGCATAATCCAAAACAACCAGTATGTACTGCTGTCCTCTGGCTGACTTGACTATGAAACCCACTTAATCCATGGCAATCCTCTCGAATGGCACTTCAATTATGGGATCTGGAACCAAAAGGCTACGGAAGTGTGATGTCAGGGAAATTATCTGGAATGTGGGGCATGACTCACAATAATTTTTCACATCTTAATATATCCCAGGCCAGTAAAACCTTTAATGGACCATCTTTTGTGTTTTACCAGTCCCCAAATGTCCCCAAGTACAGGATTATATCAAATACCATACATTGGTATGGCTTTGGTACCAAACACTGCTCCACAATTTCACTATTAAAGGGGTTATCTGGGTTATTTAGAAAATAATAATAATAAAGCACTGTAAACCTGATGATCAGCAATATATACATAAGGTAAGCACATTTAGGTAAAAATTAAGTATATATTTACTCATTTACCTAGTTATGTCTTGGCCCCTTTGTTTACATGCAGTCCCAGAGCTGTGGGGGCATGTAACAACAATCTCTGAGGTTTTCCCATGAATATTTGTGTGTGTCAACAAAGACTGCCTTCCACTCCCCCTGCACTACAAAGTGAGTGAAATAAATTGCAGTCTGACTGCTGGGATACTCATCAGCATGTTGTATGTGTGAGTCTAAAAGTCACAGCTGTACAGTACAATGGCATTGCTGATAAAAATGTTCTTGTATAATGCTCTGCAGATACTTATTCACAGCCAGCATAAGAGTACAGAGGAGAGAACTCCTCCAATCTGTGTCAGCTCTGTCTTTGCAGAGTGAGGAGGGAGGGAAGATCCTGTATACAGCATTTGTGTCTTCAGTGCCTGGTCAAATCTTCTGTCACTTGTTGGGAGAAGAGGAAACCCTCAGCTGCTCAGTATCTGAGGCAGATCCTGCAACCCTGAGGCTGTGCTGCTTATGGTTAAACTTTACAAACAAATCCAGTGGGAGGAAATATAAAGAGACCTGGGACTGAACAAGCTGGTCATGTGACTGGACTTGCCTATGTATGTATTGCTGTAGAGAGAGACTGTGCCTTAAATCAGAGGTGAGGAAAGGTTCAAAAAGTGATATTAATAGTCCCTAAGCTGTTGATTGGCAGACCTGCTCTCTCCTTCAGCCCAGGCTTGTGCACAGAACGTCATCAGAGCAGGGAAAGAAGCCGACGTCACAGGTCATGTGACACTAAGCTAACTATGAGATGGAGGCTACTGTAGCTGATGTAAGTGAGAAAATCCCTTACATTTGTTTAGTTACAAAGAACTAAGAAAATAATTTGGAAAACCTCTTTAACTTTAGTAACCCTGTACAAAAAATTCATAGCAAAATGTGGAAATTGTTTGTCAGCCTCTGTGGTACACCATTTATTACAGTAACACTTTTCCAAGCATTTACTAGTCTCCCAATTGTGCAGTACCAAAATTATCCTTAGACACTTCTAAATCAGGCACATTTTGGCCAGCAGGAGGAGTTACTTCTTCTCCAGCTAAGACGTGCAAAGGAAAAGTGTTATCATGAACGTGCACTTCACTTGACTCCACATTTTCATCATTTAAAGGTGCGATTATGGATTTGCATGAGTTTCTTCACTCGCTGCAGAGAGTTTCCCTTCCCCATAACTCCCTGAACAACAGGAAATCATGGCCCAAGCTCACATCATGCATTAGGTTTTTCACCATCCCTACTTCATATGTGACTGTCCCTTTTAAAGTCTCAAACCTTAGTGCATGCCACAGGGTACACCTTGGTATCCCCATGGATGCAAAGAACACTGATACTTTTGTCTGGAACATAGTTCTCAGTTATGAAGCTGGCATGTACCAGGGATACCAAGCTACCCAAGTCCAACAAGTATTCGACAGAACAGTTATTCACCACCATTTGGCACATTTGCAGCTCAGTCTCTAGTCCTGGTGAAGCCACTTATACAGGTTTCGCAAATAGCGACGGTTACCAGCTAGCGTCACATGCCATGGACTCTGAGATAAGAGGGCAATGGGCAATGGAGTAGCCCTGGTCTCCTTGGCAGGGAGTCCTTTCTGGGGCTGGATTGCCATTGGGAACTACCATAAGTCTTTTCCCCACAGCCTCCAGAGCTTTGCTCTCTCTCACACTTTTCCATACTCCCACGACAGCCGGAACTTTCTGGTGCGCCTGGGAGGAGCTGGTGCTCTAGAGCAGTGTTTCCCAACCAGTGTGCCTCCAGCTGTTGCAAAACTACACCTCCCAGCATGCCTGCATAGCCAAATGCAGTCCGGGCATTCTGGGAGTTGTAGTTTTGCAACAGCTGGAGGCACGCTGGTTGGGAAACACTGCTCTAGAGACATCACTGAGCTAGTCCTCGGTCATTAAGAAATGTTCCACCAGGTTAACAAGCTGGTCTGCAGTCTCAAGGTCTCAATCACCCAATGTTGCAAATCCACAGGAAAGGCCCTGAAGTAATGGTCCACCACCTTCTCCACGATCTGGACCAGTGTCAAGTTCCAGCAATTTTCTCACAAGGTGAATTAGGTCATACATCTGGGACCTATCAGGCTTGTCAATGTCATAACTCCAATTGTGGAAACTCAGGACATGAATGGCCAGTGTAATCCCTAGGTGAGCAAGGATCGCTATCTTTAATTTGGCATAGTCCTAGACATCCTGCTCACCGAGGTCATAGTAGGCTTTTTGGGGTTCAGCTGTCAGAAAGGGCACAATCACTTCTGCCCATTCCGCAACTGGGAGTCTCTCTCACTCCATCACTCTCTCAAACAAAGTGAGGCATCATCTTTTGCAAGGCCCGCTGCACAGCCCTCCTCACATTAAAAGTCTCTGGAGCCCTTTCTTTGTGGTCGAGTCATAACAGTTTCTTTTAACACCGACATCTGCTCCTTTAACCTCCTCAGGACCGCCGTACGCAGGATTGCGTCTTTGCGGCGGTCCTGTTTCTCTGGGTGGACGCGCCGGTGCGTCCTCTCTCGTGAGACGCGAGATTTCGGGCATTGCCGGCCCGCGCATGCGCATCGCGGGCCGGCAAAAGTTAAAGAAGTATTTCGTCACCAGCCTGCCAGCCAATGATCGTGGCTGGCAGGCTGGCGATTTTCTAAAAATCTAATCAAAAGCCAGATAACAGATCATATTAGTAAATATGATCTGTTATATGGCTTCTCTGCTCCTCTGCTGGTCCTTTTCGTCGGTTGGATCCAGCAGAGGAGCAGACTTCACTGTGAGTACCCACCAAACACTACCCTTAGCCCCAGATCACCCTCCATCACCCAAATTAACCCCTTGATCGCCCCCTGTCAATCACAGTGAAAGACAAAAAGTGATCAGTGTAAACTGTCACTTTTTTTTTTCACTAGTATTGGCTGTTTTAGGATAGTTTAGGCCCCTTGGTTAGGTAGTTTAACGTCAGTTAGCGCCCAGCCCACCGCAGTCACTGATTCGCTGATTAGCGTATCGCTAATCAGCATTTGTACTTTTATAGTATCTGTAAGTGATCAAAACTGATCACGGTCAGATCTATAATAGTATTAGTGTCACTTTAGTTCGCCCTCCACCCAAAACGCAGTGTTTGTCCGATCAGGCCTGATCGGTCGCCCACACGTGCGTTCACCCACACCCGCCCCGCCGCAGTGACAAAAAAAAAATTGTTTTTTGATCACTGCACAATCACTTTACACGCACTGCGGCGATAAAAAAATCAGTTTTGATATTTTTTATCAACCGCAGCGGCCTCCGGTACTTCGCTAGCCTCCCCTTTGTAAGACAGGCTTGCTTTTTTTCTTGGGTAGTCTCAGGGAATACCCCTAAATTTAGTAGGCCTAATGGCAAACAGGGGGTATTCTTCTGAAGAGGCCTACAGGATTCTGACCCAGTCGGATGAGGAATGGGAACCCTCATCTGACGAATCTAGCGGGTCAGAATATGGTCAGAACAGGTTGTGCAGGATCCGTTTCAAGAGCAGCAGAGTGGGGCTGTCGCTGCCGGATCACGTGGTGAGGCATACACCAGCAGCGCAGCCCTTCCTGGACCTAGTACCAGCACTGCCGTACAACATGGTGACGTGGCGAGCACCAGAAGGGCAGTTGAAGCTGGTACGGTGGCACGTGCAGTAGTTACCCCGTCGCAGCCACCGCGCAGACAGGCCCGTAGAGCCCCTAGAATCCCTGAGGTGCTGGCAAACCCTGATTGGCAGTCACCAACTTCAGCCGCACCATTAGTTCCCCCTTTCACCGCCCAGTCTGGAGTTCGGGTTGAGACGGCTCATATCGGTTCGGCCCTGGGATTTTTTGAGCTGTTCTTGACTGCGGAGCTCTTGGACTTAGTCGTGGCAGAAACAAATCGGTATGCCACACAATTTATATCCGCCAACCCGGGAAGCTCTTATGCCCAGTCTTTCCGGTGGAAACCAGTCCAAGTTTCCGAACTTAAAATTTTTCTGGGCCTTCTCCTCAACATGGGTCTAACTAAAATCACGAATTGCGGTCATATTGGTCCACGAACCCAATTCATCACATGCCCATATTCTCTGCTGCTATGTCCAGGACACGATTTGAGACCATCCTGCGTTTTCTGCATTTTAGCGACAACACCACCTCCCGTCCCAGAGGCCACCCAGCTTTTGACCGGCTCCACAAAATTCGGCCCCTCATAGACCATTTCAACCAGAAATTTGCAGATTTGTATACCCCCGAGCAAAACATCTGCGTAGACGAGTCCCTAATACATTTTACCGGGCGCCTTGGCTTCAAACAATACATCCTAAGCAAGCGTGCCCGGTATGGGGTCAAATTGTATAAGCTCTGTGAAAGGGCCACAGGCTATACCCACAAATTTCGGATCTATGAGGGAAAAGATCAGACCCTGGAGCCGGTCGGTTGCACTGACTACCTGGGGAGCAGTGGGAAGACAGTCTGGGACTTGGTGTCACCCTTATTCGGCAAGGGGTACCATCTTTATGTGGACAATTTTTACACAAGTGTGGCCCTCTTCAGGCATTTGTTTCTAGAACGGATTTGCGCCTGTGGCACCGCGCGAACTAGTCGCGTGGGCTTCCCCCAACGGCTCGTTACCACCCGTCTTGCAAGGGGGGAAAGGGGGCTGCCTTGTGTAATGAAGAACTGCTCGCGGTGAAATGGAGAGACAAGCATGACGTTTACATGCTCTCCTCCATTCACGCAGACACGACAATCCAAATTGAAAGGGCAACCCGTGTAATTGAAAAGCCCCTCTCAGTCCACGACTATAATGCGCTCATGGGAGGGGTGGACTTCAATGACCAGATGTTGGCTCCCTATTTAGTTTCCCGACGCACCAGACGCTGGTATAAGAAGGTGTCTGTATATTTAATTCAATTGGCTGCCTATAATAGTTTTGTTCTCTACAGTAAGGCTGGGAGAACAGGATCCTTCCTCAAATTCCAGGAAGAGATCATCGAGAACCTCCTGTATCCAGGAGGTTCCGTGGCCCCATCCACCAGTGTAGTTAGCCGTCTACACGAGCGACATTTCCCCAGTGTCGTTTCTGGTACCTCAACCCAACCGCCACCCCGAAAAAAATGTTGTGTCTGTAGCAGGAGTGGAATAAGGCGTGATACCCGCTATTTCTGTCCTGACCACCCTGCCCTATGCTTTGGTGAGTGTTTCCGGAAGTACCACACACAGGTACACTTAGCATAGGGATTGCATCTCACAGGACAGGCACACAGGGCTATTAGGGCCCTTTTACTCACAGCTGCTGCAAACCTCTCCTTTCACCTGGGATAAAGTGCATAGCGTACTTCGCCACATCTTTGGGCGATTTGCGCTTTGCACATTGTCCCATGGGGAAGGAGAGGTTTGTTCTATAAAGGTAAAAAAAAATAAACAAAAAAAAAATTACCGGTAAGTAAAAAAGTTAACGTTCAGTTAAAAAAGTTAAAAAAAAGTTTCTATGTTCTGTTCAACAGTTAATAAATTTATTACGTTGCGGCCTGGTTTTTTATTTTTTGTTTTGTTTTTTTTTACCTTCCAGGTGGACCAACCGATCGACTAGCTGCAGCACTGATGTGCATTCTGACAGAAGCATTGCGCTGCTGTCAGATTACACGCAAGTCGGTGTATGCGGCGCTGCAAGACGAGATTTCTCCTCTGCAGTAAAAGATACGTTTGCCGAGGCATATGAGCTGAGGAGGTGGCGGTGTTCATATACTTTGGCAAACACTTTGTATATATAAAAAAAAAAAATCCCGGCAAGGATTTATTCATCCACATCGATTGATGTGAATGGAGAAATCTGGTTTGCCAGGGCATACGAGCTAAGTGGGTATGGATGTTGGGCGGAGCTCCTATGTCCTGGCAGACGCCTTTCCCCTCCTTTTTCTTTTTTTGGCAGAGATTTTTTCATCCACGTTGATCGATGCGAATGAAGAAATCTGTGCCGTTCATTTTTTTCTTTCAGCCCAGAGGCTGAACGGAAAAAAAAAATCTCATTACCCGTATGCTCAATATAAGGAGAATAGCAGAAACTCCTAATGCTGGGCATACATGTAATGATTGCGGAGACCCTCAAATGCCAGGGCAGTACAAACACCCCACAAATGACACCATTTTGGAAAGAAGACACCCCAAGGTATTTGCTGAGGTGCTTATTGAGTCCATGAAAGATTGAAATTTTTGTCCCAAGTTAGCGGAAAGGGAGACTTTGTGAGAAAAAAATCAAAAAAATCAATTTCCGCTAACTTGTGCCAAAAATATTTTTTTTCTATGAACTCGCCATGCCCCTCATTGAATACCTTGGGGTGTCTTCTTTCCAAAATGGGGTCACATGTGGGGTATTTATACTGCCCTGGCATTTTAGGGGCCCCAAAGCGTGAGAAGAAATCTGGTATCCAAATGTCTAAAAATGCCCTCCTAAAAGGAATTTGGGCCCTTTTGCCCACCTAGGCTGCAAAAAAGTGTCACACATGTGGTATCTCCGTATTCAGGAGAAGTTTGGGAATGTGTTTTGGGGTGTCATTTTACATATACCCATGCTGGGTGAGATAAATATCTTGGTCAAATGCCAACTTTGTATAAAAAAATGGGAAAAGTTGTCTTTTGCCAAGATATTTCTCTCACCCAGCATGGGTATATGTAAAATGACACCCCAAAACACATTCCCCAACTTCTCCTGAATACGGAGATACCACATGTGTGACACTTTTTTGCAGCCTAGGTGGGCAAAGGGGCCCACATTCCAAAGAGCACCTTTCGGATTTCACAGGTCATTTACCTACTTACCACACATTTGGGCCCCTAGAATGCCAGGGCAGTATAACTACCCCACAAGTGACCCCATTTTGGAAAGAAGACACCCCAAGGTATTCCGTGAGGGGCATGGCGAGTTCCTAGAATTTTTTATTTTTTGTCACAAGTTAGTGGAAAATGATGATTTTTTATTTATTTTTTTCTCTTACAAAGTCTCATATTCCACTAACTTGTGACAAAAAATAAAAACTTCCATGAACTCACTATGCCCATCAGCGAATACCTTAGGGTGTCTACTTTCCGAAATGGGGTCATTTGTGGGGTGTTTGTACTGTCTGGCCATTGTAGAACCTCAGGAAACATGACAGGTGCTCAGAAAGTCAGAGCTGCTTCAAAAAGCGGAAATTCACATTTTTGTACCATAGTTTGTAAACACTATAACTTTTACCCAAACCATTTTTTTTTATCAAAGACATGTAGAACAATAAATTTAGAGAAAAATGTATATATGGATGTCGTTTTTTTTGCAAAATTTTACAACTGAAAGTGAAAAATGTCATTTTTGCAAAAAAATCTTTAAATTTCGATTAATAACAAAAAAAGTAAAAATGTCAGCAGCAATGAAATACCACCAAATGAAAGCTCTATTAGTGAGAAGAAAAGGAGGTAAAATTCATTTGGGTGGTAAGTTGCATGACCGAGCAATAAACAGTGGAAGTAGTGTAGGTCAGAAGTGTAAAAAGTGGCCTGGTCTTTCAGGGTGTTTAAGCTATAGGGGCTGAGGTGGTTAACAAGAAATTGGTCTGTTACAGCTGCTCAATCACTTCCTACATTATAATCAATGGGCCCTGCAAAGCAGACACACCTTTCACCCAGGACTTTACAGCAGCAATTTCGTCATGCTGTTGCCCCTAGCAACCATTGCCCATTGCATCCTCCACCAACTGTCACAGGTTCATGTACTTGAGATGGGGTTCTCAATGACAGACTCTCAGACGTCAGGGCTTGAAGATCCAAACAATGTTTATTTTTCCTCAAACACGAAAGGCATCCAGCAAAATACAGGGCGTCCAAGTTAACGTCACTTGGGGTGAAGCCACAGCACATAAATAATAACATAAAACATCAAAGAAAACACCTACCCATCTGGGCGCTAACTATACTTTTCAGGAGGATCAGCAGGCTGGGACACTGACTGAGGCCTTTATTTATTCCCCAATAATGACCCCAGAAGCCACACCTGGGATGTTCTGCAGTCACCCCAACTAGGAAATAACTCTATAAATTTGGTCTAGAACAGCCTCAAATCCAGCATCCTTAGGAATACGGGCAGCCAATGATGCCTGCAAAAGAGAAGAGAAGGAAGCAATGAAATGGTGATAAGATATAGCCAAAGGAAGAAAGAACACTTGTCTGTATCTAGCAAAATTGTATACACTTTTAGATTCAAAGTAGTGTTGGAAATCATAAACTATAAAAGTGAAAACCCAGCTGAAAGGGGTTGTGCTCAAGGAGCTTCCTCTAACAGCCCATTGGCTCAACAGTTAACTCTGGATCGCAAGTAGCTACCATGTCACTAACAAAGGCACTTAGGTTTGCCATAGACATGGTCTAACAGACTGATTGTAATATGTAAATCTTATTAACCCCTTCCCGACATCTGCTGTACATGCACAACGGATGTCTGATCTATAAAGGGTCTCACTTCAGCAAATAGCATTTATTATGTAGAGGAAGTTAATACAAGCCACTTCCTAATGTATTGTTATTATACATATTGCTTCCTTTGCTGGCTGGGTTAATTTTTCCATCAAATTATACACTGCTCGTTTTCAAAGTTACGACCACCCTGCAATCCATCAGTGGTGGTCGTGCTTTTACACTATAGGAAAATGTGCCGGCACCTCTGGTGGCCAGGACGGTGGCTGCGCACATTGGTTAGTACTTTCTCTTATAGTGTGCAGGCATGGCACTTCTGTTGGATTGCAGGGTGGTCATAACCATGGAAACGAGATGTGAATATTGTGATGGAAAAATGAATCAAGGTAACAAAGGAAGCAATATGGATAATAACAATAAATTAGGAAGTGGCTTTTATTAACTTACTCTACATGATAAGTGCCACTTGCTGTAGTAAGACAACCCCTTTTAACCCTTTAAAGATGGCGCCCGCTCCGGAGCAGAGTGAGTGCCATAGCTGCCGGGTGCCTGCTGTTTCAGTAGACACCAGTGGTTAATGTCCACGATTGGTGGTAATGCTGAAATTGGACATTTAACCCCTCAGATGCTGTGGTCAAATGTAACTACGGCGTCTGAAAGGGGAAATACCTGCAAGCGCAACCTTCCGGGGCAGGAACACTTTCCGCCGGAAACTGGGGAAAGCATTTTATGTAATGAGCCTGAGCCTGTATTATGCTTCCAGGCTCATTATTTGTATATTACAGTTCAGGCCAGCAGGTGGCTGGCCTGAACCTATTTTTTATATAGAATAATGGAGTAAATTCCATTATTCTATACAAATTGCAATCTGATGATTGTAAGTTGGAGTCCACTATAGAGACGAAGTTGTTGTTTTTTTAAAGTAAAGTTCTGAAAAATACAAAAATTCAAATCGCCCCCCTTTCTGCAAAATAAAAATAAACAATTAAAAAAAATCATGGGGATTGCTGCGTTCCCCATACAGTGAACAGAGAAAAACTATAAAAATGAATAAAAAGTGATAAAAAAAATCGTACTGAATGAACAGGACAATTCAGTTATACCGTATAAAAACAAAACCTATAAAGCTTTAGCCACCCCATTTGGAATATTTTTCCAGGTTCCCTCTACATTGTATACCACATTAAATGGTGTCATTAGAAAGTACAACTTGTCCTACAAAAAATAAGCTCTCATACGGCTATGTGAACACAAAAATTAAAACGTTATGGCTCCGGGAAGGCAGGGAGCGAAAAACAAAAATGGAAAAGGAGAAAGGAGTTAATATACAAAAATGCAAAGAGTGGTGGAATATCTGCACAAAACACATACAATTCCAGTGCAGTCAGGCATACCAAAATCCTAGAATGACCAGAATCTCAAGCATTATATGTGACCCACTACATTTGGTCCAGCATTTAGAGAACTCTTAGGATTTGTCTATAGAAAAGGAAAGTAATCTACAAATGAATACGGGAGCTTAGGGAGTTAAATAAGTGGCTTAAAAGCTGGTGCAGGAAGGCAGGATTTGGGTTCATGGAGAACTGGGCCGACTTCTCTGTCTGTTACAGGCTCTACAGTAGGGATGGGCTGCACCTTAATAGGGAGGGTGCAACTTCCCTGGGGGGAAAAATAGATGGCTGGAGGAGCTTTTAAACTAGGATCTGTGGGAGAGGGTGGGGGGTCATACTAATAAGGGGGGAGTGTAGATAGAGAGTGGGATATAGGAGAGGACAGTGGGGATTTAGTGGGGGGTGAGGTTAGTGAGGAGAGTAGGGAGAAGACTGGACAGAACTATACACCGATGAAAAATAGAACTGCTGGTAACAAGAACCTGTTACATACAAACATCAACCAAGGTAACCCAAAAATCCCAGATATTCACTTTACAGGTAGTAGTAATTTAAAATGTATTTTCACAAATGCCAGAAGTCTAGTTAGAAAAATGGGGGAGCTGGAGGCTATGGTACTAGAAGAACACATAGATAAAGTTGGTGTGGCTGAGACATGGTTGGATTCTTCGCATGACTGGGCTGTAAATATTGAGGGTTTTACACTATTTAGGAAAGACAGGGTCAATAGAAAAGGTGGTGGCGTGTGCCTGTATGTGAGGAGTAATCTGAAGACAAGTGTGAAAGAGGCAATTGTGGGTGAGGATGTGAAAATCTTATGGGTGGAAGTTCAAAGGGATATAAACCAGGGCTGTGGAGTCGGTAGATAAATGGTCCGACTCCGACTCCTCAGTTTTTGGTATTTCCGACTCCTCTGTATTTAATATGCAAATGTATTTATACATTCCTTGAAGGAAAGAAAGGCAACATACATGTCATTACCACAGAACTACTGGCTAGGAAGCTGCTGCCTTCTCCTTTGTGTGCTGATCTTCTGCTGAAGATAGGGCAGTGGGAGGATCCAGGAAGGGGCAGGGGAAGGGGCATTTATTTTAAAACATGATTTCCCTAGTAATCCCATAGTCATGTTTAAAGTTTAAGCTAACAATCTGAGTTTACAAGTTTTTATAGCCTCAGCTGAATGACAGCAGTTTTTCAAATGGTTTACAGTTTCAGTCTTGAACTATTGACTATCCATTCCCTTCACTTATACAAGTGTCTAGTCCTGCAAAAACATAATTACTTAATCAGTTATCAGTGAGAGGCTAGGTTAACCATGGGCGTTGCGTTCCCTGTAACAGCGGAACACAACACAATGGAAAGTATAAGTATTGCCGCTCCTTAACTGTGCGTTGCGTGCCATATAGTAAAGCATATGAAAAGCATGCTTCTTCATGGTCACTTAACGTGTTCGTTTTGCGGTAACGTGACACACTGCATGCATTGGCCTTTATTCTTACAGTAGAGAAGTACCGTATTTTTCGCAAAAGTGGGGGAAAAATAGCAGTGCGTCTTATGGGGGAGAATGCTGCGACCGTCCGGTGAATAGGCTGAGAGGGAGGAGGGGCTGGGGGCCGGCATCTGTTTCTGTAATGGCAGCTGGGCCCGGTGCAGTCACTGTATTCTACTACACCGGGCCCCGCTTACTGTAGTATACGGTAATCATATCTAACTTGTGGGTATTGTTGAAGTATTTCAATCATCTTAAATCTAGCGCTGTACTACTTACTACTAACTTTGTGGCAGTCAGGAGGCCGGGTGGACGTCACGCGCCTGCTCCGCCCACTTTATGAATGAAGCAGGCACCGGGCCCCGCTGCCATTACAGAAACAGATGCCAGCCCCCATTCACTACACAGGGACACTGTTATGGGGGGGGGGGAGATCTGTGGATGACACATAAGATGCTATATATGTGTCATCCTCAGATGATCCCCCATAACAGTGCCACCCACAGATGCCCCCATAACAGTGCCACCCACAGATGCTCCCATAACAGTGCCACCCACAGATGCCCCCATAACAGTGCCATCCACAGACCACCATTAGTTCAAAACCCACCAAAAGCACACCTTTTGGTTCAAAATATATTTTTTCTTATTTTCCTCATCGAAAACCTAGGTGCGTCTTATGGGCAGGTGTGTCTTATAGGGCGAAAAATACGGTAATTAATTATAACTTTTTGTGAATTGGGACATTTAAACTTGCTTTTTTTTTTATTCCAGTTTAAATCTAGTAGGAGTCGGAGTCGGTTCATTTTTTGCCGACTCCGACTCCAGGTACCCAAAATTGCCTCCGACTCCTCGACTCCGACTCCACAGCCCTGATATAAACACTGAAAAAATAATACTTGGTGTAATCTATAGACCCCCTAACATCACAGAGGAGATAGAAATGCAACTGTATAACCAATTAGAGCGGACTGCACAGGCTAGTACAGTGGTCATAATGGGAGATTTTAACTTCCCAGACATTGACTGGGGTCATGATTCTGCCTCAACCGCAAAAGGGAGAAAATTCCTCATCTTGCTGCAGGACCACTTTATGGGCCAGTTTGTAGAAGCTCCCACTAGGGGCAATGCGCTGTTGGATCTGGTAATTTCTAATGATGCAGAGCTTGTTGGAAATGTTACTGTTTGAGAAACACTAGGTAATATTGACCACAATATAATTATATTCCCCCTAAACTATAAGAAGCAAACTCTGTCAGGCAGAGCAAAGACACTGAATTTTAAAAAGGCTAATTTCCATTAGTTAAGGGCAGCATTTCAGGGCATAGAGTGGGAGCAGCTACTGTCACATAATAATACTGAGGATAGCTACTGTCACATAATAATACTGAGGATAAATGGGAGAGCTTTAAATCCATATTGAGTAATTGCACTAAAAACTGTATTCCTTTAGATAAGCATAAACGGCTAAAATTAAACCCCCCATGGCTTACAGCTATTAAAAAAAAAAGACAAAAAAAGGGCATTTAAAAAATACAAATCTGAGGGGTCAGCTGTAGCGTTTGAAGATTACAAAGGGCTTAATAAAATCTGTAAAAAAGGAGATAAAATTAGCAAAAATACAAAATGAACAGCAGGTGGCAAAAGAGAGCAAAACAAATCTCTAAAAATCATTTAAATATATAAATGCTAAAAAAAACAAGGTCTGAGCAGGTAGGTCCCCTAAATAATGGTAATGGGGGGATTGTGTCCAGAGAGTTGTGGTCAATGATTCCTATTCCGAATGGTCCAGGGTTATAAGTGGTGTACCCCAAGGTTCAGTGCTGGGCCCTCTATTATTTTATTTATTTATTAATGATATCTTGGACGGTATTAATAGCACCATTTCTATTTTTGCAGATGACACCAAGCTATGTAGTACTATATAGTCAAAGGAAGATTTTCATAAACTACAAGCTGACTTGAACACTCTGAATGATTGGGCATCAACTTGGCAAATGATGTTCAATGTGGATAAATGTAAAGTTATGCATTTTGGTAGTGATAATCTCAGTGCTTCATATGTCCTAGGTGGTGTAACACTGGGAAAGTCACTTATAGAGAAGGATTTGGGTGTACTTGTAGATCATAGATTAAATAACAACATACAATGTCCATTAGCTGCTTCTAAGGCCACCAGGATATTGTCATGCATTAAATGAGGTATGGACTCGCGGGGCAGGGATGTAATATTACCACTTTACAAAGCGTTGGTGCGGCCTCATCTGGAATATGCAGTTCAGTTCTAGGCATCAGTCCATAGAAAGGACGCTCTGCATAAATCATTTTTACATAAAAAAAAAAAAACAGGGCACTTCCGGCGCTAGCATGTGAAGACGCTGGAGACTGCTGCTCGGTCCCACCGCCGAGTATATCTGCTAACATCGACTAGCTGGGAGTTGTGAGAGGGCTGCTACTAGCAGAGTGGAGCCCTGAAGGGTGTATGGAGCGTTACCTGCTAAGAAGTGGACAGAAAGCTATTCCCCAGACGGCAGCCGACACTGACAGCGCAAGTGGGACTTGTCTCAAGATGGCGCCGTTTCCTCCCCCCTTGCCGAAGCCTGCGTCTTCTGAAGAACAAGATCCCCAGATCGTTAACACGCAGCTGGATCTGTTTGAAACCTCTGGTAAGGTGATCGATGTTAAGATTTTGGCCATTGAAGTGGCGAAACAACTAGCCCCCGATATTATAGCCTCTTTATCTACCACCCTGCAAGCTGCGCTTAATAAGCTAAAGGAGGAGGTGGACTTACAGGACCACAGGGTATCCGAGGTGGAACAACGGGTGGCCTACATGGAGGAGGAGGCGACAGACACCGCACAGAGGATGCGGGATCTATATCAACTGGCAGAGAAATTGAATGACCGCGTTGAGGACCTTGAAAATAGGTCCAGACGCAGCAATTTGCGTTTGGTCGGGGTGCCTGAATCGGTGCCGGTAGCAGAACTTCGCCGAGTCTTTGAAATGGAATTGCCTCAGGCCCTGGGGCTCCAGGGCGGAAGAAGGAAGGTGGAAAGGGCTCATAGAGTGGGACCCTGGATAGATCAAGGTTCGTCTGCTAACACCAGAACAGACCAAAGGCCAAGGCAGGCGATTTGCAAGTATTTGGACTACTCCGATAAGGAGGACATTCTGCGGGCTTACCGAGCAAGACGGGAGCCGCTAATATTGAGAGGGTCTAAGGTCCTGCTTTTTGCCGATTATTCTGCAGAAGTGGCGCGTAAACGGAGGGCTTTTGGGCCTGTTTGTTCTAGCCTTTATAAGAATGGAACCAGATTTCAATTAGCGTATCCTGCTATCTTACGGATACAGTTGTCGGATGGTGGCGCTAAACAATTTACGGATCCAGTGGAGGCGGAGGAATTTATGCGAAATCAAGTGGATCGTGGACCGGGAGCTGTTGATATTGTGGAGGACCGTCAAGTCACTTCCGTGCGGCAGGGAGCTAATGGTTGGCACCGGGTGCATCAAGTCTCCTCGTCTCTTCCACAGAGGATGAATAAGATGCCAAAATCTTCGGGAGCAAAGTTCGCACGGCAGACGGGTGGACTGTGATACTAATGTCAGGTTATATTCCGAATGTTAGGTCTTATCTTCATGGTTTTGGGGAAGGGGGAGGGAGTTTTTTCCTTTTCCGCCATGACAGAAATATTTACAGTAACTTTCACAATGCTGGGGGACTCTGGATAGTATCGGCTAATAGGCGGTGGTGGTGAGCGTCTAATGCTAGAAAAAAGGGAGTTCTAAAACTAATTGTGGTGTCTACTGTATGTGGTTCTACTTAGTTTACTTACAGTCATGTGAAAAAATTAGGACACCCTTTGAAAGCATGTGGTTTTTTGTAACATTTTTAATAAAAGGTTATTTCATCTCCGTTTCAACAATACAGAGAGATTAAAGTAATCCAACGAAACAAAGAAAACTGAAGAAAAGTCTTTTCAAGATCTTCTGTAAATGTCATTCTACAAAAATGCCTATTCTAACTGAGGAAAAAGATAGGACACCCTCACATGTATTCCCTCTTAAATTGGCTCAGATCTCACACAGGTATATCACACCAGGTGCACATAATTAGTAGATCGTTACTCTGCATGTTGAATGAGGCTTGCCCTATTTAAACCTCAGACATTTAGTTTGGTGTGCTCCTGACTGTTGAAGTGAGAGTGAGCACCATGGTGAGAGCAAAAGAGCTGTCAGAGGACTTCAGAAAAAAGATTGTAGCAGCCTATGAGTCTGGGAAGGGATTTAAAAAGATCTCAAAAGATTTTGAAATCAGCCATTCCACTGTCCGGAAGATAGTCTACAAGTGGAGGGCTTTCAAAACAACTGCCAACATGCCCAGGACTGGTCGCCCCAGCAAGTTCACCCCAAGAGCAGACCGCAAGATGCTAAAAGAGGTCTCCAAAAACCCTAAAGTGTCATCTCGAGAACTACAGCAGGCTCTGGCTACTGTTGATGTAGAAGTACATGCCTCTACAATCAGAAAGAGACTGTACAAGTTTAACTTGCATGGGAGGTGTGCAAGGAGGAAACCTTTGCTTTCCAAGAGAAACATCGAGGCCAGACTGACATTTGCCAGAGATAAAGTTGACAAAGACCAGGACTTCTGGAATAATGTTCTTTGGACAGATGAGTCCAAAATTGAATTATTTGGACACAACAGCAGAGGACATGTTTGGCGTAAACCAAACACAGCATTCCAAGAAAAGAACCTCATACCAACTGTGAAGCATGGAGGTGGAAGTGTCATGGTTTGGGGCTGCTTTGCTGCAGCAGGACCTGGTCAGCTCACCATCATAGAATCCACGATGAATTCTACTGTGTATCAGAAGGTGCTTGAAGAACATGTGAGACCATCAGTTAGAAAATTAAAGCTGAAGCGGAACTGGACCATGCAACATGACAATGACCCAAAACATACTAGTAAATCAACCAAAGATTGGCTGAAAAAGAAGAAATGGAGAGTCCTGGAATGGCCAAGTCAAAGTCCAGATTTGAATCCCATTGAGATGCTGTGGGGTGACTTGAAAAGGGCTGTACGTGCAAGAAACCCCTCAAACATCTCACAGCTGAAAAAGTTCTGCATTGAGGAGTGGGGTAAAATTTCCTCAGACCGATGTCGAAGACTGGTAGATGGCTACAAGAACCGTCTCACTGCAGTTATTTCAGCCAAAGGAGGTAACACTCGCTATTAGGGGCAAGGGTGTCCTATCTTTTTCCTCAGTTAGAATAGGCATTTTTGTAGAATGACATTTACAGAAGATCTTGAAAAGACTTTTCTTCAGTTTTCTTTGTTTAGTCGGATTACTTTAATCTCTCTGTATTGTTGAAACGGAGATGAAATAACCATTTATTAAAAATGTTACAAAAAACCACATGCTTTCAAAGGGTGTCCTAATTTTTTCACATGACTGTATATTACTTAGCCATAGTTTCTATGTGGCTTATTTTTCTATGTTCTAGGGCAATCTGTGAGCAATCAATGTATGATGATGAATGGAGTGCTGTCGGGCTGGGAGGCAGTGCTTCTATTGATAACATTCAAACTGTGACAGTAAGGTGGGGAGGGGTTCTCTGTCGCCAGGTGGGTCTTACGTAACTATTCCATTTATGAGAATAATCTCGTGGAACGTAAAGGGGTTGAAATCTCCCAATAAGCGTATGAAAATTCTGAGGCACTTGCGCAGATTAAAGGCAGATATTGCCTTGTTGCAGGAGACCCACCTGTCGACGGAGGACTTCAACAGGATAAGGAAGTTGTGGGTGGAGGAGGTATATGGCTCTGCGGCGGTGGACAGAAAAGCAGGCGTTTTAGTCTTGATAGGTCGTCACTTGTCACATACTGTTCACTCTGTAACAGCGGATGATGCAGGCAGGGTGATACGTTTGCATATTTCTGGCCTGTTTGGGGACATTAGCCTTTACAATATTTATGCACCCAATACGGGCCAGAAAGCCGCCTTTGATTCTTTATGCACCAGATTGTTGCAGGATACACATGGTGCAAAAGTTTTAGGGGGGGATTTTAATGCCGTAATGAATCAGCATGAGGACAGGAGGACTACCAGTGATATTTGTCGTCATCATTCTCTGGGGGACTTTGCCGAGTCGTTGTCTCTCAGGGATATGTGGAGGGTCTCCAATCCTCAAGGTCGGGAGTTTACTCACTATTCACATGTGCACAAGAGTTGGTCTAGAATTGATTACTTGTTTGTATCAGCAGCTATTGTGCATAGAGTGACTGATATTGTTATAGGGGATATGGTAATATCGGATCATTCACCTCTCCTAATGGATATCAGGGAAGTGTACAATGGGGGGGGGGGGGAGTATATATGGAAGTTTCATAATTATTTGGTGAGGGATGCCGAGTTTGTAAAATTATTGAAAGGATGGTGGATGGAATTTGTTAATGACAATGGGCAGCATGTGAATGATCCGATATTATTCTGGGAAACGGCCAAGGCTGTATTGAGGGGTAGGTTGATGGCGTATGTGTCCTCTATTAGGAAAATAACCAGGAATCAGTATGAGAAGGCTAGTACATGTTTAAGGGAAGCCTATAGTAACTTTCTCTTGGCCCAGACCCAGATTGCTAAAGAACGCTGGATCTCGGCCAAGAGAGACTTTGATGAATGGGCAGAGAAAATAGAGATTTCAAAGAGATCTCAACTAGAGGCCCGGTTGCACAGATTTGGCAATAAGTCGGGGAAGCTACTAGCTTCTTTAGCCAAAGGTAGGCGTCCTCTGAATCATATCCAGGTGGTGAGGAAAGGAGATGGAACCAGGGAGCACAGACCACAACAGATCAATAAGTTGTTTGAACGTTATATGGAAGCATTTTATCAAAATACTGGGGATAGGGTGGAAGAGGGGAGGGCTTTCTTGGAGCGTATGTCCTTGCCAGCTTTGACAGTGGAACAGTTGGATGCGTTGAACGCCCCTTTGACGGCAGTGGAGGTTCAGGCGACTATAAAATCCTTTCCTTCTGGTAAAGCCCCAGGCCCGGACGGGTATACGGTGGACTTTTACAAAGCATTAGACGCTCAGGTGGTGCCTTATTTGACGTCCCTGTATTCTTCCATAGTGGAGGGGACTCCGTTGTCGGAGCATATGAACACGGCGCATATAACGTTACTTCATAAAGCTGGGAAAGATCCGGAGGATTTGGCGTCTTATAGGCCAATATCCCTGATTAACCATGACATTAAGATCATATCAAAATTGCTTGCCAATAGGTTGGCTGTGGTTCTTCCCTCTTTGATCTCCCCTGCACAGGTGGGTTTTATTAAAGGTAGGGCGGCTGTCACCAATTTGAGAAAAGTGTTGTTAGCCCTCTCTGTAGCCGGCAAGACGGAATACCGGGGGCGGGACCCAGCCATCCTCACTTTAGATACGGAAAAGGCTTTCGATAGCATTAACTGGAGATGGCTGGGTCTAACTTTGGATTCGGCGGGCATCAAAGGATTGTTTCGCACTCTATTAGATGGGTTATATTTGGGTCCAAAGGCAAGGGTTTGTACAGGGGGTTGTGTATCTGATTCTTTCTTGTTGCAAAGGGGAACTAGGCAGGGATGCCCCTTGTCTCCTCTCCTGTTTGACTTGGCTATAGAGCCATTGTCTAGATGGCTGGACTCAGGAGATTTCTTTGAGGGTTTGGGGGTGGGCAAGAAGCAGCTGCGTACGGCGTTGTTTGCTGATAATATCTTACTTTTCTTGTCCAACCCTCAAAGGGATATTGGGAGGATTATGGAGGCACTAGAGGAGTTCGGTCTTCTCTCAGGGTTGAAGATAAATAAATCAAAAAGCGAGATACTATTTTTAAAGGGCGGGGGGCAGAGGGGGATGGGTGATGAATTGGGGGGTATACCTGTTGCTCGGTCTTACATAACTTACTTGGGGATTAAAGTGGGGATCACTCCCGAGTCTATATATAGACTTAACTATGACCCGTTAATTACTAAAATAGTTCAAGAATTGCGTAGGTGGCATGATCTGCCGCTGTCGTTGCTGGGGCGTAATCATCTTATTAAGATGATGTCAGTTTCTAAATTGCTATATCCTATGCAGACTATCCCCATTCTGTTAAAACATAAAGATGTCGCCAAACTTGTCAAAGCATTCAAAATTTTTTTGTGGCATGGCAAGAGACCTAGGATATTAATGCGTTCCCTGATGAAGGGAATCGAGCAGGGAGGGATAGCATTTCCTGATATTAGAAACTACAATCTGGCGTGCATGGCAAAGCATATTTGCGACTGGATTAATGGCTCTAGTTTTTATTCAGCTTTACTGTTGGAAAAGGAATTCTGTGCTCCCTGGTCTCCGGTGGCGTTGCTGCATACGCGGTTGCAGGTGATTCCTATTTGGATCAAACAGTCTTTTTTGGTTAAAGACACAATAGCTGCATGGATGATTCTTCGGAAAAAGTACTGGTTGTCGTACAGAATCTCCAAGCATCTTCCACTGTGGAACAATCCTGAATTCCCACAGGGTATTAGGAACAAGCTGTTTGATGAATGGAGGAGGAAAGGGATTTTGTGTGTGAAACATTTATTGCATGATTCGGACCCCAGGTGGCTGACTGGAGAAGAAGTGATTGCAAAGTTTTCTTTGTCATCATTTCAGACTATTCAGTGGTCTCAAGTGAAGGAGGCAGTGGTGAACCAGCTAGTATTGGTGCAGAAGGAAATACGTAGAAACATTCTGGATAAGATCTTGGACCTGGGGGGTGGGAGGGTCTCGATTTCTACGATCTATGCAGATATGAGGAAGGAAGATGGGATTAGGGATGGGAGTAAATGTTTTGGAAAATGGGCGGAGCAACTGGGTGATGATGACATTGAACCAAAGATAGTGAAAGGGTGGGAAGTAGTGAGGAGGCATATAATTAATGAGTCTTGGAGGGACACCCAGGTTCGACTTATGCATAGAGCTATTTATGGTTTTAATATTCCCCCTCATCCAGCTAAACCAGACAGGATTACAAGTTGCCCGAAATGTGGGATAGGGTTCCCCGATCTATTTCATGGGATCTGGACCTGCCCAAATAGTAAAAGGTTATGGGAGGAAGTGGGAAATTTGGTTCGGGGGATCTGGGGAAGGGAGCTTCCGTTGTCAGCTAAACTGTATCTATTTCACTACGAGGAGGGAGAGGTAGGGCAAGGTGGGATACCCCGCTTGTTCCATATGATATGTATGGTAGTGAAGCGTAGTCTCCTGCGACAATGGCTTCAAGATGATACCCCAAGGTTACAGGCTATAATTGAGCAGCTAAAGCAGGCATGGCCAACCTGCGGCTCTCCAGCTGTTGTAAAACTACAACTCCCAGCATGCCCTGCTGTAGGCTGATAGCTGTAGACTGTCCGGGCATGATGGGAGTTGTAGTTTTGCAACAGCTGGAGAGCCTCAGGTTGGCCATCCCTGAGCTAAAGCATGTTTTTCATATAGAAAGGTTAAATTCTCTTGCAGAGAAGGAACGACAGGCAAAAGGGTTATTTCAAAAATGGAAACCGTTTATTGAGCATTGTATGTCAAATACGGAGATACAGCTGATTATTAAGCCGTTTACACTCACGGAATGGTACCTGGTGGGTCAATTGAAAGGGACACTTGGTCGTCTGCTGCTTAGACTGGCTAACTCCTCTTGATTCAATGCAAGTGTATTGATTGTGTATGCTACTATACATTGATTGTGAATTGTGACCGCTCTGTACTAAGGAAAACATATTGCCCTATGTTTGTGGTTGTACTGTCTGTGGCACTTGCAGTGCCTTACTTTGTTTTGTTTTTGTGTCTTAAAAAATAATAAAGAATTATAAAAAATAAAAAAAAAACAGATGTATCTGGTTTGATAAATGTCCCCCTATATGCTTCCAATAATATGTAGCTTTAGCTAAAAATTTATTTTCACAAGGGTTAAAGGGAACCTGTTGTCAACTTTATGCTGCCCATACTAACAGCAGAATAAAGTAGAGACAGGTGAGTTGATTTCAGCGGTCTGTCATTTAAAAGTTAAAAGTAAGTGGTTGCCGAGAACCAACATCACAATCATTGCAGACTGGGCCTGGAAAAGAGTCACGGCCACCTGAGAAGAGTCATGGTTATTCATAAATTCCTGCTCTCCCTGTCCACCTGCTGATGATTGACAGGATTCTACCTAGTTTTCTCCCTTTCTGTTTAGGAGAGAACTGCAGGTGATCATGAATAACCATGACTCTTCTCAAGTAGATTTGACTCTTTTCAAGGCCTGGGCTGCAATGATTATAATGCTTGTTCTCAGCAACCACTTACTTTTAGCTCATGAGTGACACAGCGCTGAAATCAGCATTTCTGTCACAATTTTATGCTGCCCTCAGTGAGGTCAGCATAAAGTTGATGACAAGTTCCCTTTAAAGGGGTTGTCTCACTTCAGCAAATTGCAATTATCATGTAGACAAAGTTAACACAAAGCACTAATGTATTGTGATTGTCCATATTTCCTCTTTTGCTGGCTTAATTCATTTTTCCATCGCATTATACACTTCATTTCCATGGTTACCACCACCCTGAAATCCATCAGCAGTGGCTGCACTATAGTGTGGAAGCATGGCCACCGCCGTTGGATTGCAGGGTGGTCAAACACCAGGGCTCAAATGGGAAGGTGCTAGTATGGGTTTTGGCACAATGTCACCTTTGCAATTCCCCTGTACCTGTACAGTGGATACCTGCAAGAATTTCGCCTATTTTGGAAATTACACCATCAAACAGTGGCTTAGCGTCGGTTGCCAGTGTCTAGAGCACGGCAAGTATTGAGCCCTCCCTAACCTGTGGCACGTGATTCCCAGGTCCACTGGAGGAAGCAGCATAGCCACTTCCAACATTCATTGCATAGCGCTAATGCATAACTCCCAACCATCCTGGATCCAGCTGGACAGTCCCGGATTTCAGTGGCTGCCCGCAGTCCCAGGAGGGTCAAGGTATTTCTCGCTCTCAACTGTCTCTGCATCTTTAGGATGCTGGTACTCACCAATAGGCCGATGAGGTCACACATTGCACTGCTGAGTTGTGAAGGAGGAGTGTGCAGGCCCGGGAATCAGCTTTTGTGCTCCTACTATACATGCCTGCAGTCACAAAGTGTGACCACTGACATATCATCGGGGGAACTAGGTGAGAATTTAGCTTTTTATTTTTATTGAGGTGGCACTACAAAAAAGGGGGAGGGGACCTAACCTGAGTAAAGGTATTTGTATACACATATATATTAATGCCAAGAATGGCCTAGACCTATCTTGACCCAGGTATAAAGTGTGTATTAAAACTTCACTTTTAATTTGACATAATAATAAAACGGCTGTGAGCCATAACAAACAATTAAAACACTTTGTTTCCACCCCAAAGAGTGGACGACTTAGTTGCTGCCAGGGTGAGGGAGATGTGCACTATCTCCTATTCACGACAAATATATCTGCAGAGCTTGAACATAGGGGGGCAATGTGTGGATAGACTGATGTAAGCAAACTACCTGTAGTTGCCTGCAAAAACTGATTAAATAGAATAGGTAACTGAGCTCCTACACACAAACGTGCACAGCACACTTGTCTCACACTACTTCAGTAGCTGTCAAGACGCATTCATACACTGCACAAACGCTGCTACGCGCTCCACCTAGCTGAAAAACCTTGCTATATTGAATGAAATGTCCTACACAAGGACTTCTAAGCTAATAAGCAACATTGGAGTGGACAACAATTATTTAAAACAATCAACTGCCCCCCAACATGTTTCACCAGATCACTGGCTTCTTCAGGGGTTTGGGCAGATTTGAAGACAACAGACATGATGGTGCTATATATGCTGCAATTCTGTGATTGATTTGTGTTGTAGCCAATTGCTGTTAAGACCGCTAGGTCTAGGCCATTCTTGGCATTAATATATATGTGACTACTAAAAAGGGTGCACAATAAGGGATTGCTAATAAAAGGGGGGCACAGTGTGAGCATTATTACTAAAAAGGGAGCACAGTGTGGGAATTGCTACTAAAGGGGGCGCAAAGTAGGCATAACCACTAAAGGGTGGCACAATGTGGGCATTACTACTAAAATGCTGCACTGTGGGCATTATTACTGAAAGGAGCATAATGTGGGCATAACTACTGAAGGGGCATAAGTACTGAAAGGCGGCACAATGTGGGCATTATTACTGAAAGGGGAAACAATGTGGGCACTACTCCTGAAAGGGGGCGCAAGGTAGGTATAACAACTGAAAAGAAGGTTAAATGTGGGCATCACTACTGTAAACGGGCACAATGTGGGCATAACTACTCTGACAAGGCAATGTGGGCATTATTATTAAAAGACGGTGGGGGCACTTAGGAGATTGGTCATGTATAGATATGCATTGACCAGGGTTACAGCCGTGGCTTAGTATTATAAAAGTTGCTGTGGTACGTGCAGTGCTTCACTGCTATTGTCCCTCCTTGCCATTTGCAAATTTTGAAAAGTATGCACTAATGAGCACTATACAACAAGCACAGGAGAAGTGGAAATTAACTGCTTCAGTCTTCTCCTCCGGGTCCCTGACAGCCAGAGACCTGAACTGCTATTGCTAGATTGCAGAAGCTTTAATCCAACACCATACATGTACAGCGCTTGGTTGTTGTGGAATTAAAAGGGTCGTCTCATCTCGCCATTACTAAGGCATAATGAGACTTAGTCCAGACCACCAGACAGCTGGGAAATGCCACGGAGACTGGGCGTTTGCTGTTGCAGTAGCTCCCATTGTGGTGCATTAGAGCACTGGAAACAGCATAGCACAGCAAGCAATGCTGTTTCCAAGTTAGAGTATGCTGTGCTATGCTGTTTCCACAGCCCTCACTTACTGGGGGCTATTGAAATAGAGAGCACCTGGTGGTCAGAACTTAGTCTCATCTCATCTTAGTAACAGGGACTTGAGACAACTTCTGTAATATGGCATATTATTACTACTATAGGGGCCTAAATGGAATTGGCAAAGCAGGGCAACGGGAATGTTGCCACTACTACTCTGCGTAGTTGTTCTGCTGATTGAACTAATCATGGTGATAAATTTATATAGATTTTCATACTTTACTACTTTTGCATCATAAAATCCCTTTTTTATAAAAAAATCTGCTGTATTTTGCATCACCATATTCTAAGAACCAATCAATTCTTATTTTTTGTTGTGGCAGCAGTATGAGCGCTTGTTATTTGTAAGACAGGCTGCCATTTTTCTTGGTACCATTTTGGCATGAATGTCATTCTAATCACTTTAATTCCACATTTTAAGAGACAAGGTGGCCAAATAGCAATTCTGTAAGTGTTTTTAATTGCTTTTTTTCTTTTGTTGGGTTCACCGTATGGGATAAATAACATGATAGGGTTAGGTTCACATTAGCGTTATGGAATCTGGCAGACTGTTCCCGTATAAATGGCGACTGTTGGTCAGCCAAAAACAGTGGTATTTGGCCGTAAGCCAGCATTTATGCTAGAAAGTGGCCTGATCCCCATCTGGCAGTTTTCTGTATTATCCATCTATGTGTCATTATGTTGGCTTGAAAAAGCCTGTAGCATCCTGTTATTCTGTAGCATCCTGTTCTTCTGTGACATCCTGTTCTTCTGTGACATCCTGTTCTTCTGTGACATCCTGTTCTTCTGTGACATACTGTTCTTCTGTGACATCCTGTTCTTCGATTGTTTCAGCTTATTATTCAGTTTTATTATTCTTCTCTGCCCCCCCCCCCCCCCCCCCATCCCTTTTTCTATATGCTACTCCTCCTATAGTTTTGGGGTTACAAACGCCAAACTTTCCACACCGAGTTATAGTGAGGTAAGTTGCTTGTGCTTTAATAAGCGATCCCACCCTCCGGTCCCCTGTGGCGGACCACCGAAGACCCCTTTTTTGCCATTGACTTTGACAGGGAAAATTTTCAAATCGCTCCCACTCGCTACGCTCCCCAAACTCGGACCACATATTGTTGGTGTCAACCCGAAGAAAAGGGTAAATTTTGAGGGGACACCCCAAAGTGGGCGGTGCTAGCAACGGCCAATGAAAATTTTGCTATTTTCTATACGCTACTCATCCCACAGTTTAAGGAGTATAATTACCAAACTTTGCACACTTGTTCGGCAGATACCCGAATAGGTTGCTTGTGCTTTGCTGACCGATCCCACCCTCCAGGCCCCTGGGGCGGCCCCCTGAAGACCACACTTTTTGTCATAGACTTTTATTGGAAAATTGTAAACTTTTGCCACTCGTACAGCTTTGAAGTTAAACTCACCAAACTTGGGTCACTTAGTCATGGGGTCAACCTGAAATTTTCTGTCACGACCAGATTTTCCCTATTGACTTCAATGAGAAAATTTAAATTTCTGTCATTCTCACAGTATTTAAAGGGAACCTGTCACCGGGATCTTGGGTATAGAGCTGAGGACATGGGCTGCTAGATGGCCGCTAGCACATCCGCAATACCCAGTCCCCATAACTCCTGGTGCTTTTCTTGTCTATAAAAAACGATTTTATAGATATGTAAATTAACATAAAAGAGTCATATCTTACTTGTGTGACCAGAGAAGAGTCATAATTTCAAGCTCTAACTCATCTCAGGTTAATTTGCATATGTATAAAATCGTTTTTTATACACAATAAAATCACACAGAGCTATGGGGACTGGGTATTGCGGATGTGCTAGTGGCCATCTAGCAGCCCATGTCCTGAGCTCTATACCCAAAATCCCGGTCACCGGTTTCCTTTAAGCCAGAGTACCCAAACTTGGCACCGTGGGTCACTGGGTGACTGGGGTTAAAATTTATAAAAAGTGAGTTTACAACGGCCAATCAAATTTCAGCCATTTGTTTAAATGGGAAAATTTAAAACTGCCGCTGCTCTTAGACAGTTAATGGCAGGGTCCTCAAACTTGGTACAGTTGGTCACTGGAGGACTGGGCTTAAAATTATGAAAAGTGGGCGGGGCCAAAAACAACAAATCAGATTTATTTCATTGATTTAAATGGGAAAAACTAAAAATGCTGCCATTCTCACATTATTGAGGTCATGGACTTCAAATATCACAAATGTGGTCATTGGGTGTTTCCACTTCAAAGTTAGAAAAAGTGGGCGGAGCCACTAACAACCAATCAAATTTCATTCACGGATTTTTAATAGAAAACAATAAAACTGCTGTCATTTTTACATGTTAAATGCCATAATTCCCAAACCTTAACCCCTTAAGGACACAGGGCATACAGGTACGCCCTGATGTCCTGGTACTTAAGGACACAGGGCGTACCCGTACGTCCTGTGTAGTTCCGATCGGAACTGAGTGCCTGCTGAATACATTCGGCAGGCACTCTGGCACAATGTCTAGGGGGGGCCTGTGACCGCCCCCCCCCCCCCCCCCCCCGCATCGGCGATCGCAGCAAACCGCAGGTCAATTCATACCTGCAGTTTGCTGCGTTTCCGGGTTATTCGGGTCTCTGGTGACCCGATAACCCGGAACAGGATGGTGATCGGTGATGTGATAATACACCACTAATCACCATCCTTAGATCCTGTGAGGTGATGGTGACATCACCTCACAGGATCTCTTCTGATTGGCTGCACGGGCGGGGGTTAACTCTCCCGTTCTCTCCTCTCCTCCTCCATTCGGCCGTTGGACTACGCAGATAGAGGAGCCTGCTGCCCGATCTCCAGACTGCACCCCCTGATCTGTGCCCCGCACCCCCTCTTTCGATCCTCCACAGTGCCATCTGGCACTAAAAGGTAGGTTAGTGACAGGAAAGGTTTAGTTCAGGCAGGGAGACTTTAGGGAAAGTTAAGGTTTTTAGTGTTGCATCATCCTCCTAGGGTGTCTGGGGTCCACAGCACAGCTGCGTGACCCTAGACCCCCCCAGGGGTGCTGCAGCTTGCCCCTCCCCCCTTCACCCTTTTTTTGGGGGCACAAGCTTTTTTTTTTTTTTTTTTGCGTACGCTGACAGTAGCCAGCACTCTTTAGCGTCCGGCCACTGTTAGTGCATCGCCCACCACACTGCTGATCAGCTTCGGATGGCTGATCAGCGAGTTAGATTAAACATTTTTGGGGCTCTTTTTTTTTTTGTTAGGTTTTTTTTTTGTAATTTTTCTCTGTTAGGTTTAGGGAAAAGTCCGGGAACACCCGTGCCCCCACACCTAATAAAGATTTACACGCGCACACACACACTCCCCTATGGCCCGCCGGACGTTCTCGGCCGAAGAGGCATACGCCCTCCTTGCCTCCGAGTCCGAGAGCCCCAGTGAGGACGAGGATGACCCCAGGTTCCTTTTGTCATCCGCCTCCTCCTCATCATCAAGCAATGATGAGCCTCCACGGCGGCGAAGACGCCGCCAGGCGGATCGAGGGGACCCCCATGCTAGGGACCCTGTGGCCCAGTCTAGTACGGGCAGCTCTGCTCTGGGGCTCGTACTAGTTTTCCGGCCCACCAGGTCAGTCCACCTGAGCCCCCCATGATTCCTGATTTTGTTGGACAACCAGGAATCCAGATTTACACAGTGGGCTTCACTGAATACGACTTTTTCAGTCATTTTTTCAGTGACCAACTAGTAAATCTAATGGTGGAGCAGACGAACCTGTACGCCCAACAGTTCGTCGCTCAAAACCCGGGCTCCTTTTCGGCTAGGCCCGGTGGCTGGACCCCGGTCAGTGCAGCCGAGATGAGGACATTTTGGGGCTTCGTGCTGCACATGGGCCTAGTCAAAAAACCTAGTGCCAGACTGTACTGTAGTGGGGACGTCCTCTACCAGACCCCACTCTACAGTACGGCCATGACACGCTCCCGGTTTGAGACCATCCAAAAATGCCTGCATTATGCAGATAATGCGGCATGTCCTTCCCCCCCCTATGACCGCCTGTACAAAATCAGGCCGGTCATCGATCACTTCGGGGCCAAGTTTTTGGAGACCTACGTACCTGGAAGGGAGGTCGCGGTTGATGAGCCTCTCATTGCGTTCAAGGGGAGACTCATTTTCCGCCAGTATGTTCCCTCAAAGCGGGCGAGGTATGGCGTGAAGCTGTACAAACTTTGTGAGAGTACCTCAGGGTATGCTTACAAGTTTCGTGTGTACGAGGGGCGAGATTCCCGTATTCAACCCCCAGAATGTCCCCCCACTCTGGGTGTTAGCGGGAAACTTGTGTGGGACCTTATGCACCCACTGCTAGATAAGGGTTACCACCTTTACGTGGATAACTTTTATACTAGTATCCCCTTGTTCAGGTCCCTTGCCGCCAGATCCAGATCCGATTGTGGGACCGTGTGGAAAAATCAACGCGGCCTCCCTGCCCACCCCCTCCAGGTACCTATCCCCAGGGGTGAGACCCGTGCCCTTACCAGTGGAAACCTGCTGCTGGTCAGATATAAGGACAAGAGGGATGTCCTTGTACTGTCCACAATTCACGGTAACGGCATCACCCCTGTCCCTGTGCGAGGTACCGCGGCAATGGTCCTCAAGCCCGATTGTATCGTCGACTACAATCGGTATATGGGAGGAGTTGATCTCTCTGATCAAGTCCTCAAGCCATATAACGCCATGCGCAAAACGCGGACATGGTACTAAAAAGTTGCGGTCTACTTGGTGCAGGTTGCCATGTACAACTCTTTTGTACTGTTCCAGTGCGCTGGCAACACAGGGAAATTCCTCCAGTTCTATGAGGCAGTCCTCAAGGCCCTGATCTTTTCAGACCGGGAAAGAGCAGACCGGAGTACCTCGGGAACTGTAGGCGCCTGGATCGCCCCTGGCCAACACTTTCCAGGTGTGGTCCCCCATACTGGAAAGAAGGGACGGACCCCAAAAAAGTGCAGAGTGTGTCACAGGAGGGTGATACGGAAGGACACCAAAAAAATTTGTTCAAAAAGTTTGTAAAACTAAAATAATAAAAAAAAGTATACAAATTAGGTATCGCCGCTTCGGTAATAATCTCCTCTATAAAAATACCCTATGACCTAACCCCCCAGATTAACACGGTCTAAAAAAAAAAAAAAAAGTGCAAAGATTTATTTTTGTCACCTTAGATAACAAAAAGCTTAATAGCAAGCGATCAAAAAGTCATATAGCCCCCAAAATAGTGCCATTAAAACCATCCCCTCATCCCGCAAAAAATGAGCCCCTACCTAATACAATCGGCTAAAAAACAAAAAAAATGACTCTTAGACTTTAGAGATACAAAAAAAATAATATAGTCTAAAACCTAATCTCCTCTATAAACATACCCCATGACCTAACCCCCCAGATTAACACGGTCCAAAAAAAAAAAAAAAAAGTGCCAAAAAGCTATTTTTGGCACTTTTCCATTTCAATCCGTTTTTTCCGGTAACAAAGCAAGGGTTAACAACTAAACAAAACCTAATATTTATTACCCTGATACTGCAGTTTACAGAAACGCCACATTTGTGGTCGTAAACTGCTGTATCACTAAAAGGCAGGGCGCAAAAGGAAAGGACCGACATCGTTTCTGGAAGGCCGATTTTGATGGCCTTTTTTATTGACACCATGTCCCTTTTGAAGCCCCCCTGATGCACCCCTAGAGTAGAAACTCCCTAAAAGTGACTCCATCTAAGAAACGACACCCCTCAAGGTATTCAAAACTGATTTTACAAACTTTATTAACCCTTTAGGTGTTCCTCAACAGTTAATGACAAATGGAGATGAAATTTCAGAATTAAAATTTTTGGTAACCTTACCTCACAAAAATGAAATATAGAGCAACCAAAAATCATATGTACCCTAAAAATAGTCCCAACAAAACCGCCACCTTATCCCGTAGTTTCCAAAGTGGGGTCACTTTTAGTGAGTTTCTACTCCAGGGGTGCATCAGGGGGGTTGAAACAGGACACGGTGTAAATAAACTGGTCCATAAAAATTAGCCCTCCAAAAACCCAACGGTGCTCCTTTCACTCTACGCCCTGCCGCGTGGCCTTACAGTAGTGTACGACCACATATGGGGTGTTTCTGTAAACGGCAGAGTCAAGGCAATAAAGATACAGTCTTGTTTGGCTGTTAACCCTTGCTTTGTTAGTGGAAAAAATGGGTTAAAATGGGAAATTTAGCAAAAAAATGAAATTCTGAAATTTCATCTCCATTTGCCAATAACTCTTGTGGAGCACCTAAAGGGTTAACATAGCTTGTAAGATCAGTTTTGAATACCTTGAGTGGTGTAGTTTCTTAGATGGGGTCACTTTTAGGGAGTTTCTACTCCAGGGGTGCATCAGGGGGGCTTGAAACAGGACACGGTGTAAATAAACCGGTCCATAAAAAAATCACCCCTCCAAAAAACCCACAGCGCTCTTTTTCCTCTACGCCCTGTCGTGTGGCCGTACAGTAGTGTACGACCACATATGGGGTGTTTCTGTAAACAGCAGAGTCAGGGCAATAAAGATACAGTCTTGTTTGGCTCTTAACCCTTGCTTTGTTAGTGGAAAAATGGGTTAAAA
Organism: Bufo bufo; assembly: GCF_905171765.1. NCBI lineage: Eukaryota > Metazoa > Chordata > Amphibia > Anura > Bufonidae > Bufo > Bufo bufo. The sequence goes on from NC_053390.1 coordinate 472,095,572, forward strand.
TTGAAAATTTGGCAAAAAATGAAATTCTGAAATGTCATCCCCATTTGCCAATAACTCTTGTGCAACACCTAAAGGGTTAACAAAGTTTGTAAAACCAGTTTTGAATACCTTGAGGGGTGCAGTTTCTTAGATGGTGTCACTTTTATGGAGTTTCTACTCTAGGGGTGTATCAGGGGGGCTTCAAATGGGACATGATGCAAATAAACCAGTCCAGCAAAATCGGCCTTCCACGAACCATACGGCGCAACTTTCCCTCTACTCTCTACTGTGTGCCCGTACAGTAGTTTACGGCCACATATGGGGTGTTTGTGCAAACTACAGAATCGGGGCAATAAATATAGCATTTTGTTTGGCTGTTAAGCCTTGATTTGTTACTGGAAAAAATGGATTAAAATGGAAAATTTGCCCAAATTAAATTCTGAAATTTGATCCCCATTTGCCAATAACTCTTGTGCAACACCTAAAGGGTTAACAAAGTTTGTAAAACCAGTTTTGAATACCTTGAGGCGTGTAGTTTCTTAGATGGGGTCATTTTTGGGTGGTTTCTGTTATGTAAGCCTCACAAAGTGACTTCAGACCTGAACTGGTCCCTAAAAATTGGGTTTTTGAAAATTTCTGAAAAATTTCAAGATTTTCTTCTAAACTTCTAAGCCTTGTAACATCCCCAAAATATAAAATATCATTCCCAAAATGATCCAAACATGAAGTAGACATATGGGGAATGTAAAGTAATAACTATTTTTGGAGGTATTACTATGTATTATAGAAGTAAAGAAATTGAAACTTGGAAATTTGCAATTTTTTACAAATTTTTGGTAATTTTTTTTTACTTCATTTTACTAGTGTCATGAAGTACAATATGTGACGAAAAAACAATCTCAGAATGTCCTGGATAAGTCAAAGCGTTTTAAAGTTATCACCACTTAAAGTGACACTGGTCAGATTTGCAAAAAATGGCCTGGCCCTTAAGGTGAAATATGCCAGTGTCCTTAAGGGGTTAAAAGTGTTAGGCCCCTTTCACGTGGGGGAGATTTCCTCGCGGGTTCAATGCGTGAGGTGAACGGATTGCACCCGCACTGAATCCGGACCCATTCATTTCTATGGGGCTGTGCACATGAGCGGTGATTTTCACGCATCACTTGTGCGTTGCGTGAAAATCGCAGCATGCTCCTCTTTGTGCGATTTCCACGCAGCGCAGGCCCCATAGAAGTGAATGTGGCTGCGTGAAAATCGCAAGCAAGTGCGGCTGTGGTGCGATTTTCACGCACGGTTGCTAGGAGATGATCGGGATGGAGACCCGATCATTTTTATTTTCCCTTATAACATGGTTATAAGGGAAAATACCGTAATAGCATTCTTAATACAGAATGCATAGTACAATAGGGCTGGAGGGGTTAAAAAAAATATAAAAAATAATTTAACTCACCTTAATCCACTTGCTCGCGCAGCCCGGCTTCTCTTCTGTCTTCATCTTTGCTGTGCACAGGAAAAGGACCTTTTGTGGTGACGTCACTATGCTCATCACATGGTCCGTCACATGATCCATCACCATGGTAAAAGACCATGTGATGAGCGCAGTGACGTCATCAAAGGTCCTATTTAGTTAATTTAATTAGTTAAATTATTTTTTAATTTTTTTAACCCCTCCAGCCCTATTGTACTATGCATTCTGTATTAGGAATGCTATTATTTTCCCTTATAACCATGTTATAAGGCAAAATAATACAATCTACATAACCCCGATCCCAAACCCGAACTTCTGTGAAGAAGTTTGGGTTTGGGTACCAAACATGGCGATTTTTCTCACGCACGTGAAAAACGCATTACAATGTTTTCCACTCACGCGGAAAAAATTGCGCATTTTCCCGCATCTTATCCGGGCCAAAAACATGACGCCCGTGTGAAAGAGGCCTTAGTCACTGGGTGACTGCGGTTCACAAGTAGGAAAAAAGTGGGCGGGGCACAACAGCCAATCAGATTTCAGCCTTTGACTTTAATGAAAAGCAGATAAACTGCTGCTATTATCACAGTTTAAATGACAAGTGTCCCAAACTTAGCACAATTACTCACTGGATGACTGCGGTAAAAATTTTGGAAAAGTGGGTGGTGCCTAAAACAGCCAATCAGATTTCATCTATTGACTTCAATGTAAAACTTTCAAATACTGCCATTCTCACAGTTTTAAAGCCAGAGGCCCCAATCTTGGCACAGATCATGACTGGGTGACTGGGCTTAAAAATTGGAAAACTGGGCGGAGCTTAAAACAGCCAATCAAATATTACCTAGTGCTATTCAATGGGAATATTTAAATTGCTGCCATTCTTACACTGTTAATGGTAGGGTCTTCAAACTTATTACATTCAGTTACTGGGTGACGGGAATTAAAATTTTAAAAGTGGCTAGAGCCACAAACAACCAATCAGATTTGACTTCAATGAGAAAATGTAAAAAGCTGTTATTCTTACAATATGAAAGCCAGAGTCCCCAAACTGGCACCATGGGTCTATGGGTGAGTGTTGTTAGAATTTAGGAAAAGTGGGTGGAGCCTTTAACAGCCAATCACATTTCAGCCATTCGTTTTATATGGGAAAATTTAAATTACTGCCGCTCTTTGACTGTTAATGGCAGGGTCCTCAAATTTGGCACAGTCAGTCATTGGGTGACTTGGGTTCAAATTTTAAAAAGTGGGTGGAGCCACAAACAGTCAATCAGATTTCAAGCCAACATCCTGTGGTTTCTTCAGAAACGACACCATCTAGTTTCATAATACTACTGTGAGTGTAGCCTTACTTAAAGGGGTTGTTCGGGTTCAGAGCGGAACCCGGATATAACCTATTCTTTAATAATTTAATATATATGAGGGGAACATTGGAGCATTTCCTTGCTCCAATGCTCCCCCTAGCCTTATGCTGCATTGCGCAGGGCAAGGTCTGTTTGCTTAATGCCGGTGACATAGCGGGCTTCTACCCACTATGCTAGGCAGAGATTTCTGCTTAGCAGTGAGCCCGGTGACATCACTGGCACAAATAGGCGATCTGTAGTGCTGCCCTAGGCTGTTTCAGAGGTGGGTACTAGAGCTGTTTTAAGAGAATGCATGACTCGTGCGAGCGATGTTGTCTTCACTGTTTACCTGCTCGCTGTCAACATTGCAGCAGCAAGAAGGTGTGATTGCAGCACCTCTGTCTCCATTCACGTAAATGGGAAGGGGTAGACTGTGTGTAAATTCTCCTTCACCCTGTCAATCAGATATTGATGACCTATCCTGAGGATGGGTCATCAATATGGGAAACTGGACAACCCCTTTTAAGTACCTTCCCCTGCGGCTTGCTAGTTCCAAAGTTATGCTGTATTTGTTTGTCTGCCTATGTACTGGCCTCTGCCGGTTTACTGGACTCTGACTCTTTGCTGCCTTCACTGCCGGCCCTGGACCATTCACCGTTAAGCTTGTACTTTGCCTGCCCTGACCTCAGCCTGTACCCTGACTGTGACTGCTCGCTGACCCCTTGGTGTCTGGAACTGGTTTGTCTCCATAGGTTAAACTGTTAACTACATAGAGACTATTCCGGGAGGCAGCAGCCTGGTGGTTCCCCTGCAGCGTAGTCCAGATTCCTGTACAGGGGTTAAAGGGAGAATACCAGAGGACATTAACACAGTGGTTTGACACCCATAACAAAGTGTTTTTGTAATACCAGTGGTAACATGTTTGGTAAGGCCAAGAGAAAACATGCGACATCTACTTCAGCCTATTATGCTCAAAAGTTGATCCAGATCTGGCAATCAGAATAAATCCTGGATCAATCACCTATGTCTAGATTTTTAGTATCTTGTAACTTGTAATATTGTTACTTTCAAGAAATGCATTCAGGCCCCTCTTGAATTCTTTTAGTGAGTTCACCTTTCCAACTCCTATGGCAGAGAGTTTCATATTTGCACTGCTCTTATATCTTCTGTGTTTGTGTAGAAATCTACTTTCCTCTAGATGTAGGCAATGTCCCCTTTGTAATGTTACACTCCTGGGTATACAAAGATCATAGGAGAGAGCTCTATGTTGGCTTTATTCATAGTTAATAGGTCACTCCTCAGCCATCTTTTTCTAAACTAAATAAATATAATTTTGATTAACTTTCTGGATTCTGTAATATAAACAATTTAGAAACAACACACTGCGAGTTAAAATAAACAAAAAGCCATACTCACCTTCACTAATCCACCCTGCTTCAGTCCTTTGCTGCTCTCCACATCCTGGTCTCGGCATGTTTGCCGTGCTGCGGCTGGACCTCCGGCCCGTCCCCATTATAGCAATTGGCGCCGGAGCAGACTTCCAGCAGCACACAGGGGCTAGCGTTCGTATAGATCAGGCAGGCTGTTCCCCTGCCGGACCCTACTAACGCTAATGTGAAAGTAGCCTTAGGCAGGTCACCACTATAGCCAGTGATTGGCTGAGCAGTCATTTCCTGCGTTTGGCTTCTCTTCACAGTAGTAAGGGCTAGAGAGACGGCACATACTCCTGCCATGAAATGTAAATCTTTCATGGTAATACATTTATCAGTTTTTGTACATTTTTTTTTTAAAATACACATACAAATTGTTATTGCTGCTGAAACGGTGTGGTACAGAGCAGTCAGTATAGCTTCGGGTCACAGCAGTACAAGCTTCTATATTTGCAGCACTCCCAAAACAGAAAGAGAAAGGGGCTTATATGAGTTGTGAAACATGAAGGACAGGAGGGGGAGGCAGTTACAGCCAGCAATAGTTTAGAAGCTGCCATGTTGCTCTGAGCAGTTTGGACTACTACTAAGGATGATGAGGAATCGATATTGTGGTTGCTCGTCCCCATACAGAATCATTGTTTCTGGGCAGCAGATCAATGTTTACACAGGATGATCTGCTTCCCAGAAATGATGATTGATGTTCCTGCATAAACGACAGCATCATCCAATGAACGAGCGTTTAGCTCATTCATCGGGTGATCGGTGGCATCTTTAGACGGGCAGATCGTTCCCGACAATCTGCTCGATTATCGGACAGTGTAAATCCACTTTTACAATAGAGAAGAGCTAATTTGCTGAGCGCAGCAATGTTTTTTCCTCTTGAGCAGTCTCAGCCACTGAAAGCAACCCAGCAGCATGTAAAAAAACATGATCAGCGTGGAGAATGATGGTTATAGACAGTGCTTTATGGTGCCACAATCGTTCACCCTCTATTTAGTTGGCATATTGTTGCCAGTATATCTCCTGTTTACACAGGGAGATGTGCTTCTGACAAAAGTATTTTTTAGGCCAGCATAAAGATGTGGCCAGCCTACAAATGCTGTCACATTTACACATAATCGCAAACAAGTGTTCTTATGAACGCTCATTGAGCCACTTATCAATAATTAGTAGGAAAAAATGTTTTTACTATTTTCTGTTGTCTAAAACCCAGGTGAAGCTTATAGTTCGAAATATTTGGTAATTAAAACAAATGATCAAAAAGTCAACCCCCCACCCAAATGGTAGCAATTAAAAAAAAAAAAGATGTCCCTGCAAAAAAACAGCCCTTACATAGCTCAGTGGTCTGTGCTAACAAGTAATTGGCACTCTATTGAAGGTAGGATTTGAGTATTGATTTGACCTATTTCTTGTACACCCTGGGGTGTCGTCCGGAGTGCCACCCCATATTGTATATTGCACATTTAGGCTAGTGGTGATTATTTACTTTTTATTATTCTGTATGTGATTTGTTTGTATTATCGTATATTTCACCCCTTAAGGACCCATGACGTAGCTGTACGTCATGAGTCCGATCCCTAAACATGGCGCCCGCTCGTGCGTGCAGCGGGGTCTCTGCTATTTTAAATAGCAGAGACCCTCGGCACATGTATGCGATCAGCCATACATCTTACCTTACAGATGCCGTGGTCAAGGAAAAAAATATAAAACTGTGGTATTGCACTAATTGTACTGACCCATAGAATGTAGTAAACATGTCATTTTTACCTCAAATGAAAATAAAAATGGAATGAATAAGACAATGGCACATAGTTTTATTTCCCAATTGCACCCTATTTAGATTCCCACTACATCATATGAAATATTAAATAGTGCCATTAAACTTGTCCCACAAAAACTAGCACTTATACAGCTGAACCAAAGATAAAAAAATTAAAAAAAGATAAAATGTACTGGTCCTCAACTGTCATTTTAAATGTGACTAAGAAAGTGTATTCAGGGGACGGCATGTATGTAATATTCAGTATTTTAAATGTGTGTTAGTAGTTAGTATTTTAGATGGTGCAAATGAATTAAATGATGTGCGTACTATAAAGTGGACATAAGGCCTCTTTCACACAAGCGTTGCGGATTCTCTCAGGGTCTGTTCAGGAAAAAACTGATGGTTTCGCACAAGTCCAGTCAGTTTTTTCTGAGATTGCTTTCAGTGCTTAATTTTTTCCATGAGGGTGCAATCAGTTTTTGATGTGTTTTTCACACGCATGAAAGAAAAACTGAAGAATAACAATCTATATCTCCTAGCAGCAATCCATGAAAAACACATTGCATCCAGATGCATTCCGTTTTTCACGGAAGCCCCATTCACTTCTATGGAACCATAGCTGCATTAAAAACGCTGAATATAGAACATACTGCGATTTTTCCTGAACGCACAAATGATGCATGAAAAACGACGTGTAGAAATGAATGGGTCAGGATTTAGTCCGGATGCTATGTGTTTGTGTGAAAGAGACCAAAGGGATTTGACAGTTTTATACCTTTATTTTGTCCAAGAAAGTATTATCTTCATTCCATGGATCCTGTAATGTAATCTGGTCAGGTCCTCCTTTATAAAACTCAACCAACAGAGCCTGTAGAAGATAGAAAAATGGCTGAAAAACACTGTTTTATTTTGTAGTATGAAACACTAGTAATAGCGGTAGGTAAGGCCACATGCACACAACCATATTTTGTTCTGATCTACATTTTTTTCAGATCCATTTCAATAGGGCTGCAAAAAATGTGGACGTCACACTGTGTGCTTTTCGCAATTATATGTCCGTACTGCAGCCTGCAAAAAATAAAAAAAAGATATAGAACATGTCCTATACTTGTCTGTTTTGCAGGCTCTTAACTGAATAAAAGAGTAAAAGAGTCGGGTTACATTGCAATCTGCCAGGGCCTGTGGAGCTGCAGTCACAGTAAGGGTGCGCCAAAGATCCATAGCAGTGTAAATGCCGGCAGTGGAGGATTCTGACTGTGGCAGGAAGGGGTTAATTCACTCTTTATTTAAAAAAATTAAATGTAAACAAAAATTTAAAGGGGTTGTCCTAGTTTTTTTTTTTTGTCCTTTGTATGTTTCTAACTTATCAAATGTAAAGGCTTTATCATGCACTTTATCTGCAGTTGTTGCTTTCTCAGATTTCACATGACCTGTGATGTCAGATTCTCTCCCTGCTCTGATGATGTTTCGTGCACAAGCCTGAGAGAGTTATATATTGCTGACCATCAAATTTACAGAGCTATATATTTTTTTCATAACTCGGACAACCCCTTTAAATAAAATAAAAGATAATAAAAAGTGAAATAAAGAAAACTCAAAAATTAAAGCTATAGCTATAGTTACCATTTTAGAAATCGTATAGCCGATTACATACACACATGGACACACATTCCCCACCCCCATTTTTTAGTAAAAAATATATATATTTATTAGTTTTAGAAATAGTATAGCGGACTTTGTGTGTGTAAACTCTGCAAACGTACACACTTTTTTCATATTTGCTTTTCAAAAAAATGTGAACATTTAGAAATGTTTTGTCTTGACATCTTTTAATAGTTAAAAAAATATAAGAAAGGAAAAATATACGGTACATTTTTTCATAATTTTCACAGTTTTTCTTTAAATATATACAGTTATGTGGAAGATAATAGCAGTCTAACTTCACTAATGTGTTTAATTACGGTACTGTTTTTGGCAGAAAAGATAATAAAATATGGGGAAAAAATGTATGACTAGGTGTAGTTGAGTAATGGGCAACCAACAGACTGAACAGTCATGACGTGCACGCTGCTAATTGGGTGCAATTGACTAATTCAATAAAAGGGGGGTGTTAAAATTAATAGCAGTGTGGAGTTCAATTAGTGAGGTGATTCATTCTGTGAAGAAACGGGTGTCAATTATGGCTCTTATTTAAAGAAGGAGGGCAGCAAATGTTGCACCTGCTGGTTTTAACCCTTGCTAAGCGAGTAAAATAGGTCTTTCCAGACACTGTACCGAACTTTGATCAAGAAGTTGATTGGAAAGGGGAAAACATGTAAAGAAATGCTGAAAATAATTAGCTGCTCAGCTAAAGACATCCCCAATGCTTTAAAACGGCAAACAAAACCCGAAACATGAGGTGGGAAAAGAAATACTACCACCCGTGTAGGTCATAGTATAAGGCCTCTTGCATACGAACGTGTACTGGACGTGCCCGTGCTGCGTCCCGCAAAATTCACTTCACTTGAATGGGGTCAGCGATCCGTCCGTTCTGCAAAGGACAAGTTCTATCTTTTTGCGGAACGGAACCCTACAAAAGCACTCCGTAGTGCTTCCGTTCCGTGGTTCTGTTCCGTACCATACAGCATCTCCGGATTTGCGGACCCATTCAAGTGAATTGGTCTGCATCCATGATGCGGAATGCACACGGACGGTGTCCCGTGTATCGCGGACCCGCCGTATGCGGGCCGCAATGCGGCCACGGGGGACACACATGGTCGTGTGCAAGAGGCCTAACAAGAATGGCAAAGAAGCATTCAATGATCAGCTCGAGGGAAATCAAAGAAGATCTTCAGTTATCTGTGAGTAAACTGCAATTCAGGGTCCGCGCTTGAACTTCATCAGTAAGGAACAGGATGGTGTTCAGACATGCATCACAGTGCCTATTTCTTTGGCCATATACATAGTATTTAAAAATACATTTTTTAAAAAATTTTGGAAGTTGATCTAACGGAAATAACACAGAGACTTACCACGTGTGACCAGAGACTAGAGGTTTTTTCAGTTGTGTCAATTGGAGAGGAACCTCCCAGAAGAAGCGGACAGCAAAACCCGGGTCGGGCAAATAGATTTTATATGTGATGTGAACAAGTGCCGATCTTGTAAGTAAAATAAAATATGTAGTGTTTCAATAACCCGTGGGCATTGCACTATGTCGTGTTCCTTTTAAAGAATAAAAGAGCTGTGATTGCTGGTGGATATTGAGACCAAGGAGCTGGAATTGTTTTGAATCGAGATAAAATCGTCTCATGGAAGTGTTGCTGTGTGTGAACTATTCCTTACTGATGAAGTTCAAGCGCGGACCCTGAATTGCAGTTTATTTTGGTTAAAAAAGAGACCTACTCCTGCTGATTGTGCAGCTTGGAAGACCACACAAAATATATTTTGTTTTCTTAGTTATCTGTGAGTACTGCACCAATTAGAAGACGCCTACGTGAAGACAAACTATTTGCAAGAAACCCTCGTAAATTACCATTTCTGAGAAAAAGACGTGTTGAAAAGGTTACAGTTTGCCAAATAACATACTGACTGGCCTAAAGAGAAGTGGGGCTTGGGGCTGGTGGCACTGGCTCTGGGGGACATGTCTGATGGCAGATGATGGCAAATGCCATGGGCTTGGGGCTGATGGCACTGGCTCTGGGGGACATGTCTGATGGCAGATTATGGCAAATGCCATGGGGCTGATGGCACTGTCTCTGGGGGACATGTCCACCTGTGTGCAATCTAAGATGATGGCAAATGCCATGGGGCTTGGGGCTGGTGGCACTGGCTCTGGGGGACATGTCTGATGGCAGATGATGGCAAATTCCATGGGTTTGGGGCTGATGGCACTGGCTCTGGGGGACATGTCTGATGGCAGATGATGGCAAATGCCATGGGGCTTGGGGCTGATGGCTCTGGGGGACAAGGACATGTCTGATGGCAGATGATGGCAAATGCCATGGGGCTTGGGGCTGATGGCACTGGCTCTGGGGGACATGTCTGATGGCAGTTTTGTAATTTGTATATTTTGTATACATACAGAAGAAAATAATATATTGCAATATATATCGCATATCGCACATGTTTCAAGTTATATCGCAATATAGATTTGAGGCCATATCGCCCACCCCTACCCTGGAGCACCATCAAATCTATCATAACCAAATGGAAAGAACATAGCACAACAGCAAACCTGCCAACAGACGGCCGCCCACCAAAACTCACGGACTGGGCAAGGAGGGCATTAATCAGAGAGTCAGCACAGAGACCTATGGTAACCCTGGAGGAGCTGCAGAGTTCCACAGCAGAGACTGGAGTATCTGTACATAGGATGACAATAAGCTGTACCCTCCATAAAGTTGGGCTTTATGGCAGAGTGGCCAGAAGAAAGCCATTACTTTTAGCAAAGAAACAAAAAGGCACGTTGTGAGTTTGCGAAAAAGGCACGTGGGAGACTCCCAAAATGTTTGGAGGAAGGTGCTCTGGTCTGATGAGACTAAAATTGAACTTTTTGGACATCAAAGAAAACGCTATGTCTGGCGCAAACCCAATACATCACATCACTCAAAGAACGCCATCCCCACAGTGAAACATGGTGGTGGCAGCATCATGCTGTGGGGATGTTTTTTAGCAGCTGGGACTGGGAAACTGGTCAGAGTTGAGGGAAAGATGGATTGTGCTAAATACAGGGATATTCTTGAGCAGAACTTGTACCACTCTGTGCATGATTTGAGGCTAGGACGGAGGTTCACCTTCTAGCAGGACAATGACCCCAAACACACTGCTAAAGAAACACTTGAGTGGTTTAAGGGGAAACATGTAAATGTGTTGGAATGGCCTAGTCAAAGCCCAGATCTCAATCCAATAGAAAATCTGTTGTCAGACTTGCTGTTCACAAGCGCAAATCATCCAACTTGAAGGAGCAGGAGAAGTAGTTTTGCAAGGAGTAATGGGCAAAAATCAAAGTGGTAAGATGTGGCAAGCTTATAGAGACTTATCCAAAGCGACTTGGAGCTGTGATTGCCGCAAAAGGTGGCTCTACAAAGTACTGACTTTAGGCGGGTGAATAGTTATGCACATTGACTTTTTCTGTTATCTTGTCCTATTTGTTGTTTGCTTCGCAATAAAAAAAAAACATCTTCAAAGATGTGGGCATGTTCTGTAAATTAAATGATGCAAATCCTCAAAAAATCCATGTTAATTCCAAGTTGTAAGGCACCAAAATACAAAAAAAGTCAAGGGGGTGAATACTTTTGCAAGGCACTGTACAACTAAATATTAGTTCAGTGATTAAAGAAAAGCTAAATCTGTAAACAAATTTCAGTTTATAGTGGAAATATTCCAGTTTAGTAACAAACATAGTAACATAGTTTATAAGGCCGAAAAAATACATCTGTCCATCCAGTTCGGTTTGTTATCCCGCAAGTTGATCCAGACGAAGGCAAAAATAAATAAAAGTGAGTTTGTAACTGAAAATGCAAACACTGCTATTTTTTGAACAGCCTATTATTCCTGTTTCTTGATTTTCAGTTTAAAATGTGATATTTTGTTCATGTTTTCATTCGGAATTGAATGTGCAGTGCCCCTAGTGGTTTTTATGAACAGTATATGGAAATAAATGCTATAATGAGGAATAAGCTTTTTTTCCTCAGTTGTTTTAACAACTTAAGGACCCAGGACGAGAATGCTCGTTCTAAGTGGCCGGTACTTTGCACCCCAGGACGAGCATTCTTGTCCTGCGGTCCTTCCTGTGCAGATGTATTGTGCTGCATTGGAACTGGGATCAGACCCTGTAATGTTGAATTCCCATAGTGGGACAAAAATTAAAAAAATTGAAATCTGTGAAGGTTCTCATTTATCCAGGTCATGGTAAATCTGTAAAGAATAAATCAAAGGCAACTGGACTTACTGTGGATTTCTTGAAAACGTTTCACTCGTTCTTCCAACGAGCTTTCTCAATTCTGGGTGACTGTACAAGAATTCTCTGGGAATAAATATGTAACTGAATCAACATCTGGTAATTATACCCAGCATGGGGTCAGAGGTCATTATACCCAGCATGGGGTCAGAGGTCATTATACCCAGCATGGGGTCAAAGGTGTTGATTTCATTATCCTAATTGGAGTCAGTAGGTGATAATGACCTCCCAGAAAAAGGTGTCAAGACAGCATTGTATGTGGCAGACAATAGATGTCAAACCCCCCCCCCCCCCCGCCTCTATTCAAGCTTGTCCAGTGCAATGAGGAATGCTCAGAACTGTATATCGGCGAAACAAAACAACTACATCAGCGTATGGCTCAGCATAGAAGAGCCAAAACCTCTGGTCAAGATTCAGCCGTGTACTTACATCTAAAAGAAACCGGTCACACCTTTGAAGACAGTCAAGTACGTGTTTTGGATAAGGAGGCCGATTGGTACAAACGAGGTGTGAAGGAGGCCATCTATGTAAAAATGGAGAAGCCAAGCTTGAATAGAGGCGGGGGGGGGGGGTTAGACATCTATTGTCTGAAACATACAATGCTGTCTTGACACCTTTTTCTGTGAGGTCATTATCACCTACTGACTCCAATTAGGATAATGGGATCAACACCTTTGACCCCATGCTGGGCATAATGACCTCTGACCCCATGCTGGGTATAATTACCAGATGTTGATTCAGTTACATATTTGTTCCCAGAGAATTCTTGTACAGTCACTCAGAATTGAAAAAGCTCATTGGAAGAATGAGTGAAATGTTTTCAAGAAATCTACAGTAAGTCCAGTTGCCTTGATTTATTCTTTACAGATAAAAAAAATATAAAGTTTCAATAAAAAATAAAAAGCCCCTTTCCCATGAAATTGTAAAAAATAGAAAAAAATAAAAAACAGACATATTAGGCATCACCGCATGCGTAACAACCTGCTCTATAAAAACATCACAAGATCCACCCCATTTGGTCAACACCGTAAAAAAAATTATAATAAAAACTGTGCTAAATTTTTTTTTACATTTTTTGTCACCTTTCATCACAAAAAGTGTAATACCAAGTGATCAAAAAGTAGTATGCACCCTTAAATATTACCAATCAAACCGTCATCTCACCCCGCAAAAAATGACCCCCTACCTAAGACAATCGCCCAAAAAATAAAAATAAAATATGGCTCTCAGACTTATGGAGACACCAAAACCAGATTTTTTTTTTGTTTCAAAAATGCTCCCCCATTGTGGTAAATATAAAAAAAAAAAGTAGACGTATTAGGTATTGTCGCGTCCGTAACAGCCTGCTCTATAAAAATACCACATGACCTAACCCCTCAGATGAACACCGTAAAAAAAATAAAAACTGTGTCAAAAAAGCACATTTTTTTCACCTTACATCACAAAAGTGTATAAATACCAAGCGATCAAAAAGTCATACACACCCCAAAATTGTACCAATCAAACAGTCATCTCATCCCCCACAAAATGAGACCCTACCTAAGACAATCGGCCAAAAAAATAAAAAAAAACTATGGCTTTCAGAATATGGAGACACTAAAAAATAATAAAAAAAAATAAATGCTTTATTATGTAAAACTGAAACAATCAACCCAAATACATATTTGGTATTGTCGCGTCTGTAACAACCTGCTCTATAAAAATATCACATGATCTAACCTGCCAGATGAACATTGTAAAAAAAAGTGTAATATAGAGCAACAAAAAATCATATGTACCCTAAAATAGTACCAACAAAACTGACACTTTATCCCATAGTTTCCAAAATGGGGTAATTCTTTTGGAGTTTCTACTCTGGGGGTGTATCAGGGGGTCTTCAAATGTGACATGGCAACTTAAAATTATCCCAGTGAAATCCAAAAACCATATGACATTCCTTTCCTTCTGCGCCCTGCCGTGTGCCCATACAGCAGTTCACGATCACATATGGGGTGTTTCTATAAACTACAGAATCAGGGCATTAAATATTGAGTTTTGTTTGGCTGCTAACGCTTGCCTTGGTCCTGGAAAAAAATGGATTAATATGGAAAATCTGCCAAAAAAGTGAAATTTTTTAATTTTATCTCCATTTTCCGTTAATTCTTGTGGAACACCTAAAGGGTTAACAAAGTTTGTAAAATCTGTTTTATATACATTGAGGGGTGTAGTTTCTAAAAATGGGGCCATTTATGGGTGGTTTCTATTATGTAAGCCTCACAAAGTGACTTCAGCCCTGAACTGGTCCTTAAAAAGTTTTGGAAATTTTCTGAAAAATTTCAAAATTTGCTTCTAAACTTCTAAGCCTTCTAACGTCCCAAAAAAAGAAAATTGCATTTACAAAATGATGCCAACATAAAGTAGACATATGGGGAGTGTTAAGTAATAAATATTTTATGAGGTATCAGTTTATAGTATATAATGTTTTAAAAGCAGAGAAATAGAAATTTAGAAAATTGCAGATCTTTCAACATTTTTGGTAAATTTGGGATTTTTTCATAAATAAAGGTGAAATATATTGACTCAAATTTATGACTATCCTGAAGTACAATGTGTCACGAGAAAACAATCTTAGAATGGCTTGGATAAATAAAAGTGTTCCAAAGCTATTACCACAAAGTGAAACATTTCAGATTTGCCAAAAATGTCCTTGGCAGAAGGGCGAAAACTGGTAGAAGGGGTTAAAACACAGTTTTATTTTTTTGTTGTTGATCAAAGGCTCCGTTCCCTAGTTATGATACATTTTCTTTAAATACAAATTAGGCCTTTGGTGCAATAAGCGCATTACCATTGCTCTTGTTGCACCCAAGCTTAACTCAGAGTTGTAACTACTGCCTTCATCAGACCATAATACAATTACAGCAGACATTAAAGATTTATATACTCAAAAAGCAATGTGTATACATCAACAAGCTTACACAAAAATGTATATACAGTATATAAACAAGCTTAAAACCACTGAAACAGAGGCCATGCAATATTTGGCAGTCATCCACAAATGTATACCGCACACAGCAAACAACTGCCATGTTACCAAAAGCAACATTTTCAGAGAGCCCACAGCATATTGCGTACAAAAATATAACCAAATTAATACACACAACCATCTTCATGCAACTTTGCAGCAAATAATGGTTACATCAAAAACTGGAAGAAAATTAAAATTAGCAGCACCCAATACTAATGTGAACTAGTTCCTTTATCGGGCCATTTATACGGTTAAAAATAAATATATAAAGATTTCTATACAAAAAATGGCAATGTATAAACATCAACAAGCGTACATAAAAAGTAATGCATACAGGGAGTGCAGAATTATTAGGCAAATGAGTATTTTGACCACATCATCCTCTTTATGCATGTTGTCTTACTCCAAGCTGTATAGGCTCGAAAGCCTACTACCAATTAAGCATATTAGGTGATGTGCATCTCTGTAATGAGAAGGGGTGTGGTCTAATGACATCAACACCCTATATCGGGTGTGCATAATTATTTTTCCTTTGGCAAAATGGGTCAAAAGAAGGACTTGACAGGCTCAGAAAAGTCAAAAAAAAGTGAGATATATTGCAGAGGGATGCAGCACTCTTAAAATTGCAAAGCTTCTGAAGCGTGATCATCGAACAATTAAGCGTTTCATTCAAAATAGTCAACAGGGTCGCAAGAAGCGTGTGGAAAAACCAAGGCGCAAAATAACTGCCCATGAACTGAGAAAAGTCAAGCGTGCAGCTGCCAAGATGCCACTTGCCACCAGTTTGGCCATATTTCAGAGCTGCAACATCACTGGAGTGCCCAAAAGCACAAGGTGTGCAATACTCAGAGACATGGCCAAGGTAAGAAAGGCTGAAAGACGACCACCACTGAACAAGACACACAAGCTGAAACGTCAAGACTGGGCCAAGAAATATCTCAAGACTGATTTTTCTAAGGTTTTATGGACTGATGAAATGAGAGTGAGTCTTGATGGGCCAGATGGATGGGCCCGTGGCTGGATTGGTAAAGGGCAGAGAGCTCCAGTCCGACTCAGACGCCAGCAAGGTGGAGGTGGAGTACTGGTTTGGGCTGATATCATCAAAGATGAGCTTGTGGGGCCTTTTCGGGTTGAGGATGGAGTCAAGCTCAACTCCCAGTCCTACTGCCAGTTTCTGGAAGACACCTTCTTCAAGCAGTGGTACAGGAAGAAGTCTGCATCCTTCAAGAAAAACATGATTTTCATGCAGGACAATGCTCCATCACACGCGTCCAAGTACTCCACAGCGTGGCTGGCAAGAAAGGGTATAAAAGAAGAAAATCTAATGACATGGCCTCCTTGTTCACCTGATCTGAACCCCATTGAGAACCTGTGGTCCATCATCAAATGTGAGATTTACAAGGAGGGAAAACAGTACACCTCTCTGAACAGTGTCTGGGAGGCTGTGGTTGCTGCTGCACGCAATGTTGATGGTGAACAGATCAAAACACTGACAGAATCCATGGATGGCAGGCTTTTGAGTGTCCTTGCAAAGAAAGGTGGCTATATTGGTCACTGATTTGTTTTTGTTTTGTTTTTGAATGTCAGAAATGTATATTTGTGAATGTTGAGATGTTATATTGGTTTCACTGGTAAAAATAAATAATTGAAATGGGTATATATTTGTTTTTTGTTAAGTTGCCTAATAATTATGCACAGTAATAGTCACCTGCACACACAGATATCCCCCTAAAATAGCTAAAACTAAAAACAAACTAAAAACTACTTCCAAAAATATTCAGCTTTGATATTAATGAGTTTTTTGGGTTCATTGAGAACATGGTTGTTGTTCAATAATAAAATTAATCCTCAAAAATACAACTTGCCTAATAATTCTGCACTCCCTGTATACATAAATACACACAATTAATACATACAACCACCATCCCCCTATACAATCTAATAAAATATTAATCCTTATTAAAAAGGATAATACAATGCACAAACTAAGGTTGCTTTTAGGCAAGTATAATATTCCAGTGTAAGGGAGACAACAACTTCACCTTCTGCAGTAGGTATTGTGTTCAGCCTTTAGGAGTTGTACACATTCCAGGCACAACTCTGATTATTTATTTTACTCCCTTATATAGCGCTGCCATATTCTGCAGCACTTTCCAGACCTCATCATCCCTTGCTGTCCCAAAAGGAGCTGACAATCAAAGTACCCTATCAGTATGTCTTTGGAGTGTGGAAGGAAACCAGAATACCAGAAGAAACCCACACAAACAAGGGGAGAACATACAAACTCCATGTAGATGTTGTCCTTGGTTGGATTCAAACCTAGGATTCCAGTAATGCAAGGCACCAGTGCTTACCACTGAGCCTCCATGCTGCCCATACTTGCTGCTCCCTTTATTCATAAACCTCTAGCAGGAATAACCGAGGGCTGGCACAACACAAAGTTATAAGAATTATTGTGCAGAACTGTTATTACATGTGGAACACAAGTATCCACTAAAACAGACATGTCGGGAGAGGTCCTTTTTAATGTGAATGGGACTGAGATGTGAAAACCCTGACAGGCCATGGATAGGTGTGTCACTATTTCTTGACGAACGCAGCCATGTTTTCCTAGCTTGAGGGTATGGTCACATGTATAAAACCTGCGTTCAGTTCAGTTTTTTTCCGTGCGGGTGCAATGCGTTTTTTTTTAAATCAAATATCTTTTTATTAACATTTTGTATAAATGGAAAACAGGATATTAGGAAAAGCCATATTACATAGGTAAAGATGTGACGGTTAGGATCCGAACAACAAGCAGGTCCCTTGAACTATCGTAATTTATGAACAATTGCTTGTGAGAGGTAGGGCTAAGGATGTTGAGGGAGATGGAGGGGGGAAGGGTGGGGTAGATGGATGGGGGGGAGGTAGGAAGGGAAGAAGCGGGAAAGGGTTGAGGAGGTACATCGGGTGTAAACAGGAGCAAATAACTATAGTTTGACATCAGCCATTAGCATGTTTCAGTCTGAAACCTTGGAGATAGGCTGATATGTTGAGGTCTGTGTTTAGTGGTTACT
Source organism: Bufo bufo (assembly GCF_905171765.1). NCBI lineage: Eukaryota > Metazoa > Chordata > Amphibia > Anura > Bufonidae > Bufo > Bufo bufo. The sequence goes on from NC_053390.1 coordinate 472,113,543, forward strand.
TTCGGGATTCCACAGCGATTGTGTGTGAGTTGTATACTCTTTTGGCAGGCATTTCTTCTTGGGAGAGAGAGATAATTTTTGGGTATGAATTTGAGGAGCGTTGTTTTGCCTTCCTGGAGAGATATTGTGATTCTCCAGATGTCACACCTTTCCCAAGCGAAACAGTAGTTTCGGTCTATCGATCTGTTGAACACGCCAGGGGCTTCATTGGTTGGTGAGAGTATTAATGTGTTTGGAGGTGAGTGATTTATGTTATGTGGATAGGTTTTTGGTTCTATAGGCCTTCAAGGAGCCCACAGTCTACCAAATTTCGAATGGGATCTGTAGGCCCAACCAGCCAACTCCTTCATGAGATATATTTGATCAATCTTTTTCTATCATTGGGCGATATCAGGGGGGTTTGGGTTAAGCCAGTGAAGAAGAATTAAGATCTAGCTGCCTGGACCAGCAGTGTAGGAAGGTCAGATGTCCTGGGAGACCAATTGCGTGAGGGAAGCCACAATAATACCGAGATAGGTGAGAGTTTTATAGAAGTATTACATATCAGGTTTATTCTATTTTCCACCTGGGACCAATAGCCTTTGATCAGTGGACATGACCAAAATATGTGGCTCAATGAGCCCTTTTCTACTAGGCAGTGCCAGCATTTGTCATTGTCCCTTAATCCCATGTGGTGGAGTTTACTGGGGTCATCGTACCACCTGGTCATTGTCTTATATGAATGCTCTTGAATTCTAGTGCATCGTGAGAAGCCATGGGATCTCAGGTGGATCTGATTTATTTCTGCTGTGGTGAAGGATTTTCCCAGGTCCTTCTCCCAATGTGTTATGTAGGCGGGGGTACCTTTGGTATTCATAGATTGTAGCGTTTTGTATAGAAGTGAGGTAGTGTGTCTAGGAATTGTATCAAAAGTCGATATTTTTTCGAACCACGTTGCCTCCGGCACCCCCCTATATTTTAATTGTAAAGTTAAGCAAGAGCGCTTAAATTCTGTCTGGCTAAGAAAGTTGCCTTCCTTAACATTGCAGGAGTAGTGGTGCTCTATATCTAAGTGTGTTCCTTAAGACAGTGCCAGAAGGAAGGAGGCTTGACAATGTCTGGTTGGAGAAGGGAAGGGAGATATCTAGGGGAGTCAGAGAGCGGAGCTTGGTTTGTCTGCATAAATTTGATGGTGTGAAAGATCTCTTTGGTCAAGCTATTCGTCAGTGGGGGGGGGGGGGGGGGGGGGGGGGGGGGAAGGGGTGTCTAGAATGCCCTAGAGACCTGCCATTTGTTTATCAGACATGTTTGCTAATTCTATGTCAGAGCCCAGCGTTCTAAATTTAGAAATGCATATTTGGAGCCATCTCTTCAGCTGTATTGCTCTATAGTAGGTTCTTATATCTGGGAGTCCAAAGCCTCCTTGACGTCGGTCTCTGGCCAATCTGCCAATCTATCATAAGCTATCCTCGGTTTTTTGCCCTTCCATAAGAAGGATATGAATAGAGAGCCAATTGATGTAAAGGATTGTGATAAATATATTGGTACCATCCGGATCTGATTGTGTTATGATGTGGTCAAAGGAAATATGTTTAGCTATGGCTATACTAACACCTCTTGCCGCTGATTTATATGTGGAGTGATACCAGTATTTGAAAAGAGTTTGTGGTAATGTGGGAATTTTATTGTTTTTTAGATGGGTCTCCTGGAGAAAGCAAATATGAGACCTGCTCTTCCTCAGGAGAGTGATTACCTGGGATCTCTTTTGTGGAGAGTTGAAGCCCCAGACATTAAAAGACATTGGGGTTATAGTCGCCGTGATGGTGGAATATGCCATCTGGTATAGTCTATGGTGTTTGTGGTCCCGGAAGTAACCTGTGTGGTAGCATCAAACAGAAGTATACTAGTTAAATAAAAAAACAGAGAAACAAAACATGACATGTCAAAATTAACATTTGTGGGTATCCAGCTGACAATCCACGCGCAGTGGTGTAGTTGTAGGGACACCAAACTAGAGATTTTGTATCTGGCATGGCTAGGGGTGTGCGGGGGCAGAAGGTGGTAAGTTTCCATCCTGATCTGGTGCCGCAGACCCGCATTTCTGAAGGAATAGAAAAATTATTGTGAAGACTTAGTATTAGTTACCATCCTACTTGAGATTTAAACATGTGGAGTTAGTGAGAAGTAGAAAGAGACAGGATGAATGAAGAGCAGGATAGCTGTCGATGATGACGGCGAAAATCCGAAGGGTTACGTACAGACGTTAGAAGTCTCCAACTTCACCTTGTGTGCTGTACCGCTATGGTCTGGCAGGGGGCCCTTAGGGACAGATTGAAATAGAGGATGGGAAAAGAGAAAAAGAGAAAATGATGAGTGGTGAGAAAGGGAAGTGAAATACGAAAGGATGAAAGTATAGGGAGAATAAGGAAAAGCTATAAATGATAATATGAAGAAAAGTGGTGAGTCTCAAATGTAACATTCAGAGGTATTCCCTCGGAGAAGAAGAGTCCATCTTGCTTTTGGTGCTGAAGAGGCAGGTTCATATATTATTTCTCTGCGTGCCCGGTGATTTCTGTTTGGTGACCATTGACCATGTTTCTTATCTGGGCAGTGGAGGTAGTTGTGTTGCGGTGTCGTCCAGCGGCAGCCATGATGGGATGCTAATGGTGTTAATGTCCAGTTGTGACCAGGCTGCTGTTAGATCGGATGGTTTGTGAATCGTGCAGCGTTTTCCATCTTTGCTGAATGTGACACTGAAGGGGTAAAGCCATCGGTATAGGATATTATGATTCCTCAAGTAATCTGTGAAGGTTTTAGGATACGGCGTTTCAACAATGTGGAGGGCGCTATGTCTTGAAAGATTTGAATAGACGCACCTTCGTATGCCAAGGCCTTCCTCCACTTTGCTGCCTGAAGTATAGCTGAGGTGTTTTGAAAACTGAGCAGCCAGCAAAACCACATCTCGTGGCAGTTCGTCCTTGCCTGGAGTTGGGCGCAGAGTTCTGTGTATCTTCTCAATAGAGACAGGTTGGGCTTTCTCCTCTCCAAGGAAGTGTGAAAAATGTGCTGAGCCGTGGCGCGCAGGGCCCTGTAGTCGATGGATTCTGGCAGGCCTTTTAGCCTGATATTCTTTCTCCGGCTCCTGTTTTCTTGGTCTTTGACCAGAAGGAGCGCGTTGTTGAGGGAGTCTATTTGGGATTTCAGGCAGTGTGATACAGCAGTGCTGTGGTCAGTGAGGAGGTTCTGGTTGGATTCCAATGATTCCACTCTATGTCCCAGTGCCCTTATGTCATGCCGCGTGTCTCTGAGTTCCTGCAGCACTGGGTCGAGTGCTTGGGAGAGGGAGTCTTTTAGAAATGACTTAGTTAGAATATCGTTATTTTCTACTTGCGGTTCATCCCTGTAGTCCAGCGCGCTGCCCGCACCGGCATCCTCTCTCTCTTCCTCCTCTGAGTCAGGTGCGGTTGAACGCGGCGCCATCTTGCCCATTTGCGTCGGAGAAAGTGCCAGCTTCTTACTGACTAATCTGTCCATCTCTGCTTGTCCCTTCTTGTGTTTGGGGGTCGTAGGGCGGTCCCTGGGTCTGTCCCTCCCGATCTTTACCATACTAGCTGGAGTTTAGGCGTCTTCAGTAATGAAAATGCAGGTCTGTGGAGCAGGAGCTCTTTTCTCAGACCTCCATCTCGCTCTATGGTCAGGCTCCGCCCCCGGGTGCAATGCGTTTTGATGCGTTTTTCACGCGCGTGATAAAAAGCTGAAGGTTTACAAACATCTCTTAGCAACAGTCAGTGAAAAACGCTTTGCATCCACACTTGCTTGCGGATGCAATGCGTTTTTCACTGAAGCCCAATTCACTTCTATGGGGCCAGGGCTGCGTGAAAAACACAGAATACAAAACATGCTGCGTTTTTCACACAACGCAGAACTGATGCATGAAAAAAAAACGCTCATGTACACAGATCCATTGAAATGAACAGGTCAGGATTCAGTGCGGGTGCTATGCGTTCACGCCACGCATTGCAGCCGCACAGAAAACTCGCTCGTGTGAAAGGGGCCTAATACTGACAAATGTAAGGTTATGTACTTGGGAAGGAATAATGCAAATCACCAGTACATACTAAATGGTAAAACACTGGGTAACACTGACATGGAAAAGGACCTAAGAATTTTAGTGAACCTCAAACTAAGCTGTAGAAACCAGTATCAGGCAGCTGGTGCCAAGGCCAATAAAATAATGGGTTGCATCAAAAGGGGCATAGATGCCTGTGATGAGAACATAGTCCTGTCACTTTACAAATCACTAGTCAGAGCACACATGGAGTACTGTGTACAGTTCTGGGCTCCTGTGAACAAGGCAGACAAAGCAGAGCTGGAGAGGGCTCAGAGGAGGGAAACTAAAGTAATAACTGGAATGAGTGGACTACAGTACCCTGAAAGATTATCAAAATTAGGGTTATTCACTTTAGAAAAAAGACGACTGAGGGGAGAGCTAATAACTATGTATAAATATATCAGGGGTCAGTACAGAGATCTCTCCCATCATCTATTTATCCCCAGAACTGTGACGAGGGGACATCCTCTGCGTCTGGAGGAAAGAAGGTTTGTACACAAACAAAGAAGAGGATTCTTTACGGTAAGAGCAGTGAGACTATGGAACTCTCGGACTGAGAAGGTGGTGATGGTGAGTTCACTAAAAGAGATCAAGAGGGGCCTGGATGTATTTCTGGAGTGAATTACGGTAATATTACAGGCTATAGCTACTAGAGATGGGTCGTTGATCCAGGGAGTTATTTTGAGTCAGGAAGGAATTTTCTCCTAAAGTGAGGAAAATTGGCTTTTACCTCACATTATATATTTTTTGCCTTCCTCTGGATCAACTTGCAGGATAACTGTAATGGGGCGCCGAAGGCACACTCTGTCTCCCATCAGCCACAGACCTGCTGCTTAGCTTCGGGAGTGAGGATCTGTGTTCAACCTCGTTCCCAGGGCGGCTTTTGCTAGCTGGGAGGCTCCCTGCTCCTAGGTCTGCCTTGAGCGCCGAGCTGATCACTCGGTGCTCGACTTGTCTGTCGGTTGGTCATGTGACGCTGGCCACGTCACATGACCCTCACTCCCCACTATAAATACAGGCAACCTGCTGGCTACAGGTTGCCTGTGATTTTGGTCCCTTAGGCTGTGTATTATTATTGTTATTTAGCTTACCTTTGGATTTGACCCTTGATCTGCTTCCTGACACCTCTTCTGCCTGCTCCCTGAACCTTGACGCTACCTCTCGGATTTTGACCTCGGCTTGCTTTTGGATTTTGTCTTTGCCTCTTCTCTTGTACTGACGTGACCTCCTGGACTGACCCCGGCTAGTTGACCCGCCTCGCCCTTCCATTTTTGGTGGTACCTTGCTTGTTCCACCTCTCTGTCCGCTCTAGTGCTACCTCTCATTGGCTGTCCGCTTCCCTGCTGTCTCTATCTCTCTGCTTGCACTTACTCAGGTCAGGGACTGTCGCCCAGTTGCGCCCCGTCACCTAGGGCGGGTGGTGAAAGTAGGTAGGGACAGGGGACCGGGTGGCAGCTCAGGGGGTGCACCTCCGCTCTATCTTATACCCGCGACTCTACCCCGTGACAATAACAGGCTGAACTGGATGGACAGATGTCTTTTTTCAGCCATATAAACTACATTACCATGTTACTATGTTACATGTGATGGCTCTCCAGATCACACCAGCCATTGGGGCAGAGTGTTGCTATGAAGGAAAGGCAGGATTAAAGCGATCACTATGTGACCTCCATATTCAAACATTATAATTGGAACAAACCTCCTAAACTGTCATTTTAATTGTAAATTAAAAATTAATGTCTGAAGTAAATATATCTGGCCCACAACTTAGCTGACTTTACGTGCATATTAAACTCTTAGTGACATAACTAATTTTAGCTTTAAACCCTTAACGCAAAACGCTGTGCATGTACGGCAGGGGATGCATTGCCAGAATGCATTCCGCTGTACATGCACGGCGGGCTTATCGGGCGGGCACTGGATCGGTGCACGCCCGATCACTGCAGGGGTCCGGCAGTCCTTGGTAGCCGGGCCCCTGCCGTATCTGCCGGCATCGCTGTAAAAGCCGATTCCGGCGGATAAACCCCTTCTATGCCGCGGTCCACGCTGATCGAGACATAGAAGGGGTTTGTGTCGGGTGAGGGAGCGCATAGAGTCCCCGTGCAGCTGTGGCGGGGACTCAATGTGTCAGAAGGCAGCCCGATGCCATGCAGAGGCTGCCCAATGACTTGCACGGCATCGGGAACTGACTTCTACGGGTGCCCAGGAGATCCAGCCTCAGGCTGGGTCTCCTAGGTAACCTGTTAGTGTATTACTCTGTGTAATACACTAACAGGCAATGCATTACAATACAGATGTATTGTAATGCATTGCTGAAGGTATCAGACCCCCAAAAGTTGAAGTCCCAGAGTGGGACAGAAATAAAGTAAAAAAAAAAAGAAAGTGTTTTCAATAAAAAAATATAAAGTTTCAAGTTAAAAAAAACGCCCCATTCCCCTGATTTTATAATAAAAAATAGGAAAAAAACAACAACACATATTAGGTATCGCCACATCTGTAACAACCGGCTCTATAAACATATCACATAACCCACCCCATCCGATAGACACCATAAAAATAAAATTTAAGTATACATATTAGGTATCGTCGCGTCCGTAACAACCTGCTCTATAAAAAATACCACATCAAGGAAAGTTACGACCCGGGAGCAGCGTCTTTGCCGGGGACGCTGTGGCTGATACCTAGGTGGTGAGTTCTCGGTCCAGAGGTGCGTTGGAGTAGAGAATCTTGCGGCGCTTTGGTCGTGGGACCTGATGTGAGCTGGAGCGACTGAGTGCAGTATGCGGAGAAGGTAGCGCCTGTTTAAGCTGTGGAGTCGCATCCCCCCCAGGTGGCCTGTCGTGTGAGCGGGATTCAAGGCTATTAAGGGAGGCTAGTTGAAGCGAGCAGCTGTTTAGAGGAGAGGAGCTCTGCCGGCTAGGTGGGATTTATTTTATAAATATAGAAGCCGCGCTATAGTCAAAGGGGTGAAAAACGAGAGCGGTTGGAGAGTGGAGAGTGGAAATTGGAGGCTGTTTGGACGCTCTGCAGCATTTGTTTGTGGGGGTTGATCATCCGTTGAGGAAGGAAAAAAGGAAAAAGTGAGAGAAGAGGAAAGGAAGAAAAAGGGGGGGTGAAGACATTCAGACGGTTGTGGAGTACAGTGTACACTGACCGTTTTATATATATCTATATTGCAACCCTGACCCTGACTTTAACCCTATGTGAAAATTCTCTCATGCGATTAACCCCTTCTAATTTCATCTAACTGTCCCGGATTAACCATGGACTAACAGACTCTAATCTAACCTAACCCATGGTCTCATGCGATTAACCCCTTCTAATCTCGTCTAACTTTCCCGGATTAACCATGGACTAACCGACTCTAATCTAACCCAACCCCTTCCATCAAAGGTATCAGGCTGGCACCCCTCTTGTTGGACGAATTATTTTGAATCTGTGGTTCTCCATCTCCTCCTCTTTGATTGAATTGGCTCAGATTAAGAAAAACTGATTTTTTTGGAGTTGTTTTATGTGACTACCTCAGGATAATAGGAAATGCATCGATAATTTGCCAACTGGATTCCTTTTTTTTTTTTTTCTTCCTCCTATCATTAACACTCCCTGTTCTAATAATTTTTTTCCCCCTAATAACAGTAATAATACTGGGACTAAGGTGAAGCATATGGTCTTGTCTAATTGGACTGTTTATTGATAATATTTTAATATATTGAAAACTGTAGTTGTATTTAATGATATCTGATTTAATGTGGTTGATTAAGACAACTCTACCTTTGAGATAATTGTTGGGGAATAGCTGTAATAGTGGTGAGCGGGGGAAAGAGGAGGGAAAGGGGGAAAAGGGAGTGGGAGAGAGTAGAAAAAGGGGAGGGAGGTGAAGGAAGAGAGAGAAGAGGGAAGAGGGGAAAAAAAAAAGGAAAAAGAAAAAGGAGAAAGCAAGTATAAAAATGCCCCCCAAGAAAAAGGAGGAACAGAGCGGTCTTACTGGCGCTAGTGGTAGGTGATCAGCAACGGGGTTAGAGAGTGGGCCAAAACAACATAGCTTAAATAAATTTCTGATCCCTAACTCCCCAGGTTCTAACTCTCTACAGAAAGAAAAAAACTATAGATACAGAGACGCATGTCTTGACACAGGAGAACGGGACTCCGGGTGGCGCAAGAGAACAGGGATCCCCTGTGGTCCCGCAGAGATGGATGTAAAAATGATGAAAGACATATTTTGCACTGTCTCGAGGATGGAAAATGTAATGGGGAGTATAGTGACACAGATCGGGGCAGTGCAAACTGATATCAGTGTAATACGTGATGAGCTGGAGAAAATAAGACAGCGATTGCATGAGAAGGAAAAAAGGATCCCCTCTCTGGAGCACTCTGTTGAGAAATTAGAGAAGGAGGTTGTAGCTCTAAGACAGATAAATAATAAGATGGAACAAAAATTTATAAATCAAGAAGATAGATCGAGAAGAACAAACGTAAGGTGTGTAGGGATCCGAGAACAAGGGGATAATTGTATAGAATTTATTGAGCGATGGATAAAGGAGAATTGTAAGGAGGGTACTCTCTCCCCTTTGTTTGCTATTGAAAAAGCACATAGGGTTCCCACAAAAAAGAGGGTCCCAGGGGATTACCCAAGACATATGTTGGTGAAATGTTTACTTGCTAAGGATTGGGATACAATACTGTCTGACGCTAGAACCCCTGAAAAATTTCAGATACATGGTGAAAAGATAAGACTTTCCCAGATTATTCAGCCGATACTAATGCACGCAGAAAAGAGTTTATAACTGCAAAAAAGAGATTAAGGGAAGCAGGTTTGAAGTATAGTTTACTCTTTCCGGCAAAATTAAGGGTGGAATACAAAGGAAGGGTTGAATTCTTTCAGACACCTATAGAAGTTAACGAATGGGCAGACGGGATGGGTTTCTGAGGGGAGGGGGCGGTGGGGGGATAAGGACCATTATGCTAGGCGATGGAGCTGCCTCGACTGCTGATCAGCAGAGGGGGAGCTATTCAGAAGGGTGGGAGGGGAGGTATTTTGGAGAAGAGAGAACAGTGAAAAAACAGACATTAAAAAAGATAGTCAGTTTTCCATTGCCATTTTGCATCCTGTGTCTATCCATTTCCTGTCTATCTCTCTTCAATGGGCATTAAAAACTCAAAATCAATTTCATTGGCTTTTTTTTTAAATGCCAATCCCTGTAGTGCCCTCAGTATATATTAAGACTCCCCCGCAGTGCCCTCAGTATATATAATGGACCCCCATTGTGCACTGAGTGTATATATAGTGCTGAACTGAACCAACCCCCCCCCCCCCACACCTCGGTAGTGCTGAAAAAAAATAAAAATACCTCACCGCAGACTTGCTCCGCACTGGAGGCAGCAGGACCTGGTGTCACATGATCCGGCTGAGCGTGTTAGATCTTGCTGCCTCCAGTAGGGAACAAGTATGTTTACATGCATGCCTGTGGTGAGGGGACTATTTTTTTCATAGCTGTTAGACCAGTGGCGGATCCGGGGGGGGGGGGAGCAACGGGGCAATTGCCCCCCCCCCCAGGAGTTTCCCACTGATTTTAATTTGCCCTTAAAGCCGCCGCCGCTGCACCGCAGTGCCGCACTGTAATTACAATACCTGTCCTACAGTCCTGCGGGCTGCGGTTAAGTTCACATAGGGGGGCGGAGGCATAAGAGCCGTGCAGGCAGGCGCACGCAGCCAGGAGAGGGAGCGGTCCCGTTTGGGCGGCCAGCGGCAAAGTTGGAAAGAAGAGCCTGAGCTGCTTGCCCGGCCCGCGCGCCTAGTGCTAGTGAGGTGAGGGCGGCAGCGGCGTGATAGTGTTCGTGCCCAGCTGCTGCTGCTGCTCCCTTACAGGATACAAGAACACTGCTGCCCTGGCTGAGACCCTCTGCATAATTAAGTGTTATATACATATATACAGTTGTAAGAAAAAGTTTGTGAACCCTTTGGAATGATTTGGATTTCTGCACAAATTGGTCATAAAATGTGATCTGATCTTCATCTAAGTCACAACAATAGACAATCACAGTCTGCTTAAACTAATAACACATAAATAATTAAATGTTACCATGTTTTTATTGAACACACCATGTAAACATTCACAGTGCAGGTGGATAAAGTATGTGAACCCTTGGATTTAATAACTGGTTTAACCTCCTTTGGCAGCAATAACTTCAACGAAACGTTTCCTGTAGTTGCAGATCAGACGTGCACAACGGCAGACATCCCAACCTGCAAAAACTCATTTCAGGGAGGTGCACTTCTCATTTCAGGGAGATTTTCTTTTTTTTTCATTTCACAAACTTTTTATTACATTTTCCAAACCTATGCAGTATCTGCACACTTTGCTCTATGGTGTGGAGGACTGGGCTCATTACCCTGCCCCAAATTATCATATTTATCTATATGATTAAAGGGATTCTGTCACCACCTATAAGCCCTGGGGGCTAAACATATGCTCATGTCCAGGGTAGCATTCTGATTTCTAAGGTGGCCTTATAAAAGCTATTTGTGGCTTTATTCTGCGGAAAAACAGGTTTTACTAACCTGTCAATCATTGAATTAAGGTGCCCAAACAGGGGAGGTCTGTGGATGCATGGTGCCCGGCCGCACGCATTGCCGTTCGTGCCCAGTGCTGCCTTCTACTCCTCAGTGCCGCCTCTCCCTCCCACCCCCTCCTCCCGCTTTGAGATCCCGAGCCTGCGCACAGGCTTAGCCTGATGCGCCATTGCGGACTGCTGGCATCAGCTTCTTCTTGCACTGTGCGCACGCGCCGAGAAGGGGACACTGCTACAGGTTGCCGGAAAGGTTTACTGTGAGTAAACTAGAGATGGGAAGTTCAGATCTTTCACATGAATCGGTTCATTTGAATCAGTTCATTCAAATGAACCGATTCATGAATCGAATCTTCGGTTAATTCGCTGAGCTGACAAGAAGCAAGTGAACCGAAGCTTAGGTTGCGCAATGCGCATGCGCGGATGCTGCGATTCACTTGCTGACTCGCTGAGTCGGCTCTTGGTCTGAGTCAGGAAGTTTATTCTTTAAAACCCTGTGTGTAATTATCTACCCCACTGTAGGAAAAAAACAAGCATCCAGGGGGTGTGAATTTAACACTGGGGTAAATAATATAATTAAAATGGAGGGTTAAATGTGTAAATGTATTTAAAAAAAATACATCTCTCTCAATAGTTATATAGCTACTGAATGAGACAGAAGAAGGGATGCCTTTAACATATATATCTCCTTGAGAAGTCAATTTGACCCTAAAGGGTTAATTCAACCTGTAATCTAAACTCTGTGTCATCTGTCACTTCTCTTATCTCTCTGCTCTGCTATCAGTAAACCTTTCCGGGATATATTGTTTTACATGCGGGTGTCAGGGAGCCGCTATCTAATAGCGGGAGACTCCCTGAACGTCCGGGAGACTTGAGATCCCTGCAACGGTCAGGAGTAATTCTTGACCATTCCTCTTTACAGAACTGTTTCAGTTCAGCAATATTCTTGGGATGTCTGGTGTGAATCGCTTTCTTGAGGTCATGCCACAGCATCTCAATCAAGTTGAGGTCAGGACTCTGACTGGGCCACTCCAGAAGGCGTATTTTCTTCTGTTTAAGCCATTCTGTTGTTGATTTACTTCATCTATGCTTTGGGTCGTTGTCCTGTTGCAACACCCATCTTCTGTTGAGCTTCAGCTGGTGGACAGATGACCTTAAGTTCTCCTGCAAAATGTCTTGATAAACTTGGGAATTCATTTTTCCTTCGATGATAGAAATCCGTCCAGCCCCAAACCATGATGCCCCCACCACCATACTTCGCAGTTGGGATAAGGTTTTGATGTTGGTGTGCTATGCCTCTTTTTCTCCACACATAGTGTGTTTCTTCCAAACAACTCAACTTTGGTTTCATCTGTCCACAGAATATTTTGCCAGTACTGCTGTGGAACATCCAGGTGCTCTTGTGCAAACTGTAAACGTGCAGCAATGTTTTTTTTGGACAGCAGTGGCTTCCTCTGTGGTATCCTCCCATGAAATCCATTCTTGTTTAGTGTTTTATGTATCGTAGATTCGCTAACAGGGATGTTAGCATATGCCAGAGACTTTTGTAAGTCTTTAGCTGACCCTCTAGAATTCTTCTTCACCTCATTAAGCAGTCTGCGCTGTGCTCTTGCAGTCATCTTTACAGGACGGCCACTCCTAGGGAGAGTAGCAGCAGTGCTGAACTTTCTCCATTTATAGACAATTTGTCTTACCGTGGACTGATGAACAGCAAGGCTTTTGGAGATACTTTTATAACCCTTTCCAGCTTTATGCAAGTCAACAATTCTTAATCGTAGGTCTTTTGAGAGCTCTTTTGTGTGAGGCATCATTCACATCAGGCAATGCTTCTTGTGAAAAACAAACCCAGAACTGGTGTGTGTTTTTTATAGGGCAGGGCAGCTGTAACCAACACCTCCAATCTCATCTCATTGATTGGACTCCAGTTGGCTGACACCTCACTCCAATTAGCTCTTGGAGATGTCATTAGTCTAGGGGTTCACATACTTTTTCCACCTTCACTGTGAATATTTACATGGTAACATTTAATTATTTGTGTGTTATTAGTTTAGGCAGACTGTGATTGTCTATTGTTGTGACTTAGATGAAGATCAGATCACATTTTATGACCAATTTGTGCAGTAATCCATATCATTCCAAAGGGTTCACATACTTTTTCTTACAACTGTATACACAATAACAGTATATAACGCATATGTACCCTACCCTGCTACCCCTCCTCAGTTATATTACTCTCTGTATATGATGTACCCTGCCTGATACCCCTCAGTTATATAACTGAGGGGTATCAGAGTACATTATACAGGGGGTAATATAACTAAGGGGTATCAGGGTACATTATACAGTGGTAATTTAACTGAGGAGGGCTATCAGGGTACATTAAACAGGGGTAATATAACTGCTGAGGAGGGCTATCAGGGGACATTATACAGGGGTAATATAAGTTATATTACCCCTGTATAATGTCCCCTGATAACCCTTCTCAGTTATATTACCACTGTATAATGTACCAAAAATTAGCACCAAACACATGTATATATAAACATGAAAAAGTCTTTATTTAACATACATTAATTTAACATATATAAAAAATATACTTTGTAAAAAGAGCAGCAAGGAAGGGGGAAACTTTCAGTGAGGAAAAAGCAACCCTAGAGGAGGCTGAGGGGTCAACACACAAGGGTATATAGATTGCAGAGAGAAGCCACACACAAGCAGGCCAATAAGACAATAGAAGCCATCAGACATAAAAATCCTAAGTAAGGCATAAACAGACCTATGTGTGGAAACTACCCGTGTGGAACCCTCAGCCACCTCTTCCTGACGTTGTTTCGCCAGTAACACCTGGCTTCTTCCGGGGTAGTTATTTGCTTATCCTTTCCACACATAGGTCTGTTTATGCCTTACTTAGGATTTTTATGTCTGATGGCTTCTATTGTCTTATTGGCCTGCTTGTGTGTGGCTTCTCTCTGCAATCTATATACCCTTGTGTGTTGACCCCTCAGCCTCCTCTAGGGTTATTTTTCCCCCCTTCCTTGCTGCTGTTTTTACAAAGTATATTTTTATATATTTTAAATTAATGTATGTTAAATAAAGACTCTTTCGGGGGCGTGGCCAGCAGCCGTCATTTAAGCACGCTTTTGAGAGCAGCTCCGCTTACACTCATCAATCCTTCACCATCCTGACAAACTGCCGACTCCAGACACAGAGTGGACGGTGTGTAGACGCAGGAGGAGACCCCGCACACCGATTATGGGGCCCAGCAAAGCGCAAACGGCTGCTGAGAAGCTAAAAGAGTTCGCCAGATCAGAGGCCCAAGGTGGCGCCGCGACCGCAACTCCTACACGCGCGGCTGTTACCTGCGGACAGGCTGCTCAACAGGCGGAAGCTGAAGATGGCACCGAGCAGGAGTTTACCCTCAAGGCCGCATATGAGCAGCTACTGGTGGCAATATCGTCATGCCAGACCTCACTCACCGGGAAGCTGGAGGAGGTGAGAGTGGATGTGGGCCTGCTCCACCCATGACATGCAGCAGCTGAGAGACCGGGTCAAAAATACTGAAGACCGCGTGTCTGCGCTGGAGGACCTGACCAGATCAATGGCTGGGAAGATGCAAGATCTGGAGCGATCTGTGGGTCAGTGGCAACAGAAATGCGACGATCTGGAAAATAGATCGCGCCGTAATAACGTGAGGATTTTGGGCCTACCAGAGAAAGCTGAAGGCAGAGATCCTGCGGCCTTCTTAGAGGCCTGGTTTAAAGAGCAATTTCCTGAGGCGCCCTTTTCTCCTGCGTATGCCGTGGAGAGGGCACATCATGTTCCAGCCAGATACCCCCCACCTGGGGCACCTCCTAGACCCCTTTTGGCGCGCCTTTTGAACTGGAGAGACCGGGACCTTATCCTTAGCCAGGCCAGAAGCAAGCAAGACATCAGGCATGAAAATGCAAGAGTCTCCCTTTTTCCGGATTTCTCTGCTGATCTCCAGAAGAGGAGAGCCACATTTATTGCAGTTAAACGTCGCCTCCAGGACCTAAATCTTCAATACTCGATGGCTTACCCGTCTCGCCTCAGAGTCATAGATGGCGATAAAACCGTGTTTTTTAGTGATCCTCGGGAGGCTGAAGACTGGGCCTCAAGGAAATCTGCGCTCCCTGGACCACGCTGATCTCTTCACTGTTTGTTCACAGCAAGTATTAACCGCCTCCGGACCGCCTAACGCAGGATCGCGTTCCGGAGGCGGCAGCTCCAGGCAGAGTCACGCATCTATGCGTCATCTCGCGAGACGCGAGATTTCCTGTGAACGCGCGCACACAGGCGTGCGCGTTCACAGGATCGGAAGGTGAGCGAGTGGATCTACAGCCTGCCAGCGGCGATCGTTCGCTGGCAGGCTGTAGATCAGATTTATTTAACCCCTAACAGGTATATTAGACGCTGTTTTGATAACAGCGTCTAATATACCTGCTACCTGGTCCTCTGGTGGTCCCTTTTGCTTGGATCGACCACCAGAGGACACAGCCAGCTCAGTAATAAGTAGCACCAAACACCACTACACTACACCCCCCCCTGTCACTTATTAACCCCTTATTAACCCCTGATCTTACAAAGTCTCATATTCCACTAACTTGTGTCAAAAAATAAAATCTCACATGAACTCACCATACCCCTCACGGAATCCAAATGCGTAAAAATTTTTAGACATTTATATTCGAGACTTCTTCTCACGCTTTAGGGCCCCTAAAATGCCAGGGCCCCACATGTGACGCCATTTCGGAAAGAAGACACCCCAAGGTATTCCGTGAGGGGCATATTGAGTCCATGAAAGATTGAAATTTTTGTCCCAAGTTAGCGGAAAGGGAGACTTTGTGAGAAAAAAAAAAAAAATCAATTTCCGCTAACTTGTGCCAAAAAAAAAAAATTTCTATGAACTCGCCATGCCCCTCATTGAATACCTTGGGGTGTCTTCTTTTCAAAATGGGGTCACATGTGGGGTATTTATACTGCCCTGGCATTTTAGAGGCCCTAAAGCGTGAGAAGAAGTCTGGGATCCAAATGTCAAAAAATGCCCTCCTAAAAGGAATTTGGGCCCCTTTGCGCATCTAGGCTGCAAAAAAGTGTCACACATGTGGTATCGCCGTACTCAGGAGAAGTTGGGGAATGTGTTTTGGGGTGTCATTTTACATGTACCCATGCTGGGTGAGATAAATATCTTGGTCAAATGCAACTTTGTATAGATATTTCTCTCACCCAGCATGGGTATATGTAAAAAGACACCCCAAAACACATTGCCCAACTTCTCCTGAGTACGGCGATACCAGATGTGTGACACTTTTTTGCAGCCTAGGTGGGCAAAGGGGCCCACATTCCAAAGAGCACGTTTCGGATTTCACAGGGCATTTTTTTTACACATTTTGATTTCAAACTACTTCTCACACATTAGGGCCCCTAGAATGCCAGGGCAGTATAACTATCCCACAAGTGACCCCATTTTGGAAAGAAGACACGCCAAGGTATTTCGTGATGGGCATAGTGAGTTCATGGAAGCTTTTCTTTTTTGTCAAAATTTAGTGGAATAAGAGACTTTGTAAGGGAAAAAAATATATATATCATAATTTTCCGCTAACTTGTGACAAAAAATAAAAAGTTCTATGAACTCACTATGCCCATCAGCGAATACCTTAGGGTGTCTACTTTCCGAAATGGGGTCATTTGTGGGGTTTTTCTACTGTCTGGGCATTGTAGAACCTCAGGAAACATGACAGGTGCTCAGAAAGTCAGAGCTGCTTCAAAAAGCAGAAATTCCCATTTTTGTACCATAGTTTGTAAACGCTATAACTTTTACCCAAACCATTTTTTTTTTTACCCAAACATTTTTTTTTTATCAAAGACATGTAGAACAATAAATTTAGAGAAAAATTTATATATGGATGTCGTTTTTTAAAAAAAAACATTTACAACTGAAAGTGAAAAATGTCATTTTTTTGCAAAAAAATCTGTAAATTTCGATTAATAACAAAAAAAGTAAAAATGTCAGCAGCAATAAAATACCACCAAATGAAAGCTCTATTAGTGAGAAGAAAAGGAGGTAAAATTCATTTGGGTGGTAAGTTGCATGACCGAGCAATAAACGGTGAAATTAGTGTTCTTGCAGAAGTGTAAAAAGTGGCCTGGTCATTAAGGGTGTTTAAGCTAGGGGGGCTGAGGTGGTTAAACACCCACACATGTCTGACTCTAAAGGGACTTGATCGCGGATCCCCTGAGCCTGATACTATTTAATATGCGATATACAGTACAGACCAAAAGTTTGGACACACCTTCTCATTCAAAGAGTTTTCTTTATTTTCATGACTATGAAGGCATCAAAACTATGAATTAACACATGTGGAATTATATACATAACAAACAAGTGTGAAACAACTGAAAATATGTCATATTCTAGGTTCTTCAAAGTAGCCACCTTTTGCTTTGATTACTGCTTTGCACACTCTTGGCATTCTCTTGATGAGCTTCAAGAGGTAGTCCCCTGAAATGGTCTTCCAACAGTCTTGAAAGAGTTCCCAGAGATGCTTAGCACTTATTGGCCCTTTGCCTTCACTCTGCGGTCCAGCTCACCCCAAACCATCTCGATTGGGTTCAGGTCCGGTGACTGTGGAGGCCAGGTCATCTGGCGCTGCACCCCATCACTCTCCTTCATGGTCAAATAGCCCTTACTTTCAAAGTTTTCCCAATTTTTCGGCTGACTGACTGACCTTCATTTCTTAAAGTAATGATGGCCACTCGTTTTTCTTTACTTAGCTGCTTTTTTATTGCCATAATACAAATTCTAACAGTCTATTCAGTAGGACTATCAGCTGTGTATCCACCTGACTTCTCCTCAACGCAACTGATGGTCCCAACCCCATTTATAAGGCAAGAAATCCCACTTTTTAAACCTGACAGGGCACACCTGTGAAGTGAAAACCATTTCAGGGGACTACCTCTTGAAGCTCATCAAGAGAATGCCAAGAGTGTGCAAAGCAGTAATCAAAGCAAAAGGTGGCTACTTTGAAGAACCTAGAATATGACATATTTTCAGTTGTTTCACACTTGTTTGTTATGTATATAATTCCACATGTGTTAATTCATAGTTTTGATGCCTTCAGTGTGAATCTACAATTTTCATAGTCATGAAAATAAAGAAAACTCTTTGAATGAGAAGGTGTGTCCAAACTTTTGGTCTGTACTGTAGTTACTTTTGGCCATATTTTCATGATCTCGCTCGCGATTGATGGTCTTATGTGAGATTTCACTTAAGTATAGGGGGTCTCCCTGTATACAGCACTGGACACTTTGCTAATAAGTCCCACTGTTATGTATTAATGCTAGCAGTTTTTCATATCTTCGCTGAAAAGAGGGTAGGAGCACAACCTGTATGGTTATAACATCTATTTACACTATGCAGGTCCCCGAGTTAAGAACCACCAAGTTAGTCGGTTCTGGTTCCGACACTTTCAAGTTTATAATGTTACTGTTCCGTATTATGTTTCTGTATGCTCAAGCTTATATGTCTCAAGTATGGCCATCTCTTTTCATGACAGCAGCAAGGGAGTTTATGCTTCATTTTGATCAAATATCTGAACCGTCAGTGCATGCATTATGGATGTGGGTATTTGTCCCTGATTCAAATCTAGCGCTATCATGGCCTCCATAAGAGTAATGTCCTGGAATGTGAGGGCTGTAGAGAAGTGAGGAACCGCACTCTGTTCAAGTAGTATCACCGGTGCCGATCAAGGGCTTATTAGGCCGTATCCAAGTGATAAAATATTGAGGCACTCAGTCTGAAAGTTTTGCAATTCAAATGTATTTTTTATTTTTTCATTTTTCTGCATCATCCATTTGCCCGTGAATGTCCACATGTTTATATGACATCCCCCATGGGATGTATAGTCTGTCTTTTCAGTACGTTATACCTGTGAATATCCACATGTCTATATGACATGCCCCATGGGATCTATTGCCTATGTTTTCAGTATGTTGTTTTTGGGACGTCCTCTCAACATGCTTTTCCACATTGGATATAAATACTATGTTCGATTAACCGTCTATGCAAATTGCACAAGCATCCATGGGCTTGGAACTAAATATACGCAGTTTGAGCAAGCAAATCTCCACGAACATTGCCACATCTGACTCAGATGAGATGCTTTTTAGTGCAATTGACATAGACGATACAACCACGATCTGTATAATCATGTTTCATATCATATTCCCATAGAATCATGTTCTTCCCTTTTTTCATCATTTGCCCTCCATAGTAATTCCTCTGGTTCACATCCAAATAATCATGTTTGACAAACTACATTCGACTACTATGAATATATGAATTTTTCCATGAATTTATACGTATATGTCTCTACCAACCCCTGGACGCCTATCCACTCTGCTGCTATAACTTTATCAAATTTTGCTTGTAAATTATTTATTGTCTTGTTATGTTATATTATTATTTATGTGACTTCATGTTCTGCCATCTATAAAAAAACACTTTAAATATGTATTTAATACTGTTCCAAATAACATGACCACTGATGAAGGTCCACCGTGATCGAAACGTCTGGTCAGAAATAATCTGTCATTCCTTAATATACCACGGGCAAATGGATGATGCAGAAAAATGAAAAAATAAAAAATACATTTGAATTGCAAAACTTTCAGACTGAGTGCCTCAATATTTTATCACCTGGAATGTGAGGGGACTGGGAGATCCTAATAAGAGGATTGCGGTGTTTTCCCAAATACGCTCCTTTAACCCACATATTTTGGGCCTCCAGGAAACTCATCTTACTCCGGAAATGGGGAATAGGTTAAAAAAGCCCTGGGCTCAGCATTTATTCAACTCCTATGGGAGTTCCCATTCCAGAGGAGTTGCCCTTTTGTTCCATAGAAGTCTCAGATGCGAGATTCACTACTCTGCTGTGGATCAAGGAGGGCAGTACATTTTCATACATGCTCATATTAACTGTGTCCCCTATGTGATTGTTAACTTGTATAACTCCCCTCCTGCATCTCTATCCCTCCTACAAGCAGTCGCGGATTTTGTGGCTAATTATCCCAATGCCCGTTTCCTATGTATGGGGGATTTTAATCAAGTAGTTAGTGAGGGCTTAGATAGGTTTAGCTATAGAGCCGGCAGAGGGGGGCTGGGAGGGGACAGCACGGTTCTCGCCAGAATATCGCAGGAGATGGGCTGGATAGACATGTGGAGAGCTAGAAATCCACACACAAGGGAGTACTCCTGCTTCACACCCGCCAGGGGAGCTCTATCTAGAATCGACTACCTGTTCGGAAATGCCATAGTGTATACTGACCTGGTGGATATCCGACACGGACCACAGGGTCCTTCTGATCATGCCCCGGTATTGGCAGAGCTAGCCCTGTATGATTATGTTAGCGTTGGCAGTAAGATGCGTATACATCCTTTCTGGTTGTCCTTGTTCGGTTTAAATGACAGAATCCCTGACCAATTAAGGATGTTTTTTGAGGTGCAGGGCAAATCCACAAACGCTCTGTTGCTGTGGGAGACGCTAAAGGCGTACCTCAGGGGGTGCATAAAATCCTCCATTTCATATGTTAAGAGAGATTCGCAACGTAAGGAAAATGATTTACATGCCAGCTGTAGGGAGGCCGAGAAGGCGTTTACTGAGTCCCCCTCTGAAGAGTGCAGAGTGGAGTGGTTATCCAGAGGAAGAATGTACATGCTGCATCTGGAGGAAAAGAGCAAAAGGAAGCTCTTTTTCCTTAAGCAGCAGGCGTTTGAAACAGGTAATCAGACAGGGAAGTTACTTGCGCATATAGCACGTACCAACAATATGGCTCCCCCGGTACTCCGTATACAGGAGGCTGACGGCCGCATAATGGAATCGGTGCAAGACATATTGAAATGTTTCCATAACTTTTACAGGGACCTATATAAATCGGCAGTTACTTACTCAGGGCAAGATTTAGAGTCCTACCTCGGTGAAGTGTCTCATCCTCGGCTAGGTGACCTAGATAAGGGTCTTATGGAGGAGGATGTCACGCTAGAGGAAGTGGAGCGGGCCATTAAGGATTTACCGTTCGGGAAATCTCCTGGTCCGGATGGCATCCCGGTAGAGGTATACTCTAGATACGGGGAGAACCTGAACCCTCAGCTGTTGAATTTGTACTGGGCGGCGCATTCCCGTGGCTCCTTGTCAGATTCCATGTATGACGCTTCCATTGTTGTGATTTTGAAGCCTGGCAAGGACCCATTGGAATGTGGATCTTATCGTCCAATTTCACTTTTGAACTTGGACTATAAAATCCTGACCAGAATTCTAGCCAACAGGTTGAATAAGGTAATCACATCAATAATTCATCCTGATCAATCGGGCTTTATGCCTGGAAGGTCCACATCGGAAAATATTAGGAGGGCTCAAGTGATTGCGCAGTTGGGGGCTGCTAAGAAGGCGAGGTGGGCTTTGGCCTCTCTGGACACGGCCAAAGCTTTCGATTCACTAGAATGGCCCTTTTTGATAGCCGTGCTAGGTAGCTTTGGCTTTGGTCCCAATTTCATTAAATGGATAGACATTTTATATAAGAATCCCACTGCCAGTATTCAGCTGAATGGCTCTAACTCTGACAGGCTCCCTCTACTTAGAGGCACGAGGCAGGGATGCCCGCTCTCGCCCTTGCTGTTTGCGATAGCAATTGAGCACCTGGCCATCAGATTTAGGCAGGATCAGGTTTATGCAGGAGTTAGTGAGGGAGATAGAGAGGATAGGATAGGATTGTATGCAGATGACTTGATCCTCTTTATGTCGGACTCTGAAGTATCTCTTTAGAGAGCAATTGAAATCATAGAGCGCTTTGGGCAGTATTCCGGATTACACATAAATTGGGGTAAGTCTGCCATCATGCCCCTCTGGATGCACGATTGGCCTGAATGTCGATATAACCTGCCTGTAGTTGATAGGTTTAAGTATCTAGGGGTAATAATCACCAAAGAGTCTCAGCTCTCCTGTGTTTTGAATATTGAACCCTTAGAGTCCATATTCCAAGATAAGGTGAAAACATGGGAGGCCCTCCCATTGTCAGTTATGGGAAGACTGAATCTGGTAAAGATGGTGCTATTGCCCAAAGGTCTATATTTGTTGACCCACACTTGTACGCCGGTCCCCAGGGGATTTTTTAAACGCATCCATGCTATGATAACCTCTTTTGTTTGGGGTAAATCTAGGAGGAAGCTCTCACTGTCGGTTCTGCAAAGATCTAAGCTGCAGGGAGGCGCTTCCCTTCCAGATTTTTTTCTTTATTTTATAGCAAGCCAATTTAGATTTTTGAGATATTGGGTAACTGATGCTTTAAGGCCAAACGCTGAATATTATTTACATGTTTACTTGCAGATTCCCACGCTATGGACTGTTCTGGAAGACTCTCGCCATATTCAAAAGGTTCTTCTCCCAATCCACAAACTAGCCCATCAGATATGGCAGGCATCTAAATTAAACTCCTACGGGGGGCGGAGCCTAGCAGCACATGGAGTAAGGCGCACGTCGCATCAGCTCCGGCAAGCATCCTGCAATTTATACCTTCAGCGGTGGCGATTCGCGCTGTAATTGATCAGAGAGGAAGGGGACACACTCCACAAGCGATCCGGCTCAGTGCTCAGTGAATATGCCGGCGAAAAGAGGCAAAACACCGAGCCGACAGGAGAAGGAGAGCCGCTTCCAAGATGGCGCAGATGAAGAGGACTGGCCTGACTTGCGGTCGGCGGTGAGTCAGGGAGCTGCAGCGCGGCTGGAGCGACATGCTCACAAACCACAACAGTCCCCTAGGCATGACGAGGGTGCAAGAGATGGCTCCCTGACACCATCAGATGAGGGCATAGGGGGGCAGGAAGGCCCCTGGGCTGATGAACAGCTGCTCCTCTGCCAGAAAGAGGGGGAGGCGGGCAATAGCCCAAAGAGCGCTGAAGAGGGCCTGGCAGAGGTCACTACTCCTGAGCCCACTCTAAAGGATGTGATGGCAGCTACTGCTAACTGCAACGTCACCCCTTAAATCGATGAATATAAATATTGGAAGCCTAAAGGCTGATATCTCCATTGTTCATCATGACCTACATAAGGTGGCTGAACGCACCTCAGAGGTAGAGAGGAGGGTCTCGGACCTGGAAGATGGGGCTGCTACCCTACAGAAAGAGAGCCGTACCGTGTCAAAAGACATAGCGGCGCTTTATGGCAAAACCGATGATCTCAGGGTGTACTGAGGGCTATTAATGCCGAATGTGCCAATGATAGTAATTCTAAGATGTTGAAACGTACAGTCCTTGTTCACCTAGAAGGGGGAAATGAGGAAGAGATGGGAGACTATGCTTTGTTGATTAACACTACTTTGTCTTGCAGCTTGTGGGACTTGGAGATGTATGTGACCCTAACCTACTTTTATTTTTGTATATGCTCTTATGGGATCTGTTACAAGGGTACTTAGCTGGAATGTGAGGGGAATGGCGGATGCTACGAAAAGACACAGATTATTTCGTTACCTATCTAGATATCAGCCAGCAATAATATGCTTGCAAGAAACGCATATGACCAAACAATCTATACATGTTCTGCAAAAGCCGTGGTTGGGTTATTCGGTGCATTCCGTCTTCTCCTCGCATTCCAGGGGGGTTAGTATCCTGGTCCATAAAAATATTAAGTTTGAATGCCTTAGGGAATGTGTGGATGAGGAGGGAAGGTTTATAGGGGTGCATTGTGTGGTCCAAGGGTTGAGAATGGTCTTGGCGACAATCTATATACCCCCACCATTTTCCTCGGTACCTTTGAGAAAGCTTCTGGGTTTTATGGCAGAGTTTTCTGAGCTTCCAATGCTAATAGTGGGAGACTTTAATAACGTGCTCAATAGCTCACTTGATAGATGCCAGGTCACACCTAGTGATGGTAGTACTGGTGAGACTCCGTTCGCGAGATTACTGGGGGAAGTATGTCTGACGGACGTATGGAGGGAGACCCACCCCTTGGACAGGAAGTACTCGTGTTGCTCCTCGACCTATGGCTCCCTATCGCGTATAGATATGGGTTTGGTGAATGCTCCCATGTTTCCACTTGTACGGAACTCAGAGTATCTTGCCAGGACCTTATCGGACCACTCCATATTTAGTGTCGCCCTTGAAATTTCTGAGACAGCCAGACCGGGGGCAAAATACTGGCGCTTGAACGCTTTCTGGTTAACACTGATGGGGGATATGTCTGATACGCTTCAATCACTTAGGGAGTATTTCCGCATAAATGTGAGAACTGCATCTCTGATAGTTGTTTGGGAGGCGATGAAGGCCTTCCTCAGGGGCTCCCTAATTAAATCAGTCAGCCGGATCAAATCTAAATCTAGAGAGCTTGATTTACAAAAACATGCGAATTTGAAGCTTGCGGAGGAAGCCTTTGTGCTGACCCCAACTATCCTAACAAGTAATGCTTTAAAGGCTAGGCAGGAGGAGCTGAGGTGTCACCTCTTGGAGGTAGCGGAGAGGAAACAACTCTTTTATAAGCAAAAATTTTTTACAGAAGGGGAGAGTGTCGGTCATATGCTCTCGATTATAGCGAAGGCTCAGCAAGGTACGCAATGTATTACTGGTCTGATAGATTCCAATGGCATCTTGAGGCGTGATACTGAGAACATTTTAAATATAATAAATAATTTTTATTCCTCTCTGTATACTTCTAAGGTGTCATGTTCAGATGAGGAGATTGACGCCTTTTTGAATACACTGGATCTTCCTAAGCTGTCAAGGGAGGATAGTATGCGGTTAGAGGAGCCGATTGAGTTGGAGGAAATGAGGGCGGCATTGGGTGCTATGGCTAACGACAAAGCGCCAGGTTTAGATGGGCTACCAGCGGAAGTATATAAAACCTTTGCGGAAGTTCTGCTCCCGGAACTTTTGAAGGTACTTAATTATTCCAAGGAGGGGGGGGGGGTGTTGCCTCCGTCTATGCAGGAGGCGCTCATAGTCGTCATTCCTAAGCCGGACAAGGATCACTCTCTCCCTGACTCATACAGGCCGATCACTTTGCTCTCCACGGATGTTAAGGTGCTTGCGAAGGTATTGGCCACTCCTCTATCTAAAGTTATTCTGTCTATCATACACTCTGACCAGACTGGCTTCATGCCTCAGAAATCTACGTCAATCAATATAAGAAGAGTGTTTGCCAGTATTCAACTCCCAGCTAAAAATGTTGGAGATAGAGCAATCCTTTCTTTGGACGCGGCCAAGGCCTTTGACAGCATTGAATGGCGATTCCTGTGGAGGGTCTTGGTCTGTATGGGATTTGGAGAAGAGTACATATCCTGGGTCAAGGTGCTATATTCTAGTCCAAAAGCATGTATTAGGGCGAATGGTGGAGTGTCCCCCAAGTTCTGTTTGGGTCGGGGCACTAGACAAGGGTGCCCGTTGTCGCCTCTGCTATTTGCAGTTGCGATTGAGCCTTTAGCTGCAGCGATTTGTAGGTCTTTAGATATTCGGGGGTTCCAATATGGGGCAGTTAAAATAAAGTGGCGATGTATGCAGACGACACTTTGCTCTTTTTAGGGGACACTGGCCCATCCCTGGCAGCGGCTATGACAATTATTGACCGCTTCGGTGCCCTATCGGGTCTGACTATAAACTGGGGTAAGTCGGCAATTATGCTGCTTGACGAGCAAGCGCAGTCACAGATTGTGCGAGAAAGAAATATTCCTTGCTTGGTATCCTTTAAGTACTTGGGTATACATATATCCCCCAGACTTCGGGACTTTGAGCGCCTTAATTTTGACCCGCTGGTTATTAAGTTTAGGAGTAAAGTTAGGGCGTGGTGTAAACTATATCTATCGGTGGCGGGAAGAGCAAACCTTATTAAAATGGTGTTGATGCCCCAGTTACTTTATATTTTGCATAATTCCCCGGTCTGGCTGTCAAAGTCTAAATTTGATCAGATCAATACTATTTTCAGGGAGCTCATCTGGCGCAAGGGGCAACCGAGAATTAGACTTGAAACACTGCAATACCCTAAAACGGAAGGGGGTCTTGCAATACCAAATCCTTGGGTATATTTCCTGGCTGCACAATGCCAGCACTTTAAAGGGTGGATGGACCCGGAGCCGAGTGAGGTGACATGTCAGTTGTTTACACATTGCTTGTCATCTAGTGACCTAATGTTGCTCCTGGAGACTAAAGGTGCCGGGAAGTGGGGTCTGATGGGGGATATGGGGGATCTGGGGTATTTGATGCAATCTACATGGAACAGGGTTAAACATCTAAGGGGAATTGTTGGCAATACGGAATACACTCCACTGTGGGGCAATCCTGTGCTGCCAGAGTTCCTTTCTTTGGCTGATTTTGGAGCAGGGAAAAGGAAGGGAATCCTGAGATTAGGCCACCTTCTAGAAGATACAAATTTAATCTCCTTCTCCAGGCTGCAAGAAATGTACGAGCTACCCAGGACTCACTTCTATAAGTACCTTCAAGTGAGACACGCATACAATTCCACGTTTAGGGATCGGACTGTGATGGCTGGGAGAGATATCGCACTACATCAGATTCTGTCCAAAGGAGAGAAAAGAGGGATGATCTCCAGTACATACAAGTTGCTACTAGACAAGTTTTTGCTATTACACCCGCTGGTGGCTAGGGGAAAGTGGGAAAAGGATGTAGGCAAACTAACAGATGATCAATGGTCTGACATACTAGAGGCAATACCTCTCTCTTCCTTGAGCGAGGGACGTAAACTCTCGCAGCTGTTTATAGTCCACAGGGACTACAAGACACAGTTTTTTTTGTTCCGCATAGGTTATAGACCTACGGCTGACTGTCCAAGGTGCTCTGTGGAATCTGCGGACTTGATGCATATGATGTGGAAGTGTGAGAGGCTAGGGAGATATTGGAAAATGGTGAATCAGACTATACATGACGTATACGAGGTACGGATACCGCTTGAGCCTAGAGTGTGTGTGCTGGGTTATGTTTCTGAACTGGCCACTAGTCAGGTACATAAAATAGCGATAGGCAGAGTGCTATATGTAGCTATGAAATTGATTGCCTTGCATTGGATACAGAAAGCGCCGCCCACCTTAGGTGAATTCTTAGGTGCAGTAGACACGATGTTAAGTTATGAACGGGTGGTATACCAGAAGCGTGGATGCCCATCAAAATTTGAGAAATTATGGGAACCCTGGCTGTCGTTTCGACGTCTGAATAACAACATCTAATATTGTATTTTTGTACTTCTGTGCTACAGTAGGGCGGGAGGGGTAGGGTGGGGGAAAGGGTGAAAATTAGAGTATTGCTAACTGTTTGGTAGCCTGACTGTTGTCAGCATTATAAAAGGTATGTATGCATATCATTTTTTTATGTAAGATCTGCACAACATTGTATTTACAGTGTAAATGCTCAATAAAAAAGATCTGATTAAAAAAAAAAATTTAACTCCTACAAGGATCTGCCCAATGAAGTCCCCATATGGGATAACTGTATGTTCCCTCACTTGGCAAGGTTGGAAGGGGTGTCTGAGTGGAAAAGGCATGGGATATTGACGATGGGAGACTTATATGAAAGTGGGCAGCTAAGTTCTTTTTCTCAGATCTAGGATAAGTTCCAGGTACCACGCACTCTTTTCTTTAGATACCATCAATTGAGACACGCATTGCAGGCTCAATTCAGAACTGATAACAGGAGTATTTCCAAATACCCTATTATAGGGGTTTTGAAGTCGCAAGGCCCTAGAGGCATAGTCTCTGCTCTGTATACACACTTGCTAAACTATCGCATGCTGGACAGATGGAAGTTGCTAATACCCTCTTTATCTACTCAGGAATGGGAGGAGGCATTGATTGCCCCGACCAAGGTATCACCCTCTATAAACAACAAGATGATTCAGCTTTTTATCCTTCATTGCAGTTACCTCACTCCCACTAGACTTCAAAAGATGGGTAGGATTAACCACTCCAGGTGCCATAGATGTGATGCGGAGGGAGCTAATTTTTGGCATATGATATGCCTCCTCCCATTCCTGAGATCATTCGTCAGTACTGGGTTTCAGTGCTGGAAGTCCTCGCAACTATGGTTCCTGTGACACTGCCATTATGTCCCAAGATGTGCATCTTGGGAGTCATTGATGAGGAGTCGTGGTCACATTACCACAGAATCTTCTTAGCGGAAACACTATTTCTCGCCAGAAAGGCAATTGCCATAAGATGGATGGGAGATTCCCCTCCCTCAAAGGGTCAATGGCTCACTCTTGTAAATCATGCAGTCTCCATGGAGAATATTGTTTATAAGCACAGGGGGTGTCCACAAAAATTTGATAAGGTTTGGGGTGACTGGTGTGCATCTTCACTCACCTTGCGTACTTCGTGTCTGCACTTGACAGCTGACGGTCCTCACTGATCTCCTACCTTATATGCAGGAACTTTGCAGTGTTGTTGTTGCTGCTACTGATGTTACTGATGTTATGGCCTTTATGTGTGCGCTATGTTTGCCTCATGTATAATGTCTATCACCCAAGTCAATATCATGTAACCCCTCATACGGGACTCCCGATAGATATCAATGTCCTTGTGTATCACTGATGTCCTTGCATTTCTAAACTGCCCCTGCGTGGGTTGTCATGTTGTCATATGTAAAATAAAGACTCTTTCATGTTTATATATACATGTGTTTGGTGCTAATTTTTGGTGTGTTTAGTACATTGAATTGCTTGGGCTGCTCGCAGCACTATATATTCATTATAACCCGGTGATCAAATCTAGTGGGCACTGTATAATGTACCCTGATAGCCCTCCTCAGTTATATTACCCCTGTATAATGTCCCCTGATAGCCCTCCTCAGCAGTTATATTACCCCTGTATAATGTACCCGGATACCCCTCCTCAGTTATATTACCCCTGTATAATGTACCCTGTTACCCCTCCTGAGTTATATTACCCCTGTATAATGTACCCTGATACCCCCTCCTCAGTTATATTACCCCTGTATAATGTACCCTGATACCCCCTCCTCAGTTATATTACCCCTGTATAATGTACCCCGATACCCCTCCTCAGTTATATTACCCCTGTTCAATGTACACTGATACCCCCTCCTCAGTTATATTACCCCCTGTATATTATACCCTGATACTCCTTAGTTATAGACAGAGCATTTCTTCTGCTCACACTGTCACTGACAGCCTGACGGGGACATCGCTGCCTGACTCTCTCTCTCTGTGCCTCGGGAGCCTGCGTGAGTGTGAGCGCCTGCAGCAGGGTGTTGTGCGTGAGTCTGCGGTAAGGTGTGGGGGTCCTGTGTTGTCTCTGCGGTGCGGGGGGAGTGCTGCGATCTGTCTCCTCAGTGCAGAGTGTGATCAGACTGGCCCTGAGCCGCCCGACCCCCAAGAAGACTTGCAGAAGACCAGATCTGAGGGCCCCAATGAAAACAAATCATTTACTGCCCCGTGTGGTCAAAGACTATTACCACTGTATCCACAAGGGCGCACCGCCATCTTTATAGAAGACTGTACCAGTACTTCAGACAGTCTATTAGAATATATGTAATGTGATTAACTAGCCATGGGGACTGGGACATTTCAGTTCGTCCCTCAGTTTGGTGGGACGGGCATCTGTCCGCCGCCACAAAACAATCTGGAAGTGTCCCTCCCAAGACCAGACTCCGGATCCGCCACTGTGTTAGACAGGTGCACTTCTGTAACAACTGTTAAATATGAGCTCATTCATTTTATTGGGGTGCATCTGACCGTCAAAACAGCATGTCCTGTTTTTTTATGTCTTTTATTCACTGGTTATTACAAAAAACAGCAATGTGAATAGCTCGATAAACAGCAATGGTTCTGAAAACAGCTGTGTAATGGCCGTTTAAAAAACGCCTGTCACAAGGCAGTTTTCCTCTGCCATGTGAATGAGGCCTAATGGTCTAAATGAAGCAATAGAGTTCCTATTATTATTAACATTGCATTTTATTTTACTTACTGATTACAATTAGTGATTTTAGGTCTCTTTACGTGTGTATACATTGTACATGTGAACACACACACATGCGTGCACTCAAATGTATATATTTTTTTAACTTTCAACCACTATGGTTTACATAATCATTACTGTTATATTATTCTTGTCCTTTTCTATAATCACCCAATGAGGTCTCATTTCAGTTTTTTTTTTTTACTTATTTTTAATATATATATATATATATATTAATATTACTTCAATTATGAATATTTTGAGCTTGCTATGTTATGCAAATTAGATTAAGAGTCAAAACACTGACCTCAGTGGCCTAGTGTTTAGTACTACAGATGTAGTGTCCTGAAACACACTGCTTAATACTGTGATTGTGTTTTATGTAAATTGTGTTTGTATATGAGTCCCAATAAAGTTGCATAGGGAGGTTCTAACAAGCCTCCCAGAGCTTACTCCGCTCTACACACAGTACAGAGGAGAGGGAGGTCAGGGTGTGTGATGTCTGAGGATAAAGCTGCACCTCAGCATCCATCTTGGAGAGTTACAAAAACTACAAAGTTAGTTCCATGTACCAGCCCATAGAAGGGAAAGATTACAGAAGAACCAGGCAACTCAGAGAGGGAGTGAGAATATTGGCAAAGGAAGGTAACTATTGTTTATCAGGCTCCAGTCTGCTGTTAGGCTCTAGTCTCTCCCTAGGTGGAGAGATTCTAAGCTACAAGCTGCCCACCATAATCACTGCCCCTGATGAAGCATTAGGTGAAACGCACATCGGGACGAGGGAGATACAGACTCTGGTCACAGGTACATTTATGCTTATGTAGATATTTGGTGGTTTGGTACTTTTCATTCGCAGTCCAGCACTTTGCACATTATGTAATGTATTTATGATATGTTGTGCGGAGACCCCATATTTCTATCTAAGTTTATTGCACATTTATTGTTACTTCTGGCTATCTCCTGTGTGCCAATTTCCTTGCCCCATGTGTGGTTGTAACACCAACATCATTTTATTGTGTTTTATGTAACATGTATGAATAAAGGTATTTATTGTTTCTTATCCGTTTTTGGTGTCCACCATAATCAAGGACAAAAAGGCCATCTGTCAGAATATAGTATTCCTAGAGAGGATACAGAAGTATATGATTATACAATACAGCAGAGATAGTCCATCCCTCCAGCCTGGAGAAACAAGGGAGAAAGATTGATTGTCATAGAAAACTGCCCCTTATGCAACTTCTGGGAACTAATCTGAATCACTGTAAAAGCTGCCTTGATGTCAGTGACTTTTGCATTTATTGATGACCTTTGGATCAGCTTCAGTAAAGTACTGGGAGTTGGTCTCCTTATTCCACATCATCTCCTAATTTCACCTCACGGTGCTGGCGTCACGAACACAGGGGCCCAGCCACCAGAGCACCCTAAGCATACCCATTACCTCCAAGGGCACCTCAACTTCCAACTGGCTTGTGTTCCCTGCAATAGAGAGTGCCTCGGAGGATTTAGTGCTGTCTTCCCCATCACTGCACGCCGACCCAGGAAGCTGCAAAACAGTGAGTACGACTATTACCCCCATCAACCTACTGTGCACTCACATACTGCCCCTGCAGTCCAGTCCGCTGTTTCGTAATTTTTGGAGATATGGGTTCAAATCCAACCTGATTTTGTGTGGTGTTTTTATTATCTACCTCATTATACAATGTAATTTCCTATTCCTCTTTTGTCATGTTTTATTCTGTAAATACATTTTTTACATTTGTTGTGACTGTATTATGGCCTGATGAAGGCAGTAGGTCGGTGCCAAAACACATAGGGGGAAATTCATCAAAACTGGCAAAAAGGAATGCAGGCTTATTTGCCCATACTAGCTAATCAGATTGATCTTTTCATTTTACAAAGGAGCTCTGAAAAATAAATTGGTTGCTATGCAAAATTAAAGGGTTTCTGTCACCAGAATTAACCCTATTAAACTAGCTGACATTATCGATGTGCTAATGTCAGCTGAACCTAACTAGTCTATTCCTACTTTTATCTATGCCCCCGTTACTCCAGAAATAAAACTTATAATATGCTAATTAGTCTCTAGGTGCAGGGGGGGCGATGCCCCTGCTCCTAGAGGCTCCGTTCTCCCACCTCCTTCCACGCCCTGCTACACTAGATTGACATGGCCAGGCAGCGTTGTTCTCCTACTGTCGGCCCTGTCTGCCGTGTAAATCTTGCGCCTGCGCCGTCCCGTTCAGTATTCGGCGCAGGCGCAGTGAGTGAAGGACGATTTCCCCAGCGCACAGGGCCGGCAGTTGGAGGTGAAGACTGCCTGGCCCTGTCAATGTAGTGTAGCAGGGCGTGGCCAGAGGTGGGAGAACGGAGCCTCTAAGTGCAGGGCCAACTCCCCCCTGCACCTAGAGGCTAATTAGCATATTATTTCTGGAGTAACGGAGGCATAGATAAAAGTAGGAATAGACTAGTTAGGTTCAGCTGACATTAGCACATCGCTAATGTCAGCTAGTTTAATAGGGTTAATTCTGGTGACAGAAAGCCTTTAAGGCAGTTTTCCTTTAGACCAGGTTTAAAAAATCTCCTCCATAGTCAATAACCACATAATTAATTCTATACCTTTTGGATTATCTTCTGCCAACAGACTTTGCCTGTTTTTCCCATTTGAACCTGTTTCCATGGCTCTATTTCTATAAATCATATTTCAAATTATACTACTTGCCAACCATTTAAATTGCACAATTTCTGGTCTTTACCATGTCATGCAAAATGTCATTAGTTAGAAAGCTGTCCTGTACAAATGTTACTTCAACCTCCATAGGAATTCCATAATCATTTGGACGATGCTGAAAGAGAAGATTGAGTTAAAAAAAAAATCATTACAAAATAATCAACAAAACCAAGCATGTGAACTACTAAGTTTATAACTAACCTCAGCTGGAGGCATAACCCAGAATGGACAAATTGTAGACTGGACTCCATGATTTCCACGGAAGTATGGGGCTAATTGGAAGTAAGGAAACAGCTATGAAATGAACACAAATTTTCAAATAGAATGGATTTGGGAGGCAAATGGGGAAAATTTCTCACCACATATCAAGCCCAAACATGGCTGGAAACTGTTGTCTGAGCCCTGTAGTTTTAGCTGATAATCCATCTGAGACTCAATGTCCTGCAGGGATGGCAATGCTGGACTAAAGGGATGGCTATGATACCAGCCAACCAAAGACAGACCACGTAGGAAGAGACTGTGATAGATCTGGTTGGGAAAAGAACTATAATGAATAAAGAGAATAAGGGAATGGAAAAAATAAAAGTGATGTCAAAAACTGGAAATGTATATGTTAATTATGAAAGACTCTCACAGATGATACTTAAAGGGGCTAGCAACTTTAGAGGACAATTTCTTAGAAGGTCATAGGTTAAATTATGACATATACAACCAAAACTGTCTTTATATCTTACCAAGCTCTGCAAATGAAAGTCCCCAACTGTAAACACTGGAAAACAACATTCTCCACATCCATAAGTCTTAAGATGGCGGCTGTTTCGTCGCAAGCACAGAACTGTAGCAGCACACATCCAGAACTTGTGCAGATACAGATTTTGCTGCCTTTGTCTGTTAATGTGCTAAGGGCATTCAGTTAACGTAAAGTGCCTGGGCAGAAAAGCACACAGACAGGAACCATGGAGGTGGTGGTTACATGGGTGAATCACTTGACCCTCTCCATCTTACGTCCTCATTGTTTATAAAGATTGTACATGGGAAGCAGGTGACCTTATATTGTAGAGTCAGGATAAGATAAAAAGACAATTTAAACTGTATGTGCCGCAACTTAAAATGTACCTGTCATTTAAAAGAAATTTCAGACTAAGCTGCCATATGTGTATTGTAAGAAGGTACAAGGAATCATCGTGGATGATAGGTACGTGTCACTGAGGTTCCTGGCCTTGGTAGAGTAAGAGCCGGTTTTTATGTGTCAGCAGCAGTTGCTGTTTGACACCTTGATACTTAGTATGGCTGTAATAGCTGATCTGGGATGGCTCTAATTGGGAGTAGTCAAAGTCCTGGGTGGGTGACTACTCCCCATGTTCCAAGCCGGGTTTTGCCAGGCATAAAAACCAGCCAACACTACCAGGTGGGGAAATTACCTTCATCTGACAGTGGAGCTCAGGAGCTCTGTGTGCTGTGATCTGAGGGCTGTGTTTGGATCCGTGGCTTGAGCCGGGCTGGAGGGCTCAGACCCCTGTGAGGGCGAACAGGCCGCCTAACACCTGCCTGTGGACTTGACAAAGCAGAACTTCCAACAGGGTGTGAAGTAACACCCAGGAGAAAAGGTGACTGTTTTGTATATGAACTTTTCATGTGTGTGAACGATCACCAAGCAACTTGCGTTTTTGTTTTACTTTCATGTGTAAATAAACACTGTTTTTAACCAAGAACTTGTACTTTGCCTCTGTGCTGCAC
Organism: Bufo bufo; assembly: GCF_905171765.1. Lineage (NCBI taxonomy): Eukaryota > Metazoa > Chordata > Amphibia > Anura > Bufonidae > Bufo > Bufo bufo. The sequence continues at coordinate 472,147,643 of NC_053390.1, forward strand.
CCGCTAATCCTAACTACCAGAGCGAGTCCCCACAATATACATAAATGATATCACTCTATCTGACCATTACATGACTTGTAATGCATTCTTTAGTAGTTTCCTGTCTGAAGGCTATATCTATAATTCCCAGTTTTTCCTGAGCTGTTAGGTGGAGACTAGCTTGTATCATGTCTGCCAATAGGGTAGTCAAATAGGACATAAGAAATAAAAAGAAATAAGCAGTATAGATGTGAACAAATTACTTGGGTTGAGATACAACACTACTGGCTGCTGACTCATGTCTATGTCTCTCTGCTCACTGTTCCTCCTCATGCACTTCTATGTCATGATAAAATGTGATCCTCCAGTAAGCAGGCAATCCGTCTTGGTCTCTGAAGATGGATTTATCACAGAATTCAGAGAGAATGTTAGTTTAGTAAAGGGGGAATAAAAGCGTAAAGATCTACAGAGCAACGCATTTTTCTTTGTTAAGATATATTACAAAGTTTATTATATTCGCCTGATTGATATATGCAAAGTTGTGCGAAATGTGACCATTTAGCAGTGAACAACCCTTTTAACTCCTCCACTCATTTCTGTGACCAGTCCCTCCCTTGCTGTTTTGATTGACAGGGGCAGGCAGTGATAAAGCAGCATGGGAGGGGCTGACCACAGTAATGAGTGGAGCTTGAGTGCAACAAGAGCAATGGTGGTGCCCTCATAGCGTTAATTGCCAAATTTGCATATTAACCTCCTCAGGACAGCCGTACGCAGGATTGAGTCCTGGCGGCCGCCCTGTAATTCCTCCTGGACGCGCCGGCGCATCTTCTCGCGAGTAACGAGATTTCAGGCAGAGCCGGGCCGCGCATGCGCAGTGGGGGCCGGAAATCGTTGCATTAGAAGTTCGTCACCAGCCTGCCAGCCAATGATCATCGCTGGCAGGTAGGTGACTTTTAAAAAATCCTCTGCTGGTCCTTATCGTCGGTTGGTCCCAGCAGAGGAGCACACATCACTGTGAGTACACACCAAACACTACACTTAGCCCCAGATCACCCCCCATCACCTCAATTAACCCCTTGATCACCCCTTGATCACCCCTGTCAATCACTAGTGAAAGGGAAAAAAGTGATCAGTGTAAACTGTCACTTTTTTTTTCACTAGTATTGACTGTTAGGTTTAGATTAGTTTAGGCCCCTTTGTTAGGTAGTTAGCGTCAGTTAGCGCCCAGCCCACCGCACCGCAGTCACTAAATCGCTGTTTAGCGTATCGCTAATCAGCATTGGTACTTTTATAGTATCTGTAAGTGATCAGAACTGATCACAGTCAGATCTATAATAGTATTAGTGTCACCTTAGTTCGCCCTCCACCCAAAACGCAGTGTTTGCCCGATCAGGCCTGATTGGTCGCCCACACGTGCGTTCACCCACGCCCGCCCCAGTGACAAATTATTATTTTTTTTCACTGCACAATTACTTTACAAGCGCTGCGGCAATAAAAAAAAAGCTGTTTTGATATTTTTTATCAATCGCAGCGGCTTCCGTTACTTCGCTAGCCTCCCATTTGTAAGAGAGGCTTGCTTTTTTTCTTGGATAGTCTCAGGAAATACCCCCTAAATTTAGTTGACCAAATGGCAAATAAGGGGTATTCTTCTGAAGAGGCCTACAGGATTCTGACCCAGTCGGATGAGGAATGGGAACCCTCATCTGACGAATCCAGCGGGTCAGAATACGAACCTGTAGAAAGCAGTGGCAGTCTGACCCAAAAGTCCTTGATACCACCAGGTGTACCCGGCCCCGTGTTGCTAGACCACAGGTTGCGCAGGATCCGCTTCAAGGGTAGCAGAGTGGGGCTGGCGCTGTCGGATTACGTGGTGAGGCATAGACCAGCAGCGCAGCCCATCCTGGACCTAGTACCAGCACTGCCATAGAACATGGTGAAGTGGCGAGCACCAGAAGGGCAGTTGAAGCTGGTACGGTGGCACGTGCATTAGTTCCCCCGTCGCAGCCACCGCACAGACAGGCCCGTAGAGCCCCTAGAGTCCCTGAGGTGCTGGCAAACCCTGATTGGCAGTCCCCAACTTCAGCCGCACCTGTAGTTCCCCCTTTCACTGCCCAGTCTGGAGTTCGGGTTGAGACAGCTCAGATCGGATCGGCACTGGGGTTTTTTGAGCGGTTCTTGACTGCAGAGCTCTTGGACTTAGTCGTGGCAGAAACAAATCGGTATGCCACTCAATTTATAGCCGCCAACCCGGGAAGCTTTTATGCCCAGTCTTTCTGGTGGAAACCCGTCCAAGTTTCCGAATTTAAAACTTTTCTGGGCCTTCTCCTCAACATGGGCCTAACAAAAAAACATGAATTGCAATCATATTGGTCCACGAACCCAATTCATCAGATGCCCATGTTCTCTGCTGCCATGTCCAGGACACGATTTGAGACCATCCTGCGTTTCCTGCACTTTAGCGACAACATCACCTCTCGTCCCAGAGGCCACCCAGTTTTTGACCGGCTCCACAAAATTCGGCCCCTCATAGACCACTTTAACACCAAATTTGCAGATTTGTATACCCCTGAGCAAAACATCTGCATAGACGAGTCCCTTATACATTTTACCGGGCGCCTTGGCTTCAAACAATACATCCCAAGCAAGCACGCCCGGTATGGGGTCAAATTGTATAAGCTCTGTGAAAGGGCCACAGGCTATACGCACAAATTTCGTGTCTATGAGGGTAAAGATCAGACCCTGGAGCTGGTCGGTTGCCCTAACTACCTGGGGAGCAGTGGGAAGACAGTCTGGGACTTGGTGTCACCCGTATTTGGCAAGGGGTCCCATCTTTATGTGGACAATTTTTACACAAGTGTGCCCCTCTTCAGGCATTTGTTTTTAGAACAGATTGGCTGCTGTGGCACCGCGCGACCTAGTCGCCGGGGGTTCCCCCAACGGCTTGTTTCCACCCATCTTGCAAGGGAGGAGAGGGCTGCCTTGTGTAACGAAGAGCTGCTCGCGGTGAAATGGAGAGACAAGCGTGACGTTTACATGCTCTCCTCCATTCACGCAGTCACGACAATCGAAATTGAATGAGCAACCAGTGTCATTGAAAAGCCCCTCTGTGTCCACAACTATAATTTGCTCATGGGAGGGGTGGACTTCAATGACCAGATGTTGGCTCCTTATTTACTTTCCCGACGCACCAGACGCTGGTATAAGAAGGTGTCTGTATATTTAATTCAATTGGCGATGTACAATAGTTTTGTTCTCTACAGTAAGGCTGGGAGAACAAGATCCTTCCTCAAATTTCAGGAAGAGATCATCGAGAACCTCCTGTATCCAGGAGGTTCCGTGGCCCCAACCACCAGTGTAGTGAGCCGTCTACACGAGCGACATTTCCCCAGTGTCGTTTCTGGTACCTCAAACCAACCGCCACACCGAAAAAAAATGTTGTGTCTGTAGCAGGAGTGGAATAAGGCGTGACACCCACTATTTCTGTTCTGACTGCCCTGACCACCCTGCCCTATGCTTAGGGGAGTGTTTCCGGAAGTACCACACACAGGTACACTTAGCATAGGGATTGCGTTACACAGGACAGGCAAACAGGGCTCTTAGGGCCCTTTCACTCACAGCTGTTGCAAACCTCTCCTTTCACCTGGGACAAAGTGCATAATGTACTTCGCCACATCTTTGGGCGATTTGCGCTTTGCACATTGTCCCATGGGGAAGGAGAGGTTTGTCCTATAAAAGGTAAAAAAAAATAAAAAATCACAGGTAAGCAAAAAAAGTTAATGTTCCAAAAGTTCAAAAAAGTTTTTAAAAGTTAATGTTCTGTTTCAAATGTTATAAAGTTAATGTTAATAAATTTATTGCGTTGCGGCCTGTTTTTTTTTTTACCTTCTAGGTGGACCAACCGATGAACCAGCTGCAGCACTGATGTGCATTCTGACAGAAGCATTGCGCTGCTGTCAGATTACACAAAAGTCTGTGTATGCGGCGCTGCAAGATGAGATTTCTCCTCTGCAGTAAAAAAGATACGTTTGCCGAGGCATATGAGCTGAGGGGCGGTGTTCATATGCTTTGGCAAAAACTTTGCATATAAAAAATAAATAAAATCCCGGCAATGATTTATTCATCCACATCGATTGATGTGAATGGAGAAATCGGGTTTGCCAGGGCATACGAGCTGAGTGGGTTTGGATGTTGGGCGGAGCTCCTATGTCCTGGCAGACGCCTTTCCCCTCCTTTTATTTTTTTGGCAGAGATTTTTTCATCCACATTGATCGATGCGAATGAAGAAATCTGTGCCGTTCATTTTTTCTTTCAGCCCAGAGGCTGAACGAAAAAAAAAAAATCTCATTACCCGTATGCTCAATATAAGGAGAATAGCAGAAACTCCTAATGCTGGCCATACATGTAATGATTGTGGAGACCCTCAAATGCCAGGGCAGTACAAACGCCCCACAAATGACCCCATTTTGGAAAGAAGACACCCCAAGGTATTCGCTGAGGGGCATATTGAGTCCATGAAAGATTGAACTTTTTGTCCCAAGTTAGCGGAAAGGGAGACTTTTTGAGAAAAAATAAAATAAAATCAATTTCCGCTAACTTGTGACAAAAAAAAAAATCTTCTATGAATTCGCCATGCCCCTCATGGAATACCTTGGGGTGTCTTCTTTCCAAAATGGGGTCACATGTGTGGGGTATTTATACTGCCCTGGCATTTTAGGGGCCCTAAAGCATGAGAAGAAGTCTGGAATCCAAATGTCTAAAAATGCCCTCCTAAAAGGAATTTGGGCCCCTTTGCGCACCTAGGCTGCAAATAAGTGTCCCACATGTGGTATCGCCGTACTCAGGAGAAGTTGGGCAATGTGTTTTGCGGTGTCTTTTTACATATACCCATGGTGGGTGAGATAAATATCTCTGTCAAATTACAACTTTGTATAAAAAAATGAGAAAAGTTGTCTTTTAGAGAGATATTTCTCTCACCCAGCATGGGTATATGTAAAAAGACACCCCAAAACACATTGCCCTACTTCTCCTGAGTACGGCGATACCACATGTGTGACACTTTTTTGCAGCCTAGGTGGGCAAAGGGGCCCAAATTCTACCAAGGTATTTCGTGATGGGCATAGTGAGTTCATGGAAGTTTTTATTTTTTGTCACAAGTAAGTGGAATATGAGACTTTGTAAGAAAAATAAAAAATAAAAATCATAATTTTCCGCTAACTTGTGACAAAAAATAAAAAGTTCTATGAACTCACTATGCCCATCAGCGAATACCTTAGGGTGTCTACTTTCCGAAATGGGGTTATTTGGGGGGTGTTTTTACTGTCTGGCCATTGTAGAACCTCAGGAACCATGACAGGTGCTCAGAAAGTCAGAGCTGCTTCAAAATGTGGAAACTCAAATTTTTGTACCATAGTTTGTAAACGCTATAAATTTTGCGCAAACCAATAAATATACGCTATCAGACACTCTGGGCTATCAGACACTCTGCTTAAACCTCCATTGAAACGACTTTTGCATGGCCATGCTATAAAGAGAAGCTACTAAACTATAGACTGTAACCTTGTGACAATTGAATTGCCCCAAACATCTGAGTGAGCACAGAGACCGGACGGAAGTCCCACTCGTAACATCGCAAGATTGGGCTAGACTGTCAGAGCCTGCAAGCTGTGAAGACGGAGCGGCGTCTCCAGCAGATTTCTTACAACGCACTAAGGAAGCGATCCTCAAACATAGTATTACAGGAGGTAAGACCGCTTACTTCTCAGGAAGGACTATCCTCTATACAGAGGTAAGAGTTCAACCGATTTCATAGACTGTCTATATGAATGAATCATTGAACAGCTGAATACAGATAACGGCTAAAGTGTTTGATGCGGTTGAGTGCATACACATTGATTCAGACGTTTTTATCTGCTACAGGAAGGAGTATAAGCATATTAGCGTGCACGATTGCGCAGGGCTCCAACAGGTGTCCCTTCTTTTTCCTGAATTATTTTCCACAGGCATTCACGCCCTTAATCACGTTTTTGTACACTATGGACATTATTATTAGTTCACTATCCTGATATCAGGAACATCCATTATTTTCACAAGATAATCTGTTTTCACTTATTTATTTGTTTTATCACTTTTTTCCACCAGGATATCATTGGAGAACTATTTATGCTTAAATTTTTTTTCCTCTGTCAATTGTATTGTGACAATCCGAATAGTGTCATATATATGGTCGACCATTTAGTCATACATAATTGTATTTTATAATCATTGTATTTTATATTCATTTTATTGAAGTGTAATAATTTGACATTTTAACCATTAAATCTGAGTAATTGCCATAGAGTGAGTGCTCGCTTCCTTACTCTTTTTTCAAATATACACTTATTGCATTTTTTTTTATCAGACATGTAGAACAATACATTTAGAGAAAAATTTATATAGAAATGTAGTTTTATTTGAAAAATTTTACAACTGAAAGTGAAAAATTTCATTTTTTCGCAAAAAATTCAGTAAATTTCGATTAATAACAAAAAAAGTAAAAATGTCAGCAGCAATGAAATACCACCAAATGAAAGCTCTATTAGTGAGAAGAAAAGGGGGTAAAATTCATTTGGGTGGTAATTTGTATGACTGAGCAATAAACCGTGAAAGTAGTGTAGTGCAGAATTGTAAAAAGTGGTCTGGTCATTAAGGGTGTTTAAGCTAGGGTAGCTGAGGTGGTTAAGAAAAAGTATAACTGGAATAGACCTGCCATCAACGATACCTGCGGTGTTGGTATCAGTGTGTGAAGAGTGGGAGAAAAGGGTTGCATTGACAATCCAACACAATGGGCAGCACATTGAACACATTTTGTAAGTGGTCAGAAACTTGTAAATAACTCATGAAAGAATAAAGTTACGTTAAAACCAAGCACACCATTGTTTTTCTTGTGAATTCCCAATAAGTTTGGTGTGTCAAATGACCCTCTTCCTATTGAAAAAACAAAAGTTGGATTCAAAATGGCCGACTTCAAAATGGCCGCCATGGTCACCACCCATCTTGAAAAGTTTCCCCCCTCACATATACTAATGTGCCACAAACAGGAAGTTAATATCACCAACCATTCCCATTTTATTAAGGTGTATCCATATAAATGGCCCACCCTGTATAATGAATCTTAAAGGTATATTATCTTTTCTGCTTCTGTGAACACAATATATAACAGTTTTATGACATCCAAACATGAAGTCACTGTAAATAACTCAGCTTTTGTCTTTAACACACAAACATAGGAACTGTATTAAGGTTATTGGCAGGTTTAGCTGTATAAACATATAAGCTATATTAGCAGGTCTTAGCTGGCCAGCTACACTCCCACCAAAATTACCTATAATTCTATGTTCTTAGTGGTAGGACTTAAACATGAATTTAATGAATTTTCCATCAGGTTCTCAACTTCCAAGTGTTTTTTATCACTCTCAAGTAGAACAACTAACTTCTGTATAGGACGTTCCAACTTGAGTGGAGTAGTGAGACGTTTTCCTTTTTGTCAAGTTTCGAGTCTCCTATTTGTCACAACACTCTTTAGTCTGTCTTCATCCTTTTGAACTTCTAGAAGTTTGGCCAATTTCTATTGACTTAGGTAAATCTTCTTCTTTCACTAACACTATGTCACCAACTTGAACATTTCTTCTGGGTGTTTGCCATTTAGTTCTTAGCATCAGATTGGCTAAGTACTTTTTCCTCCATCTATTCCAAAACTGTTCTGATAGATATTGATCTCTTCGACATCTTCTTTTGGCATATAAATCCTCTTTGGTAAACTTCCCATGTGGTGGCTGTATGCAATCAGACTTAAGGTGAAGTAGATGGTTGGGAGTTAAAGGGTTCAAACTTGTTGGATCATTGATGTTATCAACTGTAAGTGGACGACTGTTAACAATAGACATTACTTCATAGAATAGGGTCATAAGTGAAGCATCATCTATTCTTCCGGTGTTCTTTTTCAACACTGAACTTAACACATTTCTTACAGTTCTGATTTGTCTTTCCGAAACTCCTCCTGTATGGCTTGCATGTGGAGCATTCATATGAAAATCACACCGTTTCTCTAACAAATACTCACTTTTTCTTTATCAATCTCTTTTAGAGCTTTTTTCAAATCATTCTTTACTCCGACAAAATTAGATCCTTGGTCAGGTCTAAGCTCTCTGACAGTACCTCTAATGGCTATAAAAACATCTCAAGGCGTTGATGAATGTGTCAGTTGACATATCTTCTAACATTTCCAGGTGAATTGCTCTGGAGCTTAGACATGTAAATATTAGTCCATATCTTTTGTACTCCTTGCGGTTCTGTTTGGTGATGAATGGGCCAAAACAATCCATTCCGATATGAAGAAATGGTGCTGATGGGTTTACACGATCTGCCGGTAAATCTGCCATTCTTTGCTCGTTGGTAGGTCTAAGTGCCTTTCTGCAGACTACACATTTACTTATATACTTTGCTATAACTTTGCTTCCTTTCACTATCCAGTAACCACCTTCTCTCAAACAGCTTTGAGTAAAGCTTCTTCCTTGATGCAAGGATTTGTTGTGGTAGTGATCAATAATCATTCTTGTGAAAGTAAAGTTTTTGGGTAGAATTGCTGGATGCTTCACTCTGCTAGTTAACGATGCATTTTCCAGTCTCCCTCCCACCTTCCGTATACCATCCTGCAGAACAAGATTACACTTGTACAATTGGTGGTTGTTTGGAAGCCTTTTAGGTTCTTGACTAAGTCTCTTCAACTCTTCACTGTATGATCTCTGTTGAATGAGTCTTATGACTGTTTCTTCAGCTTTCATTCTTTCTTCTATATTCAACAATTCCTTCTTTCTGATTCCTTTTGCCAAACGTTGAATTCGAGCTACTACATTTATGACCGTATTCCATTTTGATCATCTGGCTAGTCTTTCAAGTATGTCATCTTGACACTTGGCAGCAGTGCTCAATGTTTGCACATGTCTGTTACATTCAGGCCTCTTGAAGTATGATCTGCTGGGTTATGCTTTGGGTCAATGTGATGCCAATGTTCTGGATTTGTTATTTCACTAACTCTGTTGGCGACAAAGATATGGAATCTTCGAGCTTTGTTGTTTATGTATCCTAGGACAACTTGTGAGTCTCTCCAAAAATATTCTTAATCTATTTTTAATTCCAATTCTTCTCTCATAAACTTGCTTACTGATGCTGAAAATACAGCTGCTGTCAGTTCAAGTCTTGGTATTGTCTGAATACTGGTAGGAGCAACTATGGTGCGTCTAGTTGCAACTTTCTCTTCAATAGATACTTCAAAGAAGAACTTGTCATTCTTTACATTCCATCCCAATCCAAGTATGTTTTGAACTGAAAGATGATCATAATTGAGATCTACATTCTTCATTGATGATGCACAGAGTCACTGATGGATTCCAATACCTCTTGTTTGAGATAAATTTGTGAAGGCGCAGGTTTCCTCTTGCGCATAACTCTTGGCTTTCTTCCACTAGTTCGATTGCAGATTCTGTGGACTCTAGACTTATAAGACTATCATCTACATAAAAGTTTTTCTTCTGAAAATTTGCTGATGGGCAACCCTTTTCATTCTGATTGGCCAGGTACTTCATACCATAATTGGCGCAACCTGGAGACGATGCTGCTCCAAACAAGTGTATTTTCATTCTGTATTCTGCTGGCTCTGTATCTCCATCCTCCCACCATAGAAACCTCAGGAACTCTTTATCTTCATTCTTCACATAAAACTGGTGGAACATCTTTTCAACGTCACACATGACCGCTACGGGATACTTTCTGAATCTACAGAGTACTCCAGGCATAGTGTTTGTAAGATCTGGTTCTTTTAGTATATGATCATTCAATTCAACACCATCGTACTTTGCTGGGCAATCAAATACTACTCTAATCTTATCTGGTTTCTTTGAGTGGTAAACACCTTTTTTAGGTTGGTTATTAACTTTCTCTACATGTCCTTCTTCGAGGATGCCTTCCATGAATTTCAAATAAACATTCTTGAGTTTAGGATCTCTTCCCATCCTTTTCTTCAAACATTTCAATCTTGCTCTGTTATTTGGCAGATAAGGTCGCTCTCTAAAAGGTAAGGGCATTTCAAGATGACCTTGTTGATTCTTCAGAATAATTTCTTCTAGAGTGTGTATGAACTTTATATCTTCTTGAGATACACTCTTTTCTTTAGAACTTATGTCTGCAAAGTCAAATTCAAGGATCTTAAATACTTTTGCTGGACTTACAGTTGGTAACTCTTGGACAGTTATTCGATGACACAATCCTGTCACCTGTCTTGAGTTTGCGATCTTTAAAGACCCGACTTGCACTGTGTAGCTGGCCAGCTATGACCTGTCCTAGGTTGCTAATATAGCTTATATGTTTATACAGCTAAACCTGCCAATAACCTTAATACAGTTCCTATGTTTGTGTGTTAAAGACAAAAGCTGAGTTATTTACAGTGACTTCATGTTTGGATGTCATAAAACTGTTATATATTGTGTTCACAGAAGCAGAAAAGATAATATGCCTTTAAGATTTATTATATAATGTAAGGTAAGCTCATTGACACAGCAGAAACAACAGAAAGCACAGAGTTAAACTGTTGTTGCTGAGCAGGAGTCTTGACCAATAACAGCCAGCCTCACACACAACAAGAGTTTTGACCAATTGCAGCCAGCCTCACACATAGCTTGTGTGAGAAATTCCCCTAGCAGGAGCTGCTGGAATCATTATTCACCAGAGAGAGGAGCTGAACATACACACACTCCACTAAGAGCTGTGTTTTATGGAAGCAGAGAGGCCAAACTAGGTATTTAAAACAGTTATATAATGTTCCTACTGTTAATATAGTGATTAGAACTGTATACTGAACCAGTTATATGTGTGTTTACTTCCAATTCCACCAATTGCAAACTACAAAGTTCACAATTCAAATTCCATATTGCAATCCAAATTGCATACAACCATACCAGATCATACTCAACCAATCTGCAAATAGTTACTGCTAACTGCATACTGCAAATTGCGACCAAATTCAGCAAGTGAATTATTAGTTAGACCTCAGATAAAGCGAGTTGCTCTTGCACGTCTTATCTCTCTTGCAGGCTTTTCTTCTAAGGATTTTAAGACGTGAGATGATGTTACTGGATTACATTCTATCCGTGCTTCCTTATTGACGAACTCGGAGAACTGTTTAAAACTTGGGAAGTTCTTTCCTAGATCTAACTGTTCAGTCACATAGCGATTCCATCTAGAAGCCACTTCTTCAGGCATCTTGGCTAGCATCCTGTAGTTTTCTAGATAGTCGTTCAGTACTTCTAGACTTTGAACATGTGGGATGGCATTGCATGCTTGCAGGAAGTCACCATTCAGTCTTAAAGGAGACGTGTGTTTTCTTGATATGATGTGACGCTCTGCGCTGGCTTGCGATGTTCTGTGCTGACTTGCGATGTGATGGCTTGTATACGCTGCTGCAGGCTTTGGGCCTAGTGGCGGGAAACTAGCTGGCTGGAGTAAGTGGTCTCTCCATGGATAGTGGTGTGGGCACTCTAGCTCTGAACTTTGTCCTCCCACAATGCGTCTCTTTCTCTCTCTAGGGATCACAGGAGGGTTGGCACTCTTTCTCTGACTATTTTGCCTTTGCCATTCTGCCACTTTAAGAGTCGGCTGCAGTTTGACGAATGCACGCGTTCTATGGCCGCTATGGTACCTCCGCTGAGGCGTCTTTGCTTGCTCACTCAGGGAACAGTTGCTGTGCGGCGGTAAATGCTGGCGCTCTGCTGCTCTAATGCGCTCTTTACTCTGCAGTATTACATGCGCTATCACTTTCGCCCTCTGAGTTCCACTGTGGCAGGCGCAGCACTATGAAGTGCCTTTTGCGCTGTGGCATTAGAAGAATTTTGATATCTCTGACTTTTAGTCTAACCAGACTGTCCATTACTCTGTAATTCCTCTAGCGCCGTTCTATGGAAACAGTAGGTTAAAAAGAGCACACCAAATGCTTGAAATAACTTCTTTATTAACTTGAACTTTTCTTCATATATAACACTGTCGCCCCTCCGCAGCAGATAGTCCATGTACATAACATGTGTTAAAAAGATATCACAAAATGGCGGTATGCATAAGACGGTGGTTCAACTGTTCAATCTTGTCATTCAACATCAAATGGTGGATATATTTCTCTCTTCAGTATCTGTACTCTCACTTTAAGTTATTTAAGCACTGTATGATCTCTTTGAGAGGTATATCTAAGGTCTAGCTAATAGTTTACTTGCTGAATTTGGTCGCAATTTGCAGTATGCAGTAACTATTTGCAGATTGGTTGAGTATGATCTGGTATGGTTGTATGCAATTTGGATTGCAATATGGAATTTGAATTGTGAACTTTGTAGTTTGCAATTGGTGTAATTGGAAGTAAACACACTTATAACTGGTTCAGTATACAGTTCTAATCACTATATTAACAGTAGGAACATTATATAACTGTTTTAAATACCTATTTTGGCCTCTCTGCTTCCATAAAACACAGCTCTTAATGGAGTGTGTGCCGAATCAGCTCCTCTCTCTGGTGAATAATGATTCCAGCAGCTCCTGCTAGGGGAATTTCCCACACAAGCTATGTGTGAGGCTGGTTGTAATTGGTCAAAACTCTTGCTGTGTGTGAGGCTGTCTGTGATTGGTCAAGACTCCTGCCCAGCAACAACAGTTTAACTCTATGCTTTCCGTTGTTTCTGCTGTGTCAATGTGCTTACCTTACATTATATAATGAATCTTAGGTTAATAGTGTATTGTCCTGAAGAAGAGGGTCCTATGCCCTCGAAACGCGTAGACAAATAAAATACTACTTTTTACTCTACCACCTGCGTGATGTATCAAGCCTAGCAGCGCCATAAAAGGAATAAGCAGTTCCAGTTTTTTTCTCTTTTTATCTACTTCAATGTGCTTACCTTACATTATATAATGAATCTTAAAGGCATATTATCTTTTCTGCTTCTGAGAACACAATATATAACAGTTTTATGACATCCAAACATGAAGTCACTGTAAATAACTCTGCTTTTATCTTTAACACACAAACATAGGAACTGTATTAAGGTTATTGGCAGGTTTAGCTGTATAAACATATAAGCTATATTAGCAACCTAGGACAGGTCTTAGCTGGCCAGCTACACAATGCAAGTTGGGTCTTTAAAGATGGAACCTTCCCATAGCCGCCAGATGGATCTCCGTACAGTATTAATCTGAAGTTTTGAACAAAGTGACTTCGGATGTAGCATCCGAAGCTCGCTTTGCTAAACACCAATAACGACCAATTGAAGAAATTATTTTTAGCCCAAAACAAGTAAAATGGATTAATACTAAAATTAGCCCCGAATGTGTTCATAGCCCTTAAGGTTCACCCACCACTTTCCTGAACTTTATATGAAACTGTGAGGTCATGATAGTGCACATAAACTGATTAACAGCCTGTCTCCAACTGAAGATTGAGATACTGAAAGGAAAGAGGAACGTGTCTGACTGCAGGAAATGTAATAAAACTGAATTCTGTAGCATTTTGAAGATATCCAAGTAGAAAGAGGTAAAGATAAATTTTTCTTGGCAGGTTATTTTTTTTCTTGTTTCTTCAGACTTTAGTTTTCTTTTAACGATATAGCATACCAAGACATTTTGGACAATTGTAAGCATCCAACTTTGTAGGAACAGTTTGGGGAAGGTCTTTTGTTATACATGCAGCGATCTCCTTTACTGTATGAGGATGAGGAATCGCTATTGGCACTTCATTAGACCCGGCAAAGTTTTATAAATTGCCAAATACGCCTGACAAATGTTAGCAGCTCAGTTACAGGCTCATCAATGCCTTAAAGGGGTTATCCAGGAACTGATAATGATGACCTATTCTTTGATGCAGGTCTGAGTTCCAGCACCCCTGCCGATCACCGGTTTAGGAAGCTGCCGCACTCGCCGGAGCTCTGGTCAAAGCAGACGCTCCCAGCAGCTTTCCAAGAACAGTGCCATTGCAGTGCTTGGTATTGCAGCTCAGCCCCATTCACTTGAATGTTACTGAGCTGCAACTAGGCAATGTGACTAATATATGGTGTTACAGGGCTGTTTTGATATTTAAATTAGACACTGAGGCTTGCTGTACTAAGTTGGCTTCTGATTAAGTGGAGTTAAAGAAAAGGACTTCTGGTGCAGAGTGTGATTTCGTGGGAGTGATAGCAGGTGGCAAAGATCCTTGAAAGTTTTGTTTTTGCATTTTAGTACTGCCAATTAAAACTTATTTTCTCTCTGCTGTGTATTGCCATTTAAACCCTTTTTTTTCTGCTTGATTAAGGGGAGTGGCCTGGGCAACCAGGTGCTATAAATTTAACCACTGAACTCTCCCAGAGCTTGCTCTTCCTGAGGCTTGCTGTACTAAGTGGGATTCTGATAAAGTGGAGTTAAAGAAAAGGAGTTTAAGACAAGGAGCAGGAAACTAAGGTTGGATAGAATTTCCTTGTGTGTTGGTGGCTTGATTCTAGCTAGTCCTTCAACTACAGCAGACAGATCTAATTCTAACTCATATTTACAATTAAACTTTTTTTTACTGTTTATCCCAATTAAACATGTGCTCCATGGGCAATGCCACTAAGTGTGTGTCCTGTGCAATGTATGCATGCCTTGAAGAGCCATTCAAGTGTGAATACATTTGCACTAGATGCAATCATGTTGCATATTTGGAAGTCCAGATCTTGGATCTAAATAAGCAGCTTGAAATACTTAGGGGCATTGCAAAACTGGAGAGAGGCTTAGACCTCACTGTGCAGGCACTGGCTGGGGTCAGTGAAATGGAGGGGGGTGGAGGAGGGCAAGATCAGGACTATCAGATCAGCAGTTGGGTTAATGTAGAAAGAAGGGGTAGAGGGAAAAGTGCCAGGGAGGCTAGTCCTGAGCTGGCACGCCCTAGTAAATATGCCTGTTTGGCTGATATTAGGGATGAAAGCCCAGGTCCAGCAAACACTACAGCAGGTCGTTTCTCCTAGCAACCAGGAGAATGACTGCTGCAGGAAGGATGGGAAAAGGAGTGCAGCAAAGGTCAGACAGATGCTGGTGGTAGGGGACTCTATTATTAGGCAGACAGACAGGGTCATCTGTCGCCGAGACCGTGAATGCCGAACAGTGTACTGTCTGCCGGGTGCTCGGGTTCGGCATAATGCAGATCGGATTAACAGATTGCTGGGTGGGGCTGGGGAAGACCCGGCTGTCATGGTACACATTGGCACCAATGACAGTCAGTGGGAGATGGAAGGTCCTTAAAAATGATTTTAGGGAGCTAGGTGAGAAGCTCAAGTCCAGGACCTCCAAGGTAGTGTTTTCAGAAATACTACCAGTGCCACGAGCATCACTAGAGAGACAACGGGAGCTTAGGTAGTTAAATAAGTGGCTCAGAAGCTGGTGCAGGAAAGAAGGGTTTGGGTTCATGGAGAACTGGGCCGACTTTGCGGTCGGTTACAGGCTCTACAGTAGGGACGGGCTGCACCTCAATGGGGAGGGTGCAACTGCCCTGGGGTAAAAAATGGTTAGACGGCCAGAGGAGCTTTTAAACTAGGATCTGGTGGGGGGAGGTGTTATACTAATAAGGGGGTAGATAGTGTAGATAGAGAGTGGGTTATAGAAGGGGACAGTGGGGATTTAGTGGGGGCCGGGGTTAGCAAGGAAAATAGGGAGAAGACTGGGAATAACTAGACATTTATAAAAAAATAGAACTTCTGGTAAAAAGAACCTGTTATATACAAAAATTAACCAAGGTAACCAAAAAATCCCGGATAATCACTTTACAGGTAATAGTAATTTAAAATGTATTTTTACAAATGCCAGAAGTCTAGGTAGAAAAATGGGGGAGCTGGAGGCTATGGTACTAGAAGAACACATAGATGTAGTTGGTGTGGCTGAGACATGGTTGGACTCTTCGCATGACTGGGTTGTTAATATTGAGGGTTTTACACTATTTAGGAAAGACCGGGTCAATAGAAAAGGTGGTGGCGTGTGCCTGTATGTGAGGAATGATCTGAAGACAAGTGTGAAAGAGGCAATCTAATGATGCAGAGCTTGTTGGAAATGTTACTGTTCGAGAAACACTAGGTAATAGTGACCACAATATAATTATATTCCACCTAAACTATATGAAACATACTCTGTCAGGCAGAGCAAAGACACTGAATTTTAAAAAGGCTAATTTCCCTGGGTTGAGGGCAGAATTTCAGGGCATAGACTGGGAGCAGCTACTGTCACATAAAACAGAGGATAAATGGGAGAGCTTCAAATCCACATTGAGTAATTCCACTAAAAAATGTATCCCCTTAGGTAACAAGTATAAACAGCTAAAATTAAACCCCCCATGGCTTACAGCTGTAAAAAGAGCAATAAAAAACAAAAAGAGGGCATTTAAAAAATACAAATCTGAGGTGTCAGCTGTAGCATTTGAAGATTACAAAGGGCTTAATAAAATCTGCAAAAAGGAGATAAAATTAGCAAAGATACAAAACGAACAGCAGGTAGCAAAAGAAAGCAAAACAAATCCCAAAAAGATTTTTAAATATATAAATGCTAAAACACCTAGGTCTGAGCAGGTAGGTCCCCTAAATAATAGTAAAGCGGGGGAAGTCACTGAAGATAAGGAAAAGGCAGAGTTCCTAAATAGGTTTTTTAGCTCTGTATATACAAAAGAAGAGAAAGGAGCTGATATCTGTGGCGCCGGGGTTGTTAGTACATCCAGTGATATACTCAATTGGCTAACTGTAGATATGGTCCAAGAGAAGTTATATAGGGTAAATGTGAACAAAACTCCGGGTCCAGATGGATTACACCCAAAAGGGCTTAAAGAGCTCTGTTCAGTCATGTTTATAATTTTTAAGGATTCTCTAGGGACTGGTATAGTGCCAAGTGATTGGCGCAAGGCAAACGTGGTGCCCATATTCAAAAAAGGATCATGGTCCTCCACAGGTAATTATAGACCAGTTAGTTTAACTTCTGTTGTGGGAAAAATGTTTGAAGGAATCTTAAGGGACTATATACAGGAGTATGTGACTATTAATAATAATATAACCATCATGGGTTTACCAAGGACAGAAGTTGTCAGACTAACCTGATTTGTTTTTATGAGGTGGTGAGTAGTAGCCTGGACAGAGGGTCGGCTGTGGATGTAGTGTTTCTGGATTTTGCAAAGGCTTTTGATACTGTCCCTCATAGACGCTTAATAAGTAAAGTAAGGTCTATTGGTTTGGAAAGTATAATTTGTAATTGGATTGAAAACTGGCTGAAGGACAGTGTCCAGAGAGTTGTGGTCAATGATTCCTATTCAGAACGGTCCCAGGTTAAAAGTGGTGTACCCCAAGGTTCAGTGCTCGGCCCTTTATTATTTAATGTATTTATTAATGATATTGAGAACGGGATTAATAGCACTATATCTATTTTTGCAGATGACACTAAAATGTGTAGAACTGTACGGTCTATGGAAGATGTCCACAAACTACAAGTTGACTTGAACACTCTGAGTGATTGGGCACCAACTTGGCAAATGAGGTTCAATGTGGACAAATGTAAAGTTATGCATCATATGTCCTAAGTGATGTAGCACTGGGAGAGTCCCTTATAGAGAAGGATTTGGGTGTCCTTGTAGATGGTAGATTAAATTATAGTATACAATGTCAATCAGCTGCTTCTAAGGCCACCAGGATATTGTCATGCATTAAACGAGGCATGGACTCGCGGAGCAGGGATGTAATACTACCACTTTACAAAGCGCTGGTGTGGCCTCATCTGGAATACGCAGACCAGTTCTGGGCACCAGTACATAGAAAGGATGCACTGCAGCTGGAAAAAGTACAGAGGAGAGCGACTAAAATTATAAGGGGCATGGAGGGTCTTAGTTATGAAGAAAGATTAAAAGAATTAAATTTATTTAGTCTTGAGAAGAGACGTCTAAGGAGGTACATGATTAACCTGTACAAGTATATAAATGGGCCATACAAAAAGTACAGCGAAAAACTGTTCCATGTAAAATGTGCTCAAAAGACAAGGGGGCACTGCCTCTGACTGAAGAAGAAAAAGTTTCGTCTCCAGAAGCGTCAAAGCTTCTTTACTGTAAGAACTGTGAATCTGTGGAATAGACTTCCTCAGGACGTGGTCACAGCAGGAACAGTGGACAGTTTCAAAAAGGGTTTAGACTAATTCTTAAAAGTAAAAAACATAAATGCTTATGAAAACGTGTAGAAATCTGAGTCTCACTTCCTTCTGGGATTCGCGTCCCCACCTATCCCTTGGTTGAACTTGATGGACGTTTGTCTTTTTTCAACCGTATTAACTATGTAACATGGTTGAGTGAGTAACATCACACTGCCATGTGGTTCTATAGTCCCCACCCCTTCCTGTGCTTACATCACAGGTACAATGAATTTAGGGTAAGCAGGTGTTAATATAGTCAATACACCTAGCCATGGGGGCATTCCTCACACAGACCAGCTTCCTGTGAAATTATGCTGGAGTTAGGCTACTTTCACACTCGCGTTTGGTGCGGATCTGTCATGGATCTGCACAAACGCATCCGTTCACATAATACAACCGTCTGCATCTGTTCAGAACGGATCTGTTTGTATTATCTTTAACATAGCCAAGACGGATCCGTCTTGAACACCATCGAAAGTCAATGAAGGACGGATCCGTTTTCTATTGTGCCAGATTGTGTCTCAGTTTCTGCAAGCAGCGTTTTGGGGTCCGCCTCTAAAGCGGAATGGAGACGGAACGGAGGCAAACTGATGCATTCTGAGCGGATCCTTTTCCATTCAGAATACATTAGGGTAAAATTGATCCGTTTTGGACCGCTTGCGAGAGCCCTGAACGTATCTCACAAATGGAAAGCCAAAAGGCCAGTGTGAAAGTAGCCTTACAGTTAAGTATTGTAATGACATTGATGAAAAACTGACTCAATGTTATGCTGTGATGAGTTGTGGAATGAACTTGCTGCTAGGTCACTATTGGAGACTGGTATGCAGAACCGCATTAATTAGGTATCCAAAATGGTGTCAGACTTTTCCTTGTTCCATAGCTCACAGTCACATGCACCATCATGTTTTCCCTCTAAAGAAATTTGTGTTTCAATGAGGGCAAGGGGGGGGGGGGGGGGCTCAAGAGTGTAGGAGATTGAATGTCCCAAGTCCTCTTTTAGAGAAATGTATGGGACAGAAGTCGAATAAATATAAGAAGACGGGAGAAAATGTAAAGTTGTTAAAAGTGCTTTATTAGCTATGGAGCACATGTCTCCACAGTGTCTGTGTCCTTTTGTGTACATGTGTGTCGTCGTTTACATGTGGTGCCATATATCAGCATACGAAAGACTGGCTGCTCCCTCACAAACAGGATGTCTCAGTGTGGTATCTACCTGTCTCCAATAATATGCAATTGCACAGAATGGGGGATCCATATCTAATAAACTGTATGTTGTGTAGCAAGCATATATGGCTGGACAGGTAAGGTGGACAGGGGGACCCCATAAGGGTTGCAGGACGTCATTCCATAAGTTTTACAGGGGGACGTCATCCCTAAACACCCATACCTCCATAATGTAATAGATTAAGTGCATATTAATTGAGTTTGATGAGACAAAAGAAAACATGAAGTGTTTGTGAAAACCATGCTTGGTTTTTGGATACTGGTGCTTGTCTTATATTCTAGATGGAATATCGTGAGCCCTAGGAATACAGCTGAGCTTCAGCCATGAGACACCAAGGAAAGATTTAGAGCTGTCTTTCTCAACAATGTGATGGAGGAGGACATCATAAAGGACCAAAGGACTATAAAGGACTAAGACATCAAGACAAAGATGGACAATTCTATGTTTTGTGTTTCTTTTGTGTTTACTTTTCTTTCCTTTCTTTTTTTTCCACTATGCAGGAGGTTTTTTCCTACTGTGCGCCAATTACACAGTCGTTTTTTTTAAATCTCCTTCACAGTCTCTATTTTTGTTTTAATGTGTCACCTAGGAATACATACAATGTGTAGTTTGGACAGCAACCCTATAATTACTGATGATTTTATCAGTAATTCAGGGGGGTATGTTACAGGGCTGATATTCAGTCCTGTTTTGATATTTAAATTAGACACATGGTTGAGTGAGTATCATCACACTGCCATGTGGTTCTATAGTCTTGACCCCACCCCTTCCTGTTCTTACATCACAGGTACAATGAATTTGGGGTAGACAGGTGTTAATATAGTCCATACACCTAGCCATGGGGGCATTCCTCCCCCAGACCACCTTCCTGTGAGGTCTTAGATGGAGAAAGTGGGACCACCATATAATCCAAGGCTAAGTATCATTTGTCTATATTATTAGACTATAGGCCAGTTACATGGTGTATGTATACTGATATGACCATGATATTGAAAGTATGTTTGTATGTTGTAGTACATTGTAGTTAAGTAAAGGTGTCTCATATGTTACATCTGCAAGAGTTGTGTGTTATTCCTGGTGATACCAAGTAGATCCAAAAATGTATCTTTATTGAAATCTATAAAACAAATAAATAGATGCATACATTGGCAAAAACAGACACAACCACATGGAGAGTGCACACAATACGTCGGTAAGTCAAGTTATAGCATTGCAAGTAATGGAAAAGGTGGGATGGAAAAACAAGTATAAATAAATGCAAAATCAAACCATGTGGCTCCCCCACCTAGATAAAAAAAATCATGATTAACAACATATACACAATACAGACCCGGCTAGTGGCAACTCGCAACAGTTTCCTCTATTTATTTGTTTTATCAATTTCACTAAAGATACATTTTTGGATATACATTTTTGTATTATATCTGTGTATATGCTGAGTGTTTGGCTTTGTCCCATCTAGGAGCTATTCATTTTTGACACTTGGGTTCTATTTGTGTTATCATCTGATAATTGGTAATATTTGGCCATTTTTTATACCAGCAATCCCAGATATTGCTATTGATACATTTTTTTGATATTTATAAGCAATATTGATATTAATAAGCAATATCTCCCCCTTTTTTTATATTGTGACGTCACATGGCCTAGGAAGAGACCATGGCACTCACGGAGCACTGGCCTCTTCTAACAGCTGATCGGTGGGGGTCCCGGGTGTTGAACGAAAAATCACTGAAAATAATGCACACGATAGATGCAAACATTATATATGGACTAAGCCCTCATTCTGATATGATAAGATCTGAGACTCTCAGTCAATATATTTTGATCAAAACACATCTATGCCTGCCTACCAGCGCCAAGGTGGTCTCAATCAGGTAGGAGCTACTCTAAACTTATCTAAGGATGTAATAGGGTTAAGACTCCTGCTTTATGAGATGTGTTAACTAAACTAAAGTTAACTATACAATTGCTTTTCAATGGCTTTTGTTTCAAGATAACGCAATGAGATAATGAAATTTGAGTTAAGGGTTTGAGTGTTACCCCTGCTACATCAGTATGTTGTTGGGCATCTACATTCAGTAGAGCACACCCTGCACATATAACGTGCTGCTTCATGTTACCTCTGTGTGCAATTAAGCAACCAATGAGAGTAAAAATTGAAAAATGAGCGAGCACTCATACACTTGGCAACCAGATTGACATATGCAGAAAATATTTATTAAATCCCCATAAAATACAATAATAAAATTTATAAGAACAATGTAGCAATAATATACAACATTACAGTCACATATATTGTGGTAGATATGATCGACACTATATTCCTATGACTCAATAGTGTCGATAAATTCAATAGTATATATCTCACCAAAAAACTTCAAGTATATGCTGTTATTTGGGAAGAGGGGGTATTATCTTCTAGCGCTCTATCCCAATTTGGGAAACTGAATGTCACTGAAAATGTTGTAGGTGTATTTACTGGGAGCGCAATATGTTCATAAAGTGTCCACAGGAATCCTGATAATGTGAAAAGTCTCTTATAGCATATTCTTTTAAGCTCGATATGAGCTTTGGATTGAAGAAAACTTTAAATCGATGTTTGGCTTACCGTCTAGTGTCTGCTGTCTCCCTATTGCTTCAATGGAGCTTTAAATATTTGGCGGCTTATTCAGTCGCTCCATACAGCAAGCTGTTTTAAATTTTGCGGGAGTTCCAAAGATCGCGGGAGTTGCCACTCTGTTCCGCAATTTCCTTTGGTGCAGCTTTCAACGATAAGAATAGTTAATCCTTTACTGTAGAGATTTTCTTCTGTATGGCCATACAGTATTATCGGACGCTTTTCAATGCAGGTACATCTCTTGTTTCACCATACGCGTTACGGGTAGATTCACTCTCCCTTCCTCAGTGGTCAAGTGTCTGCCTGCTCTGCCTCCATTTTTATCCATTCCTTTAATTGCTTCCCAAATCTTGGACACCTGTTGTTCATGCTACTCCCAGTTTGCCAGGGAATCCTCCCACATAATCAGGGGATAATTCTAAACAGCCTCGATTTTTTTTATTTTTTTTATTTATTTTATTTGCGTTTTTTGGCCCAGATGTCCCAATTGGTGTGATATCATTGTGTGAAATATAAACTTGATATCTGATTGCTAACACTTATAAAATGACTTTTTATAATAAAATATTATTAAATAAATTTACAAGATTAAAATATCAATATAAGAATATAAAACAATAAATAATAAATGTGAGGAATCTTGAAAGTTTCATAGGAATCTTAGAGTTTGATACAATTATTCGGATTTGATAGAGAAAGAAGGGTGGGTATCTCGGAGCCAAGGACACGTCGCAGCGCCGAGAAACACTGGAGAGGCGGTGATTTTATCAGACAAATGTCTAGGATAGAATCCAGACGCATTTATGAATTTGGATCTCTACAACCGGCCTTAATTCGGAGTTGGAAATTTTTGGATTTATGTAGGTTGGGTGTCTCGTGGCCGACGGCACGTCGCATGCTAGGCCGTTTATCGGCGCTGCGACGTGTCCTTGGCTCCGAGATACCCACCCTTCTTTCTCTATCAAATCCGAATAATTGTATCAAACTCTAAGATTCCTATGAAACTTTCAAGATTCCTCACATTTATTATTTATTGTTTTATATTCTTATATTGATATTTTAATCTTGTAAATTTATTTAATAATATTTTATTATAAAAAGTCATTTTATAAGTGTTAGCAATCAGATATCAAGTTTATATTTCACACAATGATATATCACACCAATTGGGACATCTGGGCCAAAAAACGCATGTGTCCCCCAATAAACGCATAAAAAACGCATGGAAACTGCAAGAGGGGAAAAAAAAAATAATAATAATTTTTATTTTTATTTTTTATTTAAAAAAAAATAAAAAATCAAGGCTGTTTAGAATTATCCCCTGATTATGTGGGAGGATTCCCTGGCAAACTGGGAGTAGCATGAACAACAGGTGTCCAAGATTTGGGAAGCAATTAAAGGAATGGATAAAAATGGAGGCAGAGCAGGGAGACACTTGACCACTGAGGAAGGGAGAGTGAATCTACCCGTAACGCGTATGGTGAAACAAGAGATGTACCTGCATTGAAAAGCGTCCGATAATACTGTATGGCCATACAGAAGAAAATCTCTACAGTAAAGGATTAACTATTCTTATCGTTGAAAGCTGCACCAAAAGGAAATTGCGGAACAGAGTGGCAACTCCCGCGATCTTTGGAACTCCCGCGAAATTTAACCACCTCAGCCCCCAGTGCTTAAACACCCTGAAAGACCAGGCCACTTTTTACACTTCTGACCTACACTACTTTCACCGTTTATTGCTCGGTCATGCAACTTACCACCCAAATGAATTTTACCTCCTTTTCTTCTCACTAATAGAGCTTTCATTTGGTGGTATTTCATTGCTGCTGACATTTTTACTTTTTTTGTTATTAATCGAAATTTAACGATTTTTTTGCAAAAAAATTACATTTTTCACTTTCAGTTGTAAAATTTTGCAAAAAAAACGACATCCATATATAAATTTTGCTCTAAATTTATTGTTCTACATGTCTTTGATTAAAAAAAAATGTTTGGGTAAAAAAAAAATGGTTTGGGTAAAAGTTATAGCGTTTACAAACTATGGTACAAAAATGTGAATTTCCGCTTTTTGAAGCAGCTCTGACTTTCTGAGCACCTGTCATGTTTCCTGAGGTTCTACAATGGCCAGACAGTACAAACACCCCACAAATGACCCCATTTCGGAAAATACACACCCTAAGGTATTCGCTGATGGGCATAGTGAGTTCATAGAACTTTTTATTTTTTGTCACAAGTTAGCGGAAAATGATGATTTTTTTCTTTTTTTTTTTTTTTCTTACAAAGTCTCATATTCCACTAACTTGTGACAAAAAATAAAAACTTCCATGAACTCACTATGCCCATCACGAAATACCTTGGGGTCTCTTCTTTCCAAAATGGGGTCACTTGTGGGGTAGTTATACTGCCCTGGCATTCTAGGGGCCCAAATGTGTGGTAAGGAGTTTGAAATCAAATTCTGTAAAAAATGACGAGTGAAATCCGAAAGGTGCTCTTTGGAATGTGGGCCCCTTTGCCCACCTAGGCTGCAAAAAAGTGTCACACATCTGGTATCTCCGTATTCAGTAGAAGTTGGGGAATGTGTTTTGGGGTGTCTTTTTACATATACCCATGCTGGGTGAGATAAATATCTTGGTCAAATGCCAACTTTGTATAAAAAAATGGGAAAAGTTGTCTTTTGCCAAGATATTTCTCTCACCCAGCATGGGTATATGTAAAAAGACACCCCAAAACACATTCCCCACCTTCTCCTGAGTACGGAGATACCAGATGTGTGACACTTTTTTGCAGCCTAGATGGGCAAAGGGGCCCACATTCCAAAGAGCACCTTTCGAATTTCACTCGTCATTTTTTACAGAATTTGATTTCAAACTCCTTACCACACATTTGGGCCCCTAGAATGCCAGGGCAGTATAACTACCCCACAAGTGACCCCATTTTGGAAAGAAGAGACCCCAGGGTATTCGCTGATGGGCATAGTGAGTTCATGGAAGTTTTTATTTTTTGTCACAAGTTAGTGGAATATGAGACTTTGTATGAAAAAAAATAAAAATAAATAAAAATCATCATTTTCCACTAACTTGTGACAAAAAATAAAAAATTCTAGGAACTCGCCATGCCCCTCACGGAATACCTTGGGGTGTCTTCTTTCCAAAATGGGGTCACTTGTGGGGTAGTTATACTGCCCTGGCATTTTCCAGGGGCCCTAATGTGTGGTAAGTAGGTAAATGACCAGTGAAATCCGAAAGGTGCTCTTTGGAATGTGGGCCCCTTTGCCCACCTAGGCTGCAAAAAAGTGTCACACATCTGGTATCGCCGTATTCAGGAGACGTTGGGGAATGTGTTTTGGGGTGTCTTTTTACATATACCCATGCTGGGTGAGATAAATATCTTGGTCAAATGCCAACTTTGTATAAAAAAATGGGAAAAGTTGTCTTTTGCCAAGATATTTATCTCACCCAGCATGGGTATATGTAAAATGACACCCCAAAACACATTCTCCACCTTCTCCTGAGTACGGAGATACCAGATGTGTGACACTTTTTTGCAGCCTAGGTGGGCAAAGGGGCCCATATTCCAAAGAGCACCTTTCGGATTTCACTCGTCATTTTTTACAGAATTTGATTTCAAACTCCTTACCACACATTTGGGCCCCTAGAATGCCAGGGCAGTATAACTACCCCACAAGTGACCCCATTTTGGAAAGAAGAGACCCCAGGGTATTCGCTGATGGGCATAGTGAGTTCATGGAAGTTTTTATTTTTTGTCACAAGTTAGTGGAATATGAGACTTTGTATGAAAAAAAAAAAAAAATCATCATTTTCCACTAACTTGTGACAAAAAATAAAAAATTCTAGGAACTCGCCATGCCCCTCACGGAATACCTTGGGGTGTCTTCTTTCCAAAATGGGGTCACTTGTGGGGTAGTTATACTGCCCTGGCATTTTCCAGGGGCCCTAATGTGTGGTAAGTAGGTAAATGACCAGTGAAATCCGAAAGGTGCTCTTTGGAATGTGGGCCCCTTTGCCCACCTAGGCTGCAAAAAAGTGTCACACATCTGGTATCGCCGTATTCAGGAGACGTTGGGGAATGTGTTTTGGGGTGTCTTTTTACATATACCCATGCTGGGTGAGAGAAATATCTTGGCAAAAGACAACTTTTTCCATTTTTTTATACAAAGTTGGCATTTGACCAAGATATTTATCTCACCCAGCATGGGTATATGTAAAATGACACCCCAAAACACATTCCCCAACTTCTCCTGAGTACGGCGATACCAGATGTGTGACACTTTTTTGCAGCCTAGATGCGCAAAGGGGCCCAAATTCCTTTTAGGAGGGCATTTTTAGACATTTGGATACCAGACTTCTTCTCACGCTTTGGGGCCCCTAGAATGCCAGGGCAGTATAAATACCCCACATGTGACCCCATTTTGGAAAGAAGACACCCCAAGGTATTCAATGAGGGGCATGGCGAGTTCATAGAAATTTTTTTTTTTTGGCACAAGTTAGCGGAAATTGATATTTTTTATTTTTTTCTCACAAAGTCTCCCGTTCCGCTAACTTGGGACAAAAATTTCAATCTTTCATGGACTCAATATGCCCCTCACGGAATACCTTGGGGTGTCTTCTTTCCGAAATGGGGTCACATGTGGGGTATTTATACTGCCCTGGCATTCTAGGGGTCCTAAAGCGTGAGAAGAAGTCTGGAATATAAATGTCTAAAAAATTTTACGCATTTGGATTCCGTGAGGGGTATGGTGAGTTCATGTGAGATTTTATTTTTTGTCACAAGTTAGTGGAATATGTGACTTTGTAAGAAAAAAAAAAAAATTCCGCTAACTTGGGCCAAAAAAAAGACTGAATGCAGCCTTACAGAGGGGGGGGGGGGGGGGGGGGGGGATCAATGACAGGGGGGTGATCAATGACAGGGGGGGTGATCAATGACAGGGGGGTGATCAGGGAGTCTATATGGGGTGATCACCCAACTGTCATTGATCACCCCCCTGTAAGGCTGCATTCAGACGTCCGTATGATTTTTACGGATCCGATCAGTCTATCAGTGGATCCGTAAAAATCATGCGGACATCTGAATGGAGCTTTACAGGGGGGTGATCAATGACAGAGGGGTAATCAATGACAGGGGGGTGATCAGGGAGTCTATATGGGGTGATCACCACAGTCATTGATCACTCCCCTGTAAGGCTGCATTCAGACGTCCGTATGATTTTTACGGATCCGATCAGTCTATCAGTGGATCCGTAAAAATCATGCGGACATCTGAATGGAGCTTTACAGGGGTGTGATCAATGACAGAGGGGTAATCAATGACAGGGGGGTGATCAGGGAGTCTATATGGGGTGATCACCACAGTCATTGATCACTCCCCTGTAAGGCTGCATTCAGACGTCCGTATGATTTTTACGGATCCGATCAGTCTATCAGTGGATCCGTAAAAATCATGCGGACATCTGAATGGAGCTTTACAGGGGGGTGATCAATGACAGAGGGGTAATCAATGACAGGGGGGTGATCAGGGAGTCTATATGGGGTGATCACCACAGTCATTGATCACTCCCCTGTAAGGCTGCATTCAGACGTCCGTATGATTTTTACGGATCCGATCAGTCTATCAGTGGATCCGTAAAAATCATGCGGACATCTGAATGGAGCTTTACAGGGGGGTGATCAATGACAGGGGGGTAATCAATGACAGGGGGGTGATCAGGGAGTCTATATGGGGTGATCACCACAGTCATTGATCACTCCCCTGTAAGGCTCCATTCAGACGTCCGTATGATTTTTACGGATCCGATCAGTCTATCAGTGGATCCGTAAAAATCATGCGGACATCTGAATGGAGCTTTACAGGGGGGTGATCAATGACAGAGGGGTAATCAATGACAGGGGGGTGATCAGGGAGTCTATATGGGGTGATCACCACAGTCATTGATCACTCCCCTGTAAGGCTGCATTCAGACGTCCGTATGATTTTTACGGATCCGATCAGTCTATCAGTGGATCCGTAAAAATCATGCGGACATCTGAATGGAGCTTTACAGGGGGGTGATCAATGACAGGGGGGTGATCAGGGAGTCTATATGGGGTGATCACCTCCGTCATTTATCACTCCCCTGTAAGGCTGCATTCAGACGTCCGTATGATTTTTACGGATCCGATCAGTCTATCAGTGGATCCGTAAAAATCATGCGGACATCTGAATGGAGCTTTACAGGGGGGTGATCAATGACAGGGGGGTAATCAATGACAGGGGGGTGATCAGGGAGTCTATATGGGGTGATCAGGGGTGATCAAGGGCTAATAAGGGGTTAATAAGTGACGGGGGGGGGGGGGTGTAGTGTAGTGGTGCTTGGTGCAACATATTACTGAGCTGCCTGTGTCCTCTGGTGGTCGATCCAAACAAAGGGGACCACCAGAGGACCAGGTAGCAGGTATATTAGACGCTGTTATCAAAACAGCGTCTAATATACCTGTTAGGGGTTAAAAAAAATCACATCTCCAGCCTGCCAGCGAACGATCGCCGCTGGCAGGCTGGAGATCCACTCGCTTACCTTCCGATCCTGTGAACGCGCGCGCCTGTGTGCGCGCGTTCACAGGAAATCTCGCGTCTCGCGAGAGGACGCACCGGCGCGTCCACCCAGAACAACAGGACCGCCGCAAAGACGCAATCCTGCGTACGGCGGTCCTGAGGTGGTTAAAACAGCTTGCTGTATGGAGCGACTGAATAAGCCGGCAAATATTTAAAGCTCCATTGAAGCAATAGGGAGACAGCAGACACTAGACGGTAAGCCAAACATCGATTTAAAGTTTTCTTCAATCCAAAGCTCATATCGAGCTTAAAAGGATATGCTATAAGAGACTTTTCACATTATCAGGATTCCTGTGGACACTTTATGAACATATTGCACTCCCAGTGAATACAACATTTTCAGTGACATTCAGTTTCCCAAATTGGGATAGAGCGCTAGAAGATAATACCCCCTCTTCCCAAATAACAGCATATACTTGAAGTTTTTTGGTGAGATATATACTATTGAATTTATCGACACTATTGAGTCATATGAATATAGTGTCGATCATATCTACCACAATATATGTGACTGTAATGTTGTATATTATTGCTACATTGTTCTTAAAAATTTTATTACTTGTATTTTATGGGGATTTAATAAATATTTTCTGCATATGTCAATCTGGTTGCCAAGTGTATGAGTGCTCGCTCATTTTTCTATTGTTACATTTGCCTTTTAAAAGAGGGTGGGGTGATTCCCTCTATATGAGCTTGCAGCACCATACCTTAACTACTTGCTAGTGAGCCACCACAACCTACCACTGTTCAACGAGAGTAAAAGCCCGCACACCTATATGTTACACCTAAACAAGTCGTCTGTGGGATGGGCGGAGCAAAAGTGCACAAAAATGCTACTCCCAAGATAAAACAGAAACACATTCACACTTGATGGTGCCACTCCTTCAAGTGTATACTATAGACTAAACAAAAATAACAGAGAAAGAAAAAAACATCGATGATAAATAATAATAATAATAATAATAATATTTATATAGTGCCACCATATTCCACAGAGCTTTACAATTCAGAGGGTTCATGTACAAAAGACATCACAACATAACTGGCTAATATACAACTGAAACACTAGGAGTGAGAGCCCTGCTCGCAAGAGCTTACAATCTATGAGTAAGTGGGGGTGACACAAAAGGTAGTTGATAGTGATATGTAGTAGTCAAGGTATTTTTGTACTGAAAGCAGTGGTGCAGGCCGATCTGATTCTGGTGTGTGGACGGATCGGGTTCAGGTCTGAGGAGTTGGGGGTGGGTTGTGTTACAGTCAGTTTAGGAAGTTTGATAAGCCTGCCTGAAAAGATGTGTTTTTAAGCCATGTTTGAAGGTAGGGAAGTTGGGAATTAACCTGATATTACAGGGCAGAGCATTCCAGATAGTAGGTGCAGCTCGAGAAAAGTCCTGAAGACGGGAGTGAGAGGTATGAATTATGGAGGATTTTAATCTTAGACCACTAACAGAACAGAGAGCATGAGTAGGGTGGAAGATGGAAATGAGGGAGGAGATGTATGGACGTGCAGCACTGTAGAGAACTATGTGGGTGAGAGTGAGAAGTTTGAACTGTATTCTGTGGTGGATTTTATGGTAAGATCAGTGAGAGAAATAAAGCGATGAATCCAGCATCGAAGTTAGAAAATATTGTGGGTTCCTTTATTCAATGTAGTACAGATCCATACAGTGACAGCATCACCTCAGTGTTCCAAATGAACGTCTACGCGTTTCGAACAAACATGTTCTTAGTCGTGACCAATCAGTAATCCAATTGGCCATGTCTATATAGGCTAGTCGCAGACTCTCCTCCCACCTCCAGGTGATAACTAGAAGGAGCTGATTGCAGCACACCCAAGGCACAGCCAATAGGAACAACTGAAATTAACATTGGTGCAAATTTAACATCTATAAAAACCAAGTGGGTGCACATAAAATCTATACTGTTCTGGCTCCTCGGTCTAACTCAGGAATAACAAAAATAGGCCGAAAAATTTTGTGATAGACGAGACATTGGCAAAAAATAAATATGAATTCCTGAAAAAACCGCATGGTCTGAACAGTAGTTTACAATGTTAAAAACAGAAAAATGCAAGTCAAACATGGCGGTAGTATCCTCATGGCTGCTAATCTGGATGAAATAACATAGTGAGAATATATATGGGCACACCAGGAATGGACCAAATCCTAATAAAGATACGAGTTCCTTTTTTAGGTTCAAGCCATTCGGATATCTTGTTTTTAATCGTAGAATCAAAAAGGCCTCCCTTTGTTTTAATTGCCTTTGGAAATCGCCCCCTCGAATAGAGGGAAAAACTCGCTCTATTCCAAAGGCTGAAAAAGTTTGTAAGCTCCTAGCATGCATCGAAACAAAGTGCCTAGCAGTATTCGAAATATTGACATAAGAAGAATTGGTAACATAATTCAAATGTTCCAGGATTCTATTCTTCAACCTTCTTGTGGTGCTTCCCACATAAAGGAGGTCACACTGAGTACATCTGATAACATAAATTACCCCGGTGGTATTACAGTTTATATAAGATTAAATGGGGAAGGTTGAAGTATGTTCTGAATCCTCGAAAAAAATTGGGGTGGGCACAACATAGCCGCAAGTTTTGCAGGGATGACTGCCGCACCGTGTAAACCCGGTATATTTTAGCCAAGTATTGGTCTGGGTTCTTTTCGAAGCTTATTTAAATAATGAAGGGGAGAGGGATGAGGCCAGCGTGGGAGACCGTCTGGCTGCCACTCTGTAGCCACCCTGCAGTAAACCATGTAAAATATCGTCATCATATAGAATCTATATACATTCCGATACTACCTGTTTGACCTGCTGAAATTGATTACTGTAGGTGAGAACCAAAGTAGGTGGATTAATGCAATCTTTCACACCTACTGTATTTCCTTCCTTCCCTGTCCTATCATCTCTCCCAAAAAGTAATGTCTTGCGACTTTTCGTCTGTGCTATTTTTTCAGCTCTCTTGCTCATCCAAGTGGGATAACCCCTCACTAATAAACGTGATGAAATGAGTCGGCATTCCAAAGTGAAGGCCTTATCATCACTGCAATTTCTTCTGGCACGCAACATCTCTCCTACCGGAATAGACTTAATAGTATTTATAGGGGGCGTGGCCTGACCGGCATGGAGTGAGGACGCTGGTCGCTTCAGCTCCGATTCTATCCTGTTTGTATCCTGACCATCCGCTCTGATAAACTTTGAACTTCTGCCTAAAGATCCTCAGTGAGCCTCTGTGAGTGCCCCCCATAAGTTTTACCTGTCCCGGTGCCCTGCGGTGACTGCCGGATAAAAAGCCCTGGGACTGGGCCTACTTACCAGACGGCACTACCTGACGCCATCCCTGCCTGCTGGCCGGATCGATCGGTGGGGGAGCCGGTGAGAGGGGATTCCCTGCCATACTTACCTACACCGGAGGCCAAGCGGGATCTGGAACTTTAATCCGGTGGGTTCTTTTCACTCCTTCCTTGGCCGGACGGCGAACCTGTGACCCCGGGGCGCCATATTGGCTGCAGCACTGCAGACGGCTATACCTCTCCCCCTGTAGGCCGTTACCCAGGTAGAGAACTTTTTCATCTACTCTGCCATTATAGAGATTCACCTGGGGCGGTGTGACGCTGGTTGGGGACACTGTGTCTGCGTTATCCTCAGCAGAGAGAGATTCGACACTTATATTAAGCCACAAGCGTTGGTTGCTGAAGTTTTTATGGGCCGAAAACGGGCACCTCAGGGCCTGCTATCCCTCCTAAATTGATGCTTGACAACATGAGCCAGACAGATGGCCACAACCCTGGGGCTTCTTCTGAACGTCCGGAGGTGGACCTTGCAAAAGTCATGGCAGCCATTACTAACTGCCAAACGACACTCACGGTCAAAATTGACCATGTACAGGCCGACCTAACTCTCCTCAGGCATGATATTGATAAGATCCGTGAGAGGACAACTGAGGTGGAGAGGAGGCTGGGAGAGGTGGAAGATACGGTCCAACGTGAGGATTCGGTGGTCCGTGATTTGCAAAACCAAGTTAAAACCCTGGCGGCAAAAGTGGAAGACGCTGAAAATCGAAACAGGAGAAATAATATTAGGATTATGGGCTTACCGGAGAGGGCAGAGGGCCCTTCCCCTGAGGAATTTACGGAGCGTCTCATCAAGCAACTCCTGAACCCAATTACCCTCTCGGGGACGTTTGCAGTGGAGAGGGCGCACAGGATTCCTACCCGTCCTCTGCCCCCTGGAGCCCCGCCACGTCCTTTTATCTTTAAAGTGTTAAATTATAGAGACAGGGACGCTATCCTGGCTACGGCCCGTCGTATGAAGGACATTCATTTTGACAACGTCCGGATTTCCTTCTACCCGGACTTTTCTACAGAGGTGCAGAAACAACGCAGGCAATTCACGGCAGTGAGAGTTCGGTTGCGGGAGAAAGGCCTGGTTTATGCCATGATGTATCCAGCACGTCTCAGAATCCAGGATGGTGAAGTGGTGAAATTCTTCACCTCCCCAGAGGAGGCGTCTGACTGGCTCGATCGCAGGGGCTGAGTATAATGGGACTTATGTTCTGAGAGTCTTATTTTATGTTGCGGATGGTCACTTTATATGGGGAGCTGTTTGTGCTAAAATTGTATTGCCCTACTGCCTAGGTTCAATTCTTGAGTTTACCTAGAGTGGTGGGTGGCAGCACGGGCCTCCCCGTCCTGATCTATTAGTGAGGAGATTGTTCATGGAATATTCAAGCTTGGATAGGTTGGGGTTATCTGGGCAGGGTGGGGGGATTTGTCCGCTGTTCTGGGCATGTTGGGATGTTCTCACTGCATTCTTGACGTATGGGTGTGATTGTGTGTATGTATGGCTTGGGTGGTGCATTTTCCTCGTATGGTATAACTTTGACACTCCGCCGTAATGGCTATCTGTCGGTTTGTCTCCTGGAATGTCAGGGGACTAAATGATAAAATTAAAAGATCACTGGTCTTTAATTTTATAAAGAAACATAACCCCGATATGTTGATATTGCAGGAGACACATCTGCAGGGGAGGAAGCTCCTAGCGTTGAAAAAGCCTTGGGTGGGAGCAGCTTACCATGCGGTATTCACTTCCAGAGCGAGAGGTGTGTCAATTCTGGTGGCGAAGTCCCTTCCCTTTCGTTCCTGCTCTGTTCAGACTGACATGATGGGACGTTTTGTGATCCTTCATGCTGCAATCAGAGGCATCGAGTATGTGGTGATAGGAGTATATGTCCCCCCCCCTTTTCAGAGGGATGTGTTGGATGAAATTATGAAACGAGTGGCAGCGTTGCCCCCGGTGCCTCTGATTGTACTTGGGGATTATAATGCGGTGTTGGACCGGACAATGGATAGGCTTCGTCCTGGGGGGTCGCATACTGATGCGTTGAATTCCTGGGCAGAGGTATTTGCTCTAACAGAGGGATGGAGATATATGCACCCTGATATTCGACAATACTCTTGCTATTCGGCTTCCTATGCAGCACTCTCCCGGATTGATTTAGCATTTCTCAGTAGGGAGCTGCTGCCCTCACTAGTAGCCACGGAATACTTGCCAAGAGGCATTTCTGACCATGCCCCCCTGTTGGTGGTTCTGAGACAGCCGCTTGCACCTGCTGAAAGGCAATGGAGACTGAATAGCAAATGGCTTGAGGTGCTGCCGGTGGTTTGGGCGGTGCAGCAGGGGATGAAAGATTATTGGTAATTTAATGAGGGCTCTGCTAACCCTTTGGTGGAGTGGGAGGCATTTAAAGTTGTCCTGCGTGGTACACTGATTCAGGCAATTACTTCTTACAGAAAAGAGCTAAGCGCCACCAGAATTAAACTAGAAAACGAGGTAGTAGATAAGGAGCAGGCTTTCATCGCAGATCCTAATGATGTGAACCGTATTTCATGGGACGAGGCACAGAGGAAACTTACCTTGCATCTCACTGAGTACACCCAGAAGAGGTTGCTATTCCAGAGGCGCCTGGTCTTTGCAGATGGCGACAAAAATGGGAGAGCCTTGGCTTTCCTGGCTAAGACTGAGACGCAGCAGACGGTAGTCCCGCACATTACCTGCGGGGATGGCTTGAAGGTATATCGACCCGAGGACATTTGTGAACAGTTCGTTCAGTTTTATACTGACCTATACAGTTCTAAATCCACCTCCTCCCCAGATGGGATCCGTTCATTCCTTCAATCCATCCTACTTTCTCCTTTGGCTGCGGCTGATAATAGATATCTAGGGAGACCTATTGATGTTGGAGAGGTGA
The DNA here is from genome assembly GCF_905171765.1 of Bufo bufo. Lineage (NCBI taxonomy): Eukaryota > Metazoa > Chordata > Amphibia > Anura > Bufonidae > Bufo > Bufo bufo. Next base: position 472,182,542 of record NC_053390.1, read on the forward strand.
GGGCAGCAATCGAGGACATGGCTCCTGGGAAGTCACCTGGACCGGACGGCTTCCCGATTGAATGGTACAGGTTAGATGTTGATTTACAATCTGCACGTTTACTCAGACTTTTTGAGTATGCATGTGAATCCGGGAAGTTGCCTTCTTCCTTTGGGGAAGCGACTGTCGTTGTAATTCACAAAGTCGGGAAGCCTCCGGATCAGTGTGCATCATACAGGCCGATTTCCCTCCTAAACACGGACGCGAAAATCTTGGCTAAAGTCCTGGCTAGGCGTCTTGGCGAGGTGATACTGTCCGTTATTGACCCTGATCAATCTGGTTTTATGCCCGGGAAGACGACTGATATAAATCTTAGGAGATTATTCACCAATTTACAGGTCAGGCACGATAATGCGGGTTCAAGAGTCTTGGCGTCCCTGGATAACGAGAAGGCCTTTGACTCTGTGGAGTGGCATTTTATTTGGGAAACAATGTTCTGTCTTGGTTTTCCTTCCTCCTTTGTCAAGTGGGTCCAATTGTTATACCAGACACCTATAGCACGGATTAGAGTGAATGGAGTCATATCCCGGCCCTTCAGGTTGTATAGAGGCACTAGACAAGGGTGCCCTTTGTCCCCATTGTTGTTCGCCCTGATAATGGAACCCTTGACACAATTAATCAATAACAGCTCTTTGATAGAGGGGTGGTCGGTAGCGGGGATTCAGGAGAAGGTATCATTATACGCGGATGACCTGTTAGTCTACTTGGCGGACCCTGGCCCCTCCTTAGAAACCCTGCTGGATGTAGTGGATGGATATGGGAAATACTCGGGTTTACGGGTTAATTGGGCCAAGTCTAGTTTATGTATAATAGATACAGATCAAGATGTGGATATTTCCCCGATATCTCCCCTGAGAGTTGTAGATAATTTTCTTTACTTAGGGATACATATCCATAGGGACCCCAGACAGTTTTGTCAATTGAACTTGAGGCCCACCATGGAATATGTCACGCGTAAGCTGGAAGCCTGGGAAAATCTTCCGCTGACTTTGGTGGGGAGAATTAATATTATCAAGATGGTGCTACTACCCAAACTTCTGTATATTTATAGAGCAGCCCCAGTGAGGATCCCTAAGTCCCATTTTGATATTTTAGATAGATCCTTTTCCCGTTTCTTGTGGCTCCATCGGTCCCCCAGACTTGCGAGAAAGACGCTGAAGGCCTCCTACATTCAGGGGGGCTTGCAGCTACCAGATATGTATATTTATTATATAGCCACGCGCCTAATGTATGCATCTTGGTGGATTAGGGCAGATGCCAATAACCCTGCGGTGGTACTAGAGGCGGCGCTGGCTGGTTCATATGAAGCTCTAACTAATCTGGTATACAGGGGGGGGAAACCCGTAGGACTGGGGACTTATACAGACTCTATGGTAACAGTTAACGAGGCTTGGGTGAGGTTTGTGGAGATACATACAGAAAACCTGGAGGGTGACACTTGGTCCCCCTATATCCCACTATGGCGTAACAAGCTTCTCCCAGAGCTCTTGCATCTTCCTGACTTTGAATTCTGGCCTAGGAAGGGTCTTAAATATCTAACACAATTGTTTCAGGATGGGACCTTCCGTTCCTTTGAGAGCCTGCGAGCTGAGTACCAGTTGCCCCAGACGAGTTTTTACCGCTTCCTCCAACTGAGACATGCCTGCGAGAAACAATTTAGAGCCCTATCCCTAAATTTAGAGTGCGGCCCATTAGAGTCAATAGCTAGGAGGAAAATCCCTTGCAAACCTATCTCCTCCTTTTATGTTGAAATTGTTAAAATGCAAGAATCTCCTATTAGGCGTTCCTTTGCTAAATGGGCTGAGGATATTCCAGAATTGGAGGATTCTCATTTGGAGGAGTGGCGTCTGAGATGGAGGACGTCGGTTATAAGTGCGAGAGATCAGCTCATCCAAGTGAAATGGATGCACAGAGTGTACTTGACCCCACTGCGTCTCTATCAGATACGACAATTACCGAGTCCGGGATGTGATAGATGTGGAGAGGCGAGGGGCTCTTTCTTCCATATGGTGTGGCTATGCCCGGTGATAAAGACATACTGGAAGGGAATTTGTAATTTTATCAATGTTAGGTTAGGGCTCCCAGGGATTTGTAATCCTGTAATATGCCTACTAGGGTTAGTTTCTGATGCCACTCTGGCCAACACTGTTAAGATTGTTGATGTTTTATGGGAGGAAAAATATACTTTTGAACTGGAAACCGCCCAAGTGTCCTACAGTGGGCCAATGGGTACTCCTTATAAATAATGAGCTGCAAATGTATAAATTGACATACGAGGCAAGGGGATTGACTGATCGATTTGATGATATCTGGGGCCTTTGGGTCCAAGCTGAAGGCACGACTTGAGTCATTGACGGTGGCAAATGTATCACCCATTGTATGTATGTGTGAGTGTATGGGATTGAGTAAGTTCTAGAAGCTTCTTAGAGACAACAGTGACACTTTGTACTAAAGTCATTTATATGTCTTTTATGGTCAAGATATACGTTAATAACGGACTTGCTGATGTAAGTGTTGTATCATGGAAGATTGTTTCTTCTTTGTTCTCCCCATGGGAGTGTTGTATTTTTATGCAAAATGTTAAATAAACACTATTAAAAAAAAAATAGTATTTATAGGATGGTGGCTGTTGGCTCTCAGAATCGCATTCCCTGAGACTGGTTTACAATAAGTAGTTGTGTGTATATTCGAACAGGGGATGCCCGTAAGAGTTAGATCGAGAAAATTATTCGTGAACCTGTCCTGCGAATAAGTAAATCTCAGATTATAAGGATTGTCGTTGAGGTAGCGCAAAAAATCGGGTATGGCAGGCACATCGCCGCTCCAAATGATGAGCAAATCATCGATGTACTTGCCATACCAATCCAATGCTGCTGCAAAAGGGTTATCCGTGGTATATATATACACCTTTCCTCCTAGTACAACATGGTTAAATTCGCTAGGGAAGGGGAAAATTTGGCCCCCATCGAAACTCCCCGAATTTGCAAGAAGAACAGGCCGTCAAAAGAAAAGTAGTTATGAGTCAGTAAAATTCAGTGAATTCTATGATCTGAAGATAAGTGAGAATATGGAACTCTTTGCCGGAGGAGGTGGTGATTGTGAATTCACTAAAAGAGCTCAAGAGGGGCCTGGATGTATTTCTGGAGTGTAATAATATTACAGGTTATAGTTTTTAGATTTCTGGAGAAGGGTTGCTGATCCAGAGAGTTATTTTGATTGGAGTCGGGAAGAATTTTTTTTCCCTTAAACTTAGGAAAATTGGCTTCTACCTCACAGGGTTTTTCCTCTAGATCAACTTGCAGGATAAAAGGCTGAACTGGATGGACAGATGTCATTTTTTTGTCTTATAAACTATGTTACTATGTGGATTAGCAACCAGTGAACTGACTGGCACAGGCTAGAACAGTGATGGGCAATCTACGGCCCGGCAGACCTTTTTATCTGGCCCGCAGAGCTGTCCAGAGGCAGCAGGAGTGGAGATGAGCGCTTCCATTGTGGAAGCGCTCATCTCCATATTCATCTGTATCGCCGTCCTCAGTACAGTAACACAGATGAATGGTGCGGAGGAGAAGGGGAGAGGCGGCACTAGGCCTGTAGCCTATCCGAGGCCGGTGCAGGTGGCTCGATTACGTCATCGCGCCGCCTGAGCCGTACAGAGCGGGACACAGGCCGGAAGAGGCCTGCATCGCATCACTGACAGCAGCATAAGGTAAGTATATGTGTTTATTGTTTTTATTATTTATAGTATACTGTGGCAAGAAGGGGGGTGGGGGCCCTATATACTGGCACAATATGGATTGGTACTATGGGGAAGAGGGGAAACATATGGGGGCCACTATGGAGAAGAGGAGAAGCGCTATTGGGGGCCCTATATACTGCCAAAATATGGGGGGGCACTATGGGGGCCCTATATACTGGCACATTATGGGGGGCACTTTGGGGGCCCTATATACTGGCACAGTATCTATTCTGCGAATTGCAACAACAAAGCTAACTCCAGACTTTGATGCCTTAGCAAAAAAGGGAGACCAACAACACTGTTCCCACTAAAATTGAAGGTGAGTTATACATACTATGTTATGAAAGAAATACATTGCATAAAAGTTTTGTACAATAACTCTTTTTATGCTTTTCTACCTTGAATTAAACTAAACCTTTAATGTTACGAAATTTAAATTTAATTTATATTAATTCAAACAAACGCCCCATCCATCTACTCTTGGTCCGGCCCCCGGGTCCAATATATGAACCCATTGTGGCCCACGAGTCAAAAAGTTTGCCCACCTCTGTGCTAGAAGCATCAGTATAGATAGATGAGCCTGGTGGCAGCATTTAGGAAAGACTGAAGGGGGGAGAGTTTAGTGAGAGGGAGATCAAGTAATAATGAATTACAGTAGTCAAGGGCGAATTCTGGAGATATTCTTGATTTGCAGACAAGAGTGAGCAAGTGATTGGATATGGGGAACAAAGGAAAGATCAGAGTCTAACACGACCCCAAGACAGCGGGCGTGCTGCACAGGAATTATGATAGTTCTGCAGACCGAAATTGAGATATCAAGGTTAGGTGGGTTAGTAGATGAGCGAAATACAGTCCTGATCAAAAGTTTAAGACCACTTGAAAAATGGGAAAAAATCATATTTAGCATGGCTGGATCTTAACAAGGTTCCAAGTAGAGCTTCAACATGCAACAAGAAGAAATGAGAGTGAGACAAAACATTTTTTGAGCATTCAATTTAATGAAAACAACGAATAAACTGAAACAGGCTGTTTTTCAGCTGATCAAAATTTTAGGACCACATGCCTTTAAAAGGCCAAATCTGTGCAAAGATGTTGATTCATTGTCATTTTCTGTCAGGTAGTCACACGTTGTGATGGCAAAGGCAAAAAAACTCTCCCTTTTTGAACGTGGTCGGGTTGTTGAACTACATAAGAAGGGTCTCTCACAGTGCGCCATCGCTGGTGAGGTGGGACGCAGTAAGGCAGTCATTTGGAATTTCTTAAATGATCCTGAGGGTTATGGAACAAAAAAGTCAAGTGGAAGACCCCAAAAAATGTCCTCAGCACTGAGCCGGAGGATCCAATTGGCTGTCCGTCAAGACACTGGACGATCCTCGACCAAAATTAAGGCCCTTACTGGTGCTGACTGCAGCCCCATAACCATCAGACGGCATCTGAGACTGAAGGTCTTCAAAAACAAAAAACTTCTTCAAAGACCTCGTCTCCTTGAATGCCACAGAACTGCTCGTTTGGACTTTGCAAGAGAGCACCAAACATGGGACATTCAAAGGTGGAAGAAAGTTTTATTCTCTGATGAGAAAAAATTTAACCTTGATGGTCCTGATGGTTTCCAACATTACTGGCATGACAAGCAGATCCCACCTGAGATGTTTTCTACGCGCCACAGTGGAGGGGGCGCCATAATGGCCTGGGATGCTTTTTCATTCAGTGGAACAATGGAGCTTCAGGAAGTGCAGGGGCGTCAAACGGCCGCTGGCTATGTCCAGATGTTGCAGAGAGCATTCCTCATGACTGAGGGCCCTCGTCTGTGTGGTAACGACTGGGTTTTTCAACAGGACAACGCTAAAGTACACAATGCCCGCAGGACAAAGGACTTCTTCCAGGAGAATAACATCACTCTTTTGGCCCATCCTGCGTGTTCCCCTGATCTAAATTTAATTGAGAACCTTTGGGGATGGATGGCAAGGGAAGTTTACAAAAAGGGACAACAGTTCCCGACAGTAGATGGCCTTTGTGCGGCCGTCTTCACCACTTGGAGAAATGTTCCCACTCACCTCATGGAAACGCTTGCATCAAGCATGCCGAAACGAATTTTTGAAGTGATAAACAATAACGGCGGAGCTACCCAATTACTGAGTTCATGTTTGGATGTTGGATTTCTGTTTTGGGGGGGGTTTAGTTTTTTTTGGATGTGTGGTCCTAAACCATTGATCAGCAGAAAAACAGCCTGTTTCAGTTTATTCGTTGTTTTCATTAAATTTAATGCTCAAAAAATGTTTTGTCTCACTCTCATTTCTTCTTGTTGCATGTTGAAGCTCTACTTGGAACCTTGTTAAGATCCAGCCATGCTAAATATGATTTTTTGCCATTTTTCAAGTGATCTTAAACTTTTGATCAGGACTGTACAAGAAGTTCAGTTTTTCAAAGATTCAGTTTTAGATATAGAGAGGAGATGATGTTATAGACAGCTGCCAGACAATTACTGGTGTTTTGTAGTAAAGCAGGGGTGATATCGGGATGAAGTGTATAGTTGGGTGTCATCAGCATACAGATGGTACTGAAAACCAAATCTACTGATAGTCTGTCTGATGGGGACTGTGTAGAGAGAGAAGAGTAGAGGACCTAGAACAGAACTCTGAGGAACCCCAACATCAAGAGGAAGAAGAGAGTCAGAGAGAAGTAGAGCCAGGAAATGATACACTATAGGAAGGAACGGCCAGACAAATAGGAAGAGAACCAGGAGAGAGCAGTGTCCTTAAGGCCAATTGAGTGGAGCATGGTGAGGAGGAGTTTGTCGTCTACGGTATCATACGCTGTAAAGAGATCCAGAAGAATCAGTAGAGAATAATTGCTGTTGCTTTTCGCTGGCAGGAGATCGTAGGCACTTTAGTAAGGGCAGTTTCTATAGAGTGGAGAGGGCGAAAGGCAGATTGTAAGGGGTCAAGAAGAGAGTTTGCAGAGAGACAGCTTATTAAGCGAGAATAGACAAGACGTTCAAGGAGTTTAGAGATGAAGGGGAGGTTAGAAACAGGTCAGTAGTTAGCAGCACAGGTCGGGTTAAGAGATGTTTTTTTTTTTGTAGTGGGGTTATAACAGAGTGTTTGAAAGCGGATGGAAAGATACCAGAAGAGGGAGAGAGGCTAAATATTGTAGTAAAGTGAGTAATGATAGCTGGGGAGAGGGACTGAAGAAGGTTTGTGGGAATAGGATCAGTGCTGCAGGTTGTGGGTCTAGAACAGTGGTCGGCAAACCGCAGCTCGCGGGCCACAAGCGGCTCTTTAGCCCCTTGAATGCGGCTCTTACAGGTGACCTGTGTGGCGGCACTGCTACGTTTTCTAACTCCGCTACTGTCGCTACGCTAAGCGCAGCTGCGCATGGAGTCCTGGGCGGTGCGCGGTCCGGACTAATATGGAAAGGAGGGGGCCCCCCGCCGGCGGGCACTCTGAGCCCCGCTCTACCTGCCTCTTTCAGAGACTCGAGCAGTGGCTGTGAGTGAGCGTGCCGCCTCTGTCTGACGTTGCCACAGCTCCGCCCCCAGAGCAGAGAAGAAGAACCAGCGGCAGCCAGCCACAGCCCACAGACTCTGCCAGGAAAGGCCTGCCGCCCACACACAGAAGACTCTTCTGAGACTAACAGGAGGCAGCCAAGTTCCAACAGTTACTGGTAGGTAGGTAGGTTGGTTAATTATAACAACTTAGTTACTGGATCCCATTCCCACCATCTCACACGTCCCAGTAGTGCCAGCCAGTGTACTGTAACTAGCCCGCCCTGGTTCTGTTTTTTGGACTGGAGAAATGCGCATTAAATTGGGGGGGGGGGGGGGGGGGGGAGTCATGAGAGAGATGTCTGTGCATGTGCTGGCACTGCTGGAGAAATGTGCCTTGGGGCCGGCCTGGTTCTGTTTGAACCGGAGAAATGTGCATGGGTGGGCGAATGACTCCCCCATGGCACATTTCTCCAGCAGTGCCAGTACATGCACAGACATCTCTCTCATGACTCTGAGTCATTCAAACCCCCCCCCATGCACATTTCTCCAGTCTAAACAGAACCAGGGCGGCCCCATGGCACATTTCTCCAGCAGTGCCAGCACATGCACAGACATCTCAGATTCATGAGAGAGATGTCTGTTCATGTGCTGGCACTGGCACTGCTGGAAAAATGTGTCATGGGGCCGCGGCCGCCCTGGTTCTGTTTGGACTGGACTGGAGAAATTTGCATTAGGGGGGTCCCTTATTGTTATTCGCCCCAGGGCCCCATTTCATCTAGAACCGGCCCTGCCTGAGTAATCGAGGGTGTACACACCACCTTCCAAACGTCGGAACGTGCTCTGTCACAAAAGGAAGTGACGAGGGTAGTGAAAAAAAAATTGGCTCTTAAAATAAATTTTAATCGCGGTTTTGTTGATATTTGACTCAGTTGACTAAAAAGTTTGCCCACCACTGGTCTAGAAGAAGAGAGAAGCCTGGAGACTTCTTCACCTGTTATAGGGTCAAAAGAGTAGAGAGAGAGGAGGATTGAAACTGATTGGCCACTGGGGGATAATTTTCTTCCAGATATTGCCAATCTTATCTCTAAAATATGTGGCCATGTCATCAAAGCAGAGGTCAGTGAAGGGTTCTTGAACTTTAGGGCTTAGAAGGGAATGAAAAGTCTCAAAGAGTCGTTTTAGGTTATTTGAGAGTAAGGAGATGAGACAAGTGAAGTACTTCTGTTTGGCAATGTTGGGGGCCAAATTGTTTGTTTTGAGCATACATTTATAATGGAGAAAGTCTGTTGATATTCACAATTTTCTCCATAAGCGTTCTGCACATCTGGAGCACCCTGGAGAAAAACATGTTTCAGATGTGTGCCAGAGTTTCTGTGTTCTGTGTCTAAGTGGTATTTATAACAGGCAGATGCACCTCAGATAATGAATGTAAGTTGTACAATGATATTATTTGGCAAAATTCTATTTGTCACTGTTTGTCATTATAGGCCGTTGATAACCTGTAGTGGTTGTTTCTGCTATCCAGGCACTTTATTCAATTCCTACTGCCCATCTTAAAATTAACCATATAGACTCACCACTCTCCCTAATATGATTCGTATGAACCTAAATGTTGCATGGGTAACTATAAGTGACTATGAATATAAAGTTAATCTTTTTGTAGATGGCATTTTACGAAAGATCACAATTTAATAGAACTCCTGTCTATTTTTTCCTTCATATCTGGTTCTACAAATTTATACCTCTACATTTTAATGTCCCATGCCAGGTCCACAAGTTAATTGAACTTCATTTTTTATTTACTGTTAGGGAACCTTATCTCCCATATCTGGGGATCAATTTGTTTAAATCTAATGTCCAGCACCTATATAAATACTATCTGGCAACAAATTTTTCTCAATTCTCAAACTAAATTATAAGACTTTCATGCTCTGTTACGGGTAGCTTTATCCACCTTCTGTCTCCCAATGCCGATATGGTCTCCAGATCCTATTCACCCTTCACCTAAGTCCATCTGCAAAATTACATAAATATGATCCAGTTGTATGTCAAGCCCATTTCAAATCCAGTGTCATCCCTGATGCCTATTATGGAACTAATGAAAAAATGCTAAACTTAAATTAAAGTAAGAAATGTCCAACTGGTCTAAGTAGAAGGTAGAAGTAGGTTTCCTGTGCCTTCTACCTAAGGTGTTTTCTTGCTGCATAGTCGAGTAACATTATCACTACTTCCTACTTCATGAAGGAAGTCATGTGTCATGAGCTGGTTTGCTGGGAATATAATGTGTCCAATAGACTGTCTGCACAAATATCACATTGGCAAAGGGTTGCCCTCTTGAATGAGTCATGTTTTCTGCTTCATTGAATGGATGGACTCTGGCGTGTCAGGCCTGAAACATCAGAGTATGAACACCCTGCAACCATTGCAAGGGAATGTTTCTTGCATTCTCTGGGCCCACTTATCCATGTGGAAGGCACTCTTACCTGGGGTGGATGGGATCTTCCAGCAAGACAATGGGACATGTCACATGGTTTTAAATGTTCAATAGTGGTTGGAAGACCATGGCCAAAACTTCTAAGTACTACCGTGGCCCCCAAATTCCCAAGACCTTAACCCAACTGAGCATCTTTGGGACCAGCTCAATCACCGTGTTCACTCTAGTATGTCTCAATAACTATGAAAAGCTACCAGGACCTTATTGACTCACTTTCTGCCCATCTAGCTACTGTCCATGCTGCACACGGAACATACTCTGTATATTAGCTGATGGCCATAATAATGTGACTCAAAGTAGAAAACTCGTGGGACACCAGAATCAATTAATGCTTTTTAATCAGTAGACGTATTACACCATTTCATATACACTGCGTGCAGAATTATTAGGCAAATGAGTATTTTGACCACATCATCCTCTTTATGCATGTTGTCTTACTCCAAGCTGTATAGGCTCGAAAGCCTACTACCAATTAAGCATATTAGGTGATGTGCATCTCTGTAATGAGAAGGGGTGTGGTCTAATGACATCAACACCCTATATCAGGTGTGCATAATTATTAGGCAACTTCCTTTCCTTTGGCAAAATGGGTCAAAAGAAGGACTTGACAGGCTCAGAAAAGTCAAAAATAGTGAGATATCTTGCAGAGGGATGCAGCACTCTTAAAATTGCAAAGCTTCTGAAGCGTGATCATCGAACAATCAAGCGTTTCATTCAAAATAGTCAACAGGGTCGCAAGAAGCGTGTGGAAAAACCAAGGCGCAAAATAACTGCCCATGAACTGAGAAAAGTCAAGCGTGCAGCTGCCAAGATGCCACTTGCCACCAGTTTGGCCATATTTCAGAGCTGCAACATCACTGGAGTGCCCAAAAGCACAAGGTGTGCAATACTCAGAGACATGGCCAAGGTAAGAAAGGCTGAAAGACGACCACCACTGAACAAGACACACAAGCTGAAACGTCAAGACTGGGCCAATAAATATCTCAAGACTGATTTTTCTAAGGTTTTATGGACTGATGAAATGAGAGTGAGTCTTGATGGGCCAGATGGATGGGCCCGTGGCTGGATTGGTAAAGGGCAGAGAGCTCCAGTCCGACTCAGACGCCAGCAAGGTGGAGGTGGAGTACTGGTTTGGGCTGGTATCATCAAAGATGAGCTTGTGGGGCCTTTTCGGGTTGAGGATGGAGTCAAGCTCAACTCCCAGTCCTACTGCCAGTTTGGAAGACACCTTCTTCAAGCAGTGGTACAGGAAGAAGTCTGCATCCTTCAAGAAAAACATGATTTTCATGCAGGACAATGCTCCATCACAAGCGTCCAAGTACTCCACAGCGTGGCTGGCAAGAAAGGGTATAAAAGAAGAAAATCTAATGACATGGCCTCCTTGTTCACCTGATCTGAACCCCATTGAGAACCTGTGGTCCATCATCAAATGTGAGATTTACAAGGAGGGAAAACAGTACACCTCTCTGAACAGTGTCTGGGAGGCTGTGGTTGCTGCTGCACGCAATGTTGATGGTGAACAGATCAAAACACTGACAGAATCCATGGATGGCAGGCTTTTGAGTGTCCTTGCAAAGAAAGGTGGCTATATTGGTCACTGATTTGTTTTTGTTTTGTTTTTGAATGTCAGAAATGTATATTTGTGAATGTTGAGATGTTATATTGGTTTCACTGGTAAAAATAAATAATTGAAATGGGTATATATTTGTTTTTTGTTAAGTTGCCTAATAATTATGCACAGTAATAGTCACCTGCACACACAGATATCCCCCTAAAATAGCTAAAACTAAAAACAAACTAAAAACTACTTCCAAAAATATTCAGCTTTGATATTAATGAGTTTTTTGGGTTCATTGAGAACATGGTTGTTGTTCAATAATAAAATTAATCCTCAAAAATACAACTTGCCTAATAATTCTGCACTCCCTGTATATATATATATAGTATATAGTACATCCGGATTAGATAATATAGGTTCAAGTTGTATAGTTTAGTCCCAACGTTTCGGTCATTTGATTGACCTTTTTCAAGGGATCTATGGAAAAATATGCAAGTAAGAATCACTTATAGGTTTCTTTAATGATTAAGTAACAAGTGCAATTCACGTTAAAACAAAAGGAAGGTCAGGTATATATGTCAAAAAAAAAAGGGGGGAAGAAAAAGGGAGAAAAAAAAGAAGATTACGCAAATAACATCAATGTTGAAGTCACAGTGGGGAAAAAAATTATAATTCTCTTTGGGGATACCTTTTACGTCCAGAAACGAGGGACCGCTATGGGGGCCAATGTGGTCCCCCCATATGCAAATGCATACATGATCCACTTTGAAGAGACATATGTGTACCCACATCCACTTTTTCAACAGTACGCCCATATACGGCTACGCTTTATCGATGACATATTTTGTCTCTGGAATGGACCTGTATCCAGTGCACACTCCTTTCACCATCATCTCAACAACATAGATCCTGAACTAAGCTTCACCATGCAAACTGACAATAACAAGATTAGTTTTTTAACAAGATACCCTAGTATTGAAAGACAAACTTGGCCATATAACCTTCGATCTATACAGTAAACCAACCGACAGAAACAGTCTCTTATTATACACTAGCAATCACCCGGGAGCTACCAAGAGATCATTACCTCGCTCACAATTTACACGGGTAGAACGCATCGTCACTGATCCATCCACCAAGGAAAAGAGACTAGGAGATATGACTAAAAAGTTCATAGAGAGAGGATACCCCGATCATTCCGTTACACGGAAACCAAAACTCCCACGTACAGACAACTCTCAGACACAACCCTCAAAGCGTATACCGAGTATACTCACATTCCATCCTTTGACACCAAAAATACAATACATACTCAGACAACATTGGCATATATTAACACAAGCCTACCCAGGGATATCGGAATTCCAAACCCCACCACTAACCTGCTATAAACGCTCCAATACATTAGGGATGGGTTGGTCCGAGCCGATATCGGACCCCTAACGAAGTTTCCTCGACAGAGGTTTTTGGGCACCCCAAAATCAGGCACTTTTCCCTGCCTCCACTGTGCGCAGTGCTCCAGTGTGATCAAAGGGAACATTGTCACTCACCCACACTCAGGTAAACGTTACACGATCAATGATTTTTTTACTTGTGACTCCACAGATGTGGTTTATTTTATTAAATGCCCATGTGGACTGTGCTATGTGGGTAAAACTACCCAACATATCAGAGACAGGATCTCAAAACACAAGTCTACCATTAGAACAGATCAACTACTCTTACCCATCCCTGCCCATTTCAAGGAACGGAATCACCAAATCTCTTCCCTGAGATTCCAGGTATTAGAACAAGTAAAAACAACACAGAGGGGTGATAATCAGACATTATTATTAAAACAACGTGAATCATATTGGATACACCGTTTAGATACACTAACTCCCAGAGGACTTAACCGGGAATGCGATTTCTTTTGTAATATTTAACGGACTAAATGTAATAATTGTTGGACTATATGTATCTATCTCCTCAATAACCTTATAAATGACTATTATTGTACATTTTTCCTCACAGATTAGCTAATATGGATTTTAGAACTAGAACGCATGGGTGAGACAAATCCCCCTCCCCTTCTTTCCCCTTACTACCCTTTTCCCCTTTCCCTCCCCCCTTCCCCTCATTCCATGTGCTCCGTAATCCATTGTACTGATACACTTCTCTTTGTGATGACTATGGGATGCTGGTCTTTTCTATATACACAGAAATGGAGTATTACCTAAAGATGTTTAGACATGTTTAAATATATCCACTAGTTATATACCAGCACTATAGATGTCCTCCACAAGCCTGCCATACATACACACTCTCAGTGTTCCTCTTTATTAGTAGTGATGGGAAGTTCGGCTCTTTTAGGTGAATCGGTTCATTTGAATCAGCTCATTCAAATGAACCGATTCATGAATTGGATCTTCGGTTCACTTGGTGAGTCAGACTGCTGAGCTGACTCGCAAGTGCCCTTTAGAATCAAATTTAGAATCAAATTGGCTTCTCAGGAGATATATATGTTAAAGGCATCTCATGTGAACCCACCCTTAGTTATATAGCTACTGAATGAGATGCCTTTAACATATATATCTCCTGAGAAGCCAATTTGATTCTAAAGGGTTAATTTAATTCATCCTGTAATCTAAACTGTGTCATCTGTCCCTTCTCTTATCTCTCTGCTCCTTATCACTGCTGCAACAAGAGCCGACAGCCTCAGTGTAATGTAACCTGTTCTACAGTCTGACTCTCGGCTCTTTTAACTCAATGAATCGAATGAGTCTCTAACTGAGTCGGATCTTTAGATTCTTTTGACTCATTCGATTCATTTAGACTCCCTGACCCTGTACTACTCCGAGGACTCGAGTCAGAGCTGCTAGTGTGCTGTGCTTGCCTCGCCCCCTCAACTCTGGTCGGTGATTGGTTGGTGGGCGGGGAGGGGTGGGGCTGGCAGAAGCAGCTTCCACTCTAGGATCATATTACTGACTCCTCCCGAGTCCCTCCCTCAGGCTCCTGCTGCCAGCGTGAGGTGAGCTGTATTGTCTGTGCGCTGGAACTGAGAGCCGTTTCAAACGGATCGGATCATTCAAGTGAATCGACTCCTCCGGTTCACTGAACTGAATCGATTGAAATGAACGATTCGTTCATGAACCGGACATCACTATTTATTAGTGCATCCACAGCCTTGATACACTATAAATATCTTTATCCCACTAAGGGCAACTCTCATGTCCTTTCCAGCCTCACTCACTACATCCTCTGCGCATGCGCGGAAAATCGTGACGTCACTCCGGACGCACGGAACCACCGGGGAGAAGATACACTTTAGCCTCCTTATAAATCACAACGTGCCAGTTTTGGCGTACACATCCGGCAGAGGCTTTCACTTACAAGTCACAGGTATGTGCTCCTTTATGCTAGTCTCCCTCCCCTTTCTCTTTATCTAATGAACAGACCTTCTCTAGTGAACAGACTCTATGTGCCCTATGATACATTAAGAAATACTATATGTGAAACTTACCTGAATGAATCCCACTGCTCCTAATTATGTGTGATTACTGATACAGAATATATTATGTGGTGATATATACACTAAAAAGGATGTACTTTTTCATGCTGTATAATGAGGAATCTTACCCCACTGTTACTTCAACATTGATGATATTTGCGTAATCTCCTTTTTTTCCTCCCTTTTTCTTGACATATATACCTGACCTTCCTTTTGTTTTAACGTGAATTGCACTTGTTACTTAATCATTATACAAACCTATAAGTGATTCTTACTTGCATATTTTTCCATAGATCCCTTGAAAAAGGTCAATCAAATGACCGAAACGTTGGGACTAAACTATACAACTTTAACCTATATTATCTAATCCGGATGTACTATATACTATATATATGAAATGATGTAATACGTCTACTGATTAAAAAGCATTAATTGATTCTGGTGTGCCACGAGTTTTCTACTTTGATACCAGACGACGAACCGTCCTCCGTGAGCACCCAACCCTAGACAAGGGTATGCAGATCTCATCATCCCTTTACTTATAATAATGTGACTCAACTGTATAGCTCCTTTAAACATATGTCCCTGGATAAATAGCACTATCTTCATACCATGACTTGAACTCACTATGTACCTTAATGATTGCATGGGAGTGCCAGTTGATTGTTTCTTGTTATTGCTTTTCCATACATATTTTTCTGTTTTCATTGCTGTATTTCAGCAAATTTCATACTTTTATTATATACTTCAGCATCACTAAGGACTGCTTCCCCATATAAGTTATTTAACTGTTAATGTTTTTAAAATAAATATATTTTGAGACATAGAATTATCAACCACATGTTTGTAGATGTGGTAGCAACAGGACAGCCACACTCAAGAGAAAGGAATTCAAATGGATTTACAAACTCAACACACTCAGGCCTTGTGGGCTAAACGCCGATTTCAAGCAGAGTAGTGTTCAGAACGGGTGACTTCCAGCGCATGGGAGGTGTTTATTAGGCTTTGTGCACATCTTCGCCAGTGAGTTTTGCTCTTTTGCTGTCATCATAGCACAACAACAAAAATCAATGTGGCATGATGGGTTTCCATCATGGACCCTGGCAGGCTGCAAAATTTTTGTCCAGCATTTATGAAATGATCTGCGATGGAGGTCCCTAACACAGATGTGATCAAAGCCTTTTGTATCCTGTAGCATCAGATTATCATGTTCTTCAGCAACTGAGGTGTGAAATAGGAGGTTCTGCAGCAGCTGATTTTGCATCAATCCAAAATCTGTAACAGGTGTCCCAGGTACTATAAGTCATTCAGTGTGTTTGTGTATGTATAATGTGCTTTAAAGCTGCAAATAATATGTGTACTGCGCTGCAGTGTGTATAATATGCGTACTGCACTGTTGTGAGTTTTTGTATAAGGTCATGCTCATGGAGAGTTAAAAAAAAATATCTAGCATCTAGCAGGATAACCATAGCGGGACACCATGAAACAATGACAAGAGACATTAATTTTGATAGATACATTTAATAGGGTGACACATGCACCACTGCTGTTTTTAATAATGGTCACCAGAAGATAGGCTAAGGACACAAGACCGTATGTGTTTTGCAGTTCGCAAACCGCGGATTCACAAAACAAACATACATTTTTTTATTTATTTTTTACATCTAAAAAGATATGTCCTTTTCTTCCCGGCTAAATGGATAAGAATAGGACATGTTCTATTTTTTTTGTAGCTCGGTGAAATTGAAATGAATGGTTCCACATCTAAATCTGCAAAAAAATGCGTATCAGATGCGGAACAAAAATATGGTCCTGTGCATGGGGCACAGGGTTAACAGGAGCTGACCAAAACTATTAACTCCCTCTACACTAGACCCCAAAGTTAGTGACGTTGACCTCTCCGTTCCACACTAAACCACCAGGAAAGGTTTAATAAGTACCAGTATTTTTTTTCTTTTTTATGTTCTATTGTGTAAACCTGGGCAAGACCAAATATATATATATATATATATATATATATATATATATAGAGTGGGGTTTTGCTCTGGTAGATAGAGTAAGCGGACGCAGTACAGAGGCAAAATACAAGTTCTTACCTCAAACTTCAGTGTTTATTCACACTCGCGGCAGTTGCACCAAACAACACGTCACTTTGCAGTCTTTGATGTTAATTCACACACAAACGGAAAGTTCAATTTGCACAAGTCACCTTGTTGGCAGTTCTGCCTCCAGTAGTCCACAGCAGGCTTTAGGGGGCCTGCTGCCCGGTCCGGTATTTGACCTCACCTGGCTGGAAACCAGCCCAGCCGCACATGTTGGGAGGAAAATACCCACCTTCCCAGACAAAACCCCTCGCTGTGTCACATACCCCCCCTTTGTTCAACCTTGAGGGGGTGAACACACGCCAGACAGTGTACCCGGGAGAGGGTATCTGCGTTTCCCTGTAACCAGCCTGCCCTGTGTTCCACCGAAAACTTCAAGTTTTGTAAGGACTGAAACCATCAGGTGACCCGGGCATTTCTGTCCTTGGCCTGACTCATCCATTTGAGAGGGGAGTGGTCAGTCACCAGGCGGAACTTTCTCCCCAACAAATAATAGCGGAGAGACTCGAGTGCCCACTGGATGGCCAGGCACTCTCTCTCCACTATACTATACCTGGTCTTGGCTGGGGTGAGCTTACAGCTGAGGAAGACAATGGGATGCTCCTCCCCATTGACTTGCTGAGACAGTGCAGCACCGAGGCCTACTTCAGAGGCATCGGTCTGTACTATACTGCAGCACCGAGGCCTACTTCAGAGGCATCGGTCTGTACTATAAACTCCCTTTTGAAACCGAGGACCCACACAGGGCCGACTTCAAAGCGGAGAAAGCCTCTTCCGCCCGATCATCCCAGCGAACTATCACTGACTTGTGTCCCTTCAAGAGCCCTGTCAATGGCGCGGCCACCGTAGCAAAGTGGGGAACAAACCTCATGTATTAGACCACTATTCCCAGGAATTGCTTTACTTGCCTAGTGGTGACAGGTCGGGGCCAATTTCTTATCGCCTCTGTTTTGTTTACTTGGGGTTTGATGACTCCACACACAATGACTTAGTCTCCTCTAACCCTATTGCCTGTTTCCCCAGCGTGCGGCTCTCAGCCCTCCAGCACGGCACAAAGCTTCAGATCTCAAAACAGAGACATGGCTTCTGAGCCCAGCTGCCTATTTAAGAACAGCCAGGTGCTGTCAAAACCCAGAGCGGCACTTAAAATCCGGTCCGGTATTTGACCTCATCTGGCTGGAAATCAGCCCAGCAACACATGCTGGTAGGAAAATACCTGCCTTGCCAGACACAACCAGGCGGAACTTTCTCCCCAACAAATAGTAGCGGAGAGACAGGAGTGCCCACTTGATAGCCAAGCACTCTGTCCACTATACTGTACCTGGTTTTAGCAGGGGTGAGCTTGCGGTTTATCAAGACAACGGGATGCTCCTCCCTGTTGACTTCCTGAGACAGTATAGCACCGAGGCCTACTTCGGAGGCATCCGATTGTACCACGAACTGCCTCTTGAAGTCAGCCGTCACCAAAACCGGTGTCCCAACCAGGGCCGACTTCAAAGTGGCAATACTGTAAAAAAAACTGTGTACTAGCTCGTGCACAATGTGATACCTCTTGGCGCAAAACCACAATTGCGAGTGACGTCTTTTTAAGAGTTTCAGATGTCACCTGAACGAATAAATAACTCTTAAAAAGACGTCACTCGCAATTGTGGTTTTGCGCCAAGAGGTATCACATTGTGCACGAGCTAGTACACAGTTTTTTTTACAGTATTCTACATCACTCCTCTGGAGTGCTGGCAACTCCAAGGATTGAGAAGATACCGGCAGCATACCCCCTCCTGATCGACTCCCTCCCCCCCGCCTTTGCAAGTGTTGTACTGACACAAGCACAACACCAGAAGGTGAGTGTAACAATTGACACAGCACACTCTCTAAATCTGATACCCAAAATTTACTACCCTATGAGCGCCTTGTTTCCCGTTTATTTTGCCAAATTTGCTTCAAATTTGAACCATCGCAGATTTTTGACCCTTCAAGAGCCCTGTCAAGGGCGCGGGTAGAGTAGCAAAGTGGGGAACAAACCTCATGTAATAGCCCACCATTCCCAGGAATGACTTTATTTGCCTAGTGGTGACAGGTCCGGGCCAATTCCGTATCGCCTCCATTTTGTTCACCTGGGGTTTGATGACTCCACGCCCAATGACATACCCCAGGTACTTAGTCTCTTCTAACCCTATCGCACATTTTTTTGGGTTAGTGGTTAGGCCAGCTTTCTGAAGGGAGTCCACTACAGCCTGCACTGTGGGTACTGTGGATGAAAATATCGTCCAGGTAAGCCGAAGCGTACCGAGGATGTGGATGAAGCACGATGTCCATTAGTCGCTGAAAAGTGGCGGGACCGCCATGCAGACCAAAGGGTAAGACCTTATATTTATACAGACCCTCAGGCGTGATGAAGGCAGTTTTCTCTTTGGCAGCCTCCGTTAAGGGCACCTGCCAATACCCTTTCATAAGGTCCAAAACAGAAAAATACCGGACTTGTCCTAACCTCTCGATGAGCTCATCCACCCAGGGCATGGGATATGCATCGAATTTGGAAACCTCGTTAAGTTTTCGGAAGTCGTTACAATACCGCAAAGTCCCGTCCAGCTTGGGTATCAATACTATAGGACTGGCCCACTCACTTTTTGACTCCTCAATGAAGTCTAGCTACAACATTAGCTGCACCTCCTCCAATATGGCTTGTCGCCAAGCCTCGGGTACCCGGTATGGTTTTAATCTGACTTTTGCCTGAGGCTCAGTGACAATGTCATGGAAGTGCGTCCAGGGAGTTCCGAGAACACATCCGTGTTCCCACTAACGAACTCCCTGGCCTTCTGAGTCTATTTAGAGGAGAGGCTGTAAGCAATTTTTACTGTGGCAGCCGCCTCTCTTGCATCAGACAGAGGGGCCGATACCTCTTCTCCTAGAAAACCCAGCCGTGGGCTGTCTTCTGTACAGGTTTCCCTATCTTTCCACGGTTTGAGTAAATTCACATGGTAAACCTTCTTTGGCTTTCGCCGCCCTGGCTGGTGTACCTTGTAGTTTACATCTCCAATTTTCTCGAGTACCTCGTAGGGCCCCTGCCACCTAGCCAGGAACTTACTGTCCACGGTTGGCACCAGAACCAAAACCAGATCACCCAAGATCTGGACCTGAGCCTGCCGATTATAGACCCGACTCTGGGCTCGCTGAGCTGCCTCCATATGCTCCCTAACAAGAGGCAACACTGTCTCTATCCAATCTTGCATCTGGGTAACGTACTCAATGACTCTTTTATGTGGAGTGGGTTGTTGTTCCCACGCCTCTTTGGCCACGTCCAAGCGACCGCGAGGGTGTCTGCCATATAGCAGTTCGAAGGAAGAGAAACCAGTAGAGTCCTGGGGTACCTCTCACACTGCGAACATGAGATAGGGCAGAAGGAGGTCCCAGTCCTTCCCATCTTTAGCCACCCTTTTCAACATATTTTTTAATGTTTGGTTAAACTTTTCTACCAGACCGTCCGTTTGCGGATGGTAAACGGACATCCGTAGTTCCCTCATCACCTTGGACATAAAAGGGGTCCCTTGGTTTGTTAGAACCTCTTTAGGTAGTCCTACTCGGGAAAACATCTCCATTAATTCCTTAGCTCTGAGTTTGGCCAAGGTATTTTGCAGTGGAACCTCCTCCGGGTACCGAGTGGCGTAGTCTAGAACGACTAAGATGTGTTGATGCCCTCTGGCGGACTTCGATACTGAGCCTATGAGGTCCATAGCTATTCGGTCAAATGTTACTTCGATAATTGGGAAAGGTACTAGGGGACTACGGAAATGTGGTTGGGGTCCAGTTATCTGGACTTACAAAACTCTTCCACTTCTTTGAATATGCTGGGAAAGTAAAACCGCTGTAGAATACAATCCCGAGTTTTCTGCAGCCCCAGGTGACCCCCAAGTACGTGTTGGTGGGCTAGATCTAACACAAGCTTGCGATAAGCCTTGGGGACCACCAACTGTTAAATAGGCTCACCCTGTAGTTGGTTTACCCGATACAACATATCCTGATGAACCTTAAAACGGGGAAACACTGAACTCTGCCCCAGGTTCTTGTGGTTCACCATCTACTATTAACACATTTTCCCAGGCGCGAGATAGGGTTGGGTCCCGACGTTGGGCGGTACCAAAATTATCCCCGGAGACATTGAGGTCTGCTAATTCAGGACACGGCGGCAAGTCCTCCACGTCTCCCACCATCACACTTAGCGGGGTTGTCTCCCCCTCTTCCACTGAAGTGGTGGTCACCCCTACCGCTGGCCCTCCGGTCTCAGGTTTCCAGGGTTCTGGTCTGCTCCCTGAGCTGGGCCACTCTGCTAGGGTTACCCCTGTCTCATGGGTATCAGTCACTCTCATAGCAGGCCACAGTGCTGGGAAGTCTCTCCCTATTATGAGTTCATAATGTAGAGTTGTGGCTACCGGCCACCGTAGTTAGAGACACCAGCGCGGTGGAGTAGTCTTTTAAAGGGGTTGTCCGAGTTATGAAAAAAACATAAATAGCACTGAAAAGCTGATGGGCAGCAATATATAACTAAGCTAAGCAAGTTTTATGCAAAAAAATTAATATATTTCCTCATTTCCCTGGTTCTTTTCTGGCCCTTAGTTTACTTGCAATAAAAACTATCTCTGCCCATACCCCTGCTCTGCTAAGGGAGTGGCTACAAGAGCTGCCCTGGGTGACCTGTCTGCCTGCTGGGAGAATCAGCAGCATGTTGTATGTGTATGACTACAAGTCCCAGCTGTATAATGACACTGCTAAGGGAGTGGATACAAGAGCTGCCCTAAGTGCTGGGAGAATCAACAGAAACTTGTAAGTGTAGAACTACAAGTCCCAGCTGTATAATGACACTGCTAATACACACAGGATCTTCCCCCTACCTTCTTGTGCAATGCTCTCTCTAGTCTGTCAGCTCCTGTGCCCAGAATTGTCACTGCTGCAGCTACCCAGTCTGTGCAGCTAAAGGGGTTAAGAATCCTAGGAGAGAGCAGACAGCCGGCAGTGAAGGGGGGCGTGGCCAGCACAGTGACGTCTCGTTTACAGGCTTGTAAACGAACTTTATCAGAGCAGGGAGAGAAGCTGACATCACAGGTCAGGTGACCCTCAGTCAAATCTGATAAACCAGCCACTGGAGATAAAGTGAGTTAATTGGAAAGCTGTTACATTTGCCTAGTTAGGAACATAGAAAGAACAAAAAAATAACTCGGACAACCCCTTTAAGTCTCCGTGGATGCAAATAACCCAGACTTTCCAGCCAGTATACTCAGGGGACCGCACGAGGGTAGCCCTTACTAGGATCACCAGACTCCCTGAGTCCAGCAAAGCCTCTGCCGGAGTGTCTCCCACTTCCACCTGGCACAAATGATCTAGAGACTCTGGGGTACCTGTTGCACACAGCCTCCTGGCATATAGCGACTGACCGTAGCCATAGTTAGTGTCCTTGGGCTCAACCCGATGGGGACAGTCAGCCCTTACATGGCCAGGCTCCTGACACTGCTAGCAGACCATCGGAGCCAGGTCTTCCGTGGGTACATTCCGGGCGGGTTTTATCGGCTCAAATCTCTGGGCCTGAGGTGGAGATTTCCGGGGTGTGCCGACCCCCCTCCCAAGAGAACCCTCCTTTAGATTCCTGGTAGCTTCATAGCATTGCACCAGCTCCACCATCTCAAGAGCATTGCCAGCAGACACCTGACCGAACCAGTGCTGGAGAGGGTATGGCAAAGCCCTCCAGAACATATCAGCTAATATACGATCCAGCATAACAGTAGGACTCAGCACATCAGGCTGTAGCCATTTTTGCAAGAGGTCAAGTAAGTTATAATACTGGGGTCTTGCAGGCCCACCTGGGTTGAACCCTCACTGATGTACCCGCTGGGCCCGTACCAACACATTCACCCCCAGTCTTGCCAGAATCTCATCCTTGACTTTCTGGTAGTCGGCCGCTTGATCGTCTGGCAAGTCGAAATACACTCGCTGGGAATCGGATGCCAGGAATGGAGCGACAACGTCAGCCCACTGGTCACGGGGTAGCTTTTCCCTGATGGCCACTTTCTCATACATCGCCAGTTAGGTTTCAATGTCGTCTGCAGGGGTCATCTTAGGAATCGCGGCACGGACTGCTTTCAGGGCCTCGTGTGTTGCAAAGCCATCGCGTGTTGTTGCAGCAACTGGTTAGTCTCCTGCTGCTGCTTATTAGCCTCGCGTTGCTGCAGGTTTGTCTCTCGCTGCTGCAGATTAGCCTCAATGAGGGCCTTCACAACAGCCTCCATTTTGTGGTGGGGCATTGGTTGTAATACAGCTGGTTTAACCACTTCCCATCTGGGCCATTTGCCCCCTTCCTGACCAGGCCAAATTTTGCAAATCTGACATATCTCACTTTATGTGGTAATAACTTTGGAACGCCTTTATTTATCCAAGTCATTCAGAGATTGTTTTCTCATGACACATTGTACTTCATAAATTTGAGTCAAAATATTTCACCTTTATTTATGAAAAAATCCCAAATTTACCCAAAAATTTAAAAATTCGCAATTTTCTAAATTTCTATTTCTCTGCTTTTAAAACAGAAAGTGATACCTCATAAAATATTTATTATTTAACATTCCCCATATGTCTACTTTATGTTGGCAACTTGGCATCATTTTGGAAATGTCATTTTAATTTTTTAGGACGTTAGAAGGCTTAGAAGTTTAGAAGCAATTCTTCAAATTTATAAGAAAATTGCCAAAACCCACTTTATAAGGACCAGTTCAGGTCTGAAGTCACTTTGTGGGGCCTACATAGTGGATACCCCAATAAATGACCCCATTGTAGAAACTACACCCCTCAAGGTATTCAAAACCGATTTTACAAACTTTGTTAACCCTTTAGGCGTTCCACAAGAATTAAAGGAAAATGGAGATCAAATTTTTAAATTTCACTTTTTTGGCAGATTTTCCATTTTAATAAATTTTTTTCTTTAACACATCGATGGTTAACAGCCAAACAAAACTCAATATTTATTACCCAGATTCTGCGGTTTACAGAAACACCCCACATGTGGTCATAAACTGCTGTATGGGCACACGGCAGGGCGCAGAAGAAAAGGAACTCCACATGGTTTTTAGATACCATGTCCCATTTGAAGCCCCCTGATGCACCCTTACAGTAGAAACTCCCAAGAAGTGACCCCATTTTGGAAACTAGGGGATAAGGTGCCAGTTTTATTAGTACTATTTTTGGGTACATATGATTTTTTGATCATTCATTATAACACTTTATGGGGCAAGGTGACCAAAAAATTGGTTGTTTTAGCACAGTTTCTATTTATTTATTTTTACAGCGTTCACCTGAGGGGTTCAGTCAAGTGACATTTTTATAGAGCAGATTGTTACGGACGTGGCGATACCTAATATGTATACTTTTTCTCATTTATTAAAGTTTTACACAATAATAGCATTTTTGAAACAAAAAAATTATGTTTTAATGTGTCCATGTTCTGAGAGCTATAGTTTTTTTATTTTTTGAGAGATTTTCTTATGTAGGGGCTCATTTTTTGCGGGATGAGGTGACGGTTTTATTGGTACTATTTTGTGGGACATACGCATTTTTGATCACTTGGTGTTGCACCTTTTGTGATGCAAGGTGACAAAAATTGCTTGTTTTGACACAGTTTTTTTTTTTTTTTTTTTTTACGGTGTTCACCCGAGGGGTTAGGTCATGTGATATTTTTATAGAGCTGGTTTTTACGGACGCGGCAATACCAAATATGTCTATTTTATTTTATTTTTTCTATTTATAATTTTTTTTTTTTATTCCTAACTTGGGATCTTTTTTTTTTTTTACATGCGAAACTTTATTTTATTTTATTTTTTCAACCCTTTATTTTTTTTTTTTTTTTTTACACTTTTCGTCCCCCATAAGGTCATACAAGACCTCTGGGGGACATTTGCTTCACTTTTTCTTTTTTTTTTCACAGTTGATTTCTCCTGTAACTGGGGCTGACATAGTAGCCCCAGTTACAGGACAAATGCACCCCTATAGAGGCTGTACAGCAGCAATCCAGCGCTGTACAGCCTCAGTGCAGGGCTGATCGAGGTCTCTGAGAGACCTCACACAGCTCCTGCACACTCCGGTCACGGCGGTCACATGACCGCCGGGCCGGAACAGGAAGCGCACAGCGCTTCCTGCTCTGCAGACACAGCGCTCGGTGAGCGCTGTGTCTGCAGCGATCGTGAAGGCAGGGACACCTGGAAACTGTCCCTGCCTTGTCTTAGGGTTGCCCTGCTGTCACTGACAGCGGGCAACCCGATCAGCAGCTGCACGATTAGCGTGCAGCTGCTATTTCTGACAGGACGTTTTAAAACGTGCTGTCAGAAATAGACGTCCACCCATAGGACGTTTATAGTCTATGGGCGGACGTGAGGCGGTTAATATACGACATACAACCGTGCCTGAAAAATGCAGAAACAAAAAAAAAAATAATAATCTGTGTTCACGCCAGCCTCACTGCTGATGCGCACATCCTCCACCAATTGTGCAGTTTCGCTCTGGTAGACAGGATTAGCGGACGCAGTATAGAGGCAACAAGTTCTTTGTATCAAACAGTTCAGTGTTTTATTCACACTTTAGGCAAGTGACAAAACATGCAGTCATATTCAAACAAAAAGTCACCTTGCGGTGTTGGTGGTAATTCACACCATGCGGCAATTCTGCCTCAAAGAGTCCTTGCTCATAGCAGCACCAACCTGTTTTCACGCCAAACAGGTAGCAAGCCTTCATCCAGACACAAGGCTCCCAGATCCCAACACAGAGACATGGCTTTTGAGCCCAGCTGCATATTTAAGGACAGCAAACGGCATTTGACCTCACCTGGCTGTAAATCAGCCCAGCAGCACATGCTGGGAGGAAAATACCTTTTTTCCCAGACCAAACCTCTCACTGTGTCACATTACTGGGCACTGAATGTTGATCAATTCAGTGTTTATGTTATAAACTATGTTATGAAGGTCTGGCACTTTTGGACCACCCTGACTGCAGACTATAAAACACAGGCACTTTTCAGCAAAACTAAAATTTCTTGCAAAAAATGTTGTCTTATAGTCCTAAAGTCTATAGTCTTATAATACCTTTTTTTTGTCACACTACTGCTCCCAATGTCATGACATGTCTATTTTATCAGCTACTTGCATCTCCATGTAATAACAAGTCTTGAGAATGTTAGGTTTGTGTTGTGCCATTCCTTGATTATTCGTTCTAGAAGTTGTGACTGAATTGCCACCAGTCTGCAATAATGGTCCAACGGATTGCAACCAGGTGGTGGTGTGTGCCTCCAAAGTATGATACTATCCAATCAGTGCTGCTAGTGGCAGACTGTGCATGTACACAACCCCAACTGGTAACACCTAGCTGGGCCTTCACTGCAGATGTTGGCAATTCATTCATAACTTCTAGAAGGAATAAAAAAGGAACACAAAACATATATGACACAACACAGAGTCAAAAGAATAGATGGTTCAGAATCATTACATGGAGAACGTAAATACAAAAACAGACATGTCATGAAGGTGACAGGTCCGCTTTAAACCCATGAGGCAAATAGTTGTAGCTGTACAGGGAGTGCAGAATTATTAGGCAAGTTGTATTTTTGAGGATTAATTTTATTATTGAACAACAACCATGTTCTCAATGAACCCAAAAAACTCATTAATATCAAAGCTGAATATTTTTGGAAGTAGTTTTTAGTTTGTTTTTAGTTTTAGCTATTTTAGGGGGATATCTGTGTGTGCAGGTGACTATTACTGTGCATAATTATTAGGCAACTTAACAAAAAACAAATATATACCCATTTCAATTATTTATTTTTACCAGTGAAACCAATAGAACATCTCAACATTCACAAATATACATTTCTGACATTCAAAAACAAAACAAAAACAAATCAGTGACCAATATAGCCACCTTTCTTTGCAAGGACACTCAAAAGCCTGCCATCCATGGATTGTGTCAGTGTTTTGATCTGTTCACCATCAACATTGCGTGCAGCAGCAACCACAGCCTCCCAGACACTGTTCAGAGAGGTGTACTGTTTTCCCTCCTTGTAAATCTCACATTTGATGATGGACCACAGGTTCTCAATGGGGTTCAGATCTGGTGAACAAGGAGGCCATGTCATTAGATTTTCTTCTTTTATACCCTTTCTTGCCAGCCACGCTGTGGAGTACTTGGACGCGTGTGATGGAGCATTGTCCTGCATGAAAATCATGTTTTTCTTGAAGGATGCAGACTTCTTCCTGTACCACTGCTTGAAGAAGGTGTCTTCCAGAAACTGGCAGTAGGACTGGGAGTTGAGCTTGACTCCATCCTCAACCCGAAAAGGCCCCACAAGCTCATCTTTGATGATACCAGCCCAAACCAGTACTCCACCTCCACCTTGCTGGCTTCTGAGTCGGACTCGAGCTCTCTGCCCTTTACCAATCCAGCCACGGGCCCATCCATCTGGCCCATCAAGACTCACTCTCATTTCATCAGTCCATAAAACCTTAGAAAAATCAGTCTTGAGATATTTCTTGGCCCAGTCTTGACGTTTCAGCTTGTGTGTCTTGTTCAGTGGTGGTCGTCTTTCAGCCTTTCTTACCTTGGCCATGTCTCTGAGTATTGCACACCTTGTGCTTTTGGGCACTCCAGTGATGTTGCAGCTCTGAAATATGGCCAAACTGGTGGCAAGTGGCATCTTGGCAGCTGCACGCTTGACTTTTCTCAGTTCATGGGCAGTTATTTTGCGCCTTGGTTTTTCCACACGCTTCTTGCGACCCTGTTGACTATTTTGAATGAAACGCTTGATTGTTCGATGATCACGCTTCAGAAGCTTTGCAATTTTAAGAGTGCTGCATCCCTCTGCAAGATATCTCACTATTTTTGACTTTTCTGAGCCTGTCAAGTCCTTCTTTTGACCCATTTTGCCAAAGGAAAGGAAGTTGCCTAATAATTATGCACACCTAATATAGGGTGTTGATGTAATTAGACATTACAGAGATGCACATCACCTAATATGCTTAATTGGTAGTAGGCTTTCGAGCCTATACAGCTTGGAGTAAGACAACATGAATAAAGAGGATGATGTGGTCAAAATACTAATTTGCCTAATAATTCTGCACGCAGTGTATGTCCAGATTGCATGTAATTTACTGCAAATAGGCGTACAGTTACGTCCGAACGGTTACTGGACATGTTGTGACATAACGGACAGTGGAGACACTGGAGCAGCCGGCAAGAGACCAATTTGAGTGGTCCCTTGCCGTTGATCGCTCTGATTGGTTAGTCTGTACAGAATAACCAATCAGAGCCTAGAAAGGCTAAAAATGCTGGTTTCAAGCTCTGATCTTCACCGGTTGTGCCCCCTCAGTACCTCCTTTGTGCACAATGCCAGCCCCACAGAGGATGGGGATGTCAGCAGCTCAGTAACTGAGCCATCAGCAGCTGGTGTCTGCTGTAACATACAGCTGACAGTCTGCTGTAACAGCCGAGATCAGTGCTGGCACCGATCT
This sequence comes from Bufo bufo, assembly GCF_905171765.1. NCBI lineage: Eukaryota > Metazoa > Chordata > Amphibia > Anura > Bufonidae > Bufo > Bufo bufo. The sequence continues at coordinate 472,210,982 of NC_053390.1, forward strand.
CAGACGTTTAATCCCTTAGATGTCGTGTTCAGTAGCCATCACAGCATCCATAATTTTCACAGCCAAGTAATTCTAAATTCTATGAAATGCTTGTTGTGTCAAAGCATTCAATACATTGCTAAATAAACTCCTTTAGGGGTGTAGTTTCCAAATGGGTCACTTTTGGGGAGTTTAGTTTCTAGGGGTACCTCGGGGTCTCTTCAAATGCAACATGGCACCCAAAAGCCATTCCATCAAAATCTGCCTTCCAAAAGCAATATTGCGCTCCTTTCCTTCTAAGTCATGCTGTGTGCCTATAAAGAGGTTTTCAACCACATATGGGGTGTTTGTGTACTCTGAAGAGTCTGGGTAATAAATATTGAGGGTTGTTTTGCTGTTAATCCTTGTAGTGTTACAGGAAAAAATGAATCAAAATGAAAAATCTGCACAACAAAATGACATTTTAAAATTTCACCTCCATTTTACTTTATTCCCTGAACACCTAAAGGTTTAACAAAATTTCAAAATCTAGTTTTCAATAATTTGAGGGGTGTATTTTCTAAAACGGGATGATTTATGGGTGGTTTTTATTGTGTAACCCCACAAAGTAACTTCATAACTAGACTGGTCCATAAAAAAGTCGGTTTTGAAAATTTTCTTGCAAATTTTTTTAATTTGCTTCTCAAATTCTAAACCCTCCAACGTCCTAAAAAAATTAAATGACATTTACAAAATTATGCCAACATAAATTAGACATACTGTATGGTAAATGTAAAGTGATGACACATGTATTCTGAGGTATCACTCTCCATCTTAAAAGACACATGTCAGATTTGAAAAATAGGGCTTGGTTATTGAAGGGGGGTATTCTGGTAGGTACAGGTTATCCCGTATCCAGCATAGTGGTTCCATTCATTTCTATGGGAGTTCCCGAGGTAGCCGAACATTGTACTCTGCTATCTCCGAAACTCCCTTAGAAATGAATGGAGCGGCCGCACAAATGTGCGACTGGCTGCTCCGGTCATTTTAGGGGAGCAGCAAGGGGTCTGCAGGGGGTACGGGGCTCACTGTCGTGATTCGTGGGGGTCCCAGCGGTAGGACCCCCACCGATCTGATAGTTATCCCCTATTCTGTGGGATTAATTGTACCTACTGGAATACCCCTTTAATGCTAAAACGGATTGTGGAGGCAAGGGTTAAAATAGGAGCTGCTGGCCAAGTCTCTTTGCTTGGAGAGACGACCTTTTCCATGCAAAATATAAAACGTTCATTCTTGATAGGCTGAATAAAATAAATCCTGACAAATTTTAGGGGATTTATGATCCGACATTTCTCCTAACTCAGCAGTTTCCTTCCCAATCAAATATCCTCAAACATTACCTCTTCTTCTACTGCTGCAGCAGTGTCTGTGTCCTTCAGGCGAGAGCGACAAGGAAAGGCACGCAGCACAGTCAGCACTGTAGAAAGAGTTACAGTTTATTCCAGTACCTAATACTCAATGCCTAATGTGATCAATTAACATTAAATGAAGTACAAAGAACAAACAAATACTTACACTGACTGTTGGTGTCCCAGCGCCCACCAAGGTAGCCCACTACTTCACTGCGTGTCAAGTGGCTGTGAAAATCCTGGTATGACATGCATGTATTATTTGCGGTTTATTAACAGCTTTGTGTTTTAAAAGGCCCAAAATAGACTTAAAACTCACCAACAAAAGGAGAGCCTTACTGGAAATAGACACATGAAAAGGCTGGAACTTGTTTAATGCCATAAAAGAGGTAAGCTGAACCAAGGTGTGTGGATCCCTAAAGTAGAAATAAAGGCTGGCAATTATCGTAATTGATAAAGAACAATATTAATGCGTTTCTCAGACCTCTCTGTAGGTTCATGTTTTTTTCTGGGTGGACTAATGTTGCAGGCACTGCCATTCTGTCTATGAGGGGCAAGAGAAACTTAACTGAACGCTTACGTGAACTGAATCCATCTTGTAGAATGTTGGAACAGATTAAAAAAAAAATTGTTGCCTCTCATTGTGACATGGAGCATGTGTGAAGGTCGAGTCCATTTTTTGGACTGCAAGCTGCGGATCCACAAAACATGGGCACCAGCCGCGTGCAACCAGTATCACGGTGTGAACCCATTGACTTCAATTGGTCCGTGATCCACAGAATGTGGCCAAAGATAGGACATGTCCTACCTTTTGGGGCATGGCCGCACGGACCTGGAAGCACACGGAAACCGGAGGTTTATGGTCAACTAAATGGACACAGTCATCACGCGGTCGCGTGAATGCGGCCTTGAAGAGTTATTCCCATTTTTAACTATTCATAAAAAAGGAACCATGCAGTTTTATAAAAAAGTTTAAAGTAATGTTCACATAGCTTTCAGATATCAGTGCAGCGTTAAAGATGTTATCCAGGATTGGAAAAACATGCCCGCTTTCTTTCAAAAACAGTAACACCCCTGTCCATGGATTGTGTGTGGTATTGCAGCTCAGCTCCATTGGAGTCAATGGGGCAGGACTGCAATACCATACACAACCTGGGGACAGAGGCACCTCTTTAATCGTAAAGCCCAGGGATGTGTTCTGTGTAGTTATGGGTAACTGAGTAGTAAACATGGAGTCAGTCAAAGGCTTGAACCTACTCGGTTAGGCCGCAAATGCAAGCCTTTAAAATTCATGTCCATTAGTAAAATAAGATTTAATATTTCACACATAAAATAACTAGATAAAATGTAAGTTCACCTTCAGTAAAATTTGTTGCACAACATTTCAAAGACAGAGGTATCTGATGATAAACTGCAAATGTTATTGACAATTGTCATCACGTGTCATTATTTGAGGATGACATATTATTGACCCTAACCCCTTATTACATTGCCTAACTTACATTCTTTGTTGGACACCTATGGACGCCTTTCTGACTACAAAGTAAATACCGCCATGACTGAAGCCCTTCTGCCTAATATTCCTAAGTTTGGGCAACCTTGTTAATCGTCATGGTTTTCCTGTATAAATCGTTGGTTGTTAGTTACGATAAAAAATGTCAGTTAAATATATCATATAGGAGACACACACAGTGATATTTGAGAAGTGAAATTAAGTTTATTGGATTTACAGAAAGTGTGCTATAATTGTTTAAAGAAAATTAGGCAGGTGCATAAATTTGGGCACAGTTGTCATTTTATTGATTCCAAAACCTTTAGAACTAATTATTGGAACTCAAATTGGCTTGGTAAGCTCAGTGACCCTTGACCTAAATACACAGGTGAATCCAATTATGAAAAAGAGTATTTAAGGGGGTCAATTGAAAGTTTCCCTCCTCTTAATTATCTCTGAAGAGTAGCAACATGGGGGTCTCAAAACAACTCTCAAATGACCTGAAGACAAAGATTGTTCACCATCATGGTTTAGGGGAAGGATACAGAAAGTTGTCTCAGAGATTTCAGCTGTCTGTTTCCACAGTTAGGAACATATTGAGGAAATGGAAGACCACAGGCTCAGTTCAAGTTAAGGCTCGAAGTGGCAGACCAAGAAAAATCTCGGATAGACAGAAGCGACGAATGGTGAGAACAGTCAGAGTCAACCCACAGACCAGCACCAAAGACCTACAACATCATCTTGCTGCAGATGGAGTCACTGTGCATCGTTCAACCATTCGGCGCACTTTACACAAGGAGATGCTGTATGCGAGAGTGATGCTGTGGGGCTGTGTGGCCAGTGCAGGGACTGGGAATCTTGTCAAAGTTGAGGGACGCATGGATTCCACTCAGTATCAGCAGATTCTGGAGACCAATGTCCAGGAATCAGTGACAAAGCTGGATCTTTCAACAAGACAACGACCCTAAACACTGCTCAAAACCCACTAAGGCATTTATGCAGAGGAACAAGTACAACGTTCTGGAATGGCCATCTCAGTCCCCAGACCTGAATATAATTGAAAATCTATAGTGTGACTTAAAGAGAGCTGTCCATGCTCGGAAGCCATCAAACCTGAATGAACTAAAGATGTTTTGTAAAGAGGAATGGTCCAAAATACCTTCACCAGAATCCAGACTCTCATTGGAACCTACAGGAAGCGTTTAGAGGCTGTAATTTCTGCAAAAGGAGGATCTACTAAATATTGATTTCATTTATTTTTTGTGGTGCCCAAATTTATGCACCTGCCTAATTTGGTTTAAACAATTATAGCACACTTTCTGTAAATCCAATAAACTTCATTTCACTTCTCAAATATCACTGTGTGTGTCTTCTATATGATATATTTAACTGACATTTTTTATCGTAACAACCAACGATTTATACAGGAAAATCATGATGATTAACAAGGTTGCCCAAACTTTCGCATCCCACTGTAGAATCTCTGAAAGGTCATTTCCCATAATGTTGGTATGACTCGTCCCTTCTATATCTGGGAGTAAACCAGATATCTACATACTCTACGTTGTATGCACAGAATTTCCCACCTCTGCTTGCGGAGATCCAGGGTTGGTAAATGATCTAAAGGAATCATTTACCAATCTCGCTATTTGGCCATATTATATCAATTAAGATCACCATTCTGCCTAAATTATTTCATCTTTTTGAGAACCTTCTTATCTCGGTTCCTAGGGGAATCCTGAAATGCCTGCAATCCTCCTTTCTACGTTTTGTTTGGGCTGGTAAACATAACAGAATATCACAACAAATGCACTTCTGCTTAAAACCAGGGATACCCATCTTCGGAGAATCCCAGCTTGATCCACCCTTTCAGCATATACGAAATTGATGGAAACTGAGAAGCTTTAAGTGGCACAGTGCACCCTAACTCTATGTTGTAGGGCTTACCACGTTGTTTGCAGAGGTCTTACCTTTTATGGCCCATGTCTTTTACTTATTTGGCATACTTGCTCTAAACTATATCCCCTCTTGGCCAAATATTCCTCCATGACAACTTTTTTGTACAACTCTTTACTCTATGACTTCAGACTTTTCATGCCCACGGTTTGAAAAGGGATTATTCAGTTTTGCGGAAATAATTGATTATAAAACTTCTACCATACTCTAACGTTCTATTTTTCAACTCCTTCCCAGAGCTCACTATTCCTATTTGCGCATTAAATATTTTTTTCATAAACTTTTAGAGGGCCAAGTTGTTTCTACACCTACTTCCTTTTGAAAAAGTGTGTAAAGTAAACCCCTCTACTAGAAGGTTGATAGAGACTATATATAAACTCCACGCTAGACCTTTTACGGAAGGCTTTACCTAGCTACTGTATGATGAAATGGGAATCCTTTTTGGGTGGTGTCCTTTCTCTGGATGTTTGCCATTTAATTTTGAATGAAGCAGCTAAAACATCTAGGTGTGTTATGTATTGTGAACCTGAATATAAACTACTAATGGAGTGGTATCATACACCAGCTCAACTTCACTGTCTCATATACTTAACTGCTGCCAACCATCTTATTGCCAAGAACTGGAAACAATTGCTGACAAGAGTTATGCTGACGCATAAAAGATGTACTCGGTGTGGAATACCTTACAGCTCTAGTCTCTAATCATATCTCTGAGTTTGACAAAGTATGGCTGTTGTGGGATAGTTTTGCAATATCCAATTGCCCCAAGTAGACATGGGCTCTTGGTCCTGTGCATTGCTACATAGTGCTCTTCAGTTTGACTCCCCCCTAGTATCTATGTCCTCTGTGGATATGTTGTGGAGTTCTTCATTTTTCATGACCGGGGTCAGATAAAGCTAGAGTTGTAATGTGTGTGGATACTCATCTTTTATTTTTAAATCAGATATCTTTATTGAGTTTTATCCAAAAACAAACAAAATACACATCATGTTTACAGTGTCTAAAAGAGTTCAGACATATTAGGATATAGTATTGACACGACAATCATAATTGACCCATAAGTATTAATCAAGTGCAAGCCCACAACTAACTCACTCCCTGCCACCACCCCTCACCCCTCACGAGACAACCACAGTAACAGTTGGCTGCCAGAGATACTGGAAGAAGAGTAGAAATAAAGATTCAGGGTTGGCTCCCTGAAGAGAAGGAGAGCGAAGGGGCTCCCCCGGGGTAGCAGCAAGGCCCAATCATCAGCACATATCCTGAGTTAGATTTAGGTATACACCACAATGTCATAACTCCAGGATCCCTAGTATCATATTCCCCCTCAATTATGGATACATGAGTCCCCTAGTAAGTGCAAACCACGGACTGCAGATTCCAGATCTATCAATTCAGGGACTCCAAATAGTCTAAAAATACGAGAGGCGGTTTCGCTTGAGATAGATCCCCCTTTCCAGTCTTACAACAACATTCAGTCTTGCTATGTACTCTGCTATAACAGGAGGCAGTGGTTGTATCCACTTGGCTGCCAGTGTTTTTTACGTGCCTGGTACAACATTTATAATAGGTGTCTGTAGTTGATCAGATTCAAAAATGAGGAGTAGGCACATTTTAGGATCAAGAGGGAAATCTGCACTAGACACTTTATTGATTAGCTGTAGTACCTCACTCCAATATTTTCTTAATACACAGCAGCATATGTAACAGATCAGCCCCTGACTCGCTGCATTTTGGACAACAGAAGTCTCCTCTATACCCAATCTTAAACAGGAATAGCGGGGTTTTATACACCCTATGGATCAAAAACAGCTGGGACAATTTAGCAGCTTCACTCAGGGATAGGCTTGGGGTCAATGCCAGCGTCTCCTCCCACTGAGTATCAGTAATATTCCCAACATTGTTTTCCCATTGTGCATTTACCCTAAGGCCTCTTTCACACGGGTGTCGCGTGTGAGGGCCGGATAGGATGCGGGTGCGTTGTGGGAAAACTTCACATTAGTTCGGGTGTGGGTTAGGTGTTGTGTAGATTTTATTATTTTCCCTTATAACATGGTTATAAATGGAAAATAATAGCATTCTTAAGACAGTATGCTAAGTAAATTAGGGATGGAGGGTGTAAGGGATCATCTGTTTTCAGGGGGTCACACTCACAGATATCTTCGCAGACACGATTATAATGTCCAAACTCTTGCTTTATTTCAGACACTTTAGCAAAGCACAGGTTAAGAAGTTGCAGCTTCAACTTATCACGTGTGACATCCACACAATATAACAAACCCTTGCCCGGCTAGGCTCTAACTAAACACATAAGCGTATCCCTGACTCACCTAGAGAGCCCTGTTCACACAAGGAACACGGAACACAAATGCGGCTTTCCTCAGCCATTCAGTCCAGCAACCTCCAGGCTGTGACACTTTAATACCTTTTGGGGGATTGTGGCCCAGTAGTCCTCCCGACTCTGGCCTCGTGATCCTTGTTTCACAGGCGTCACCGCGTCCCCCAAAGTTCAGGCTATCGCCTAGCCTCGTGGCCCCTCAGCCCACCCGGCTGAGACCACTCACACAGAGCCTCACCAGGACTCTGCTTCACAAGACACTCCAGAGTGAGACACACCCAAGATCCAGTAGCAGGATTAAATAGGATCCCTGGACAGATGTCTCAAGTCCCGAACTGGAACCTGGGGAACAGGCACCCACCCAACACATTGCCTGTTCCCAGTAAAAGCCCGCCCTGAACTAGCTGAACCAGCTACACTATCTACATGGTGTCCTCCAACTATTTTAGTAGACACCTGAACTAGGGCTTTTACTTCACCAAGGCCGGGCCCCTTGGTGACACGCTCCAGGTGCACACAACACCCCTTTTATCATGCTTCCCCGTGACACCTTAATGTTCACATTGCCACAAGGGGTTAAAAAAAATATAAAAAAATTTAACTCACCTCATCCACTTGTTCGCACAGGCCAATTTCTCTTCTTTCTTCTTCTTTGATGACCTGGGAGGAAAAGGACCTTTGGTGACATCACTGCGCTCATCACATGATCCATCACCATGGTGATGGACCATGTGATGAGCGCAGTGATGTCACCAAAGGTCCTTTTCTTCCCAGGTCATCAAAGAAGAAGAAAGAAGACGAGCCGGGCAGCGCGAACAAGTGGATGAGTTTAAATATTATTTTTTATTTTGTAACCCCTCCATTCCTAATTTACTTAGCATTCTGTATTAAGAATGCTATTATTTTCCCTTATAACTAAGGGAAAATAATAAAGATCGGGTACCAATCCCAATCGTCTCCTAGCAACCATGCGTGAAAATCGCACCGCATCCGCACTTGCTTGCGGATGCTTGCGATTTTCACGCAGCCTCATTCACTTCTATGGGCCTGCGTTGCGTGAAAAACGCACAATATAGAGCTTGCTGCGATTTTCATGCAACGCACAAGTGATGCGTGAAAATCACCGCTCATCTGCACAGCCCCATAGAAATGAATGGGTCCGGATTCAGTGCGGTTGCAATGCGTTCACCTCATGCATTGCACCCGCGTGAAAAACTCGCCCGTGTGAAAGGCCTTCAGAAACTCCCCATGCAATGATTGATAAATTCTCGAGATAGCTCTTCTTACAGATCCAAGCACCTGATTGGATGTATATTGCAGCGATAGTGTTTTGGATTGGGCATCTAATGCGTGTCTTATCTGTAAGTACTTATAGAAATTACTGGAGGGTACATCAAACTCAGAGCACAATTGCTGAAATTGCTTCAGGAGGCCCTGGGAGTACAATTGTCCAATGTTTCAATTCCCTTTCCTTTCCCATCGGGAAAATCCCTTAAGTTGGGTAAGTTCTGGTAAGACAGGATTGTTCCATATGGGAGACATATTTAGAAGTCCTGAGACTCCAAAAAGCACTTTAGCCTTAGCCCACACTTTCCTCATAAGCACCAAAGTTGGGGCACATCCTAATCTTGGATCCACTCCCCCTTCCAAGGCCGCGAGGGGTGGAGAGCGTCCCGATGCCCATTCAACTAATGTGCCATTTCTTCCTGCTACTCCAGCCGTGTTCCATCCTTTAAAATGCTGTAGCTGAGCTGATAGAAAATATAATAAAGGGTTGGGCATTGCTAGACCACCCGATTTTTTGTTTCTTTGCAGGGTTTCTACTTCCGTTAGTCTTCCACAACAAAAAACTAAAAATATGTTGGGTTTTGTGCAAATAATGCATGGGGATCCATACTGGTGAGTTATGAAGTATATACAGTGCTGCCCATAATTATTCATACCCCTGGCAAATTTTGACTTAAAGTAACTTTTATTCAACCAGCAAGTAATAAGGCACACAAAAGTTCGCTTGGCCTTTGCAAAAGCTCATCTGGACAAAGAAGAAGACTTATGGTCTTCTGTGTTATGGTCAGATGAAACAAAAATTTTATTGTTTGGTCACAATGATGTTTCCTTCATTTGGCGTAAAAAAGGAGAAGCCTTCAACCCAAAGAACACCATCCCCACTGTCTAATGCTTTGGGGGTGTTTTTCAGCCAATGGACCAGGGAACCTAATCAGAGTAAACGGCAACATGAAAAAAGAGCAATACATGAGGATTCTCAACGACAACAGGCAGGCAGTCAGGCAGTCTGCAGAGAAACTTGGCCTTGGTCACCAGTGGACATTTCAGCATGACAATGACCCAAAACACACAGCAAAAGTGGTGAAGAAATGGTTAGCAGACAGCAACATTAACGTTTTGGATTGGCCCAGCCAGAGTCCAGACTTGAATCCAATTGAGAATCTGTGGAGGGAGCTAAAGATCAGGGTGATGGCAAGAAGACCCTCCAACCTAAAAGATTTGGAGCTCATTGCTAAAGATGAATGGGCAAAAATACCTGTGGAGACATGCAAAAAGCTGATCTGCAATTATAGGAAGCGTTTGATTGCTGTAATAGCCAATAAAGGCTTTTTTATTGATTATTGAGAAGGGTATGAATAGTTTTGGACTGGACACTTTTTGCTCAAATCTAAATAAAAGCTGCGATTTTTTTTTTTCTACAATAATGCCTTTTGTACATTGCCTTATTATCTTTTGGGAAACACCTATGTCATTTCCCGTCAAAAAATTACTTGCTGGTTGAATAAAAGTAACTTTAATTCAAAATTTGCCAGGGGTATGAATAATTATGGGCAGCACTGTATAAAGGAGCTGCGGAATTGGCACCATCTTGATCAGATTTCCCCTGCCTACTAGAGACAGTGGCAACTTATGCCAGGAAGCAGCTTTAAAGGGCTTCTGTCACCCCACTAAACTCTTTTTTTTTTGTGTACTTATAATCCCTATCCTGCCATATTGCCATACACCATGTTACTAATAATTTTCGTTCAGTAGATTTAGCAAAAAACTTACTTTTATGATATGCTAATTACCTTTCTACCAGCAAGTAGGGCGTCTACTTGCTGGTAGCAGCCGCAGAAAACCACCCCCTCCTATTGTTGATTGACAGGGCCAGCCACGATCTCCTCCTCCGGCCGGGCCTGTCAGCATTTCAAAAATCGCGCGCCTGTGTTGATTCGGCGCAGGCGCTCTGAGATAAGGAGGCTCGCCTCCTCAGCACTCCCTCAGTGCGCCTGCGCCGATGACGTCTTCTCTTTCGGACAGAGGATAGGTTATCAGTAATAAAATCTCAGAAAACCCTTTTAAATGTCCTATTGTGCTTTAAACCTGTTCTTTAATCATACATATTACATATAACAGAACAAAAGGCAATTTATAATGCATATTATGTCACAATTGTCTCTTCAAAGCTATGATCTTGGGAACCACTGAAGGACTGTGCTTTACCTACAGTACATGCATTCATACAGTAGATACAGATCTGCATGTGGAGAACATATTAAAGTATGATTACGATACTAAAATTACATACTATTAAGCGGGATTTATGTTACATAAACAAAACTGACATAATTGTATATGAATTGTGCTACTTTTTACCTTGCTGAATCTCGGCTACCCAGGGTGGAAAATTTCACAGGTGTCCGACTTTCAACTTGGCTGCATCTCAGATCTGCAACAATAATTTTTGGATAAGAAAAAGACTGAATACACACACTAAGAAATGAACTAAGATTTTAGAGTAGTGGGTGTCCAAGCTCAGTAAAACAATCAGAGAAAGATCGCTTACTAAACAATGCAGTGCAAAGATTATATTAAACATGTAAGCTGGTTTTGCTCATTGATGAAATATGAGCCCTGCCTTCTTGGCTAACAGTCACACACAAGTCTTCTTAAAAGCACAAGACAACATTTTTCCTAAACATTGGAAACCAATTTGTCCACCCATTTCAAAACCAATCTACGAAGGTAATAATTTCTACAACATTGAAAAAAAATGTAGAAAAACAAACATTTATCAGACAACTTTGACATTTTTATTAGTCAATTAAAGAAGTTCTACAATTTGCATACAAATAAGATATTTTGTGGGAGAACTGAGACATAACAAACCATCCCAATACATATGCCTTTTAGCAAATTCTCTTCAACCCTTAGGGTTCAAAATGCGTTCAGTGTTACTATGGCACCCAGGACGCTATTAAAGTCCTGGCTGCCATAGTAGTAGTGGGGAGCGGGGGAGCAGTATACTTACAGTCCGTGCGGCTCCCGGGGCGCTCCAGAATGACGTCAGAGCGCCCCATGCGCATGGATAACGTGATCCATGCGATCACGTCATCCATGCGCGTGGGGCGCCCTGACGTCACTCTGAAGCGCCCCGGGAGCCGCACGGACGGTAAGTATACTGCTCCCCCGCTCCCCACTACACTTTACCATGGCAAACAGGACTTTAGCGTCCTGGCAGCCATGGTAACCATTCAGAAAAAGCTAAACGTCAGATCCGGTAATGCGCCGAAACGACGTTTAGCTTAAGGCCGGATCCGGATTAATGCCTTTCAATGGGCATTAATTCCGGATCCGGCCTTGCGGCAAGTGTTCAGGATTTTTGGACGGAGCAAAAAGTATTTTCTCCGGCCAAAAAACGTTCCGGTCCGGAACTGAAGACATCCTGATGCATCCTGAACGGATTTCTCTCCATTCAGAATGCATGGAAATAAACCTGATCAGGATTCTTCCGGCATAGAGCCCCGACGACGGAACTCTATGCCGGAACAGAACAAAGCAAGTGTGAAAGAGCCCCTAAGGCTATAAAAACTTGTAAACTCAGATTGTTAGCTTAAACATTAAACATGACTATGGGATTCTACTAGGGAAATCATGTTTTAAAATAAATGCCCCTTCCTGGATCCTCCCACTGCCCTATCTCAGCAGAAGATCAGCACACAAAGGAGAAGGCAGCAGCTTCCTAGCTAGTAGTTCTGTGGTAATGACATGTATGTTGCCTTTCTTTCCTTCAAGGAATGTATAAAATACATTTGCATATTTACTACAGAGGAGTCGGAGTCGGAAGTACCAAAAACTGAGGAGTCGGAGTCGGACCATTTATCTACCGAATCCACAGCCCTGAGTGTATCCATTAATAAAATGTATCAATTTCCAAAATAAACTCTAGTGTTAAAAAGTAAATACTAAACTAGCTGCCCGGTGGTTGTAATTTTTGAAGCACTAAGTTATCTACATTCCTAGTGCACAATGGGCCACATTTACTGTTGCAACTGCACCTGAATTACTGCAGTAAGGGTACTTTCACACTAGCGTTATTTTTTTCCGGTATTGAAATCCGGTAAAGGGTCTCAATACCGGAAAAAAACGCTTCAGTTTTGTCCTAATGCATTCTGAATGGAAAGCAATCCGTTCCGTATGTATTAGGATGTCTTCCATTCCGTCCCAGGTAGGGTATTTGACCGGACAAAATACCGCAGCTTGCTGCAGAATTTTTTCCATCCAAAATCCCGGAACACTACTGCACTTGCTGGATCCAGCATTCATTTCCATAGAGATGTATTAATGCTCGATCCGGTACCAAGTGTTCCGGAAATTGCCACGTTGCCCGATCCGGTTTTCCGGTCTGAGCATGCGCCGGAACATAGGAGGAGTTATTTTTGCTTTTGATCTTTGAATAAAATTAAATACCGGATCCGTTATTCCGGATGATACTGGATGAGACGGATCCGGTAAATCACAGAATCCGTCTAACGGATCCGGAAAAAAACATATTTCCGTTTGCATACAGTTTGCCGGATCAGGCAGGCAGTTCCGTTGCTGGAAAGTACCCTAAATTGTAGCAAAATTAGGCGCACCCCACTTTAGACACAATATGAAGCATGTGAGCCAAGAATACACTGCACATCATCCACAATGGGGAAGGGACTTTGCAGGAAAGGGAATGGCTAAGTGGTAAAAGAGGCATGGTTTAGGCCTCATGCACACGGCCGTGTTCCGCGGCTGAGAGCGGTCAGTAGTAACACGGTCTGGATTTCTGTTGAGAGCAGGAGCGCCCTGCGTCATTGGTTGCTATGACGCCGTGCGCTTCATGCCGCCGCTGCACTACAGTAATACACTCGTATAGTGTATTACTGTACTGCAGCGGCGGCATGAAGCGTGTGTGGGTGGGGTTGAGTTGCGGTTAGCCGCACCCCCTCCACGCTATTGGCCGACCCAGGGGCTCGATCTAACCTAGGGGAGGGGCTTCCTCCTCATAACTGGAGTATCTCAGCGGCCATGTACGGCCATTCAAGCACAGCTGCCGCCGGCCTCAGAACACGAGGCGGTTGGCATTTATGTTTTTCTGCAGCCCAGCTATCTTAATGCTCCTGAGGATCCCAACTTAAGGTGAAACGCGTAGAGCAGGACTGGGGGCTTAGATGCTAGACATTTAATGGGAGATTTATTCGTGCTCACATCTAAGATACTGGGTGCATCCAGTCACTGTAATGTGGATGCATACCAGGATGTGAGCAGATGTTTAGCAATCTCCTATAGGACCTAGGGCAGAGAGTCTCTTTTGGTAGGGTACCTACAGCCAGAATTTCAACCCATATGTCAGCGTGATTAGCCGTTGCACCAGCAGGTAATACTGTGACCACACTTAGCTAGTGGTGTTGACCTTTTGTAACCGGACTGGTTTATTAGAGGTGCAATAACCACCACTTGTTAATGTCTATGGTGTGGTGATAGTTCTAAGTGGTGTATATGGTTGACTTGCTGTTTCACATGTGGATGTCCAGTTACACTGATTGTCAGCGACACAGCTGTTCAGTGCATCAGACTCACTTCTGAACTGGTCTCATGTGTGGACAGTCGTCCATTAATTAATTACAATCTGTGGTCATGGCTACGGCCAAGAGATATCCGAAGAACCCTAGGGAGAGAAACAACGGGAACAACCTAACCGAGCTAGGCGTGTCTTAGCTGACCTGACTAAATGGCTTGTTGTGTGCCCTAAGCCATGATCGTGGGTAGGCCTGTAAGTGGGCAAAAACCAAGCCAAGTAGGGTAGAAAAGGAACTCTAATGGCATGTGCAAACTAATCCCCAAGCCAACTGCAAGGCGTCAGGGATCTAGAGCGAAAAATTCGGGGTGTATGAGGCAAGGCCAGAAGGAGACCTACAACCCATCTTGTGGATGACAAGGCCAGAGACATGATGCTCAATATTGCGGATACTGCCCCAAAGCAGAATGGAGGACCGGGAATACGTTGTGAAATGGATCATGAAAACCAACTGAACCTTGTAAAGTTTTGGTTCTAGGGAGTACTGGCAATGCCCTAGCCTCAGGAGATCGTGGGACCGAAACCTAACTGCCTAGACTATGGCGGAATGAGGGCCAAAAAGAACTATGTAGATAGGAAGAGAATCCTTGAATAGTTCCCCAGACAACAGCTATCTGCTAGCCGTGGTCCGCGCGTTGTTCTACTGTGTGCCCCTGAGAATTGTTTTAACGCTTGAGACGTGAAGACCGACCTACTATCTGAATCTGAGTCATTCAAAACCAAAAGCATAGCTGCACAGGTGGACAGACAACCATTGGTCGGACCCCTGAAGCCATGGGGCCGAAGCAACGACCAGGGGCCCATGGGTCCTGGCAGCCACCGGGGTGCGAACCTTAGAATTGAGGACGGCTGGGGAAAAGATTGGGGCTTAACCCGACGGGTTTAGTAATCAACCGGGACTCGATAACCTAGAAAGACAAAGACATTGGGTAAAGCTTCTTAATGAAATGAGGCTGAAATGAACCGCAAGTACTAATCTGTAAAATATAAATGAACAAAAGAAAACTTCTGAAAGGTGTGCCATGGAAAATAGTATCAGATGGCTGTATGACATACCAATGTCGAAGACAATTGTGAAATCCTCTAAGCCAAGAGCCACTCCAGCGAGTCCCTTATGGCGGGAGCCATGCGTGCGAGTCCCTTATGGCGGGAGCCATGCGTGCGAGTCCCTTATGGCGGGAGCCATGCGTGCGAGTCCCTTATGGCGGGAGCCATGCGTGCGAGTCCCTTATGGCGGAAGCCATGCGTGCGAGACTCTTATGGCGGGAGCCATGCGTGCGAGACTCTTATGGCGGGAGCCATGCGTGCGAGACTCATATGGCAGAAGCCATGTGTGCTAGACTCTTATGGCGGAAAAAAGTATCAGATGGCCGTGCGAACTACAAGTGTCAGTGCCAATCGTGAGGTCCTATAAGCGAACAGCCACTCGGGCGAGCCTCTTATGTTTTTTTATTTTTTAAACCACTTATGCAGCACCAGAATGCCTTGGGGACTCGCATAGCCATGACCCCCTCCAACTGGGACACTAACCAGCCTACAACCATGTCGTACCCCTAACAAAGAAAACAAAACATGAAAAACGGTCAAGGGGCCCCCGGAGCCATGAGGCCGGATCAATCATAGGGCCCCCGAAGCCAGAGGGATGACGTTGCGGTGACGATAAGTAATTAGAACGTAAGCCGGACCTGATAGGATATGCAGAGGCTTGAATGATTGGATTGGCTAGAAGGTGGCCTAAGGAACATAACTGCCAACAGGCGTTGAAAATATAGACATTAGAAATCCGAAGCACGTGCATACATAACACTAACCACCGCGAACCATAAACGTAAACATGAAATTGAAACAGAGATGGGAGAAAAACAAGAGCCTGAGTCATTGCAAGTTCGCTAAGAGAAGTCTCTTATCGTGACAAATAAATGAACAGCTTGTGAAAACATAGCAGGAAACTTACTCCTATTGGCCGACTGACCTCCGCTGAGGAGCTGTTTGGTGAACTGGGGCAGGAGACCAATCTAAGTAAATACGAACCAGAAGTAAAAGGAGACCAGTCTGAGTGAATATGAACCAGAATTAAAGAACTAGAGCGGTGGGTGCAGATTGCCCCGGTGAGACTATTGAGTAAAATCATGACGTAGCAATGAACAGGAGAATGCAGCTTTGAGTGGAAGCAGAGTACAACACATGATGTAACAACAAATGGGTGAATGGAGCTTTGGATGTGAGTGGTACCTAAAAAACATGGTATGGACGCAGCTCTGAGTATGGGTAGCGCATGAAAAGCATGGTATAAGCAGACGTATGATTGCAATTTGAAAGTGAGCAGAGTATTGACGTGATGCGAAGGCAGACACGTGAACGCAGCTCTAGTAGTGAATGGAGTATAGGACAAGATGTAAAAGCAGACATGCGGACGCAGCTTTGGATGTGCACGGAATATTAACTTGATGTGACAGCAGAGATGGAAAGCGGCTTTGGTGAGTGGGGTATACGACCTGGTGTAGCAGTATAAGTGTGTACACAACTCTGGGTATAAGCAGAGCATGAAATTTGGTATAACAGCAGCTCTGGTTGTGAACGGAGCATAACATAGATGTAACAGCGACATGAATGCAGTTCTTGAAATGGGCCTGGAAAGAACCTGTAGTAGTATAGGACGTGTGAATGCAGCTCTGGGTGCGAGTAGAGTAAACCCGATATACCGATAGAGTGGGGTATGGCAGAGACTTATTCTAACAACAAAACATGACATACAGTTGCAAGAAAAAGTATGTGAACCCTTTGGAATGATATGGATTTCTGCACAAATTGGTCATAAAAAGTGATCTGATCTTCATCTAAGTTACAACAATAGACAATCACAGTCTGCTTAAACTAATAACACACAAAGAATTAAATGTTACCATGTTTTTATTGAACACACCATGTAAACATTCACAGTGCAGGTGGAAAAAGTATGTGAATCCCTAGACTAATGACATCTCCAAGAGCTAATTGGAGTGAGGTGCCAGCCAACTGGAGTCCAATCAATGACATGAGATTGGAGGTGTTGGTTACAGCTGCCCTGCCCTATAAAAAAACACATACCAGTTCTGGGTTTGCTTTTCACAAGAAGCATTGCCTGATGTGAATGATGCCTCACACAAAAGAGCTCTCAGAAGACCTACGATTAAGAATTGTTGACTTGCATAAAGCTGGAAATGGTTATAAAAGTATCTCCAAAAGCCTTGCTGTTCATCAGTCCACAGTAAGACAAATTGTTTATAAATAGAGAACGTTCAGCACTGCTGCTACTCTCCCTAGGAGTGGCCGTCCTGTAAAGATGACTGCAAGAGCACAGCGCAGACTGCTCAATGAGGCGAAGAAGAATCCTAGAGTGTCAGCTAAAGACTTACAAAAGTCTCTGGCATATGCTAACATCCCTGTTAGCGAATCTACGATACGTAAAACACTAAACAAGAATGGATTTCATGGGAGGATACCACAGAGGAAGCCATTGCTGTCCAAAAAAAACATTGCTGCACGTTTACAGTTTGCACAAGAGCACCTGGATGTTCCACAGCAGTCCTGGCAAAATATTCTGTGGACAGATGAAACCAAAGTTGAGTTGTTTGGAAGAAACACACAACACTATGTGTGAAGAAAAAGAGGCACAGCACACCAACATCAAAACCTCATCCCAACTGTGAAGTATGGTGGTGGGGGCATCATGGTTTGGGGCTGCTTTGCTGCGTCAGGGCCTGGACGGATTGCTATCATCGAAGGCAAAATGAATTCCCAAGTTCATCAAGACATTTTGCAGGAGAACTTAAGGCCATCTATCCACCAGCTGAAGCTCAACAGAAGATGGGTGTTGCAACAGGACAACGACCCAAAGCATAGAAGTAAATCAACAACAGAATGGCTTAAACAGAAGAAAATACGCCTTCTGGAGTAGCCCAGTCAGAGTCCTGACCTCAACCCGATTGAGATGCTGTGGCATGACCTCAAGAAAGCGATTCACACCAGACATCCCAAGAATATTGCTGAACTGAAACAGTTCTGTAAAGAGGAATGGTCAAGAATTACTCCTGACCGTTGTGCATGTCTGATCTGCAACTACAGGAAATGTTTGTTTGAAGTTATTGCTGCCAAAGGAAGTTCAACCAGTTATTAAATCCAAGGGTTCACATACTTTTTCCACCTGCACTGTGAATGTTTACATGGTGTGTTCAATAAAAACATGGTAACATTTAATTCTTTGTGCGTTATTAGTTTAAGCAGACTGTGATTGTCTATTGTTGTGAAAATCAGATCACATTTTATGACCAATTTGTGCAAAAATCCATATCATTCTAAAGGGTTCACATACTTTTTATTGCAACTGTATAGCATAGTATCAGCAGCGGCTGAACCTGACGGTCCAGTTGTCACCCAACATTTAGCTTGTCCTGGGCGATCCAGGTAACAAGACAAATGACATAGCATGGTATCTGCAGTAGCTGAACCTGGGCGACCCAGGTGACATACAACATTTAACTTGGCCTGGGCGATCCAGGTGGCATACAACATTTAACTCGGCCTGGGCGATCCAGGTGACATACAACATTTAACGTGGCCTGGACGATCCAGATGACATACAACATTTAACTTGGCCTGGGCGATCCAGGTGACATACAACATTTAACGTGGCCTGGGCGATCCAAGTGACATACAACATTTAACGTGGCCCGAGCGATCCAGGTGACATACAACATTTAATGTGGCCTGGGCGATCCAGGTGACATACAACATTTAACGTGGCCTGGGCGATCCAGGTGACATACAACATGTAACTCGGCCTGGGCGATCCAGGTAACAAGACAAATAACATAGCCGTGATCTGCCGTGGCTGAACCTGGACGATCCTGGTGACATACAACATTTAACTTGGCCTGGGCGATCCAGGTGGCATATAACATTTAACTCGGCCTGGGCGATCCAGGTAACAAGACAAAAACATATAGTATCAGCCGTGGCTGAACCTGGACGGACAAGGTAACATGCGGCCTGTGCACCTGAGAACACACGCCTGTGAGTGAGGCTGTGGCTCGTATATGAAGAGCCTCCGCCCCTCCCACAAATGCAGGCTGACTAATCAGCCTTACCAACTTGTGTTGTCCCTCCTTATATTTTAATAATATTCAATAAACGTGATTTATTTTTCTTTACAACGTTCCGTTATTCAGTGATATATGGTTTAAGATGCACCATAATTCTTGCACAAAATTATGTTGCAAAGAAAGCCAAACTATAGGTGGTATAAATTTAGATTAGACAGTCTAAAGGTTTGGTAGATTTATCATTTAGCATCAGCCACTGAAAAATCCAGTAGATTTTTAGACTGCCTACTTAATACTGTCTAACTCAGAATTAGTAAATCTGCCTCAATATGTTATGTATGTTGCTCCTGGTGTATCTAAATGATCAGCAAAAAAAAATGACCCTTAAAGGGGTTGTCTAATCACGGACAATGGGGCCATATCGCTAGGATATGCCCCCATTGTCTTATATGTGCGGGTCCCACCGCTGGGACCCACACCTATATCGAGAATGGAGCCCGAAAGTGGTGGAGGGCATGTGCAGCTGCCCTCCATTCATTTCCTATGGGGCCATCGGAAAATAGCCGAGCACTGGCTTGGCTACTTCTGTCGAGCCCATAGAAGTGAATAGGAGTGGTGGCCGGCCATGCGCTGTACGCCCCCATTCACTTCTATGGGGAGAGCTCTTGTTGGTGGCTGGACCGGAGTCCTCCAGCCACCACTTGTGGGGCTCCGTTCCCGAGGACTCGCACCTATAAGACAATGGGGGCATATCCTAGCGATATGTCTCCATTGTCTGTGATGAGACAACCCCTTTAAGAATGGTCCACAATTCCTTAACCAGTTAGCATACTTTACCTTGTTCTTTTTTGCCTCCATTTGGTTCCATGTTGCATATCTTTCCAAATCTAGAGTCCACATCTCCCTCTTCTTCAAGTAGATCATATTCTTCCCCTTCACTTAATGCACTCTGCATGAAGAATGAGTATTAAAATCAGGCAAGATGGAGTGGTGCATATTTAGAATTTGCAAAGGAGGAAATAATGACAATCTTACGCCTTCAGTCATTGACCCATGAAGCTGATTCTGTTTCAACCATGCAGTTTTATACTGGTCTAATTTTTGTCCCTTGTACCGTACTGATGCCCATCCACAGCCAGATTTCTTGGCAGGGTTAATTAGACGTTTGCAGTGTGTGGCCCATGCACTGGGAGAGTTGAAGGCTTGACCACTCTCCTGCCAAATAATTTTTCCATCCAGTAAGAGATCACCAAGAAACTTCTTTCCCTGAAAAATTAAGAAAATATGATTTATGGCATATGACAAATGCATCCAGTCACTTGAGAGCATACTTAAAAGGATCAAAGTAAAAGAGAAGTACTCTATTGAAGATGTCCACATAAACAACTAATATTGTATATTTTCTATAACTATATTTTTCTATAAAAAAGTATTGCAAAGATCATAAAAGCAGACAGGACAAAGGGGGAGATTTATAATTCCCTATACACCATGGATTTTGTGTTAAAAAGCCTCAAAACTCGGTTTGCAACCTTTTAAATGCCACTGTAACTAAATTTAATCGCAGCTCACATATTTACACTGCTTTTGCCAGTTTCCAAAAAAGAAGGTGTGGTGAGGGCAGAGCCAACAACCACCGCACATATTTCATTACTTGTGCCAGAAACTAGTGTAAATGATAACTGAAATCTATGCCAGCTATGAGCTGGCGTAGATTTCAGTATGGCACACAGACTGCTGGGGGAGGCATTTAATATATGACAAGAACTGCGCCTCATAAATTCAATGCCTGCTCCGGTCCAAGACCGGCCCAAGACCGGCACTGCACATGATGGTCTTGATAAATCATGGGCATAGTATTAGAAAAGACAAATATGTCTGAGATGCTTGAACCCTCCATGGACACTGGTGCATGGATCAAGGGACTCGGGGGAGGAGAGTTTTTGCAGCATAAGTGAAAGCCTCCAAAGTAAATACATACAGGACCTTAATTTTATTTATGTGTGCAATTTAATCCCATCACTGATTAATGTAAAAATATGATGATTCTGTCAGTGTCATACCTTTTCTTTTTCTTGCTTCTTCTATTACTAGAAATCAGACCCACATCCATACATTAGGGCCACGGCATAGTGTTATGTAGAGCACTGTTACACACAGCACCTTGTTCCAGCATTGCTCTACAGTGTCCCCTTGGCAGATCTGCCATGTTGGTAAACAGTTGGTGCATGTGGCTTAACTCTGACCACCTGTTCAACTTACACTTGTTCCTGATTTACTCCTGTGTTATCCTATACTCAACAACTAAATCCTGCTGCAGCAGCAAGGCAATAGTTAAACTAAACTTTTGATAAACTTTATTTAAATATTCTAAAAGGAGTAAAAATCATTTTTGTATCATACGTTAATTCAAGAAGAAATAGACACCCAAAGTCCAGGAATGGTGTGTTCTTTTTCCTCCATGCATAACGCTTCAGAATCAGCAATGGCATAATACAGGGTGGGCCATTTATATGGATACACCTTAATAAAATGGGAACGGTTGGTGATATTAACTTCCTGTTTGTGGCACATTAGTATATGTGAGGGGGGAAACTTTTCAAGATGGGTGGTGACCATGGCGGCCATTTTGAAGTCGGCCATTTTGAATCCAACTTTTGTTTTTTCAATAGGAAGAGGGTCATGTGACACATCAAACTTATTGGGAATTTCACACGAAAAACAATGGTGTGCTTGGTTTTAACGTAACTTTATTCTTTCACAAGTTATTTAAAAGTTTCTCTTTGTCTACAGCCATTGACATGTCGCCGAGGTTAACACGTGAGGAGCGGATAGAAATTGTGTTGATGTCTGGTGAACGCAGTAACCGGGTCATTGCAGCAGATTTCAATGCAAGACACCCTACGAGACCACCCATCTCCCATGCTACAGTTAGCAAACTGCTTGCTAAGTTTCGTGAAACTGGTTCAGTGTTGGATCTGCCAAAATGTGGACGCATGAAATCTGTCTCTAATGAAGAAACATCAGTGGCTGTCCTAGCTTCATTCAGCAAGAGCCCACAGCGTAGCACTCGCCGCATGCCACTGGAGAGTGGCATTAGTCGAACATCCCTTCGGCGGATATTAGCTACTCACAAATGGCACCCTTACAAACTCCAGCTACTGCAGCATCTCAACGAGGATGACCCAGATCGGCGCACTGAATTTGCAGAATGGGCAAAACAAAAATTGGAACAGGACCCTCAGTTTACGCAGAAGGTTTTGTTCAGTGATGAGGCAAACTTTTATGTGAATGGTGAAGTTAACAAACAAAACCACCGCTATTGGTCTGACACTAACCCACATTGGATAGATCCCTCCAAGACTGTTGGAGCAAAAAAATTGATGGTATGGTGTGGTATATGGGGTACAAAGATAGTGGGGCCATTCTTCATCAATGGAAACCTCAAGGCCACTGGATATGCGAAATTTCTACATGATGATGTGTTTCCCTCTTTATGCACTGAAGCTGGCACGTTCCCTGAGTTTTTCCAGCAAGATGGTGCACCACCACATTATGGGTGTCAGGTCCGAGCATTCCTAGATGAACAGTTTCCTGGAAAGTGGATTGGTCGTCGTGGGCCAATTGAATGGCCCCTAAGGTCTCCCGATCTGACCCCCTTAGACTTTTATCTTTGGGGTCATCTGAAGGCAATTGTCTATGCTGTGAAGATACGAGATGTGCAGCACCTGAAACTACGGATACTGGAAGCCTGTGCTAGCATTTCTCCTGCGGTGTTGATATCAGTGTGTGAAGAGTGGGAGAAAAGGGTTGCATTGACAATCCAACACAATGGACAGCACATTGAACACATTTTATAAGTGGTCAGAAACTTGTAAATAACTCATGAAAGAATAAAGTTACGTTAAAACCAAGCACACCATTGTTTTTCTTGTGAAATTCCCAATAAGTTTGATGTGTCACATGACCCTCTTCCTATTGAAAAAACAAAAGTTGGATTCAAAATGGCCAACTTCAAAATGGCCGCCATGGTCACCACCCATCTTGAAAAGTTTCCCCCCTCACATATACTAATGTGCCACAAACAGGAAGTTAATATCACCAACCATTCACATTTTATTAAGGTGTATCCATATAAATGGCCCACCCTGTACATCGAGACCCTGTACAGGTGTGCTCTCCCAGGATTTATTGGAGCTAAGCAGGATCCCGCCTGTGCCTGCTCCACTCAGCTAAATGCTCTGCATGTGAGCTTTTCAGCAGAACTGAGCTGACAGAAGCAAGAGCACGCTCCGCTAAATCCTGAGATAGCACACCTGGGTATCGATGTACTATGTCAGGACTTAGCAAAGCTGTGGGGCAATGTGTGTTCCTGCCCATACAACATTCACTGTGGCCCCACAGCGGAATCCGTACACTGCTGACATGTCAGCGGTGTACTACTATATTGATTATAAAGCACAATAGACACCCAGGACTTTGGATGCCTATTTCTTTAGTAAAACAGCAAAATAAATTAATAAGGTATTAATTTTTATTACAAAACTGATAATAAAAAAAAAATTGTTTCTCTTTAGCTCTTCCTGGATCTGAGTAAAAAATAAAACAATTGTATTTTTCTGATGTGTTCACGCAGGCCTGTTATTTTAACCCATCCAGCTCTCTCATCCATTTCTTAAGTGTTAGCATTCAGTTCATAATGCAGTTTCTGAATCCGATTCCCTCCAGCCTCTGTTCTTGTGGACACTGCCATGTTCCCAATTCCTGTTCTTTGACATTTAGATGCTTCTCCTGGTATACAGTATGTTGTACTACTTGTAATGCTGACTCTTGGTTACTCCTATGTTCCTGTGTTAATCATTGGATACTACACTTAGTACCTGTAGTTCTAGTCCTGGTCCTAACATCTTGCTTGCTTCTGGCTATGCTCCTATGTTATCCTCTGATTTATCACATGCTGACATCTCTCCTGTTGATCACCCTGTCTCATTTGGACACTGACCACAGTTCCTGGTACCTCCTGGTTCCCTCCAAGGTTCCTAATCGCCATTTCTGTTATCAAGAAGCAGAAAAATCCAGTATGTGTTTACCGGTATTTCAGACAAGTAAAATGGCACACAGAATATGGACGCGTTACGAGCCCCATGGTGGATTAGTGTCACAGTGCTGCATAGTTTCTACTTTCTGATGCTCCAACATCTTCCAAGTCACATGGCTTTCTTAATAAGAACCTTGGAGTAATTGAGGGATGAAGCTAATTTCTCGCTGCCTATAGCTATTTATCTTCCTTGTTCAATACAAAACCCGTTCCTAGTACTTTCTGATTTTGATAAAGATCTCCTCCTAGTATCGCCCGTTTCTGTCCCAGATTTGCTCATGGAATTACCTGGCTCTGACTATGGCCTACTTCTGGACACCATTCCTGATATCTCTGGTTCTGAACAGCCTGTACACAAGTTAATAGAAATAAATCTGTGAAACTCATAACAGTGCCAAAACATCCTGTATGAAATCATTATAAGCTTAAGTTTTCTTGCATTGTTCCACAGAGAGTGACTGAAACAATCAGATTTAAGTCACTCAATTAGGGTAGGTTCACACCTCATGGATTGCCTACGGCTAATCTGGCATTTATTTTACAAGCTGATCTATGGAAGAATGCCCAGGCTGACACAGATTACGGCAGTGGATAAACCACAGATCTGCACGAGAATTAGGCCCATCGACATTCAGTAGGGCTAATCTGCCAATTTTCCACGTTGAATCAGCAGAAATAACATGCTCATTATTTCCATGGATTATTTTACCACTGGGTGGCCAAAAATGTACCTGGATTTCTCCAGACCATGTAAATAAGTTTACAAAAAAAAAAAACACACATTCACATACATTAGTTGTGGTAGGGGCTGAGGGGTGCATGAACTTGAAGTTGGGAGGGATGCCTACCACCCTCCATGATCTATCTGCCTGAACTGTGCCCGGAGCCAGTGCGGGGTAGGCCTGAATATGTGGGCCACCCAAGAGAGTGGAATGAAAGAAAGAAGGGTCGGGAGGGTGGGGCACGAAGCGACCGTCCACAGGGTGAGGTCGCTCGGAATTATATAGCGGGCAGCCCCGCCCACAAATGCAGGCTGTAACCAGCCTTACTATTTGTGGTAGGGGCTGAGGTGTGCATGAACGTGGAGTTGGGAGGGATGCCTACCACCCTCCATGATCTATCTGGCTGAACTGTGCCCGGAGCCAGTGCGAGGTAGGCCTGAATATGTGGGCAAAAAGACTATCAACGCTGTTAGGAGTGAGATATTTTATTTGAACCGAACTGGACAAATCACAAAGCCAACGAACAAAAAGCCCTGGAAATCTCAACCTGCGGGTCGGGAATATACCTGGCAAAGCACGAGGACCTCCAGCGCCCCATCTTGCGGATAACATGCGCGGGTACCTGGTGCTTGGAGGCCGAGGAGGCGGCTCCTATGCGGAATGAGTGCCCTGAAATGGTATCTGGATTATACCCCAAACCTGCTGCTAACGTGCAAATGTGGGTAATGAACTGGGTCGCGGTGAGAGGCCTGCCTTGGAGGGGAAGGAGCGGGTCCTCTGGAGCAAGAGGAAGGAGAAACTCGGCAAGGTCCCCCAGCACCTTGACAGGACACCAACTGCTTGATGTGGGGAAGAACTTGATCTCGACGGGAGGACCTACTTGACTTGTCTTGGAAGATGGGAGAAATAAAGAAAACTGGCCACCCTGCCGAACGAGATGGCGTTTAAGAAGGGTGGAGCGTGTTATAGCACTACAAGTAAATTCCCCCGGCCTTAGAAATCCATAAAACCCGAGATACATTGCAGCCTTGATGATAAGGCTTGCTGGGTGCCCAAAGGGGGAACCGTCTAGAGCTAGGGACAAACCCCGAAATAACTCCCCAGAAACTGTCTGTCTGCGCGCCACTGGGTCTGCACTGTTTTTTTGTATGCCCCTAAGGGTGGCCCTGACAGCTTGGTTAGACATGATGGACTGGCAAGAAGGATCATCAAGTAATCTGTAATGCTGAACCCCTGCTAAATACCCCTTGATAGGGTTATAAAAGAGGTGCAAGTAGAAATGGCAGTGGGCGATGAACGCCATGAGAAAGGTAACATCGTCTTGGCCGTTCTGCGGGTGGCTGAGCATGAAGCGCCGGAACACCTCGTATCCCGTAAGATAATTCCTGGCGGCGTTCTTAGCTAAAGATCCTTGGACCAACTTCTTCGCGGATACCACCAGTTGCCTTAGTCCATGGTCAGGAGGCTGAACGGGGGAACGGGCGTGCCCACCGGGTCTGCGTCTGGCATTGCCTGGAAGAAGATGGTGAAGTTAAATCGGGACAAGGCGTCAGCCGCTACATTCTCAGCCCCCGCAATGTGGGAAGGGAAGATATGGAAGTTGTGCCGCAGAGAAAGCCAAACCAACCTGCGAAGGAGGGACATAATCTTGGAGATTTGGCCCTACCCTTGGAGAGTACTTCCACCAACACTAGACTATCCTTAACAAACACCACGGGTTTGTTGGCCCAGAGGGGGCCCCAAACCTGGGCGGCCGCCACCAGAGGATACAGTTCCAGGAGAGGGGAAGATTTGAGGGACTCGCTATCAAGGAAGAATTCCGTTGGCCAATTGCCAACCAGCCAATGCGGATGGAAAATGGCCGCAAACCCGGGAGAGGCGTCAGCTTCGGAATGGATCCTTGGCGAAGAGGCATCCGGAGTGGGCACGAAAAGGGAAATGCCGTTCCAGGAAGTCAGGAAGGAGTGCCACATGAGCAGATCCGCAACAGCTTGGTTGTCAAGATGGACGGTGGAATCTTGGTCTTGGGCCGGGGGGAGAAGATTGAGGAGCCTAGACACGAAGGATCTACCCTGGGGCATAATCCGGGAGGCGAAATTCAAAGAACCCAAGAGGGACTGCAACTCCAGTTTGGTAAGAACCCTGGATGAAGCAGCGGCGGAGACTGCAGTCCTGATCCTGGATAACTTCGCCTCCGGCAGACTTGCCTCCATGCGGACGGTATCCAACACGATACCTAGGAAGGTGACCCTTGTGCTAGGGCCCTCAGTCTTGGAAGTAGCGACTGGAGACTGGAGAACAGCTGGAGCAGGATATCCAGCCCGGAGGAATCACCCCGGGGGCTTTGGACGATTAAGTAGTCGTCGAGATAGTGAATGACCATGTCCAAACCCCCGTGATGACCCAAAATCCAGTGCAGGGCGCCCGCGAACTGGTCGAATAACCAAGGGCTGCTCTTGGAGCCAAAGGTGAGTCTATTGGCAAAATAATACCTATGGGCCCACTTGATGCCATAAAATCCCCAGAGTAGAGGTGCAATGGGAAGCAGCTTAAAGGCGTCCGCTATATCGGCTTTGGCAAGCAGGGCCCCTCTCCCTGACTGCCAAATGAACTTAATCGCTTCCTCTATGGTGGAGTAAGACATGGCGAACTCCTCTGACGGAATCAAGGAATTCCAGCTGGGTGTAGAGGACATATGGGGCGCAGACAGGTCGTAAATTAACCTTTTTTTATTTGAAGATTGCTTAGAGACTAACCCAATCGGGCTAATCCTCCAGGTATCAAACGGGATTGCGTCAAATGGGCCCAAGAGGAACCCTTTATGGACCTCTGCTAACAATAGACTGTCAACTGCGCCCGGATCCTGTATGGCTGACTACAGATTTTTCCCCTCCCAGGACTCCCGAGGGAGGGCGATCAACCCCGTGTGGAAACCCCTCGTAAATCCTGAAAGGAGGAGCTGGACTAACTGCTGATCCGGGTGCTCCTGTAATTAACTCAATGTTAATGTCGGCTAGTCAGGACTTTGAAGCTTTTTTAGGGCAGGAAGAACAGGGGTGAGCCCTAAAGCACAGGGAGCAGATGTGCAAGGCTCTGCAGCTACAAAAACCGCACCCTCCTGTATTAAAATTATTACAGACCTGGCTCTGCCCAAGGAACACGATAG
The DNA here is from genome assembly GCF_905171765.1 of Bufo bufo. Classification (NCBI taxonomy): domain Eukaryota; kingdom Metazoa; phylum Chordata; class Amphibia; order Anura; family Bufonidae; genus Bufo; species Bufo bufo. The sequence goes on from NC_053390.1 coordinate 472,239,079, forward strand.
GCCTGCCCAACTTGTTCACGGTCGGCTGGCTTCTTTGGCCGGAGGAAGATGGGAGGGCCCGATCAAGACCCGGGGTGGCCAGCAAAGGGCACCAGTCCGCAGTGTGCGAGATGGACTGGCATGTCGTGCAGGTAGGAGCTCTTAGCCCGGCGAAGTGCCGGAAAAAGAGCTCCATGTCCAAATTCGCCCAGTTAGTAACGAACTGAAATTGGACCAGGGCTGCCACAGCCTTGGCGGAGAAAGAACGATGGTAATCGTAAAAATTGGAGCCGCCATACTTATATCCCAGATCCGTCAGATGGTAAAGATACGTGTCTAGTTCCTCCCGTCTGAGTGGATGGGCAGAGCAGACTACATCGCGATAGAGGCTGAATGCCAACACAAATTCCGGAATAGAAAGTTTTCTATTCAGGCGGGCATCTTTCGCCCTAAGTAGCACTGCAACCTCCCCACAATTGATGACTTTGTTCTCGGCCACATCTTGGGAAGCTATCAGGATGGATGCCAGGTTGACATCCTTCCCAGCTAGAATGTCCTTCTTAATGGCCTCAGGGACGAAGTGGGCTGGGGCCACAGCTGGACTAGCGTTGGGCGTACCCAACGCTGGTACTTGAGAGGTTGAAGGAACAACTGTCGTGACCGCAGCCGGGGAATCCTCCGGGGCACGTGACTCTAGCTCGGATACCCTGGATTGGACATCCGCCAAAGAACCGACCAAGCCGCTGATGGTGGCTTGCAGCTGGTTCAGTGACAACTGAATAGAGGAGAGGGAGGACTGCGAATTGCAGCTCCCCGACTCTGTCCTCAGAAGGCGGTAGAGCTTTGCCTTCCGAGCAGAAGCCGGATGGGGAATACCCCTCTTATTCAGTTCAGCAATAAGTTTGGGGATGGTCCAACGCCTTAGCGACGGGCTACCGGCGTGCCCAGAAACCGATGACCCGGGACCCGAGAAGCTGTCTTCAATATCGAATGGTTGGGACATCTTGCACCTGTAAAGGAAAAGCCAATAAGTAAATTTTTTTAAATATTTTTTTGAAAGATAGAACCCGCATAAAAATGAGGAAAGAAACATGAAGGAAACGTAATCCTACCCTAATCGCGCGAAACTGATGGTTCGAACAACAGGACTGGCACGCGCCACAAGGAGGTACTGGAGGCAGTACGGACAATGAACAAAGCACCTGTGAATAGAAGAGTAGGTAGCTACGAATAACACCGCTTTAGGAGAGCCGGGAAGAGAAAGAAGAAGAGGGAACGAAGGACCGTAAACGGGGAACAAGGAAGGACGAGAGTGGCGGAAAAGAACAAGAGGGAGGACCCGACCAGAAGATGTGGGGTGCCGGGAAAAAAGAAATGTGCCGAGGACGGGTGATTTGGTGACTAGAGGAACTAAAATGATTCTGGTGACAAGCCAAATGGACCAGAGTGAATCGAGTGACGCCCTGAGTGACTCGGATGGAGTACCTGACGCGATTCTGGACGTGTACGTGCCGTGACAGAAAAAGTGACCCGAGCGACATGGTGGTAACATTGGCCTGAGTGGTTCAGGCAGGTGCCGGGCTGTTAAATGTCCTGAGTGATTCAGGAAAGGCACCGGACAGGTATGAGGTGGAAACCAAGATGGACCCTGATGGTGGCGACGTCCGAGTTATTCTAGGAAAAAGACAGCCAGTACGTGGACCTGAGCGATTCAGGTGGGCACTGGCCAACCAGAATACCCGAGCGAAACGGGCAGAAAATCAACCCTGGGGGCGCAGGTGAAAAAACAGACAAGTGGAAGTGTCCGTCTAAGTGGACCTGAGATGCTCAGTAAGGCCTAGGCGGAACGTGAGTCGACTAACCAGGATGACAGAGGCAGCGTGGGCCTGGGTGATTCCAGGTGACAGAGACGGAGAGAGCCTGGGCGATCCAGGATGACAGAAAAACAGAGCGAGCCTGGGCGATCCAGGATGACAGAAAACAGAGCTAGCCTGGGCGATCCAGGATGACAGAGGCAGCGTGTGCCTGGGCAATCCAGGATGGCAGAAACAGAGCGAGGCCTGGGCGATCCAGGATGACAGAAACAGAGCGAGGCCTGGGCGATCCAGGATGACAGAAACAGAGCGAGGCCTGGGCGATCCAGGATGACAGAGACCGAGCGAGGCCTGGGCGATCCAGGATGACAGAAACAGAGCGAGGCCTGGGCGATCCAGGATGACAGAGACCGAGCGAGGCCTGGGCGATCCAGGATGACAGAAACAGAGCGAGCCTGGGCGATCCAGGATGACAGAAACAGAGCGAGCCTGGGCGATCCAAGATGACAGAAACAGAGCGAGCCTGGGCGATCCAGGATGACAGAAACAGAGCTAGCCTGGGCGATCCAGGATGACAGAAACAGAGCTAGCCTGGGCGATCCAGGATGACGGAGGCAGCGAGTGCCTGGGCGATCCAGGATGGCAGAAAAACAGAGCGAGCCTGGGCGATCCAGGATGACAGAGGCAGCGTGTGCCTGGGCGATCCAGGATGACAGAAACAAAGCGAGCCTGGGCGATCCAGGATGACGGAGGCAGCGAGTGCCTGGGCGATCCAGGATGGCAGAAAACCAGAGCGAGCCTGGGCGATCCAGGATGACAGAGGCAGCGTGTGCCTGGGCGATCCAGGATGACAGAAACAGAGCGAGCCTGGGCGATCCAGGATGACAGAGGCAGCGAGTGCCTGGGCGATCCAGGATGGCAGAAAAACAGAGCGAGCCTGGGCGATCCAGGATGACAGAGGCAGCGTGTGCCTGGGCGATCCAGGATGACAGAAAGAGAGCGAGCCTGGGCGATGCAGGATGACGGAGGCAGCGAGTGCCTGGGCGATCCAGGATGGCAGAAAAACAGAGCGAGCCTGGGCGATCCAGGATGACAGAGGCAGCGTGTGCCTGGGCGATCCAGGATGAAAGAAACAGAGCGAGCCTGGGCGATCCAGGATGACAGAGGCAGGGTGTGCCTGGGCGATCCAGGGAGACAACAAATGATATATGAGATTGAGACCAGAAGCCGGGAAGACAGACAAATGACGTGTCCGTGATACCTGATGAACTTCAGGAAGCTGTTGAGCAGCTGCTTGGCTGAACGGAAGACTGGATATCAGATGGTGCTAGAGCCCTGTTCATTTTGGAAAAATTTATCAGCACCTAGGTATAGACCACAAGCTCAAAAATTAATTCCTGAGCCCGAAATGGTACATTTGGAAACAGGACATAGCACCTTCACCTAACCTGGGAAGGGAAGGACCCGGTTAACGGAGATCCAGCCCCCCAGCAGGTGTGCCAGCCAAGTGGAAACGCCGCTCTCCAGGTGACTGGAGAACTCCCTTATGTGCACGGCAGCACCTCCCCCTTAAGCTCAGGCCCAGAGCATGGGATGGGCCGGAGTCCGCCCGGAGCAAAGCTGCGGACCCAACCCATGCTATGGGCCGCCTCTGGAGCCACCGGCATCCTGCAGCCCAACGTCTGTGAAGCAGAACAAACGCCACAACCCACCCAAAACACATTGCGTTCACTTCTTTAGAGGTAATGAAGCGGCCACAGAGCAGTGCTGCTTATGACAGGGAAATCCGCAAGCCGATCCCAGAGGGAGCGGACAGCCCTACCCAAAGCGCCGCGGCTGCCGCTACGTGAAAAAGCCCTGAACAGAAAAAGGAAAATGCACCGCTGCGATGAGGCTTCTCAGGAGCTGAAAGAGGGAGGAAGCCCCGGCCGAGCCCAGCTCGTCATGCCGGACGGACGCAGCCCCCAGCTGAGGAAGCTGGAGAGCCGTAACTTACCGCGGAAGTGACGTAGGCTGGGAGCACTGACGACCCGGAAGTGACAGAACCGACTGGAGGAGGAGGCACGAAGTGACCGTCCACAGGGTGAGGTCGCTCGGCATTATATTGCGGGCAGCCCCGCCCACAAATGCAGGCTGTAACCAGCCTTACTATATGTGGAATGTTAGTGAAATTGATAAGGATTTAAGTATTTAGGCATATAATTCTCACCAAATAAGCAGTATAAAGCATACACTTTACAGTATAATTAAAAACTTTTAAAAAATACCCTCACTCTTTATTTCCTTACTACACCCCCCCTTCTTAAAACCAATCTCTCATTGGACTATGCTGCCCAATGTAAAGGCAGAACAGCATATGGACAGGTCCAAAGTGCATAAAATTGTACGGGTTGATGAGAAGACAATCAGAGAACTCACTGGACACATAGTTTATGAGTCCACTGATGAGACTATGAGGGGCGCACTCCCCAGATCCTCTCATCGATAATAGATGGCTGACTGCTGTGTATGTGCATACAAAGCATCCCATCAATCACTTTTAAGCCAAAATGCACAGCAAGGTGGGGTTTAGTGTGGACCGCCGGATTTACTATTAATGGTTTAAGTTATAGCTAAAGTACAGTGGGATGCGAAAGTTTGGGCAACCTTGTTAATCGTCATGATTTTCCTGTATAAATCGTTGGTTGTTACGATAAAAAATGTCAGTTAAATATATCATATAGGAGACACACACAGTGATATTTGAGAAGTGAAATGAAGTTTATTGGATTTTCAGAAAGTGTGCTATAATTGTTTAAACAAAATTAGGCAGGTGCATAAATTTGGGCACTGTTGTCATTTTATTGATTCCAAAACCTTTAGAACTAATTATTGGAACTCAAATTGGCTTGGTAAGCTCAGTGACCCCTGACCTACATACACAGGTGAATCCAATTATGAGAAAGAGTATTTAAGGGGGTCAATTGTAAGTTTCCCTCCTCCTTTAATTTTGACCTGAAGACAAAGATTGTTCACCATCATGGTTTAGGGGAAGGATACAGAAAGCTGTCTCAGAGATTTCAGTTGTCTGTTTCCACAGTTAGGAACATATTGAGGAAATGGAAGACCACAGGCTCAGTTCAAGTTAAGGCTCGAAGTGGCAGACCAAGAAAAATCTCGGATAGACAGAAGCAACGAATGGTGAGAACAGTCAGAGTCAACCCACAGACCAGCACCAAAGACCTACAACATCATGTTGCTGCAGATGGAGTCCCTGTGCATCGTTCAACCTTTCGGCGCACTTTACACAAGGAGATGCTGTATGCAGAGGAAGCCTTTTCTCCGCCCACAGCACAAAAAGTGCCACTTGAGGTGGGCTAAAGCACATTTGGACAAGCCAGCTTCATTTTGGAATAAGGTGCTGTGGACTGATGAAACTAAAATTGAGTTATTTGGTCATAACAAGGGGCGTTATGCATGGAGGAAAAAGAACACAGCATTCCAAGAAAAACACCTGCTACCTACAGTAAACTATGGTGGTGGTTCCATCATGCTGTGGGGCTGTGTGGCCAGTGCAGGGACTGGGAATCTTGTCAAAGTTGAGGGACGCATGGATTCCACTCAGTATCAGCAGATTCTGGAGACCAATGTCCAGGAATCAGTGACAAAGCTGGATCTTTCAACAAGACAACGACCCTAAACACTGCTCAAAATCCACTAAGGCATTTATGCAGAGGAACAAGTACAACGTTCTGGAATGGCCATCTCAGTCCCCAGACCTGAATATAATTGAAAATCTGTGGTGTGACTTAAAGAGAGCTGTCCATGCTCGGAAGCCATCAAACCTGAATGAACTAAAGATGTTTTGTAAAGAGGAATGGTCCAAAATACCTTCAACCAGAATCCAGATCACAGCGCAGAGCTCAGAGCCAAGGAGTTTTTTTTTCTCCCTGGCTCTGAGCTCTGATTGGACAGTGCTGCTGTCAGGGAGAAGGAGAGACACTGGCGTCTCCTCCTCCTTGCTCTGAATGTTGAAAATACCGGGGGCCACAGCGGGTGAATGGATCGGCGCCCAGGAATAATAGTAAGTGCACTTAGATCCCTGGGCGCCGCTCTATGCAGCCTACTACTAAGTTCATATTCTTTGGACCTATGAAAGGTCCTCTTTAATTACATTCATTGGTGGTGCAGTGCGCCCCCCCAAAGCCTCTTCCCCCCTTCCCCATTATCACTGGCCACAAGTCCCCACCCCTCATTGTTATATAGTGGCCACGGGGTCCCATCCCCTCTATTGGTGGCAGTGGCAGATTACACTGCTGGGGCTCAGATCGTTACCATGGCAGCCAGGACGTTACTGAAGCCCTGGCTGCCATGTTCAGCTCCCTGCTGCTGTGTGTACAGAGCCCAGGGCAGCAGGGAGATGTGTGAGATCCTATTCACCCTGATAGATCACTATCAGGGTGAATAGCACAAGGGAAGAAAAGATCCAGGTTCTAGTCCCTAAGGGAAGAAATGGTTATTAAATAAAAAAAAAAACACCAAAATAATAAAAGTTTAAATGGCCCCCTTCCCAGTTTTACATATAAAATTGACAAACAATAAAGAATAAACATATTACATATCGCCACGTCCCAAAAAGTGTGAGCTATTAAAATATAAAAAAATATTCCCGCTCGGTGAAGGCCGTAACAGAAAAAAAAAAAACTCGAAACCACGCAATTCGCCATTTTTAGTAACCTTGTCCCCCCAGAAGATGTCCCTGGATGTGAGAGGTATGTGGTGCTGTTTTCTCCTATATGTAGTGCTGGCTCACTACTGTGACCTGCGTCTCATCTTCTCAAAGTCCTTTTTTAAAATATTATATGCATTTTAAATTTGGCGACAAAAAAATGTAATTTGGCTCCTAAATTTATTAGTTTAGTAGCCAATGGCTCCTGGTCATTTTTTTTTGTCTGGAGCACTGAACAAGCTTTGCCGCTAATGCCACCAGATGTAAGGCAGCTATCCTATTCTAAAATGCTGTTATTGTGTTAAAGTAAAATAAATAAATCAAAACTATACATATTAGGTATCGCCGTGTCTGTAAAAACCTGCTCTATAAAAATAACACATGACCAAACCCCTCAGGTGAACACAGCAAAAAAATATATATATAAATACGGTGTCAAAAGCCATTTTTGTCACCTTACATCACAAAAAGTGTAATAGCAAGCGACTAAAATGTCATATGCACCCCAAGATAGTGCCAATCAAACCAACATCTCATCCCGCAAAAAATGAGCCCCTATATAAGACAGTCGCCCAAAAAAAAAATATACAATTGGCTTTCAGAATGTGGAGACAAACAAATCATTAAAAAAAAAAAGCTTTATTATGTAAAACTGAAACAAAAACTCCCAAAAAGTAGTCATATTTGGTATTGTCACGTCCGTAACAACCTGCTCTATAGAAATAGCACACAATCTAACCTGTCAGATCAACGATGTAAATAACAAAAAATTAAAACGGTCCCAAAACAGCAATTTTTTTTTCACATTTTCCTTTTTAATCCATTTTTCCAGTAACAAAGCAAGAGTTAACAGCCAAACAAAACTCAATATTTATTGCCCCGATTCTGTAGTTTGCAGAAACACCCCATATGTATGGCCAAACGGCAGGACACAGAAGGAAGGGAACGCCATATGGTTTTTGGAAGGCAGATTTTGATGGACTGGTTTTTTGACACCATATCCCATGTGAAACCCCCCTGATGTACCCCTAGAGTAGAAACTCCAAAAAAGTTACTCCATCTAAAAAACTACACACCTCAAGGTATTCAAAACTGATTTTACAAACTTTGTTAACCCTTTAGGTGTTCCAAAAGAGTTATTGGCAAATGGAGATGAAATTTCAGAATTTCTATTTTTTAATACCTTGCCTCAAAAAAAGTGTAATATAGAGCAACCAAAAATCATTTACCCTAAAAGAGTAGCAACAAAACTACCACCTTATCCCGCAGTTTTCAAAATGGGGTCACTTTTTTTGAGTTTCTACTATAGGGGCGCATCAGGGTGGCTTCAAATGGGACATAAACCAGTCCAGCAAAATCTGCCTTCCAAAAACCATATGGCGGTCCCTTCCTTTTGTGCCCTGCCGCGTGCCCGTACAGCAGTTTCCGACTACATATGGGGTATTTCTGCAAACTACAGAATCGGGGCCATAAATATTGAGTTTTGTTTGGCTGTTAGCCCTTGCTTTGTTACTGGAAAAAATGGATTAAAATGAAAAATTTGCCAAAAAATTTAAATTCAGAAATGTTATCTCCATTTGTTATTAACTCTTGTGGAACACCTAAAGGGTTAACAAAATTTGTAAAATCAGTTTGGAATACCTTGAGGGGTGTAGTTTCTAGACTGGGGTCATTTTTGGGTGGTTTCTATAATGTAAGCCCCACAAAGTGACTTCAGACCTGAACTGGTCCTTAAGATTTGCTTCTAAACCTTGTAACGTCCCCAAAAAATAAAATGGCATTCCCAAAATGATCCAAACATGAAGTAGACATATGGGGAATGTAAATTAATAACTATTTTGGAGGCATTACTATGTATTATAGAAGTAGAGAAATTGAAACTTTGAAAATTTTGGCAAATTTGGTATTTTTTTTATAAATAAAAAATAATTTTTTTTTACTCCATTTTACCAGTGTCATGAAGTACAATATGTGATGAAAAAAAACAATCTCAGAATGGCCTGGATAAGTAAAAGCGTTTTAAAGTTATTCACACATAAAGTGACAATGGTCAGATTTGCAAAAAATGGCCTGGTCCTGAAGGTGAAAATGAGCCCGGTCCTTAAAAGCTTAATTTGGAGGAAAACTGCAAATTATTATAAAAAAGTAAATTTTTTTTAAATTATAGCTTTTTATTTCTTAAATATTAAAACTGACACAAATTAATTATTGCAATGGGTTACCTATTTTATGACGATCGTTTTCATATATAACATGTATAGGTTTGAGAGAACGGGGCGACTATGGTGACGGTTTCTGTTAGCGACAGCATTTTTTTATTTATCTGTATTCTCTTATTATAATTTTTTTTACTTATATTTTAATTTTTTTTGGGCACATAATCTGTCCCCCAGGAGGTCATTAAAAGACCTGTGGAGGACACAACTTTTATTTTTTATTTTTTTTTTCCCCCCACTGTTTCCACTGTAACTGGGGCATCCACAGGAGCCCAAGTTACAGGGGAAAACTGCCCCCTGTGGGGGAATAACACACAGGCAGAGCTGATCAGGGTCTCCTTAGACCCTGCAGCTCTGTTCCTGCCCCTGCTCTAGACACCCCCGGCGGTCACATGACCACCGGGACAAACAGAGGAAGCGGCTTTCTCTCCCCTGCACTCGTGCAGCGCTGTCCTCCTGTCGGCACAGGAGAAGGCAGAAGCGGTAATAAACCGCTCCCGTCTTCTCCCCAGGGTCCCTGCTGCATCTGTCAGCCGAGACCCGAACTGCTCCTGCTAGATTGCAGGAGCTTTAATCCCTGCGCTGATCAGCACTGGAATTAAAGCGCTGCCAGCACGTGTATATACGTGCTAGCTGCACAGGGCATATGCAAATAGCACATATACACTAAAGAATTATTAGGAACACCTGTTCTATTTCTCATTAATGCAATTATCTAGTCAACCAATCACATGGCAGTTGCTTCAATGCATTTAGGGGTGTGGTCCTTGTCAAGACAATCTCCTGAACTCCAAACTAAATGTCAGAATGGGAAAGAAAGGTGATTTAAGCAATTTTGAGCGTGGCATGGTTGTTGGTGCCAGACGGGCCGGTCTGAGTATTTCACAATCTGCTCAGTTACTGGGATTTTCACGCACAACCATTTCTAGGGTTTACAAAGAATGGTGTGAAAAGGGAAAAACATCCAGTATGCAAAAATGCCTTGTGGATGCTAGAGGTCAGAGGAGAATGGGCCGACTGATTCAGGCTGATAGAAGAGCAACGTTGACTGAAATAACCACTCGTTACAACCAAGGTATGCAGCAAAGCATTTGTGAAGCCACAACACGCACAACCTTGAGGCGGATGGGCTACAACAGCAGAAGACCCCACCGGGTACCACTCATCTCCACTACAAATAGGAAAAAGAGGCTACAATTTGCACCAGCTCACCAAAATTGGACTGTTGAAGACTGGAAAAATGTTGCCTGGTCTGATGAGTCTCGATTTCTGTTGAGACATTCAAATGGTAGAGTCCGAATTTGGCGTAAACAGAATGAGAACATGTATCCATCCTCTGATGGCTACTTCCAGCAGGATAATGCACCATGTCACAAAGCTCGAATCATTTCAAATTGGTTTTTTGAACATGACAATGGAGTTCACTGTACTAAAATGGCAACCACAGTCACCAGATCTCAACCCAATAGAGCATCTTTGGGATGTGGTGGAACGGGAGCTTCGTGCCCTGGATGTGCATCCCTCAAATCTCCATCAACTGCAAGATGCTATCCTATCAATATGGGCCAACATTTCTAACGAAAGCTATCAGCACCTTGTTGAATCAATGCCACGTAGAATTAAGGCAGTTCTGAAGGCAAAAGGGGGTCCAACACCGTATTAGTATGGTGTTCCTAATAATTCTTTAGGTGAGTGTATATCCATATGGCAGTCGGGAAGGGGTTAATAAATTAAATCTGAGAATTCCTCCAAACCCACGACAACTGATAAGCTTCTTCTTCCTAGCGGCCACACAGATTATTGCAGTAGCTTGGAAAAACCCCTTCAGCAGTTAAAGGGGTTGTCTCACTTCAGGATATGGCATTTATCATGTAGAGAAAGGTAATACAAGGCACTTACTAATGTATTGTTATTATCCGTATTGCCTCCTTTGCTGGCTAGACTCCCCAGCTCCCCGGATCATTATTGGTCCGTCTCCGATGTCTGTTGGTTATTCATGTTTCTCTACCTTACACTTAACCTGTTACCTGTAATGGCCCCTCTGGACTGCATAGTGGACAGTGATAGCACATATCGTTGATGCCTACGTGCTAATACTTTTCCTAGACACGCCTACTCAGGTTTTCTGCATTGATTTTTTTCAACTTATGCTACGTCAGTTTATGATTGATTGAAAGTGTTAAAAATTTCAAAAAACCTTTGAATAAAAATGTTTGTACAAATTAGGATAATCTCACTTCAGAGCAGAGGGAATCAAGACTCATGTATAGGAACGCCAGTCTTGAAAAAAAGCTTTTTGGCTAATAGTAAAGCGGACCTCTCCGTGTCTTACAAAAAGCAGCAGTAGCTTGATGGCAGGTCTGCTTTTAAAAAGCAGTCTGTTCTCTACTGTTAACTGCTCTACCTGCAGATCTTCTTTCTTGTTATAAGTAAGGGCTCTTTCACACCTGCGTTCTTTTCTTCCGGCATAGAGTTCCGTCGTCGGGGCTCTATGCCGGAAGAATCCTGATCAGTTTTATCCTAATGCATTCTGAATGGAGTGAAATCTGTTCAGGATGCATCAGGATGTCTTCAGTTCCGGAACGGAACGTTTTTTGGCCGGAGAAAATACTGCAGCATGCTGCGCTTTTTGCTCCGGCCAAAAATCCTGAAGACTTGCCGCAAGGCCAGATCCGGAATTAATGCCCATTGAAAGGCATTGATCCGGATCTGGCCTTAAGCTAAATGTCGTTTCGGCGCATTGCCGGATCCGACGTTTAGCTTTTTCTGAATGGTTACCATGGCTGCCGGGACGCTAAAGTCCTGGCAGCCATGGTAAAGTGTAGTGGGGAGCAGCATACTTACCGTCCGTGCGGCTCCCGGGGCGCTCCAGAGTGACGTCAGGGCGCCCCAAGCTCATGGATCACGTGATCGCATGGCACGTCATCCATGCGCATGGGGCGCTCTGACGTCATTCTGGAGCGCCCCGGGAGCCGCGCGGACTGTAAGTATACCGCTCCCCCGCTCCTACTATGGCAACCAGGACTTTAATAGCGTCCTGGCTGCCATAGTAACACTGAACGCATTTTGAAGACGGATCCGTCTTCAAATGCTTTCAGTACACTTGCGTTTTTCCGGATCCGGCGTGTAATTCCGGCAAGTGGAGTACACGCCGGATCCGGACAACGCAAGTGTGAAAGAGGCCTAAGGAAAGTGCAACACACGTATGATCTCACCAAGTATAGAATAGACAGAACCCCTTGGCCAGGCTCTATCAGGCCATCTTTCAGGAGTACTCTCAGAGTGATGCCCCTCTTTGTCAAAAAGCTGTTGGCCTTTCCAGAGTGAGGCAGTCTTCCAGAGCTCTCTGCCTCATTCTCTTCCAAATCCTCATCATCTTCTTCCAGTCCATCCTCACCCCAAGGAGATTGTTCCTCCATTGCTAAGAACAAGAAAACAACATTCTTAGTCAATGCACCTTGCAACTCAGTACTACAAAAAAATAATAAAAAATTATTTAAAATAATAAGATTTCCTGAACTTCAAAGACACACAACAGTTTTATTTTTTTGGGGGAGGGGGATGTGCACATATTCTGACATTCCAGTGGCACAGAGCACCAAAAATGAATATGTATTGTGATTTTCTAGTGGTTATAAAGGGGTTGTCTAAGACCAAAGTATTTTTTCATATAATGTATTTTTTCATGAATTGGTACATACAACACTTTTTTTTCATGTTTTTCACCCCCTGAACCGTGCTTCCCATGGCTCTCTGTTTACTAGCAGTTCTGACTTCCAGTTCCTTTGATACCCAGAAGCACTGCAGGTTCATCAGCAAGCCTTTTTTCCAATAAAACTGCCCCCAGTCTCCTGTCATTTTGGAGTAAATTTGTCGCAGATTGTCTCAAAAGGGATTTGTAGCAGAATCTGCGTCTTCTTCACCTTCCACACCACGTACGCCAGTTCTAAAAAAAAAGGGGGGGGGCGTGGGCGGGGAATAGGGTGGGTCGGCAGGCCCATGACATTTATCATTTTCTACGTCAGTTTTTGAAAATTATCTAAGTCTACGACAGCAAGGGAGCTAGCGTAGAGTTAAGGCTGTTAGGCGCTGGTGGTGGATGCGCCTAAGTTATGCGCAAGGGTGGAGGGGTGGTGGTGGATGCACCAGCGCAGGGGTATTAGGACCGGTGTCTAAAACGCTGGACTTAATAAATTATCTCATATGTGTGAAAATGACAAACCACTAATTTAGAACAACTTCAGTTGAGAGCACTGCACACGCTCTTTTTAAGTGAGGCCCGTTCACACTTGCTTGCAGGGGATTCATTTACATTTTCTGATATTTTTACAGTCAAAGATACCAGAAACTGTGGGGCGGAGCTAGCTGCCAACCAAGCAGGAGGTGAAAACTGGAGCTCTGTCTGACTAAGTGCAATCCGGACCATCCTCCCCTTATACACTATTCAGGGAGCTCCACTTACCTCCCGGGCAGTGGGAGAGGTGTGGGACTGGGACCTAATTGCCTGACTCTTGGGGACCTCAGTGACTGTAATCATACCCCCCCCCCCCCCTTTCCACCTCTGATTGCACAAAGTGCAACTCACACAGGAGGGCCTGTTATTTAAGTTTAAGACTTTGGCTCCATTTTGCAATTATATGTGGGATGACTGCCATCTACTGTCCAAACTTGGTATTGCACTGGTGGAATGTGACATGTCCGTCCACATGATAATCTAACATCAGTGACTGCTCCCTTGCGACACCTTTTCTGCTCTAGCCATATTTTCCGACTCTGATATTTTCTGACGCTTTGGACTTGCACCGATTTTGTAGTGATGGCTTCCACTAAGCAGAATAAAACTGCTAACAAAATTGAGCAATATGTGCGGCCTACTGCACCCCCTGACCCCAAACCACAGTCAACAGAGGATCCTGTCACACCTACGGCTGAAACATCAGAACAGCATACTGAGAAGGAGAGTGGCCTTACTCTTGCAGACGTGCTTAAAGCAATGACAGACTCCCGTTCTATTCTGACTGGGAAAATGGATGCACTACAGTCAGAACCTTACAGGAATGCACTACAGGCGCAGAGGCCCGCATCTCTGACGTGAAGGATACAGTGGCTCCATTTAGGGCCCAGCTGCAGTCACTGGCTGACATTTCTACAGCCCAGCAGAGGAAGATTGATGACATGGAAAACCGTCTGCGGAGATGCAGTGTTCGCCTAGTGGGTCTGCCTGAGGGAGTGGAAGAGCCTGACTCCTGTTCATACCTGGAGGATCTGCTTAACCCCTTAAGGACGCAGGGCGTACCGGTACGCCCTATTTCCCGAGTCCTTAAGGACCAAGGGCGTACCGGTACGTCCTGACTTAAATTCGGAATTCCGGCGCCGCAGGGGTTAATCGGAACGGGACGCCGGCTGAAATCATTCAGCCGGCATCCCGTAACAACGCAGGGGGGGGTCATTTGACCCCCCCGTATCGGCGATCGCAGAAAACCGCAGGTCAATTCAGACCTGCGGTTTTCTGCGTTTCCGGTCCATTCGGGTGTCCTGTGACTAGATGAACCGGAAAAAGACTGCGATCGGTGGCGTAATTTTACACCACCTATCGCAGTCCGAGGATTTGGAGAGGCGGTGCTGGCCCTGGTGCTGAACGCCGCTGTCCAGGGTGCTGATTGGTGCAGGGGAGAGAGGCGCGAGATTCAAACTTCCTGCGCTCCTCTCTCCCCTCCTCTTCCTGTCCAGCACCCTGACCGTGCTGCACCGTCCAGAACGAGCTCCTGTGTCCCCCTAATCGCCATCCATCACCCTCCTGCACCCATCGCCACCCAGGTAGGTTAGGGTCAGTGAGGGAGAGGCACCGTTAGGCAGGGAAAGAAGGGAAAAGTTAGTTAGGAAAAAAAAAAAAAAAACTTTTATTCCAAACTTCCATCTATCCATCTAACCCTAACCCCGGCCCCCCCCCTGCCACTTGTCCCCCCCCCACCCCCCACCAGCCCCCCTCCCCCACCCCACACCAGCCTCCCCCCTTCCTCACCACCACTTTTTTTTTTTTTTGCGTGCGCTGACTGGCCGGCACTTTTTTGCGTCCGTCCAGTGTTAGCGCATCGCCCGCCCCACCACCCCACCGACCGCTGATCAGCGTTGTACCACTGATCAGCAAGTTTTAACTTTTTTTTTTCCTAACACTTGCCCTTTTTTTTTTGCCTTTTTTAGTACGTGAACACCCGTTGCCCCCACACACACGCACATAGAATAAAGGTTTCCACACACGCACACCTACACGCACACACACCCATGGCCCGCCGGATGTTCTCGGCCGAGGAGGCATACGCCCAGATTGCCTCCGACTCTGAGAGCCCCAGTGAGGATGAGGATGACCCCACATTCCTTTTGTCATCCGCATCCTCCTCATCATCATCGGATGACGATGAGCCACCAAGGCGGCGGAGACGCCGCCAGGCGGAGCCAGGGGCCCCACATGCTAGGGATCCTGTGGCCCACACTAGTACGAGCCGCCCTGGGGTTCGTACTGGTTTCCCGGCCCACCAAATAAGTCCACCGGAGCCCCCTGCCGATGAACTTAGCTGGTGTCCCCCAGTGGACTTTGAGCCTGAGATTCCGGATTTTGCTGGCAATCCTGGAATCCAGATTCCCACAGTGGGGTTTACTGAAATAGACTATTTTAGTTTTTTTTTTCAGTAACCCACTGGTGAATTTGATGGTGGAGCAGACGAATCTGTACGCCCAACAGTTCGTCGCTCAAAACCCAGGCTCAGTTTTGGCTAGACCCGGTGGCTGGACGCCGGTCAGTGCAGCCGAGATGAGGACATTTTGGGGCCTCGTGCTGCATATGGGTCTAGTCCAAAAACCCAGTGTCAGGCAATACTGGAGTGGGGACGTCCTATACCAGACCCCACTGTACAGTATGGTCATGACACGTACACGGTTTGAGGCCATCCGGAAATGTCTGCATTATTCCGATAATGCAGCATGTCCACCCCGAGGTGATCCTGCCTATGACCGGCTGTATAAGATACGGCCGGTCATCGATCACTTTGGGGCCAAATTCATGGAGGCCTACGTACCTGGAAGGGAGGTCGCGGTTGATGAGTCTCTCGTTGCGTTCAAGGGGAGACTCAGTTTCCGCCAATACATTCCCACAAAGCGGGCGAGGTATGGCGTGAAGCTATACAAAATTTGTGAGAGTGCCTCAGGGTACACTTACAAATTTCGTGTGTACGAGGGGCGAGATTCCCGTATTCAACCCCCAGAATGTCCCCCCACTCTGGGTGTTAGCGGGAAACTCGTGTGGGACCTTATGTACCCACTGCTGGATAATGGTTACCACTTGTACGTGGATAACTTTTATACCAGCATTCCCTTGTTCAGGTCCCTTGCCGCCAGATCCACGTTCGCTTGTGGGACCGTGCGGAAAAATCAACGCGGCCTCCCTGCCTACCCCCTCCAGGTACCTATCCCCAGGGGTGAGACCCGTGCCCTTACCAGTGGAAACCTGTTGCTGGTCAGGTATAAGGACAAGAGGGATGTCCTTATGCTGTCCACAATCCACGGTAACGGCACCACCCCTGTCCCTGTGCGAGGTACCGCGGCAACGGTCCTCAAGCCCGATTGTATCGTCGACTACAATCGGTATATGGGAGGAGTTGATCTCTCTGATCAAGTCCTCACGCCATATAACGCCATGCGCAAAACCCGGGCATGGTACAAAAAAGTTGCGGTCTACTTGGTACAGGTTGCCATGTACAACTCTTTTGTACTATCCCGAAGCGCTGGCAGCACAGGGACATTCCTCCAGTTCTATGAGGCAGTCCTCAAAGACCTGATCTTTTCGGA
The DNA here is from genome assembly GCF_905171765.1 of Bufo bufo. Taxonomy (NCBI): domain Eukaryota; kingdom Metazoa; phylum Chordata; class Amphibia; order Anura; family Bufonidae; genus Bufo; species Bufo bufo. The sequence continues at coordinate 472,255,638 of NC_053390.1, forward strand.
CCGGGAAAGAGCAGGCCGGAGTACCTCGGGAATTGGAGGCGCCCGGATCGTCCCTGGCCAACACTTTCCAGGTGTGGTCCCCCATACTGGAAAGAAGGGACGAACCCAAAAAAAGTGCAGAGTGTGTCGCAGGAGGGGGATACGGAAGGACACCACTACTCAATGTGACACTTGCCCCGATCATCCGGGCCTCTGCATTATCAATTGCTTCAGGGAGTATCACACTTCCATGGAGTACTAAATTTTTATAATCCTCAACAGTCCACTAGAGAACATAAAACACTATGGCTCTCAGACTTTGGAGACACGGAAACAATTTTTCTTTCCCCAAAAAATATTAGTTTTAGAGCAGGCATCCTCAAACTGCGGCCCTCCAGATGTTGTAAAACTATAACTCCCAGCATGCCCAGACAACCTACAGCCATCAGCAGGGCATGGTGGGAATTGTAGTTTTACAATATCTGGAGGGCCGCAGTTTTAGGATGCCTGCTTAGTGTCTCCAAAGTCTGAGAGCCATACATATTGGGCATCGTCGCGTGCGTAAAAGTCGTCGCTATAAAAATAACTTTTGACCAAACGCCTCGGATGAACGGTGTTAAAAATATAAAATAAAAACTGTGCCAAAACACCAATTTTTGGGCAAAATTTCAATTTGAATCCATTTTGCCGGTAATAAAGCAAGGGTTAACAGCCAAACAAAACTAAATATTTATTGCCCCGATTCTGTAGTTTGCAGAGACACCCCATATGTGGTCGTAAATGGTTATATAGCCGCACGGCAGGGCATAGAACGAAGGGAACTCCATATGGTTTCTGGAAGGCAGATTTTGATGGACAGTTTTTTTTTTGACACCATGTCCCATTAGAAGCCCCCCCTGATGTAGCCTAGACTAGAAACTCCAAAAAAGTGACCCCATCTAAGAAACTACACCCCTCAAGGTATTCAAAAGTTACTTTACAAACTATGTTAACCCTTTAGGTGTTCCACAAAACCAAATAGTGAATGTAGAAACAATTTTAGAATTACATTTTTTTGTTACATTGCCTCAAAAAAGAGTAATATAGAGCAACCAAAAATCAAATTTACCCCAAAAATAGTCCCAAAACAACAACCACCTTATCCCGTAGTTTCCTAGATGGGGTCACTTTTATGGAGTTTCTACTCTAGGGGTGCATCAGGGGGCTTGAAAGGGTACATGGTGTCAATAAACCAGTCCAGCAAAATCTGCCTTCCAAAAATGACGTTCCCCTTCTTCTATGTCCTGCCGTTTAGCCAAATAGTAGTTTACGACCACATATGGGGTGTTTTTGCAAACTACAGAATCAGGGCAACCCATTTTGAGTGTTGTTTGGCAGTTAACCCTTGTTTTACTCCTGGAAAAAATTGATTATATTGGAAAATTTTCCAAAAAATATAAATTTCAAAATTGTTTCTCCATCTGCCATTAACTCTTGTGGAACACCTAAAGGGTTAACAAAGTTTGTAAACCCAGTTTTGAATACCTTGAGGGGTGTACTTTCTTAGATGGAGTCACTTTTTTGAAATTTCTATTCTAGGGGTGCAACAGGGGGCTTCAAATGGGACATGGTATAAACAAAACCAGTCCTGCCAAATCTGCCTTCCAAAACCCATATGGTGTTCCCCTCCTTCTATGTGCTACCGTTCGGCCAAACAGTAGTTTACAACCACATATGGGGTGTTTATGAAAACTACAGAATCAGGGCAACCCATTTTGAGTGTTGTTTGGCAGTTAACCCTTGTTTTACTCCTGGAAAAAATTGATTATATTGGAAAATTTTCCCAAAAATATAAATTTCAAAATCGTTTCTCCATCTGCCATTAACTCTTGTGGAACACCTAAAGGGTTAACAAAGTTTGTAAACCCAGTTTTGAATACCTTGAGGGGTGTACTTTCTTAGATGGAGTCACTTTTTTGAAATTTCTATTCTAGGGGTGCAACAGGGGGCTTCAAATGGGACATGGTATAAACAAAACCAGTCCTACCAAATCTGCCTTCCAAAACCCATATGGTGTTCCCCTCCTTCTATGTGCTACCGTTCGGCCAAACAGTAGTTTACGACCACATATGGGGTGTTTTTGCAAACTACAGAATCAGGGCAACCCATTTTGAGTGTTGTTTGGCAGTTAACCCTTGTTTTACTCCTGTAAAAAATTGATTATATTGGAAAATTTTCCAAAAAATATAAATTTCAAAATTGTTTCTCCATCTGCCATTAACTCTTGTGGAACACCTAAAGGGTTAACAAAGTTTGTAAACCCAGTTTTGAATACCTTGAGGGGTGTACTTTCTTAGATGGAGTCACTTTTTTGAAATTTCTATTCTAGGGGTGCAACAGGGGGCTTCAAATGGGACATGGTATAAACAAAACCAGTCCTACCAAATCTGCCTTCCAAAACCCATATGGTGTTCCCCTCCTTCTATGTGCTACCGTTCGGCCAAACAGTAGTTTACGACCACATATGGGGTGTTTTTGCAAACTACAGAATCAGGGCAACCCATTTTGAGTGTTGTTTGGCAGTTAACCCTTGTTTTACTCCTGGAAAAAATTGATTATATTGGAAAATTTTCCAAAAAATATAAATTTCAAAATTGTTTCTCCATCTGCCATTAACTCTTGTGGAACACCTAAAGGGTTAACAAAGTTTGTAAACCCAGTTTTGAATACCTTGAGGGGTGTACTTTCTTAGATGGAGTCACTTTTTTGAAATTTCTATTCTAGGGGTGCAACAGGGGGCTTCAAATGGGACATGGTATAAACAAAACCAGTCCTACCAAATCTGCCTTCCAAAACCCATATGGTGTTCCCCTCCTTCTATGTGCTACCGTTCGGCCAAACAGTAGTTTACGACCACATATGGGGTGTTTTTGCAAACTACAGAATCAGGGCAACCCATTTTGAGTGTTGTTTGGCAGTTAACCCTTGTTTTACTCCTGGAAAAAATTGATTATATTGGAAAATTTTCCAAAAAATAGAAATTTCAAAATTGTTTCTCCATCTGCCATTAACTCTTGTGGAACACCTAAAGGGTTAACAAAGTTTGTAAACCCAGTTTTGAATACCTTGAGGGGTGTACTTTCTTAGATGGAGTCACTTTTTTGAAATTTCTATTCTAGGGGTGCAACAGGGGGCTTCAAATGGGACATGGTATAAACAAAACCAGTCCTGCCAAATCTGCCTTCCAAAACCCATATGGTGTTCCCCTCCTTCTATGTGCTACCGTTCGGCCAAACAGTAGTTTACGACCACATATGGGGTGTTTTTGCAAACTACAGAATCAGGGCAACCCATTTTGAGTGTTGTTTGGCAGTTAACCCTTGTTTTACTCCTGGAAAAAATTGATTATATTGGAAAATTTTCCAAAAAATATAAATTTCAAAATTGTTTCTCCATCTGCCATTAACTCTTGTGGAACACCTAAAGGGTTAACAAAGTTTGAAAAAACAGTTTTGAATACCTTGAGGGGTGTAGTTTCTAGAATGGGGTCATTTTTGGGAGGTTTCTATTATCTAAGCCTCACAATATGACTTCAAACCTGAACTGGTCCATAAAAAGTGGGATTTTGAAGATTTCTGAAAATTTCAAAATTTGCTTCTAAACTTCTAAGCCTTGTAACATCCCCAAAAAATAAAATATCATTCCCAAAACAATTCAAGCATGAAGTAGACATATGGGGAATGTAAAGTCATCACAATTTTTGGGGGTATTACTATGTATTACAGAGGTAGAGAAACTGAAAATTTGAAATTTGCTAATTTTTCAAAATTTACGGTAAAAATTGTATTTTTTTATGCAAAAAAATTAACTTTTTTGACCCAATTTTAGCAGTGTCATGAAGTACAATATGTGACGAAAAAACAATCTCAGAACGGCCTGGGTAAGTCAAAGCGTTTTAAAGTTATGAGCACTTAAAGTGACACTGGTCAGATTTGCAAAAAATGGCCTGGTCCTTAAGGTGAAAATGAGCCCGGTCCTTAAGGGGTTAAAACCACTTTTGGAATAGATTCCTTCTCCCCTCTCTTGTGTGTCAGACGTGTACATAGAGTTCCTGGTAAATCCCCGCCGCCTCTTGGAACTCAATCGTCGCAGTGATTTGGTCGTTCAGGAGAAGCGTCAGAGATTTGCAGAAGCAAAACGGCCAATTGAGAGCCAAACACCCCGCTAGACTTCGGGTTATCAAGGAAAATCATTTCTTTGAAAAACCTGAGGACGTTATCTCTTGGCTGGAGCGCACTTGATGCTCTGCTAAAATGACCTAGTTACCTCTGGTCCTTGTTTGTGGTTAGACACTAATGGTGTACTGACATGAACTATGCCGGTTGCGCTCATGGTGGGGCCGCCCAAAGTCCACTGAGCATTTGAACGGTAACTGTTTAATGTATTTTCTTTTGTTTTGATGATAGTACTGTGCTGGGTTGTTACCAGTAATATGCAGGGGAGTTGTTATCGCTTCCCCCCTTTATTCTTCTTCACTGTGGAGGGGTTGCACTTTCTTACCTAACCCCCTTCTGGTTGGTGTGAAGTTGTTTGCTGGAACGTACATGGCCTCACTGACAAAGTGAAGAGAGCCCTAGTTTTCCATTTTCTACGCTCATATACCCCTCATGTGATCTTTCTGCAGGAAACCCATTTACAGGGTCCTAAATTACTAGCACTCAAGAGGGTATTTGTATCCTCCGCCTACCATGCTACATATTCTAATTATGCCAGAGGGGTCACTATTCTGGTGGCTAAAAGGGTGCAAATTACCTTTGGAAAGGTTTTTATAGACCCTGGAGGTCGGTATGTCATCCTGCAAGGTACATTCCATATTCGGCTGCTCACCCTGATTAGTATATACAATCCTCCCCCCGCTAATACTCAGTTATTGCACGATATAATGCTTCAATTAAAAGGCTGAACTAGATGGACAGATGTCTTTTTTCAGCCTTATAAACTATGTTATAATGATTAGCAGAATTGGACCCTGCCCCCATTGTTGTGAGTGGAGACTTCAATTTACTTATGGATCCCTCCTGTGATCGTTTGGTGGAAGCAGATTTGCCTGCCACCCCCTTGGTAAACTGGGCATCAACATATTCACTGACTTGGAGACTGCGACACCAACAGGCTGTAGCCTATTCTTGTCATTCTCTCTCCCACAATAAGTTTAGTAGGATAGATTAGGATGGTGCTTTGGCTCGGCGGATTGTCTCCCTCTAAGGCTACTTTCACACTTGCACCAGGACGGATCCGACAGGCTGTTCACCCTGTCAGATCCGTCCTTCCGCTATTTCGCCGTGCCGCCTCTCTGTCCCCATTGACTATAATGGGGACGGGGCGTAGCTCCGGCACAGTACGTGGTGAGAGGCCGCCGGACTAAAAAGTCGGACATGCAGGACTTTTAGTCCGGCGGCCTTTCGCTGTGCTGCGCCAGAACTCCGCCCTCGCCCCCATTATAGTCAATAGGGACGGAGCGGCGGTCCAGAAAAATAGCGGAAGGACGGATCCGACAGGGTGAACAGCCTGTCGGATCCGTCCTGCCGCAAGTGTGAAAGTAGCCTAAAAGTCCTGCATGTCCGACTCTTTAGTCCGGCGGCCTCTCACCGCAAACTGCCGTACTGCGCCGGAGCTCTGCCCCGTCCCCATTATAGTCAATGGGGACGGAGCGGCGGTCTGGCGGTACGGTGAAATAGCGGAAGGACGGATCCGACAGGGTGAACAGCCTGTCGGATCCGACCTGCCACAATTGGGAAAGTAGCCTAATCCAGGATGTGTCTTATCTCTCTAGGGGCATCTCAGATCATTCTCCACTGCAATTGGTACTTAACTTTGGCCCTGTAGGGAGTTGTCCCCCTTGGAGATTGAGTCCCCAATGGTTAACCCAAGCTGAGGTACAGGGTTATGTTGAGAGGGAGGCGGATTCTGATTGGGAAGTGAACGTTGGGACGGCATCTGCATCTGTAGTGTAGGAGGCTTTCAAGGCCTTCAGTAGGGGTTCCTATACTTTGGCGATCTCGGAGTTTCAGAAATAGCCACAGGCGATAGAGCTAAGGAGGCTCTATGTGTAGCTCACCCCTCACAGGAGCACCACTCCTCATTGGAGATGATTCGGTGGGAGTATACACTATTGCTGACAGAATTTACTAATAAGAAACTTCTAGCTAGCCAACAGCATGTTTTTGATCAGGGAGACAAAAATGGCCGCCTCCTGGCTTTTCTGGCGCGAGACGAAAATACCCTTCCTCCTATTATCTCCAAACGGACCCCTTCTGGTTCCTTGGTTGACCATCCCTCTCAAATCAATACTGTGTTCTTTGACTTTTACCGGCAGCTGTACTCCTCTGTCCTAAACTGCTCTGAAGAGGATCTGCTCCGGTTTTTGCTCTCTATTCCTTTCCCGATGCTCTCCCTAGCCAGTAAAGAATACCTAGATCAGTGATGGCTAACCTTGGCACTCTAGCTGTGGTGAAACTACGACTCCCAGCATGCTCCATTTATTTCTATAGAGTTCTGAGAGCAGCCAAGCAAGGGGGGCATCTTGGGGGTTGTAGTTTTACCACAGCTGGAGTCCCAAGGTTAGCCATCACTGACTTAGATGCACTCCTTACTGAAAAAGAAATAGTAGAGACAATCTGTTCTTTCCCCAATAGGAAATCACCTGGTTTCCCTATTGAATGGTATAAGCAACGAGGTGATTTTTTTACACTTAAAATTTTGGCCCTCTATAACGCAGCTTTTCAAGCAGGGGTTCTTCCATGCAGTATGAGGGCAGCTCTGATAGTATTGATCCCTAAGCCTGGAAAAGATTTGATGGATTGTGGGTTGTATAGACCTATATCCCTGTTAAATTGCGATATTACGATTTTATCGAAAGTCTTAGAGCTGCATTTGTCCCGAGCCTTCCTAGAAATTGTCCATGCTGACCAGACAGGATTTATGCTAGGGAATAGCACTGACATTAATTTGCGTAGGTAATACACTGCTCAAAAAAATAAAGGGAACACAAAAATAACACATCCTAGATCTGAATTAATTAAATATTCTTCTGAAATACTTTGTTCTTTACATAGTTGAATGTGCTGACAACAAAATCACACAAAAATAAAAAGATGGAAATCAAATTTTTCAACCCGTGGAGGTCTGGATTTGGAGTCACACTCAAAATTAAAGTGGAAAAACACACTACAGGCTGATCCAACTTTGATGTAATGTCCTTAAAACAAGTCAAAATGAGGCTCAGTAGTGTGTGTGGCCTCCACGTGCCTGTATGACCTCCCTACAACGCCTGTGCATGCTCCTGATGAGGTGGCGGACGGTCTCCTGAGGGATCTCCTCCCAGACCTGGACTAAAGCATCTGCCAACTCCTGGACAGTCTGTTGTGCAAATGACGTTGGTGGATAGAGCGAGACATGATGTCCCAGATGTGCTCAATTGGATTCAGGTCTGGGGAACAGGCGGGCCAGTCCATAGCATCAATGCCTTCGTCTTGCAGGAACTGCTGACACACTCCAGCCACATGAGGTCTAGCATTGTCATGCATTAGGAGGAACCCAGGGCCAACCGCACCAGCATATGGTCTCACAAGGGGTCTGAGGATCTCATCTCGGTACCTAATGGCAGTCAGGCTACCTCTGGCGTGCACATGGAGGGCTGTGCGGCCCTCCAAAGAAATGCCACCCCACACCATTACTGACCCAATGCCAAACCGGTCATGTTGGAGGATGTTGCAGGCAGCAGAACGTTCTCCACGGCGTCTCCAGACTGTCACATGTGCTCAGTGTGAGCCTGCTTTCATCTGTGAAGAGCACAGGGTGCCAGTGGCGAATTTGCCAATCTTGGTGTTCTCTGGCAAATGCCAAACGTCCTGCATGGTGTTGGGCTGTAAGCACAACCCCCACCTGTGGACGTCGGGCCCTCATGGAGTCTGTTTCTGACCGTTTGAGCAGACACATGCACATTTGTGGCCTGCTGGAGGTCATTTTGCAGGGCTCTGGCAGTGCTCCTCCTGTTCCTCCTTGCACAAAGGTGGAGGTAGCGGTCCTGCTGCTGGGTTGTTGCCCTCCTACGGCCTCCTCCACGTCTCCTAATGTACTGGCCTGTCTCCTGGTAGCGCCTCCATGCTCTGGAGGCTACGCTGACAGACACAGCAAACCTTCTTGCCACAGCTCGCATTGATGTGCCATCCTGGATAAGCTGCACTACCTGAGCCACTTGTGTGGGTTGTAGACTCCGTCTCATGCTACCACTAGAGTGAAAGCACCGCCAGCATTCAAAAGTGACCAAAACATCAGCCAGGAAGCATAGGAACTGAGAAGTGGTCTGTGGTCACCACCTGCAGAACCACTCCTTTATTGGGGGTGTCTTGGTAATTGCCTATAATTTCCACCTGTTGTCTATCCCATTTGCACAACAGCATGTGAAATTGATTGTCACTCAGTGTTGCTTCCTAAGTGGACCGTTTGATTTCACAGAAGTGTGATTGACTTGGAGTTACATTGTGTTGTTTAAGTGTTCCCTTTATTTTTTTGAGCAGTGTATATATTAATATTTCCTTTACTCATGATAACTCGGGTATGCGTACTCTGGTCTTTGCTGACCAAGCTAAGGCCTTTGACTCAGTGGAATGGAGGTACTTGTGGGCTGTAATGGGACACTTTCGGTTTGGTTAGACATTCCTTAAGTGCATCCAACTCCTATACTCTACTCCAGTAGCCAGTGTTCGCACTAACACTCACATATCTGATACATGTACCCTGAATAGAGCACAAGACAGGGGTGCCCCCTGTCCCCTGCACTATTTGCAATTGACATACAGCCCCTGGCCATTCAGGTTTGTGTGTCACCTAAAAATATCCAACAAAAAACTACCAGACCGCATAAATTTTAAGTAGATTTATTAACAAATTACATACAGGACAAGCCAAACATAAAGAATAGGTGCAGGGAAAGGCGGCATCCTTAAGAGGAAGACACAGGGGCAGTGATTCAATATAACATCCACATTAAATGACAATAAAGTGCAAGTGCATAGTGCCAAATCATCAAACAAATAAAACAGAATCAATTACCCACGTGTGCTTCCTCAAGCAAGACACATTCCATATTTTATTAAAATTTTATTTAAGTTTTATTTTATATTTTTATGTTTTATGCACTCCACAAGTGCAAACAAGGGATAAGATGAATCACAATATATGTAATAGAGCTAGTAAAATAAAAATATAGATTTTAATATTATATATAAAAAAAACAAAGGTGTAAATAGATGCATGAACTTACTAAAATAAATATATTTGCATGCACATGAGAATGTATATGGTAGATTTAGTAAGGTAAAACATAGATTCTGTGACCATGTAAAAAACGCAAGGTATGAATGTTCACATGTAAGCACCATATAGTCCAGTCCCGTTTTTGAATATCAGGACCGGAGACATGGAATCCGGTCCATGTCTTTTTTATTTGGGTTGTTATAAAACATGTTTATGTCCCTCATTCTTGTGATATACCACTCAAGAGGAAACCTCTCCGGTTTCGAAGCGTGTCTGGTGAATCAAAGAGACTACAGCGATACCTGTGAAGAAAACAAAAACAACTATAGCAGAATTCCAAACTTGCAGAGCGAGAAGCAATCACGAATATATCCCGTAAGATCGGGAGCATCTTTGTATCCCTACTCTGCACGCGTTAACAAGCTAGTTGCCGGCAGTAGCACAGAGCAAGTTTACAAGTGCGGACAGCTTGGAAAACTCACTGACAAGAAGGTCACGTATGTATTAACCACCAATAGCCAACAAAGATATCATCTGGTGGATAAGCAGCAAAGGTACGGGACATATCTGTGTGATGTGTATAATATTTACAAGCCGAGCTGAATTGAAATATTAAGGGATAACATCTTGATTGCATGATCTCCATCGGACTAAGCAGAAGATTCTATTTTCGTCATATTGGAGTATTTTTTCCAATAAAAAAGTTCTTTGGAGTCTAATGCACAGTCTGCACACAGGCAATCGCCTTAGTATTAATAGTGCCATTATACAGTGCGTGAGCTCCGCACTAGGCACAATAGCAGGGACTGTGACTATATGAGTACATGTCTTTTTTTATAGAGGTGATTATATGTTTAAATTAGATATATGTAATTTTTCCCAATTAGAATTGGTACTTTGTATCAGGGTGGATAAAAATCAATGATTTTTTGATTTAAATCAGATTTTTTTAATTTAAAACAGATTTTTTTTGATTTAAATCGGATTTTTTTGATTTAAAATGCTTTTTGAGGAAAATATATTACCATCCAAAAGGTTATTCCATCATGAAATAAAGATTCGTTTTTTAATTATGTAGAATAAGGCTGTACGTAGACTCCCATATTGTTGAATGGATTAGGCAGTGGCTGAGGGACAGACAACAGAGCGTTGTAGTCAATGGAGTATATTCAGACCATGGTCTTATTACCAGTGTGGTAACTCAGGGATCTGTTCTGGGACCCATATTGTTTAATATATATTGCAGAAGGCCTCGATGATAAGGTGTGTCTTTTTTCTGATGACACAAAGATTTGTAACAGGGTTGATGTTCCTGGAGTGATACACCAAATGGAAAAGGATTTAGGAAAACTAGAGGAATGGTCAAAAATCTGGCAACTAAAATGTAATGTTGATAAGTGCAAGATAATCAGTGCAGAATATAAAATCAGTGATACAGTCCTAACCTCAGTATCTGAGGAAAGGGATTTAGGGGTCATTATTTCAGAAGACTTAAAGGTAGGCAGACAATGTCATAGAGCAGCAGGAAATGCTAGCAGAATGCTTGGGTGTATAGGGAGAGGAATTACCAGTAGAAAGAGGGAGGTGCTCATGCCGCTCTACAGAGCACTAGTGAGACCTCATTTGGAGTATTGTGCTCAGTACTGGAGACCATATCTCCAGAAGGATATTGATACTTTGGAGAGAGTTCAGAGAAGAGCTACTAAACTAGTACATGGATTGCAGGACAAAACTTACCAGGAAAGATTAAAGGACCTTAACATGTATAGCTTGGAAGAAAGGCGAGACAGAGGGGATATGATAGAAACTTTTAAATACATAAAGGGAATCAACAAGGTAAAAGAGGAGAGAATATTTAAAAGAAGAAAAACTGCTACAAGGGGACATAGTTTTAAATTAGAGGGGCAAAGATTTAAAAGTAATATCAGTAAGAATTACTTCACTGAGAGAGTAGTGGATGCATGGAATAGCCTTCCTGCAGAAGTGGTAGCTGCAAATACAGTGAAGGAGTTTAAGCATACATGGGATAGGCATAAGGCCATCCTTCATATAAGATAGGGCCATAGTATTCAGTATATTGGGCAGACTAGATGGGCCGAATGGTTCTTATCTGCCGACACATTCTATGTTTCTACGTTTCTATATGTGTAATTTTTTGGTAAATAAATTCCATTAATCCATTCACAATGTCATGCTCTTCCAGAGTTTTTTGTAAGATTATTGGGCAGTTTCTCTGCCTACAAGATATTATCACAGATGCTTGGTTTACTTTTGCAGTTCTCAAAACTGAATTTGACTCAGCAGAGATCACATGCCTCTTCTTCACAGCAAAAATGTTATAACATGAACAGAGTTGAGAAAAATACCTTAATCCTAACTTCTACAAACCTATGAATGCAGAATCAACCTAATCAAACTAAATCTTCATCTACTTGCATATTATAAGTTATACCAGCAAGAATTAGTCTTTATGTAGAAAACTACGATTTAAATTAAGCCTTACTGACTAGTGATTTAAATCATTTTGATTTAAATCAAATCCAGCCTGCTTTGTATTAAACTAGTTATTGATTATAGTGGTATGATATATTGTGGTATGATATTTTAGGTGTATTTGGGGGAGAAGCTTGACTGCTCTTCTAGTCGGACGCATGTAAGCGAGCTCCTCTCCTTAGAGCACTGCAGACCAGTAAATTCTGCGGCACAAACGGCCATATAATGGTTAAAATCGGTAAGGACAAGCCTTGAGACAAACCTGAACACATAAAACAGGACCGGGGCCCATCCGATATGGAGAAATACTTGAACAAGAAAGCTCCAGCAAAACCCACAGGTCAGAGCAAGATGGCGCTGGGTGACCAGGACGACTTGGTGCATGGAGCAGACGAAACGGAAAGAGGCACTTCAGAAACTACTACTGACAAGCAGTCAAATAACCATGCTCAAATCTCCAGAAAATTCATTCACCAAGCATTATCCTCAGAACTGGCCCCAGTGATTCAAGACTTTGCTGAGATCAAGAACGACATAAAATATAATCTGGCACCGTGTGGAACTGCTAGAAAACAACCAAACTGCTATACTTACCTACAGCCGAGCCCTAGGTGACTGCAGTAAAGCACACACTGACTCGCTCAACAAGGCCTTTGCCCTCATTGAGGACCAAGAGAACAGGAGCCGGCGTAAGAACATCAGGGTGAGGGGCATACCGGAAAGTGTTCCACACGAGGACTTGCCCAAGGCAGCTGATGCCATCTTTGCAAACCTCTTGGGAGCCGAAAGAGCGACAGAGATTACTATTGAACGCATACACAGATCCCTCAGACCTAAACCGAAAGAAGGGGAGCAGCTCAGATACGTGGTCTGCGGTCTCCTGAGGTACATAGACACTGCTACTTTGCTCAAGTCTGCCAGGGAAAGAAAAGATACATCTGGAGGGAGCAAAGATTCTCCTGTTTCAGGATTTAACGCCGTTGACGCTCAATAAGAGCAGAGCGTTGCGTCCTCTCACAGACCTCCTCAAATCCCATCAGATACCCTTCAAATAGTTATTTCCCTTTGGGCTCACCTTCTCATCTGGCACCAAAAGGTGCACTATCCAATCCCCTGGAGACTTACTGACAGCATGTGAACTCCTGCGATCGCCACTAGTGAAAATTCCCTCGTGGCTGCCCACAGCAGATGGGAGTTTGGCCGAGGAAGAAAAATAACCCCAGATCCAGGGACAGTTAGGGCTGTTTCACACGAGCGAGTCCATTGCGGGAATCACGCTCCGTGTGTGAGTGTGATCCTCCGCTCTGGACTTGCCGGAGCGCACAACATTATCATGATTTATAATGCTATGTGTCTCTGCTTGACCTTATTTCTACAGAATCATAGTGACATAAAGCTGTCAGTATGATTCTGTAGAAATAAGGTCAAGCAGAGACACATAGCATTATAAATCATGATAATGCCGTGCGCTCCTGCAAGTCCAGAGCGGAGGATCACACTCACACACGGAGCGTGATTCCCGCAATGGACTCGCTCGTGTGAAACAGACCTTAAGAGCTAAGTTTTCGGCTGATAATGTTTGAAATACCAGTAATAGGGGAAAGGGTGGGGGTGTCCGTATTCTCTCAGATCTCCTTAACCTAGAAGCTACATTTCTGGGCGATTACCCTCTCTCTTACTAAAGAAGATGTTATTATCTGTTTTATTTTCATTCATGTTTTTGCACTAGTTAGTTTCCCTTTCCTATATATGTCATACCTTGAACAAGTGGTCAGCAATGCCAAAGTTTAAAGTGTAAGACTGCTGATGTCTGCATAGCTTACTGTTATATGTCAGGTTACAAAAGTTTGATAGTTTCTCTCCTAGCATTTGCCAGGGGAAAATATGCGCACCCCTGGTTATTGCGCACTTATACAAGACCTCTTACATGCATAACTGTATTCCTATTCTTGAATGCAGGGCAGAAGTCACAGTTGGAGGTCATGGATCGTTATAGTTGTTATATATATTTTGGTTATCCATTTTTCCACCCTTCCCCCATCCGCCCTAGGCATCACAACAAGTGCTGGTCCTGGCCCGATGGGATGTGGTATTATGATAAGATGACCTCGATTAAGTGTGTCTCTTTTAATGTACGGGGATTAAACACCCCGCAGAAACGGTCCCAAATAATCTGTATTCTGAAAAAATCCCATGCAGACATATGTCTACCACAAGAGACATTTTAAAGCCGGTCGTGTCCCCAACTTGCCTAAAGCGTACTTCAATTACTGGTTCAACAGTGCTTATGTCAAAGCGTCCAGAGGGGTGGGTATTGTTATAGCTAAAAGGGTCCCATTTACACACCTACTCACTCAAACGGATCCTGAGGGCCGCTTTATCTTTGTTAGGCTACATGCACACGACCGTGCCGTTTTTTGCGGTCCGCAAACCTCGGATCCGCAAAAAACGGAAGCCGCCCGTGTGCCTTCCGCAATTTGCGGAACGGGCGGCCATTGATATATCTGCCTATTCTTGTCCGTTTTGCGGACAAGAATAGGACATGTTATATTTTTTTTGCGGGGCCGCGGAACGGAGCAACGGATGCGGACAGCACACGGAGTGCTGTCCGCATCTTTTGCGGCCCCATTGAAGTGAATGGGTCCGCATCCGAGCTGCCAAAACAGCGGCTCGGATGCGGACCCAAACAACGGCCGTGTGCATGAGGCCTTAAAGGAAGGATTGGTAGTCAATTGGTAACTATCGCCAGCCTATATAGCCCCAATAAGGGCTAGAGAAATTGGATACGGAGTGCCCTGAGAAAATGCCTTTGCTGAAGGGATCAGACTGTTAGGCGGAGACCTGAACGTGACACTGTCCCCACACATAGATGCGTCTGAGGGCTTCTCTTTGCCCTCTCATAGGCTCATTAGGTCTCATAAACAGGAGTCTCTCTGAAGCCAATTTAATAGACACCTGGAGACTGCTCCACACAGCAGATCGTGATTTCACTTTTTTCTTGGCCTCTCATAATACTTATAAAAGGCTAGACTACATCTTAATTTCGGAAAACCACATAGACATGCTTGAGCAAGCGACTATTGACCCCATAACGGTCTCTGACCATGCGCCCATATCAGCCTTAGTACACTTTTCTCGTCTACCTGCAAAACAATGGCAATGGAGGTTAAAAGAAACCTTGCTGGATAGGGGAGAAGACCTGAGAGCTCTTCAACAGAAACTTTCATGGTACTTCCAGGAAAATGCGACAGCAGACGCGTCAACTCCGACTGTGTGGGAAACCCACAAAGCTGTGATGAGGGGGGGGGAATTCATAGCAGGGTCAAAAAAGATAGACAGAAAAAATGACACTCACTACTCACACAGATAGCCGCCATAGAATCCTTGCACAAACGCTGTAGAGCACTCAAAGCCCATGAAGATTTGTTGAAGCTGAGGAAGAAACTAAAAGACCATCTTAATATATGTAACGCAAGGGCATATCAATATTCCAATTTTCGCTTCTACTCACATGGGGATAAGGGCACTAAGTTAATGGCCAGTCTGATTAAACAGAGGAGAGATTCTACATTCATTTCTAGCATTAAAACAAAAAATGGGGATTTAGTTTCTAAGACAAG
Organism: Bufo bufo; assembly: GCF_905171765.1. Taxonomy (NCBI): domain Eukaryota; kingdom Metazoa; phylum Chordata; class Amphibia; order Anura; family Bufonidae; genus Bufo; species Bufo bufo. The sequence goes on from NC_053390.1 coordinate 472,271,027, forward strand.
GGATATTGCTGTAGAATTCCAGCGGTTCTACCAAGAGCTGTATGGGCTTAGAGACTCAGGGGAGGTACCTGAGACAGTCTGTGATTCCGAGATGGATAAATTTTTTGACAAACAGAACCTCCCACACTTGTCGAGTCAGATAAGGTTGCTTTGCTGGCCCCAGTTACGGAGGAGGAGGTTGCACGTGTACTCAGCTCAATGCCCATGGGAAAAAGCCCCAGTCCAGACAGCCTACCAGCGGGGTACTATAAGAAATTCTCAGATACTCTCTTACCACAACTCACCAAATGGTGTAATTTGCTTATGACAGGTTCAGCCACAAGCCAGAATACAGCCGCATCCGTGTGGACCGATAGATGGGGGGCAAAGATACAGTTGCAAGAAAAAGTATGTGAACCCTTTGGAATGATATGGATTTCTGCACAAATTGGTCATAAAATGTGATCTGATCTTCATCTAAGTCACAACAATAGACAATCACAGTCTGCTTAAACTAATAAAACACACAAATAATTAAATGTTACCATGTTTTTATTGCACACACCATGTAAGCATTCACAGTGCAGGTGGAAAAAGTATGTGAACCCTTCGATTTAAAAATCTAGTTGAACCTCCTTTGGCAGCAATTAATTCAACCAAATGTTTCCTGTAGTTGCAGATCAGACGTGCACAACGGTCAGGAGTAATTCTTGACCATTCCTCTTTACAGAACTGTTTCAGTTCAGCAATATTCTTGGGATGTCTGGTGTGAATCGCTTTCTTGAGGTCATGCCACAGCATCTCAATCAGGTTGAGGTCAGGACTCTGACTGGGCCACTCCAGAAGGCGGATTTTCTTCTGTTTAAGCCATTCGGTTGTTGATTTGCTTCTATGCTTTGGGTCGTTGTCCTGTTGCAACACCCATCTTCTGTTGAGCTTCAGCTGGTGGACAGATGGCCTTAAGTTCTTCAGCAAAATGCCTTGATAAACTTGGGAATTGATTTTTCCTTCGATGATAGCAATCCGTCCAGGCCCTGATGCAGCAAAGCAGCCCCAAACCATGATGCCCCCACCACCATACTTCCCAGTTGGGATGAGATTTTGATGTTGGTGTTCTATGCCTCTTTTTCTCCACCCATAGTGTTGTGTGTTTCTTCCAAACAACTCAACTTTGGTTTCATCTGTCCACAGAATATTTTGCCAGTACTGCTGTGGAACATCCAGGTGCCTTTATGCAAACTGTAAATGTGCAGCAATGTTTTTTTTTGGACAGCAGTGGCTTCTTCTGTGGTATCCTCCCATGAAATCCATTCTTGTTTAGTGTTTTACGTATTGTAGATTCACTAACAGGGATGTTAGCATATGCCAGAGACTTTTGTAAGTGTTTAGCTGACACTCTAGGATTCTTCTTCACCTCATTGAGCAGTCTGCGCTGTGCTCTTGCAGTCATCTTTACAGGACGGCCACTCCTAGGGAGAGTAGCAGCAGTGCTGAACTTTCTCCATTTATAGACAATTTGTCTTACCGTGGACTGATGAACAGCAAGGCTTTTGGAGATACTTTTATAACCCTTTCCAGCTTTATGCACGTCAACAATTCTTAATCGTAAGTCTTCTGGGAGCTCTTTTGTGCGAGGCATCATTCACATCAGGCAATGCTTCTTGTGAAAAGCAAACCCAGAACTGGTGTGTGTTTTTTATAGGGCAGGGCAGCTGTAATCAACACCTCCAATCTCATCTTATTGATTAGACTCCAGTTGTCTGACACCTCACTCCAATTAGCTCTTGGAGATGTCATTAGTCTAGGGGTTCACATACTTTTTCCATCTGCATAAAACATGGTAACATTTAATTCTTTGTTATTAGTTTAAGCAGACTGTGATTGTCTATTGTTGTGACTTAGATGAAGATCAGATCACATTTTATGACCAATTTGTGCAGAAATCCACATCATTCCAAAGGGTTCACATATTTTTTCTTGCAACTGTAAGTACTGAGACTTATGTAATTGAATGGATCATTCTACTGGGGTTCACTTTCCCCATTGCATCTGATTATTGTATTGTAACCCAGCGGGAAGAGGTGGTTTTGAGCTTGGCTGTGCGGTCACAAGCACAGCCCAACAAAGGGACAACCACCTCAGAAAATGGGATTATTACCAACAGGTCCCCTGATGAGTTGGACGAAAGTCCAGTGAAATGCATTGGGACGTTTATTAGGATCAAAAGAATGACATTTTTTAAAACCTAAAGAATGACATATTGGTAATAGGGCCCTCCACCACAGTGTGACGAAGCTGGGCAGTCTCCATTGCTGCGCAGGGCCTGGGAGGGCTTAATAGGTGTCCACGGGCAACTGTGGGATTTTTCTGTGGATAGTGCACTGTCACTCCAAAGTACTTCCATTGTAGGGAGAGACTAGTTGTCAGAGACCCAGTACTAGTCTTCCCATATCCCTAGCTCCTGGTTACTGATGGCACAGCGAATGGCGTTTATCATATACACTTAGGGATTTAACGGTTTACTATTAAAAGTTACATTTTAAAAAGGTATCTATATAGTATTGTATATTTTGCCAAACTGATACATCCCGAGCAGGCCGAGTTTGTCCCAGGTAGAGAGGGATATCACAACTCCTGCAAACTTATTACAATAATACAGAGGGTCAAAAGGAAGGGCCTCCAGCTGATTCTTCTGAGAATTGATGCAGAGAAGGCCTTCAACAGGGTAAACTAGGACTTCCTTCAGAGGACGATGCTAAAATTCGGTATCCCAGTACAGTTCCAACAAGCCATTATGACCTTAGACAGTGAACCCAGTGCCAGGATTAGTGTTAACGGGACATTGTCAGCCCTATTAAAAATGGCACAAGACAGGTGTGCCCCTTGTCCCCTACCTTATACATTCTTGTAATGGAAACTTTACTGCAAGCTATTAGGGACCACCCAGATATATGTGGTGTCCAGATTAAGGAAAATCTACTAATGCAGCATTAGCGGACGATCTTCGCGTCATGATTACCAACCCTGTCGAGGCCTTCCATGGTTATGGTCGTGACTCCTTATCAGCATGCAGTTGCCTGCGGTTTTTGTTTTGTTATCAACCACATGGTGAGGGCTTCTTGTAGGTTGCCGCTGGCAACATGTTTGTATTTGGCAGCATAGCAGCCTGAGCTGTTGCTAGGCAGCTTGCTGTCAAGTGCATGCGGTTTCACCTGGCAACCTCTCTTGGTATGTGTGCACTTTCCGGGTTTGTTGTGCACGAGGTTATGTTTGTATGCACTGTGACACCTCCCTTCACTTGCGGTTGTCCGCGGCAACGTGTGGTGTTGTATGCATGTGGTGGCAGTGTCTCGGCCTGCTGGCTGTTCCCCAGGATATGGTTGCCACACATGCCGTTGCCGGCGGTAACAGGTGAGTGTGTTGTTTATGTGCTTTTCCCTTTAAGTGGCTTCACTACCCTGCCTGGTGTAGGAAGGGTTAACTCCCTTCTTAGTGTGTGAACACTGGGTGTGTCTGTGTGTGGGTGTGGGCACTTGGGGCTACTTAGCTCCGGCTGGATGCCAGACTCTGAGGGGTACTTCAGCCATGGTTAGCTGGCGTCATCCTCCTGGGTATATACCATCTGCCAGTGAGGGCCACCCTTGTGGTCATAAGTTTATGTTATGTTTGATGTATTGAAGATGTTTCTTTGGTCTCTTTCTTTGCAGCTATGGTTTCCTGGGTTCCTGTGTGATGTGTGTTGTGTGCTGTGTCCGTTTGTATTGTTGTGGACAGCAGCACTTGTACATGGGTTCCAGGCTGTGTGTCTGTGGCAGGTAGGTGTTGTACTAGTTGCATTTACCTGCCATTGCCATAAGCTGTTTATGTTCCCCTTTCTTTGCAGCTTGGCCAGTGAGACTCCTGTTCGTCCGTATCTAGGAGGAACAGGTCGTCTTACCCTGCTCCTAGTTCAGGGCCACCCTGAGGGCTAGTAGGGACCACAAGGTTTCGGAGTATGAGCCCTCCTACCATCAGGGTCGGCTCATACAGCTACGAGTCAGGGTCAGAATTAGGGACGTAATAGGAGGTGACCTGCTCTCTGATTCCTGTCCTGGCCTAGTAGCAACCATCATCTTCTGACATCACACGGCTGAGGGTTTTCCCCATCCTCAGCCGTGACACTTCCCTCATCTACTAGACCTCTTCAGTCAGTATAGGCGACTATCAAACTTCAAGGTCAACCACTCTAAGGGTCCATTCACACGTCCGTAAGTGCTTTGCGGATCCGCAAATTGCAGATCCGCAAAACACGGACACCTGCAATGTGCGAGCCGCAATTTGTGGACCGTACATCACAGACACTATAATAGAAAATGCCTTTTCTGGTCCGCAATTGCGGACAAGAATAGGACATGTTCTATTTTTTTCAGGAACGAAATTGTGGATCCCGAAAAAACTGATCCCGAAAAAACGGATGTGGATCCTGGAAATGCGGATTTGCATCCGTTCCAGCCCCATTGAAAGTGAATGGGTCCGCAAATTGCGGAACGAATGCGGACCCAAATTACGGACGTGTGAATGTACCCTAAATCAGAAGATGAACATCTCAGTACCTCAGACGACAATCTCTGCCCTCAAAGCTTCGACCCCATTCAAATGGCAGGAATCCCACATTTCCTACCTGGGAGTCAAAATTCCCTCACAGCCAGGAAAACTATTTCAACTGAACTACCCACCTCTAATCAAAGATATCCAAACACATTTGCGGACCCTTAAAATCCCCTATGTCTCCTGGATGGGCTGGAAAACCTGTTAAAAACTTTAATTATGCCCAAAATATTATACATAATGCAGATGCTTCCTATCTTTCTCCCGGGTTCCTTCTTCTCCCATATAAGGCCTCATGCACACGACAGTGTTTTTTCACTGTCAGTGATTTGGCTTCAGTGGTCCGTGTCTGATTTTGCTTCAGTTGTGTTTCATTGTGTCTTCCTTCCTTTTTGTCTGACAGGGGGAAAAAAAGGAAGGTTAATGAAAAGTGTAATTTTATTGCACCAAGGTCTTGTAGAAAAAAACAGACGCAGAGAAAAAACTTGAATGGGTCCGTCCTCTGTTTTCCACTGACAAGAATAGGACTGGAATCACGGATCACGGAGAAAAAACGGAGGACTATCATTTTTTTTTCACAGCTCCATAGAAATGAATGGGACCTCCGCTAAACCAGTGCTCCAGACTAAAAAAAAATACCTAGTAGCCATTGGCTCCTGAACTGAAAAATTTAGGAGCCAAATTAAATTTTTTGTCGCAAAATCAAAACCGAATCAAAATTTTGGTATCGTGACAACGCTACGCCGATCAGATTGGCGTAGGGTTGTTTCGATACCAAAGTTTTGATTTGCTTTGGTCACCATAAAAAAGTATTGCGATACTCAATAGCGTGCAAAAAAAAGAAAAACACCAAAAAAAGCAGCGTGCATTTCGCATTTTATGAAACGTTCGGCCCATAATAGAACAGTCCTATCCTATTTTTTGGGGTGACAAGGTGACTAAAAATGGCGAATGCTCACCGCATAGGAGAAATTTTTTAAAAGTGTAATAGTTTGGACTTTTCGGATACAGCGCTATGTAATATGTTTATTTATTGTTTATATAATTTATATGTAAAATTGGGAAAGGGGGGGATTTAAACTTAATATTTTAGGGTACTTTCACACTAGCGTTTTTCATTTCCGGCATAGAGTTCCGTCACAGGGGCTCTATACCGGAAAAGATGTCTTCAGGTCAGTCTTTTTGACTGATCAGGCAAAAGATAAAACCGCAGCATTCTACGGTTTTATCTCTGGCAAAAAAAACTGATTCGGATTCGGCATTTTTCGCCATAGGAATGTGTTAGTGCCGTATCCGGCATTCAAAATGCCGGATCCATCCTTCCGGTTGAACCGTGCGATTTTCACGCATGGTTGCTAGGATGAAAGTCTATTCACTGTATTACTTTCCCTTATAATAACATGGTTATAAGGGAAAATAATAGCATTCTTTAATGCAGAATGCGTAGTAGAAGGTCAATATAATAAACATTATTTACACCCCAATATAATAAACATTGGTGGGCAGTGCCAATGAGGGTTAAAAAAATAAAATAAAAATTAACTTACCTCCTCCAATTGATCACGTAGCAGCCGGTCTCCTGTTCTTTCTTCAGGACCTGTCAAAGGACCTGTGGTGACATCACTGTGCTCATCACATGATACATCACATGATCCATCACCATGGTAATGGACCTTGTGATGGAGCTCAGTGACGTCACCACAGGTCCTGAAGAAAGAACAGGAGACCGGCAGCTACGCGATCAATTGGAGAAGGTGAGTTAATTTTTATTTTATTTTTTTAACCCTCATTGGCACTGCGCCACCGATGTTTATTATACTGGGGGGAAGGGGCCGCACTCAATGTTTATTATACTGGGGGGGGGCGCACTCAATGTTCATTACACTGGGGGGGGGGGCCGCACTCAATGTTTATTATACCGGGGTGTTGGGGGGGGGGGGGCGCACTGCACCACCAATGAAGATAACTGACCTGTTAATACAAATACAGGAGGCGGGTGCCGGAATCAAATAGCCGGCACCCGACCTCTATGACAGGGAGCTGCGATCAGCGGCAGTTAACCCATCAGGTGCCGCTCCCCGTCATAGAGGTCGGGTGCCGGCTATTTGGTTCCGGCACCCGCCTCCTGTATTTGTATTACCAGGTCAGTTATCTTGATTGGTGGCGCAGTGGCCACAGCCCCTCCCCCTGTCCCTCTTGTTATTGGCCGCGGCGGCAGCAGGACAGGAGGAGGGAGAGACTGCTGATAAGACTGCTGATAAGAACATGGTTCAGCTTCTGTGCCCGCCGCTGTATTCAGAGCTGCGGCGCGGCTTTAGTCGCAAATGGCGACAAGACTAAAAAGTCTTGTCGTCATTTGTAAATTCTAAGTCGCATTGGCGACCATTTTGGTCGCCATCTGGAGCCCTGTAAACTGTGAAAAATAACGGAACGGACGCGGATGCACACAACGGTCGTGTGCATGAGGCCTAAGGAGGGCCTTTACCACCTTCTTCTGGGATAGAAAGAGACCCAGAGTAGCATATTCTAGGCTAACACTCAGAAGGGAGCATGGAGGATTCAGTCTACCAGCTGCTCATTCATATTACCAAGCGATCCATCTTAAATGCTGGTTACAAATACAGACTCCTAAATATAGGACTTTGGGTAATGACCTGGAGTTACTCCAACTCACCCAGACACAGAGGGCGGGTCTATGGAATCTTAATAAGGCATCCCTGAAAGAACACCAGCTTCTCAGGGGAGCAGCATCAGTGATAAGAAATCTCACAATAAATCACAACCTACTGTGAGAAATATGGATTATTATTTACTGGCAGCCCTGATTGTCAGTTGATTCACCTTTTGGCTTGTACACAGCGTACATGCAAAATATGTTCCCACCCCCCAGCCATCTGATTGTCAGCTCGCAAGGGAGAAAGCCCCAGGTGGATAATGTCACACCTCAACCAGCCAGTTTGGAGGCAACCAAATCTGCAGGAAAACCCACAGCAGGGGTTCTCAGCTCTTGCCCAAGATCAATGATACCTCCCAGACATGTTGGCACCTACATTTCATAAGGAATTATGAATCACCCGGCCATCGCAGGCGCAAACCGGATACATATTTGTGTACCGATGGCCACGAGGAACGTGCCCATGTTCTTGGTTTGATAGTGAGATGCCAGGGAAGGGAGATATACATATCACCCCACATAAACCAACGGTACCATGTTTGGACTCTAGTTGTAGCCGGAACCCAGGCAGATCAGTTGGTCCCAGAACCCTGTGACCTTCTGGACTGGAGGATTTTGTGGGTCATTTGCAGCCAGTCCAGCAGGGGGGGGAGTGGACCCCTCCCAAAGGCCGGGAGGGAAGGGGCCGGCTACAGGTTAAAAGGCTTGTGCCAGCAAGCGGGCGTGTCTTTCTCTGAAGAAGGGTCACATCGTGTAATGTGTAATTTATATAAAATATATAATTTAATCTTGTATCTCGATCACGAATCCCCACTGTGCCGTCATACATACATAATTACTCTGGGTAGCCATTTTGTATGCTTCTGGCCTATGTAAAAGAACAGTGAACTCTCATCTTCCTGAAGCCTGGGTCAAGTATGATATAGATGGACACTTTTATTACCACTACTCTGTGAGGCCGGCTATAAAAGGTCATAAAGGCTATACCAGGCCCAGCTCATCCTGTCCTATAAGATAAAGATCAGCTCGCTGTCAAGCCTGGCTGGAGCGTGACGTCATTAATTTCCAGGTCTGGTTTGAGGAGAGCTAATAGCCCTTAATTAGCTCTGGGCATAAAACCAGTCCACTTTCATATTTCATTTATGAATCAACTTATGCCCTTTCTGACACCAGATCCAGGCCCTACAGAGTATTGTGGTTAATTGGGTATCAAATATGACCAGAGGATGTGATTCTGTAGCTCACCTATGGGTGGTAGAAGAACTACAGGTCCCAGCAGTACCGTGTGTGGTCTCATTTTGTATGTAAATACATAAGGATCGCAAATATGTATTCTGTATAAAAATATGCCGATGTATCAGGGAGATACGGGCTTAAGTATAATCCTCATTGAAGGAACTGAACTTTGATGGGGTAATAAAACCCTTGGAGGCCAATCCCTAGGCTTCACAGTCACTCTGCTGCCATTGGCTGACAGGAGTAAGTCTCCTGCCCATGGCAGAGTTCATAAAGATCTGTGCACAAGGACTGAGGAGAGAGACCCATGGAACATCACCAGACACTTAATTGGACATTGATGGCATATCCCTGTATCAGAAGAACTTTGAGGGTCTACCCTGATACATACTGAACTGGGTTTGCAAGGATTCAAAAAGGACATATGAGCGACCATCTGAAAGCCTCCAGAGAAACTAAGTATTCTTTCATCTTTTTCCCTTTCATTTGAACTGTCGTGATTATTTATATTGTTATTATTATTCTGTAGATTTATAGTCATTTTCATTAGATTTGTATGCACTGCTTTTTACCTCTTATTAAAGATTATAAAATCTAAGTGGCCAAGTCTTCCATATTCTAAGCTGCTGAACAACGTACCTTGCCTTTGAAGAGACGTTACCAGGTAGTTAGTTAAATTGCATTTAGGAATTGTAGCTGGGGGTGATTGACTGCGGTTGGTCAGTAAGTGATATCCGGTTCATCCACTGATCTGTGTGATAGTGAATGACCCGGATAGTCGGCTCGTGGACCGGGAACCCACGTGGTGGCAGTTACCGAAGTGTAGTGGGGGGGTGTTAGCCGAATGGTAATACCCCGGTCACGTGAGGTCTCTGTGTGTGCGCAGACTCCGTCACAGACCACTACGTCAGAGCTGTGGGATCCGGAGCGATCGGATCCATAGTTCGTGACATTTTCTGGTGGCAGCTTACGGGATTCTGTATGCTTAGAATATTAGTGCATGAAGTTATGTCCATAACTCTGTACTAAAGGATTGAAAAATTCTGGAAGACGAAGCACAGTGCATTAGTTTTGATAGAATAATAATTCACGACAGTACCCTCCCCTCTCTCTTGTTTTCTGTCCTATCTTTTATTTGGCAATAATGTCCGAATCCGTGAATTATGACGTCCTGAGAGTGTCTGATATCACAGCTCTGTGTGAGCACAAAGGCATCCAAGTATATGGGAAAAATAAGACTGTCCTTATCCAGGAGTTATGTGCACGGAGGAGTCAAGAGTCATCCCTGCAGGATTCAGAGAATGGAGGACACTCAGGGGCCCCTGAGCCAGGTGACCCCTTCCAGAATGAGGATGATGAACTGGGAGGAGGACAGCCTGCTGGGGCTTGCAGTCCTCTAGCTGGACATAACTCTGTCTCTATGCCATCCCAAAATGGTCTGGACCAACTAATGCTCAGTAACCCGGACTTATATTTTCGGCTGCTGGAGGCACGTCGGGCAGAGCGCAAGGCTGAGCTCGAGGCTGCAGAGCGCAAGGCTGAGCGCGAGGCTGCAGAACGGGAAGCTGTCCGCAGGCATGAACTGGACCTGGCCCGAGTACAGCTTCAGGGGTCCGACCGGCATGCTACATCCACAGGCCCATCCCTGATGGTCAAGCCAAAACTGCCTGTGATGGAGTCTGAGAACTGTGACATTGATCTTTTCCTGCATGCTTTTGAAACCTCATGCCAGCAGTACCAGGTACCAGAGCCGCAGTGGGCGGGACATCTAATGTCCGCACTGAAGGGCAAAGCTATGGAGGCCCTGGTCGGACTACCATTAGCAGAGCGTACCAGTTACGCGGTCATCAAAAAGGCTATTCTGGTCAAGTACCAGCTGACTCCAGAAACTTACCGTTTACGGTTCCGGTCCCTGCGGAGAGGGCCCGGAGATACTTTTACGGACCATCTGGGCAAGTTGCAGACCACCTTCCAACAGTGGTCTGATCCCCTCACAGAGGACACCAAGCAGTCCCTGGCGGATCTGATGGTCCGAGAACAGTTTGTCTCCAATTGCCCCACGGATGTGCAAAAATATGTATGTGAGCACAAGCCGAATAGTGCGCGGGAGGCGGCCGAGCTAGCCGATGAATACGTCGCCATGCCCAGCACTCGGGCATTCAAAGACACTCTGTCCCGCCTGGGAGGAACCTCTTCATCTGCTTCTTCCTCACGGCCAGCTTTGTCGGTTCCTGTCCAGCGACCCTTTCACAGGCCTGCACAAAGACCCGAAGGAGTCAAGCCAGCACCGACAGACGTGCGCAAGTGCTATGCGTGCGGCAAGCCAGGACACCTCAGCCACTCGTGCCCGGAGAAGAAGACAGCACCCCCTGGCAAGCTTGCCCGCAACCCATCATCTGTGCTGTTGGTGAATGGAGCTGCAAGACACACCGCAGACAACCTACAGTCGGTTACTGTGGGCAACCGGTGCACCACAGGCTTCCGCGATACAGGAGCCGAAGTCACACTAGTTCGGCCTGAACTAGTGGATGACGCAGACCTTATTCCCGGCAAAAGCCTCACCATCACGGGAGTTGGGGGGGTGAGCCCTAATGTTCCCCTAGCTCGTGTTTTCCTTGATTGGGGGGCTGGGAGTGGAGTAAGGGAGGTGGGAGTCCCTGCGGAGATCCCCACAAATGTTTTATTAGGCACTGACCGAGGACGATTGGTCTCGTGCTACGTGCCCCCTGGAAGCACACAGGACTCACCCGTCCCTATGGAGGTCCCTGGACATACCGAGGTACTGTGCAAGGATGTTTGCGTAACATCAGATAACCTTGGGGATGGACTGCGGGAGGTGGGGTGTGTGGGAGCAGTTCTCCTACGACAGGAGATGTAGAGGGGATGGCGGGTGTATGTACACAGGTAGCGGACATGTGTTTAACTGATTCAAGTTGTGCAAATGTTAAATGTGATGACATTATTGTGCCTGTGTTGCCCGTCACTCGCAGGGCTGCAAAAGCCGCAGCGGAACGCTCCATTGGGGAAGAGCAAGTGGAAGTGTCCCCTTCCACTGGTTCGGACCCCGTGGACTTAACCGCGTCAGAGCCTCAGCCACTGTCCCTGTTCGCCACAGGACAGCTGGCTGGGACTTGTAGTGCCGCCTTTGAGCAGGCCCTGCGAGATGACCCTACCTTGGAGCAGCTAAGAGGGTTAGCTGCCAGCCCTCCCACTGAGGGAGACAAATACCGAGTGTGTTGGGACAATGGGAAACTGTATAAGGAGGACATCTCCCACAGTGACAGTAGGGTGGGGCCACTCAAGAGGCAGCTCATTGTACCTGTGCAGTTCAGGGAACAATTACTGCAAGTGGCTCATGAGATCCCCTTAGCTGGTCACCTGGGAATAACCAAAACAAAGTCCCGGGTGATGCAGAATTTTTTCTGGCCTGGCCTCGGGGCAGATGTCGCCAAGTACTGCAGGTCCTGCGACACCTGTCAGCGAGTTGGCAAAGCAGGAGACCGTCACCGAGCTCCATTGAATCCCTTACCGATAATTGATGAACCCTTCAGGAGGGTGGCCGTGGACATCATTGGTCCACTGGCCATCCCCAGCAGTTCGGGTAAACGGTTCATATTAACCCTGGTGGATTACGCGACGCGCTACCCAGAAGCAGTGGCGTTATCCTCCATTAGGGCGGACAAGGTTGCGGACGCCCTGCTGGGGATCTTCACGAGAGTGGGGTTCCCAGCTGAGCTTCTCAGCGACCAAGGACCTCAGTTCATGTCTGAACTAATGCAGGGGCTCTGTAGGAAAATACAGGTGAACCATATCGTAGCCAGCCCTTACCACCCACAAACAAACGGCCTCTGTGAGCGCTTCAACGGGACGTTGAAGCAGATGCTGAAGACGTTCGTGGAGGCGCAAGGGACGGACTGGGAACGATATCTACCTCACCTGCTATTTGCCTACAGAGAGGTTCCCCAGGAGTCAACCGGGTTTTCGCCCTTCGAACTCCTGTATGGTCGACGAGTAAGAGGTCCCCTAGACTTAATCAGAGAGTCTTGGGAAGGCAAGGTTGCCGGAACGGAAGTCTCTGTAGTAGACTATGTCCTCAGGTTCCGAGACAAAATGGAGTCGCTTGTAGGTCTGGTACAGGAGAATATGGTGCAGGCCCAAAGCAAACAGAAGCAGTGGTATAACCGCACTGCCCGAGAGAGAATCTACCAGGAGGGGCAGGTCTATGTCCTGCTGCCGATGCGGCAAAACAAACTGCAAGCTGCATGGGAAGGGCCGTACCCCATTGTCAAACGTCTGAGTAAGGTAAATTATGTGGTGGGCCTTGGAGAGGGAGGTAGGAGACAGAAGACGTTTCACGTCAACATGCTCAAGGAGCATCACGAGAGAACGCCACATGTTATGCCGGTTTGCAGCCTGCCCGAAAGGGAGGAGGCCGACCCCCTACTAGATCTGCTAGCTGACACTCGAGAGTTGGAGGTGGACTTAACCCTCAACCCTCAACTCTCGTCCCAGCAGAGATCTCAGCTCTTAGAAGTGTTGACGGCTCACCGTGACACTTTTACAGGGAAACCCGGGAGAACACACCTTGCAGTCCATCATGTGGACACAGGTACACATGCTCCCACAAAGCAGTCCGCCTACCGCGTCTCAATGGAGGTCCAGGCAGACCTCAGGAGGGAGATCGAGGAGATGAAGCAGCTCGGGGTCGTTCAGAAATCCCACAGTGCTTGGGCCTCACCGGTGGTTCTGGTCCCGAAGAAAGATCAGACAACCAGGTTCTGTGTGGATTATCGGAAACTGAATGCCATCACAACCTCGGATGCTTACCCCATGCCCAGGATTGATGAACTGTTAGATAAGTTGGCAGGAGCCAGTTACCTGACAATCATGGACCTGAGCAGGGGGTATTGGCAGATTTCCCTGACCTCGGAGGCTCAGGAGAAGTCGGCTTTCATCACCCCTTTCGGCTTGTACGAATTTACTGTAATGCCTTTTGGGATGAAGAATGCGCCAGCCACCTTTCAAAGGCTTGTGAATGACTTGCTGGAAGGACTAGAAGAATGTGCTGTCGCCTATTTAGACGACATTGCCGTGTATAGCGCCACGTGGAAGGAGCACCTGGTGCACCTGTCGCAAGTACTGGACAAACTTGCTGCGGCTGGACTAACTGTTAAGCCTAGCAAGTGCCAGCTGGGCATGAATGAGGTCACTTACTTAGGCCACAGAGTAGGAGGAGGCACACTGAGGCCTGAAATAGAGAAGGTGAAAGCCATTACGAGATGGCCAACACCTCTCACCAAGAAACAGGTCATGTCTTTCTTGGGAACGGCCGGGTACTATAGGAAGTTCATCCCGAACTATAGCGCCCTGGCCAAGCCTCTGACAGACTTGACCAAGAAGAAGCTGCCCAGGATGGTGTCCTGGACGCCGGAATGCGAGCAAGGCTTCCAGGCCCTGAAGGATGCACTAGCCAGTTCTCCTGTGCTTCAGGCCCCAGATTTCACTCGGAAGTTTGTGGTCCACACGGATGCTTCCGCCTTTGGTCTGGGTGTAGTCCTGAGTCAGGTGAACCAGGCCGGGGAGGAGCATCCTGTACTATACCTGAGCCGTAAGTTACTGGCCAGGGAGACCAGCTACTCCACAATAGAGAAGGAGTGTTTAGCTATTGTGTGGTCCCTGCAAAAGCTACAACACTACCTGTATGGACGTAATTTCACCAATCACAATCCCCTCAGCTGGTTGGCACGTCTCGCAGGAGACAATGCGAAACTGCCGAGATGGAGCCTGATTTTGCAGCAGTACAACTTCACCGTGCAGCACAGAAAAGGTAGTTTACATGGAAATGCCGACGGGTTGTCGCGGCAGGGAGAATCGGCCGGAGACGGCTGGGTTGCTGTAGAATAGGCTTGTGGCCATTTCCCCAGGCAACCTTTTAAAAGAGGGAGGTGTGCCGGCATACATACATAATTCCTCTGGGTAGCCATTTTGTATGCTTCTGGCCTATGTAAAAGAACAGTGAACTCTCATCTTCCTGAAGCCTGGGTCAAGTATGATATAGATGGACACTTTTATTACCACTACTCTGTGAGGCCGGCTATAAAAGGTCATAAAGGCTATACCAGGCCCAGCTCATCCTGTCCTATAAGATAAAGATCAGCTCGCTGTCAAGCCTGGCTGGAGCGTGACGTCATTAATTTCCAGGTCTGGTTTGAGGAGAGCTAATAGCCCTTAATTAGCTCTGGGCATAAAACCAGTCCACTTTCATATTTCATTTATGAATCAACTTATGCCCTTTCTGACACCAGATCCAGGCTCTACAGAGTATTGTGGTTAATTGGGTATCAAATATGACCAGAGGATGTGATTCTGTAGCTCACCTATGGGTGGTAGAAGAGCTACAGGTCCTAGCAGTACCGTGTGTGGTCTCATTCTGTATGTAAATACATAAGGATCGCAAGGGAGATACGGGCTTAAGTATAATCCTCATTGTAGGAACTGAACTTTGATGGGGTAATAAAACCCTTGGAGGCCAATCCCTAGGCTTCACAGTCACTCTGCTGCCATTGGCTGACAGGAGTAAGTCTCCTGCCCATGGCAGAGTTCATAAAGATCTGTGCACAAGGACTGAGGAGAGAGACCCATGGAACATCACCAGACACTTAATTGGACATTGATGGCATATCCCTGTATCAGAAGAACTTTGAGGGTCTCCCCTGATACATACTGAACTGGGTTTGCAAGGATTCAAAAAGGACATATGAGCGACCATCTGAAAGCCTCCAGAGAAACTAAGTATTCTTTCATCTTTTTCCCTTTCATTTGAACTGTCGTGATTATTTATATTGTTACTATTATTCTGTAGATTTATAGTCATTTTCATTAGATTTGTATGCACTGCATTATAAAATGATTATAAAATCTAAGTGGCCAAGTCTTCCATATTCTAAGCTGCTGAACAACGTACCTTGGCTTTGAAGAGACGTTACCAGGTAGTTAGTTAAATTGCATTTAGGAATTGTAGCTGGGGGTGATTGACTGCTGTTGGTCAGTAAGTGATATCCGGTTCATCCACTGATCTGTGTGATAGTGAATGACCCGGATAGTCGGCTCGTGGACCGGGAACCCACGTGGTGGCAGTTACAGAAGTGTAGTGGGGGGGTGTTAGCCGAATGGTAATACCCCGGTCATGTGAGGTCTCTGTGTGTGCGCAGACTCCGTCACAGACCACTACGTCAGAGCTGTGGGATCCGGAGCGATCGGATCCATAGTTCGTGACACCCACGTCCGTGTTTTGGCCTAGTTATAAGCTACCGCGGGTTGGTTTCTCACCCTATATAATCCCGTTAGCTGACCGGGCTTATATCAAACGAGAAGCTGGTGGCAGATACCCGGGCTGAGACAGCACTGTGTTCACTGCGGCAGTGAAAAGGCTCTCTCAGCCTGTTGCCTCTCTGTGCCCGCGTGGACAGGAGGTGTGTCCGGATTCGAACCCGTGACCAGTCACATCCCAGGCAGTAGCCCTGCTTACTAGGCTACCGTCCTCTCTGGACATTCCTCCCTGAAACCTATTATGTAACCTCAGTCTTGCCAAGCCTTGGTCATCACCCTTGATTCCCCACACCTGGTACTTCCCTATATAAGTCCAGCCCCTTGCACTCCAGCTTGCTGATTATTGAGCTCCTGAGCCTTGATCAAGCTTCTCCTCATCTGCTGCTCTTGCTACTACTGGAAGTCCACTGCTGACCAGGAATTGCCTACCGACTACTCTTCTACTTTGTCCCTACCTACTGAACTGCTACCACCGTTGCCATCTGGATTGTCTGACCACGCTTGCTGCCGCCTGCCCTGACCCACCGCCTGCCTACCGACTACTCTTCTGCTTTGTCCCTACCTACTGAACTGCTACCACCGTTGCCATCCGGATTGTCTGACCACGCTTACTGCCGCCTGCCCTGACCCACCGCCTGCCTACCGACTACGCCTCTGCCAGACTTCCTGCACCTACTACCTGCCTGCGGTCCTTGCCACTGGGCTCCACTCCTACCTCCAGCCAGCGGTCCTCTGACTCAGGTGAGCCTGTAGGACTGTTACAGAATAATCAGCCTCACTATGGAGTCCGCAATGGCCACTCTGTGTAAGCAGGTCTCCGAACTTCAAGAATTTGGAACTACATATCAGGAGAATTTTGCCCAGCTCCAAGGCGTAGTCCAAAGCCAACAGAGGGAGATTATTGAACTACAGAGGCAACTCCTGGACGTCCGCGGCGCGCCCACAGACACCCACATGCCACTCCCATCAAGATTCAGCGGCGACAGACGCCAGTATTGGGGGTTTCTAAACCAATACCGCATCTATTTTCAGATGTACCCGGCCCCCTTCACCACCGAGAAAAAGAAGGTGCTATTCTTGGTCAATCTCCTGACGGATGAAGCATTAGCATGGGCATCACCATACGTGGAGACTAACAGTCAGCTCCTGGACAACCTAAACAACTTCATCAACGCCATGAGCCAAGTCTCCGATGACCCCAACCGCTGTGCGACAGCCGAGGCGCGACTACACGGTCTGCTGCAAGGGAGACGCTCCGTCGCCGAATACACCGCCGAGTTTCGCCGTTGGGTCACGGACACCACTTGGAACCCAGTGGCACAGAGAAGCCAATTCCGGCGAGGCCTGTCCGAATTAATAAAGGACGAACTCGCCAGAGTTGAGGCCCCGGACGATCTGGATGACTTCACTCAGTTATGCATCCGGATAGATCAAAGACTCTCCGAGAGGAAGAAAGAAATACTCTGGTCCTCAGACCACAAACCCACTTACTCCTTCTCTTCCACCGCGACCCCCAGTCAGTAACTGAACCTATGCAGGTCGACGCTCTACGTAGGTCTCTATCCACAGCTGAGAAGGCTGGCCGAAAACCTCTGCCTCTACTGTGGGGAGCCGGGTCATTTTGCCATCAAAATGTCCTCATAAGATCCGAAAGACTATTGCCGTCACGGAGCTAAAGGAGCAACCACAGACTCCAACCCCGCCAGCAGCCCCTGAAAATAACAACACGGTGGCTCATGGATCCCACTTCATCGTCCCCATCCTCATCGACATTGAGGGACGACAACTCCCCTGTTCAGCGATGTTAGACTCCGGGGCGGGAGGCAACATCATGAACCTAACCTTCGCCCGCAAAAAGAACATTCCACTGACAATCAAGGCAGCCCCCGTTGACCTGGAAACCGTCGACGGATCCCCACTCTCCTCGGGGCCGGCCACCCACGAGACCACCGAACTACAACTCCTCATAGAACCAGATCACCGTGAAAAGATCCACTTCTCGCTGATCGCCTCCCAGAAGTTCCCAGTGATCTTGGGCATCCCATGGTTGGCCACCCACAACCCCTCGGTGGACTGGGAAACCCGCTGCATACGATTCCCGTCCGAGTTCTGCTCGCTAAATTGCTCCCACAAACCCGTCCTTCCACCCGAAGACACCACCATCTCAAAACTATCCGTCAAGGATCTGCTACCCCCTCAATACCGCAAGTTCCAGGATGTCTGCGACAAGAAAAACACAGACAAGCTGCCACCACACCGACCCTACGACTGCCCTATAGAACTGTTGCCCGGGGCCGAAATACCCTTTGGCAGTATCTACCCCCTCTCAGAGCCTGAACTCAAGGCTCTGAAAGAGTACCTGGATGAGGACCTGAGGAAGGGGTTCATCCGGCCCTCTACCTCCCCCGCGGGAGGCCCCTTTTTCTTCGTAGAGAAAAAAAGACTCCTCCCTGTGTCCCTGCATAGACTACAGAAAGCTTAACGACATAACCGTAAAAAAACGGTACCCGCTCCCGCTGATTTCAGAACTCCTCGAGAGACTCCGGGCAGCGAATATCTTCACTAAACTCGACCTTCGAGGGGCCTACAACCTCGTCCGAATCCGCCCTGGGGACGAATGGAAGACCGCCTTCCGGACACGTTATGGTCATTTCGAGTACCTGGTCATGCCTTTCGGACTCTGCAATGCTCCTGCCATCTTCCAGCACTTCATTAACGACGTCCTCAGGGACATGCTGGATCTGTTTGTAGTCGTTTACCTGGACGACATCTTGATCTTCTCTGAAGACCTCGAGCAGCACCGCGAACACGTCCGCAGGGTACTGCAGAGACTCCGACAGAACTCTCTCTATATCAAGCTAGAGAAATGCGAGTTTGAGCGAACCACCACTCAGTTCCTCGGATACATCATCTCCCCAGAGGGCCTAAGTATGGACCCGGGGAAGGTCCAAGCTGTGATGAACTGGCCCGTTCCGAGAAACGAGAAGGAGATACAAAGATTCATTGGCTTCGCCAACTTCTATCGGAAGTTTATCCGGAACTTCTCCAAGGTCATAGCACCAATCACCCAACTCACCAAGAAGGCAGTCCCCTTCTCCTGGACACCCGAGGCCCAGGAGGCCTTCACCAAGTTGAAACTCCTCTTCACTTCTGCCCCAATCCTAATCCACCCGAACCCTGAGCTCCCATTTACAGTCGAAGTGGATGCATCAGACTCCGCGGTGGGGGCAGTTTTGTCACAACGGACAGGGGAGAGGATGCTATTACACCCATGCGCATATTTCTCCCGGCAGATGTCCCCCTCCGAGAACTATGACATCGGGAACAAAGAACTACTGGCGATCAAGGATGCCTTCTCCGAGTGGAGACACCTGCTGGAGGGAGCCACCAACCCCATAATAGTACTAACTGACCACAAGAACCTCGAGTTCATCTTCAGCGCTAAGAGACTCTCAGCCAGACAGGCCATATGGAGCCTATTCTTTTCCCGCTTCAACTTTCTCATCACCTATCGCCCCGGATGAAAAAACGGCAAGGCTGACGCTCTCTCCAGAATGTTTTACGAGCCCTCACAGAGTAACAAGGGCCAAAATAACATCTTACCCGAGAGAAGGGTCGTAGGGGCCACCTACTCTAAAGAACTCCTGGGCACAATCAAAGAAGGATACGAAAATGACCCCTTCCTCGCCCACCCCACAGGGAATATCAGCCTTACGTTCAAGAACGGTCATTGGTTTCATCAGGACCTACAACTATATGTACCAGAAATCGCACGGCTCGAAGTGCTCAAACTCAACCATGACTCCAAGCTGGCCGGCCATTTTGGCACGAGAAAGACCCAGGAGCTTCTCTCCCGCTCCTTCTGGTGGCCAACATACAGGGAGGACATCAAGAGGTACATCTCCTCGTGCACGGTCTGTGCCCGCAATAAGACTCCTCGTTCCTCTCCCGTGGGTCTGTTACAACCCCTCCCTATTCCCTGCCGCCCCTGGGGCTCGATCTCCATAGACTTTGTGGTAGACCTTCCTCCTTCAAAAGGGATGACCGTCTCACCAAGATGGCCCATTTCATCCCCTACAAAGGCATACCCACCGCCAAACAGACGGCCGATCTTATTCTCAGAGAGGTCTTCAGGCTGCATGGGATCCCGGACGACGTGGTCTCCGACCGAGGCGTACAATTTGCCTCAAAGTTCTGGAAGAACTTCTGCATGGCGCTCGGGGTAAAAGTGAACCTGTCCTCCGCTTTCCACCCTCAGTTAAACGGGCAGACTGAGAGAACTAATCAGACCCTAGAGCAGTACCTACGCTGTTTCAGCTCCCACCTGCAGGATGACTGGCTTGACCATCTCCCCATGGCCGAGTTCGCCTACAACAATGCTGAGCACAGCTCAACCAAGCACAGCCCCTTCTTTGCTAACACAGGCTCGCACCCGGTGTTCATTCCCCACCTGCCCGTCGCCTCCACCCTCCCAGCAGTGGCCGAACGCCTAACAACCCTACAGGAGGCACAAAAGAACATTATAGACAACCTCCAGCTCGCCCAGAGGCGCTTTAAACAGGGAGCAGACAGACGTCGCAAACCCACCCCGGGCTTCCATGTGGGAGACAAGGTGTGGCTGTCCACCAGGAACCTCAGATTGAAGGTCCCCTCCAAAAAGTTGGCCCAAAAGATACATGGGTCCGTTCCGGATCACCGCACAAATCAACGAGGTCACGTTCCGGCTCGACCTTCCGGACTCCATTAGGGTGCACCCTGTTTTCCATTGCTCACTCCTCAAGCCATACGTGGAGAACACCTTCACAGGACGCCACTCGCCCCCTCCACCACCCGTGAGGGTACAGGATGAAGAAGAATACGTTGTCGCAAAGACTACAATACCTAATTGGGTGGGAGGGTTACCCTCCCGAGGATAACTCCTGGGAGCCAGAAGAAAATGTCCACGCCCCCAGACTGATAAAAGAGTTCCACCAACGGCACCCCGGTAAGCCTGCCCCTGCGGTGCCCAGAGGTCACCTTGGAAAGGGGGGAGTACTATCAGGATTCGAACCCGTGACCAGCCACATCCCAGGCGGTAGCCCTGCTTACTAGGCTACAGTCTTCTCTGGACATTTCTCCCTGAAACCTATTATGTAACCTCAGTCTTGCCAACATACAAGGAGGACACCCTTGATTCCCCACACCTTTTACTTCCCTATAGTCCAGCCCCTTGCACTCCAGCTTGCTGATTATTGAGCTCCTGAGCCTTGATCAAGCTTCTTCTCATCTGCTGCTCTTGCTACTACTGGAAGTCCACTGCTGACCAGGAATTGCCTACAGACTACTCTTCTGCTTTGTCCCTACCTACTGAACTGCTACCACCGTTGCCATCCGGATTGTCTGACCACGCTTGCTGCCGCCTGCCCTGACCCACCGCCTGCCTACAGACTACTCTTCTGCTTTGTCCCTACCTACTGAACTGCTACCACTGTTGCCATCCGGATTGTCTGACCACGCTTACTGCCACCTGCCCTGACCCACCGCCTGCCTACCGACTACGCCTCTGCCAGACTTCCTGCACCTACTACCTGCCTACGGTCCTTGCCACTGGGCTCCACTCCTACCTCCGGCCAGCGGTCCTCTGACTCAGGTGAGCCTGTAGGATTGTTACAAGGTGTCTGTGTAAACTGCAAGCTGACCTTACCTGCTCCTCTGGAGGGCGTAACATCACGCTGTGGTAACCCGTGACAATGCCGCGTCTCAGGAGCTCAACGTAAGCGGGCACAAGGTGTAGTATTCGTCACACCTACTAAAAAAATCTGTCCCAAAACATGCCAACTGACCTCATTCCCTTCGCAGTGAGACCTAAGGTGGTAGTCCCGGCTTCAGTCTGGGGAAAACTCAGAAACTTCACTGTGGAGGAATTCCTGGGGGGCTTTCCAAAAAGATAGGGGTAGAACACCTACTGGGCCAAGCCTCAGAGCTTAAATCCACAGGCAAACTTGTATTAAACAAATTAGGTGAAGACAAGGATAAGACATGGTTTGAGAAATTAATGCAAATGGAGACCACTCCTCGGAAATTGATCTCACTATACCTCTCCCTATTAAATCCGAAACGCTAAATTATACCACCATACATACACTCCTGGGCTCCGGAGCTTGGGAGAGAGTTCTCTGAAACAGATATCATGCGTATACACTCACACTCTCACTGTTTTTTTAAGGTGTGTTAGGATTAAAGAGCATTCCTATAAAGTCTTTACACAATGGTACAAATCCTTAAAGCAGATGTATTTAAGATTACAACATTCTGGTCGGCGATATCACAACTAATTAACAGTTTAGTTCTACAGCCCATTACTCTTATTCCTGAAATGGTGCTTCTCTGGCTCCCCGCACCAACTTGGCGGCCCTCTAAGAAAAGTCTAGTGACTCACTTAATTCAGGCAGCAAGCCTACTCATACCATTAAATTGGCTTAATGAGGGCCCTCCGACTACAGACTAATGGAGGGAAGAAGTCGACCAATTGAGCCGATTGGAAGAGTTAGCAAGTTGGGAGGATAGGGAACTCGAGAGATATTTGAAATAATGGAGCCCCTGGACAAATTACAGGCTTACTAACCAGAGTAGCAACACAGCACAAACAGAGACGTGATATCCGGGCAGGGTTATACCCTAGTAGGTTGTAAGCATGGGTTATACTTCCGACCATGAACAAATCTCGGGTACACTATATCTCCATCGTTGGGACCAGCATTGACTTTAAAAAGAATAAACAAATGCTTGACTAATAAATGTGTATGCCAGATGGGGAGAGGAGTGGAGGAGGCCTATTGGCTCCTTCCCCTACTTCCATCCTCCCCCACTTTCCTTTAGTGTTTTAATTTGTTAGTGTATTTATGTGACACAATGACATTTCTTATGCACACCTGATATATCAAGAAAAGTTATCAATGGCAAGATCTTGGTGCTGTATTGCGGTTGTTCCAGATATTTTGTCTGTCATCTTTATGTAACTGCACAATGTCATTGTAGGATGCTCATGTTCTATTATTATTCTTGCTTAATAAAAAGAAATTTGAAAGATATTTTAGGTGGATTTATATTAAAAGTGAAGCTTTTATAAAAAGCTGGCCATTGGTTTAACATTTTTATAAATATTGCGGTGTAGCAGGCCAAGCTATACTCCAGAGAGCACTCGTACCCAAAGCATTTTTTTTTTTTTTTTTAAACCACCAGCAATTTTGCTCCCGGGGCATTTTAGTAGTATTTTTTAAGGAATAAAATAGTCTATTGTGTTGAGTATCAAATGGATATTTGGGTATATATTGCGAATAAAAAAGAGAAGATTCCAAATTATTGTTTTGCAGACAAAGGGGAAGAACTAATTAAAGAAACACATAATCCTACCCTACTTGAAACATTCAAAGATCTGGAAAAACTTTTAATGAAACAATTGAGACAACAATGGAAGGTGAAATCTTTGCAGCATAAGGCTACTTTCACACTTGCGTTCAGAGCGGATCCGTCTGGTGTCTGCACAGACGGATCCGCTCCTATAATGCAGACGTTTGGATCCGTTCAGAACGGATCCGTCTGCATTATAGCTTAGAAAAAATTCTAAGTGTGAAAGTAGTTCAGACGGATCCGTCCAGACTTTGCATTGAAAGTCAATGGGGGATGGATCCGTTTGAAAATTGAGCCATATTGTGTCATCTTCAAACGGATCCGTCCCCATTAACTTACATTGTAAGTTTATGATCCATTTATGAACACTGTGGTCATCTCCTGCCTTCTGTTATCAGAATTACACCTTGTCATTTTTGTCCTTGTTAGACCATACCTATATATGTGAAGTATGTAGACTAGTTTTATATGCTATTGGGTACCTATAGATATATATGTTGAGTGGCGACATGATCTACTTTATATGGGCAATTGTATATATACATTTTTTGTTGATCGACGTGAGATTAAAATGTATTATGTTTAATTACATCTGTACATTAGCCTGTATCTCAGTTGCCACCTCTATAATATCTTTGTCACAGGTGTTTAGTTTTGTTACTATTTACTGAGCTCCATGATCCCCTAGTTGCTCTTTTAGAGTACTGCTGCCTATGCATATACAAGGCCGCCGTTATGATTCCCTGTTACATTGTTACGATGCAGCGCTTGTGCGCTGACCTCCTGGACACATCCCTATTCCTCCTTAGTCGACAGCGAACCAGCCCAGTATGAATGATTCATGTGGTGGATTGGCTGCCGATAGGAGGTGTGTCCATGGGGGCGTGGTGTTTGCCCTTTAAATCACGGCGTCTGGCTGGCCGCTTTGCGGCCATTACAGTGCCGAGGCTATGTTTGAAAAAAGCAGCACACAGTCTCCTACACTAGGATTCGGTGGTACTCACTAACATCTTTGTGCAGCACGCCGATTCCCAGACTGGGGTGTCGGTTTAGGCAGCTAAGGTGTAGTAGCTACGCAGGCTCCTGATGAAGTGCACTGACTAGGTGCACGGAAACGCGTAGAGCCGTAGTCTAGTATATGCAGGTGGTCTGTTTGTTGAATGTACCTTGATCAACAGCAGCATCCACTTGCGTTATCTACGCACCTACATTGGGGCTAGTGGTGGAGAACGGCATAGCGTATCACCGCTCCTCTCACTAACCGTTACTGCCCAGTGATATTTATGTCACTGGTTAGTTTTTCTATGTATGCTGCGTGTGGTATTTCCTCTAATAGTGTTGAACAATCACATGGATACATTTCTCAGAGGCTATACCACTCTTGTATAAATTCCACCAGCACATAGTATTGTTTATAGGTAGCACCTTGCCTCTCGGAGTACCAAATCCGATTTATAGTGCGGTGGCTATATACATATATTTTTATACATTTTAGTCCGTCCATCTGGTTGCTACACCTCAGTGGTCCTCCAACACACCTCTAGTTGTGAGGTTCCCTGCTAATACATGATTAGGTCATACAATCTGGGTAGACTGTTTGATTCAGTGTCCTATGATTATTGTAGGTTTTCACCCCCACTCCTTATATAGCACTAATAAATTATTTATTATTTTTGCTCCTTTTTAACGTCCTCTCTATCAATATTTGTTCTGATCTTTACTTAGGGACGTGCACCTTAAATACCTTGCTTTAAGAAATCCAATCAAGACACATTCACAACACACATTGGTCAAAAAATTTGATATGACACCTTTGAATCTGACACAAGTCACAATACCCAGCACATTCACTTTTTCAAGTCACATACCAACCAGTCTCAATAGTACAATCTGCACAACAAACAAAGAAAAACTATTTCACTACAGTGGCACAAATTCATACACCGCCAATGCACACACCTGAAAAAAAAAAAAAGGGAAAATGGTGGATACAACATTATAAATTTAAGTTCTATAGCTTTGAATCAGGATCAATTAAATGTACTGTCCAAAGGATTAAAATTTGCACCAAGTGCACCTTTGAAAAAGTTTGATATTTATATAGAAGTAGAAAAATATGTAAAAAATACTTTATGAAGAATCCCATGATGCATCATAACACAAATATATCTACATATCAACACGTACATTTAAAATTAAAGTAAAAATGGGGAATATTTGAGACAATTGACAGATAAAAACACATATTTAAAATTAGAGGGAGAGACCCAATAGAAACTTATGAGACACAATTGAGAGATCCATGTATGAAATGCCAAAGAAAAAGGCATCATAAATAAAAGTGAACATGACTTTATAATGGCCAATGTTTTATTGTATTCCTAAAGTACATAAGGACCTTGTTAATCCTCCAGGCCGACCAATAGTGTCGGGTTTTGGTTCCATAATGTGTAACTTATCACACTATTTAGACCAATTCTTGCAGCCTTACGTGAAGGAAACTCCATCCTACCTTAAAGGGGTGTCATGGTCTTACCTTCTTGCTGTTCTCCTTCGTTTGACATGTGCTGGCGGCCATCTTGGTTTCTGGGTTTCTTGTAGCCTCCCACCCTGCGGCTCCTCCTTCCCACTGGGAGGAGCTGGATGCCTAGCTCATATATATATAGGAGGTCTGTGGCTTCAGTTCCTTGCTTGGTCCTCCTGTGTTCACATGCTTCTAGACTGCTGCTGCTTCTGGTTCCTGATCCTGGTTTCGTCCGACTACCCTGCTGGTTCCTGATCCTGGTTTCGTCCGACTACCCTGCTGGTTCCTGATCCTGGCTTCGTCTGACTACCCTGCTGGTTCCTGATCCTGGCTTCGTCTGACTACCCTTCTGGTTCCTGACCTCTGGCTTCGCAAAGACTCTGCTTCGGTTTCGCCATCCGTTTGGACTTTTGCTTTACAGCTTTATTTTCAATAAAGCCTTCTTATTTTCACTTATCCCTTGTTGTACGTCTGGTTCATGGTTCCGTGACATTAGGACCAAGCCATGAATTCTGACGGTACAGGGCCATCCTCGCTACCCACGCTGGTTGCCAGACTTGATCAGCAGGATCACCTGTTGGGTCGGTTCGCTGTGGCGTTGCAAACCCTGCTTGAACGCACGGCTCATTTCGCTCCCGTTGCCGATGGGTCGGTTGTCGCTCCTGGGCCCGCTCCTACTGCCGCTCCGGTTGTTGCGCCAGAGTCTACCCCGACACCTGTTGTTGCACCTGCGGTGTTTCGGGGTATGACCGGTTCTGCCCCTCTTCCACAGCGCTTTGGGGGAGAGCCAACTCAGTGCCGAGGTTTCCGTAACCAGGTGGGCATTTATTTCGAGTTGCTGCCACATGCCTTTCCCACTGAGAGATCAAAGGTGGGCTTCTTGATCTCGCTGCTCTCGGACAAGGCCTTGGCCAGCCCTTTATGGGAGAACAACAATCCGGTGGTTGCCGAGTTTTCCGGTTTTGTTGCTTCTCTTCGGAAGGTATTCGATGTGCCGGCTCGTGCTGCCTCTGCTGCGAAGCTCCTTATGTCCATCAGACAGGGTTCACGATCCGTAGCTGAATACGCCATTGAGTTTCGTACCCTGGCAGCAGAGGTGGGCTGGAATAATGAGGCTCTGGTCGCTGCTTTCTCTCATGGTCTCTCGGATGCCTTGAAGGATGAGGTTGCAGCTAAGGACCTACCAGTGGAGCTCGAGTCTCTTATTTCTTTCCTGATTTTGATTGACACCAGACTCAGGGAGAGACCTTCCTTTAAGGAGAGCCTGCGGAGGTTTTCTAACAGATTGGCGCCTACGTTTGCTGTCCCACCCGTGCCTCCCTCTCCTCCCACGCCTCCTGGGGATGACTTGTCTGGGGGTGAACCCATGCAGCTGGGGTTTGCTCGCCTGTCCGAGGGGGAGAGGGTACTCCGGAGACGCGAGGGCCGATGCATGTACTGTGGTCTCGGTGGGCATTTTCGGTTGGCATGTCCGAACCGTCCGGGAAACGCTCGCACCTGAGATCCTGTCGGGGGCAGATCTTGGGTGGAGTTTCCTCGTCCCCGGTTTCCCGTGTTGACAAACCACTGATCACTGTTGTCCTCTCCTGGGTCGGGGGCTCGGTGACGACCCAGGCGTTGGTGGACTCTGGTGCTGGTGGTTTGTTCATTGATAATGTGTTCGCTGCCGCCAATTCCATTCCTCT
This sequence comes from Bufo bufo, assembly GCF_905171765.1. Lineage (NCBI taxonomy): Eukaryota > Metazoa > Chordata > Amphibia > Anura > Bufonidae > Bufo > Bufo bufo. The sequence continues at coordinate 472,298,430 of NC_053390.1, forward strand.
GCAGGCTCGAGGTTCCCCACTGGCTCTTGAGGCGATTGACGGCAGACCCCTTCTGCCGCCACACGTGACTCATGAGACCCTTCCAGTGGGGATAGCCATTGGTGCCGTTCACAGAGAGTCGGTCTGCCTCCAGGTTATTTCGTCTCCACACTACTCGGTGGTCTTGGGGTACCCCTGGCTCCGGAAGCATAATCCGACTTTCGATTGGAGATCGGCCGAGATCCTCTCGTGGTCACCGCAGTGTGGGGCTAGTTGCATCCATGGGTCTGTCAAGTTGCTGTGTACTTCCTCGGACTCTCTGTTGCCTCCTGAATACGAGGAGTACCGGGATGTATTCGATAAGGTGCGCGCGGTTGCCCTACCTCCGCACCGCCCATACGATTGTGCCATAGAGTTACAATCTGGTGCCGTTCCTCCTCGTGGCAAAGTCTATCCACTGTCGGTAGCGGAGAATGAGGCCATGGAGGAGTACGTGAGGGAGGCGCTTTCACGCGGACACATTCGCAAATCCTCGTCCCCGGCAGGGGCTGGATTTTTCTTTGTGAAAAAGAAGGGCGGTGAGTTGAGGCCTTGCATCGATTACAGGGGTCTCAATCGCATCACGATCAAGAACGCTTACCCGATACCCTTGATTTCCGAGCTGTTCGATTGCCTTAAAGGGGCCACGGTCTTTACCAAACTCGACCTGAGGGCGGCATATAACCTGGTAAGGATCAAGGCGGGCGATGAGTGGAAGACCGCGTTTAACACTAGGACCGGTCATTATGAATCCTTGGTTATGCCCTTTGGGTTGTGCAATGCGCCCGCAGTCTTTCAGGAATTCATCAACGATGTTTTCCGTGACCTGTTGCAGCAGTGTGTGGTGGTCTATTTGGATGACATCTTGGTATATTCTGAATCCATGGAGGCCCACATTCTGGATGTCAGACGAGTGTTGCAACGGTTACGAGAGAACAAGCTGTTCGGTAAGCTTGAGAAATGCGAATTTCACCGATCCCAGGTAACCTTCTTAGGTTACATCATTTCCGCTGAGGGGTTCTCCATGGATCCTGAGAAGGTTTCGGCTGTCTTACAGTGGCCCCAGCCCAGTGGTCTTCGTTCCCTGCAGCGCTTTTTGGGCTTCGCCAATTATTATCGGAAGTTCATCAGGGACTTTTCCATGCTAGCCAAGCCTCTCACGGATCTGACCAGGAAGGGCAGTAATTCCCAGGTCTGGCCGCTCGAGGCCATCCGAGCTTTTGAGGCTCTAAAGTCCGCCTTTGTGTCGGCTCAGATTCTGTCGCATCCCAACCCTGGGTTGCCCTTTGTCCTCGAGGTGGACGCGTCTGAGACGGGATTAGGCGCCCTTCTGTCTCAGCGTAGAACACCAGAGGGTCCTCTGCTTCCTTGTGGGTTTTACACCCGGAAACTGTCTTCCGCGGAGTGCAACTATCAGATTGGTGACAGGGAGTTATTGGCCATCGTGCAGGCCCTTAAAGAATGGAGGCACTTGCTCGAGGGTTCGGTGGTTCCGGTCCTCATCCTGACGGACCACAAGAATCTGACCTACCTTTCTGAGGCCAAGAGATTGACACCACGTCAGGCCAGATGGGCTCTGTTCTTGTCACGTTTTAATTACGTGGTCTCCTACCTACCCGGTTCCAAGAACATCAGGGCGGATGCCTTATCACGGCAGTACTCCGAGCTGTCCAGGGAGGAGTCGATTCCGACTTCGGTCATACCTCCGAATCAGATCTTGGCCGCCATTCGCACCAGCCTGACCTCTCCCCTGGGTGAGCAGATTTTGGCGGCTCAATCTGGTGCTCCCTCTGGGAGACCCAACGGCAGATGTTTTGTGCCTGAGGAGTTGCGCACTCGGTTGTTGCGAACCTACCATAACTCCAAGACCGCGGGGCATCCTGGAAAGAATCAGCTGTCCTGGGCTGCTTCACGTCTGTTCTGGTGGCCTTCCCTACGTTCCGACATCGCCGCATATGTAGCGGCATGCTCCGTTTGTGCCCAGAGTAAGTCCCCTCGGCACCTTCCATTGGGCCTTCTGCAACCCATAGCCACCGGGGAGCGCCCATGGTCACACCTGGGGATGGATTTCATTGTGGACCTCCCTGCATCCCGAGGCCATACGGTCATTCTCATGATTGTGGATCGGTTTTCCAAAATGTGCCACTGTGTGTTCCTCTCAAGAAGTTACCCTCTGCACAAGAGTTGGCCACGATTTTTGCCAAGGAGGTCTTCCGGTTGCACGGTTTGCCCAAGGAGATTGTGTCGGATCGGGGGAGTCAGTTTGTGTCCAGGTTCTGGCGCGCCTTTTGCTCCCAGTTGGGGATTCATCTCTCCTTCTCCTCGGCCTACCACCCTCAGTCCAATGGGGCCGCAGAACGATCCAATCAGGCCTTGGAGCAATTCCTTCGTTGCTATGTCTCCGATCACCAAGACAATTGGGTTGACCTCCTGCCTTGGGCTGAGTTTGCCAGGAACACGGCGGTGAACTCTTCCTCTGGGACGTCTCCCTTCATGGCCAATTATGGGTTCCAACCTGCCGTGCTACCGGAGGTATTCTCTCCCCAGGATATTCCGGCTGTGGAGGATCACCTTTCCGTCCTACGTGCTTCTTGGGTACTGATCCAGAAGTCCCTTGAGGTCTCTGCGCAGCGCCAGAGACTCCAGGCTGATCGCAGACGAGCGCCTGCTCCTTCCTACCAGGTCGGAGACCGTGTATGGTTGTCCACCCGCAACCTCAACCTTCGAGTGCCCACTCCCAAGCTGGCGCCTCGCTTTGTTGGTCCCTTCCGAGTGCTTCGCAGGGTAAACCCGGTAGCCTATGCCCTTGCGCTTCCTCCTGGCATGCGGATCTCCAACGTGTTTCATGTCTCCCTGTTGAAGCCACTAGTGTGTAATCGTTTCACTTCCTCGGTTCCTCGGCCTCGTCCGGTCCAAGTGGGTAATCGTGAGGAGTATGAGGTGAGCAATATCCTGGACTCACGCCTGGTCCGCGGTCGGGTGCAGTTTTTGGTCCATTGGCGTGGTTACGGTCCAGAGGAGCGTTCCTGGGTTCCCTCCGCAGATGTCCATGCTCCTGCCTTGCTCCGAGCCTTCCACGCACGCTTCACTCAGAAACCGTTCTTTACTCCGCGGAGGAGGGGCCCTTGAGGGGGAGGTACTGTCATGGTCTTACCTTCTTGCTGTTCTCCTTCGTTTGACATGTGCTGGCGGCCATCTTGGTTTCTGGGTTTCTTGTAGCCTCCCACCCTGCGGCTCCTCCTTCCCACTGGGAGGAGCTGGATGCCTAGCTCATATATATAGGAGGTCTGTGGCTTCAGTTCCTTGCTTGGTCCTCCTGTGTTCACATGCTTCTAGACTGCTGCTGCTTCTGGTTCCTGATCCTGGTTTCGTCCGACTACCCTGCTGGTTCCTGATCCTGGTTTCGTCCGACTACCCTGCTGGTTCCTGATCCTGGCTTCGTCTGACTACCCTGCTGGTTCCTGATCCTGGCTTCGTCTGACTACCCTTCTGGTTCCTGACCTCTGACTTCGCAAAGACTCTGCTTCGGTTTCGCCATCCGTTTGGACTTTTGCTTTACAGCTTTATTCTCAATAAAGCCTTCTTATTTTCACATATCCCTTGTTGTACGTCTGGTTCATGGTTCCGTGACAAGGGGTTATCCGACTTAAATATATTCATTTAAATTACTCTTATTATATTCCATTGAAAAATTCTTCAAATCACTTACATTATCTATCTTTCCCTGTTTGGCCAGTTCACTTATGGGTCATGTGACCGCCGACGTCAGCAAGCCGGCTCTGGCGCTGACGTCTCGTTTACAGGCTTCTCCCTGCTTGAGGGAGTGGCCAGGCTCTGTAAACGAGACGTCAGAGCCTCTGGTTCCCTCCCCTCTCTCGCTGTTCTAACACTGCCTCGGCGATGGTATGCGATCGCGCATGTGCGGTACGTACCAGAGCCGAGGCGATCTGTTCTCCGGCAGCAGGGTATGTTTCTCGCTCCTGCACTCACTGGGCTAGAGTTAGTGTGATCCGGTGTGATCCCCTCTGCGCCTGGGGATCGTTCTTACAGCCATGTTACCCTCCACAAGTACACATTCAACAGTTACCACCCCCTGGGAAAAATAAATAAATAATTGTCCATCATATTTATTGATATAGCTATATATAATCCATATCTGCTACCAATATATATATTTATCTAAGCAATATCCATATTGAAAGGTCAGATTGCTCACGCCCAGAAATATTCATGAGGCAGAGCTCAGGCATTGTTGTTATACGCCCCCGCAGCATGTAAACAAAGCAATGACAGAACCATGAAAAGGTGGACATATGGGTTTTTCCTTGATGAAATCTAGCTTAACCAAATTATATGTATATCTTGATGAGTTTTAAGAGTTTTTTTTTTTTTTTTTTCCCCCTAACTCGGATAACCCCTTTAACCACTTAAGGACCACAGGTTTATACCCCCCTAAAGACCAGGCCCTTTTTTACAAATCGGCACTACACTACTTTCACCGTTTATTGCTCGGTCATGCAACTTACCACCCAAATGAATTTTACCTCCTTTTCTTCCCACTAATAGAGCTTTCATTTGGTGGTATTTCATTGCTGCTGACATTTTTACTTTTTTTGTTATTAATCGAAATTTAACGATTTTTTTGCAAAAAAATGACATTTTTCACTTTCAGTTGTAAAATTTTGCAAAAAAAACGAGATCCATATAGAAATTTTGCTCTAAATTTATAGTTCTACATGTCTTTGATAAAAAAAAAATGTTTGGGTAAAAAAAAAAATGGTTTGGGTAAAAGTTATAGCGTTTACAAACTATGGTACAAAAATGTGAATTTCCGCTTTTTGAAGCAGCTCTGACTTTCTGAGCACCTGTCATGTTTCCTGAGGTTCTACAATGGCCAGACAGTACAAACACCCCACAAATGACCCCATTTTGGAAAGTACACACCCTAAGGTATTCGCTGATGGGCATAGTGAGTTCATAGAACTTTTTATTTTTTGTCACAAGTTAGCGGAAAATGATGATTTTTTTTTTTTTTTTTTCTTACAAAGTCTCATATTCCACTAACTTGTGACAAAAAATAAAAACTTCTATGAACTCACTATGCCCATCACGAAATACCTTGGGGTCTCTTCTTTCCAAAATGGGGTCACTTGTGGGGTAGTTATACTGCCCTGGCATTCTAGGGGCCCAAATGTGTGGTAAGGAGTTTGAAATCAAATTCTGTAAAAAATGACCTGTGAAATCCTAAAGGTGCTCTTTGGAATATGGGCCCCTTTGCCCACCTAGGCTGCAAAAAAGTGTCACACATCTGGTATCTCTGTATTCAGGAGAAGTTGAGGAATGTGTTTTGGGGTGTCTTTTTACATATACCCATGCTGGGTGGGATAAATATCTTGGTCAAATGCCAACTTTGTATAAAAAAATGGGAAAAGTTGTCTTTTGCCAAGATATTTCTCTCACCCAGCATGGGTATATGTAAAATGACACCCCAAAACACATTCCCCACCTTCTCCTGAGTACGGCAATACCAGATGTGTGACACTTTTTTGCAGCCTAGGTGGGCAAAGGGGCCCATATTCCAAAGAGCACCTTTCGGATTTCACAGGTCATTTTTTACAGAATTTGATTTCAAACTCCTTACCACACATTTGGGCCCCTAGAATGCCAGGGCAGTATAACTACCCCACAAGTGACCCCATTTTGGAAAGAAGAGACCCCAAGGTATTCGCTGATGGGCATAGTGAGTTCATGGAAGTTTTTATTTTTTGTCACAAGTTAGTGGAATATGAGACTTTGTATGAAAAAAAAAAAAAAAATAATAATTTTCCACTAACTTGTGACAAAAAATAAAAAATTCTAGGAACTCGCCATGCCCCTCACGGAATACCTTGGGGTGTCTTCTTTCCAAAATGGGGTCACTTGTTGGGTAGTTATACTGCCCTGGCATTTTCCAGGGGCCCTAATGTGTGGTAAGTAGGTAAATGACCTGTGAAATCCTAAAGGTGCTCTTTGGAATGTGGGCCCCTTTGCCCACCTAGGCTGCAAAAAAGTGTCACACATGTGGTATCGCCGTATTCAGGAGAAGTTGGGGAATGTGTTTTGGGGTGTCATTTTACATATACCCATGCTGGGTGAGAGAAATATCTTGGCAAAAGACAACTTTTCCCATTTTTTTATACAAAGTTGGCATTTGACCAAGATATTTCTCTCACCCAGCATGGGTATATGTAAAATGACACCCCAAAACACATTCCCCAACTTCTCCTGAGTACGGCGATACCAGATGTGTGACACTTTTTTGCAGCCTAGATGCGCAAAGGTGCCCAAATTCCTTTTAGGAGGGCATTTTTAGACATTTGGATACCAGACTTCTTCTCACGCTTTGGGGCCCCTAGAATGCCAGGGCAGTATAAATACCCCACATGTGACCCCATTTTGGAAAGAAGACACCCCAAGGTATTCAATGAGGGGCATGGCGAGTTCATAGAAATTTATTTTTTTTGGCACAAGTTAGCGGAAATTGATATTTTTAATTTTTTTCTCACAAAGTCTCCCGTTCCGCTAACTTGGGACAAAAATTTCAATCTTTCATGGACTCAATATGCCCCTCACGGAATACCTGGGGGTGTCTTCTTTCCGAAATGGGGTCACATGTGGGGTATTTATACTGCCCTGGCATTCTAGGGGCCCTAAAGCGTGAGAAGAAGTCTGGAATATAAATGTCTAAAAAATTTTACGCATTTGGTTTCCGTGAGGGATATGGTGAGTTCATGTGAGATTTTATTTTTTGACACAAGTTAGTGGAATATGAGACTTTGTAAGAAAAAAATAATAATAATTCCGCTAACTTGGGCCAAAAAAATGTCTAAATGGAGCCTTACAGGGGGGTGATCAATGACAGGGGGGGTGATCAATGACAGGGGGGTGATCAGGGAGTCTATATGGGGTGATCACCACAGTCATTGATCACGCCCCTGTAAGGCTTCATTCAGACGTCCGGATGCGTTTTGCGGATCCGATCCATCTATCAGTGGATCCGTAAAAATCATGCGGACGTCTGAATGGAGCTTTACAGGGGGGTAATCAATGACAGGGGGGTAATCAATGACAGGGGGGTGATCAGGGAGTCTATATGGGGTGATCACCACAGTCATTGATCATGCCCCTGTAAGGCTTCATTCAGACGTCCGGATGCGTTTTGCGGATCCGATCCATCTATCAGTGGATCCGTAAAAATCATGCGGATGTCTGAATGGAGCTTTACAGGGGGGTAATCAATGACAGGGGGGTGATCAGGGAGTCTATATGGAGTGATCACCACAGTCATTGATCATGCCCCTGTAAGGCTTCATTCAGACGTCCGGATGCGTTTTGCGGATCCGATCCATCTATCAGTGCATCCGTAAAAATCATGCGGACATCTGAATGGAGCTTTACAGGGGGGTAATCACCACAGTCATTGATCATGCCCCTGTAAGGCTTCATTCAGACGTCCGGATGCGTTTTGCGGATCCGATCCATCTATCAGTGGATCCGTAAAAATCATGCGGACATCTGAATGGAGCTTTACAGGGGGTGATCAGGGAGTCTATATGGGGTGATCACCACAGTCATTGATCATGCCCCTGTAAGGCTTCATTCAGACGTCCGGATGCGTTTTGCGGATCGGATCCATCTATCAGTGCATCCGTAAAAATCATGCGGACATCTGAATGGAGCTTTACAGGGGGTGATCAGGGAGTCTATATGGGGTGATAACCACAGTCATTGATCATGCCCCTGTAAGGCTTCATTCAGACGTCCGGATGCGTTTTGCGGATCCATCTATCAGTGCATCCGTAAAAATCATGCGGACGTCTGAATGGAGCTTTACAGGGGGGTGATCAATGACAGGGGTGTAATCAATGACAGGGGGGTGATCAGGGAGTCTATATGGGGTGATCACCACAGTCATTGATCACGCCCCTGTAAGGCTTCATTCAGACGTCCGGATGCGTTTTGCGGATCCGATCCATCTATCAGTGGATCCGTAAAAATCATGCGGACGTCTGAATGGAGCTTTACAGGGGGGTAATCAATGACAGGGGGGTAATCAATGACAGGGGGGTAATCAGGGAGTCTATATGGGGTGATCAGGGGCTAATAAGGGGTTAATAAGTGACGGGGGGGGGGGTGTAGTGTAGTGTAGTGGTGCTTGGTGCTACTTTACTGAGCTACCTGTGTCCTCTGGTGGTCGATCCAAACAAAGGGGACCACCAGAGGACCAGGTAGCAGGTATATTAGACGCTGTTATCAAAACAGCGTCTAATATACCTGTTAGGGGTTAAAAAAAAACACATCTCCAGCCTGCCAGCGAACGATCGCTGCTGGCAGGCTGGAGATCAACTCTCTTACCTTCCGTTCCTGTGAGCGCGCGCGCCTGTGTGCGCGCGTTCACAGGAAATCTCGGCTCACGCGAGATGACGCCTATTGGCGTTAGTGTGACCTGGGAGCGCCGCAGAAATGACGCCTTTCGGCGTTAGCGTGGCGGGAAGTGGTTAAAGACACAACAATGGCAGTAAAAATGTTTGAAGATCTGACGCATTAACTTGGGTGGATTATGGCAACTAGGGATCGACCGATTATCGGTTTTACCGATATTATCGTCCGATATTCAGGATTTTGACAGTTATCGGTATCGGCATCTATTTTGCCGATATTCCGATAACGTATGGGGAACACAGATCGCGCTGCTCTCGGCGCTCTCCGTGTTCCCTCAGCAGCAAAGGGGAGAAGGAAGCAGTGTCTCCCTCCCCCCTGTGCTGCTGCTGTCGCCAATGAAGAGACAGATGAGAAGAGGAGGATAGGGGCTGTGGCCACTGCGCCACTAATGATATTAACTTACTCATTCATTCAAATTGAACAGGAGGCGGGAGCTGGCTGCAGAATCACATAGCCGGCTCCCGACCTCTATGAGTGGTAGCTGCGATCTCCGGTAGTTAACCCCTAAGGTGCCGCGGATCGCAGCTACCACTCAGAGGTCGGGAGCCAGCTATGTGATTCTGCAGCCAGCTCCCGCCTCCTGTATGTGAATAAATGAGAGATTTATCTTCATTGGTGGCGCAATGCGCCCCCCCAAGCCCCCCAGTATTAATCCTTGGTGGCGCAGTGCGCCCCCGACGCCAGTATTAAAAACATTGGTGGCGCAGTGCGCCCCCCCACCCAAGCCCCCCGAATTTTAATCATTGGTGGCAGTGGCCACAGGGTCCCCTCTCCCCTCCTCCTCCGATTGGAGCCCCAGCAGTGTAAGCCTGGGGCTCCGATTGGTTACCATGGCAGCCAGGGCGCTATTGAAGCCCTGGCTGCCATGGTAAGCTCCATGCTGCTGTGTGCACAGAGCACAGGGCAGCAGGGACAGTGTGAGCTCCTATTCACCCCGATAGAGATCTATCAGGGTGAATAGGACAAGGGTTCTAGTCCCTAAGGGGGCTAAAAGTTAGTAAAAAAAAAAAAAACACCAAAATATTAAGTATAAATAAAAAAGAAAGATTTACAAAAGAAAAAAAAAACTACACATTAACAATAAAAATATAAATTTTCAGCAGATTTGTGTAGGAATTTTTTTTTTTCAAAAATGACATTTCACAGAATATCGGTATAAATTATCGGCCTGAAAGTTCACAAATTATCGGTATCGGCCCTAAAAAATCAATATCGTCGATCCCTAATGGCAACATTGGACGTAAGTTTGTTATATACATGTATAGATCATAAACAAGGTTTACAGGCAATATCGAAAATATTATCTCAAAAAACAAACCAAAAAAACTAACAAATACAATTTCTATTGGATGGTATAGAATATGTTCTAACGCATAATTATTTTTATTTTAAGTAAAATTTTTATTTACAGATAACTGGGACAGCCATGGGCACTAGATTCGCCCCCAGCTACGCTAACCTATATATGGCGGCGAAAGAGCAGGAAGTAGTTACACCGAGGCTGGGGTAAAGTCTGGTGCTCTGGCGACTATATATGGATGATATCGTTTTAATATGGAAAGGTACACAACAGAAATTGATGGAATGAGATTAAGAATTAAATAAAAATAAGGTAAATTTAAAATTTACATCAAACAAACATAAGTGAACGACTGATACAATTCTTTGATCTCAATATTGAGATCAAGGATTCCAAGTCTGTAGTACTTATCATAAGGAGGTTGCCAAGAACAGTTTCATACTCAGAACTAGTTGCCACCTTCCCTGTTGGCTAAACGTACCATCCAGTCAATTTCGTACATTGAAAAGAAATTGTACAAAAAAAGAACATTTTGAAAAAGAGGCGGAGGCTATGAAGTTAAAGTTTTTAGAGAAAAAATATCCGTTAGATGTAATAGACAACTCATTAAACCAGGTGAAGTGTCTAGATAGACAGACATTCTTCTCAGCAAGAGAGGAAATAAGCAAAGAAAATCCATCTAAATTGATATTACTATTCAATAGAGAATATTAAAAAAATCTCTACCATTATAAACAAACAGTAGCACTTGCTGTTAGAGGACAAAATATTGGCACCCACCCTTCCAAAAAGAGCACCAATAATCTTTACAAGGGCTCCGAATTTGGGAATTCAGATAGCCCCCACTGTGAAAAAGTATAAAGAAAAATCTATAATTACTCCTTGGAAGAACTTAAAGGGGTTGTCTGAGTTATTTTTTTGTTCTTTCTATGTTCCTAACTGGGCAAATGTATCCGCTTTCCAATTCACTCACTTTATCTCCAGTGGCTGGTTTCTCTAGACTGAGGGTCACATGACCTGTGATGTCGGCTTCTCTCTCTGCTCTGATAAAGGTCGTTTACAAGCCTGTAAACGAGACGTCACTGTGCTGGCCACGCCCCCCTTCACTGCCGTCTACGCTCTGCTAGGATTCTTAACCCCTTCAGCTGCACAGATATGCAGGCAGTGAGGAGACAATTCTGGGCACTGGAGTTGACCTACTAGAGAGCATTGCACAAGAAGGTAGGGGGAAGATCCTGTGTGTATTAGCAGTGTCATTATACAGCTGGGACATGTAGTCCTACACATACAACATGCTGCAGAGTCTCCCATCACTCAGGGCAGCTCTTGTATTCACTCCCTTAGCAGAGCAGGGGGAGGGGCAGAGATTGTTTTTATTGCATGTAAACAAAGGGCCAGAAAAGAACCAGGGAAATGAGGAAAAATAATTTTTTTAGCATAAAACTTGCTTAGCTCAGTTAAAAACTCACCTAAAGAATTATTAGGAACACCTGTTCTATTTCTCATTAATGCAATTATCTAGTCAACCAATCACATGGCAGTTGCTTCAATGCATTTAGGGGGGTGGTCCTGGTCAAGACAATCTCCTGAACTCCAAACTGAATGTCAGAATGCGAAAGAAAAGTGATTTAACCGCCTCCGGAGGCGGCAGCTGCAGGCACAGTCACGCATATACGCGTCATCTCGCGAGACGCAAGATTTCCTGTGAACGCGCGCAGACAGGCGCGCGCGTTCACAGGATCGGAAGGTAAGCGAGTGGATCTCCAGCCTGCCAGCGGCGATCGTTCGCTGGCAGGCTGGAGATGCGATTTTTTTTAACCCCTAACAGGTATTTTAGACGCTGTTTTGATAACAGCGTCTAATATACCTGCTACCTGGTCCTCTGGTGGTCCCTTTTGCTTGGATCGACCACCAGAGGACACAGGCAGCTCAGTAATTAGTAGCACCAAACACCACTACACTACACCCCCCCCCCTGTCACTTATTAACCCCTGATCACCCCATATAGACTCCCTGATCACCCCCCTGTCATTGATCACCCCCTTGTAAGGCTCCATTCAGACGTCCGTATTTTTTTACGGATCCACGGATACATGGATCGGATCCGCAAAACACATACGGACGTCTGAATGGAGCCTTACAGGGGGGTGATCAATGTCCCCCCTGTCATTGATCACCCCCCTGTAAGGCTCCATTCAGACATTTTTTTGGCCCAAGTTAGCGGAAATGTTTTTTTTTTTTTTCTTACAAAGTCTCATATTCCACTAACTTGTGTCGAAAAATAAAATCTCACATGAACTCACCATACCCCTCACGGAATCCAAATGCGTAAAATTTTTTAGACATTTATATTCCAGACTTCTTCTCACGCTTTATGGCCCCTAAAATGGCAGGGCAGTATAAATACCCCACATGTGACCCCATTTCGGAAAGAAGACACCCCAAGGTATTCCGTGAGGGGCATATTGAGTCTATGAAAGATTTAAATTTTTGGCCCAAGTTAGCGGAAAGGGAGACTTTGTGAGAAAAAACAAAAAAAAAATATAAACAATTTCCGTTAACATGTGCCCAAAAAAAAAAAGATTCTATGAACTCGCCATGCCCCTCATTGAATACTTTGGGGTGTCTTCTTTCCAAAATGGGGTTACATGTGGGGTATTTATACTGCCCTGGCATTTTAGGGGCCCTAAAGGGTGAGAAGAAGTCTGGGATCCAAATGTCTAAAAATGCCCTCATAAAAGGAATTTGGGCCCCTTTGCGCATCTAGGCTGCAAAAAAGTGTCACACATCTGGTATCGCCGTACTCAGGAGAAGTTGGGCAATGTGTTTTGGGGTGTCATTTTACATATACCCATGCTGGGTGAGAGAAATATCTCGGTCAAATGCCAACATTGTATAAAAAAAATGGGAAAAGTTGTCTTTTGCCGACATATTTCTCTCACCCAGCATGGGTATATGTAAAATGACACCCCAAAACACATTGCCCAACTTCTCCTGAGTACGGCGATACCAGATGTATGACACTTTTTTGCAGCCTAGGTGGGCAAAGGGGCCCATATTCCAAACAGCACCTTTAGGATTTCACAGGTTATTTTTTACACATTTTGATTTCAAACTACTTACCACACATTAGGGCCCCTAGAATGCCAGGGCAGTATAACTACCCCACAAGTGACCCCATTTTGGAAAGAAGACACCCCAAGGTATTTCGTGATGGGCATAGTGAGTTCATGGAAGTTTTTATTTTTTGTCACAAGTTAGTAGAATATGAGACTTTGTAAGGAAAAAAATAAAAAATAAATAAATCATCATTTTCCGCTAACTTGTAACAAAAAATAAAAAGTTCTATGAACTCACTATGCCCATCAGCGAATACCTTAGGGTGTCTACTTTCCGAAATGGGGTCATTTGTGCGGTGTTTCTACTGTCTGGCCATTGTAGAACCTCAGGAAACATGACAGGTGCTCAGAAAGTCAGAGCTGCTTCAAAAAGCGGAAATTCTCATTTTTGTACCATAGTTTGTAAACGCTATAACTTTTACCCAAAGCATTTTTTTTTTTACCCAAACATTTTTTTTTTTAAAGACATGTAGAACAGTGAATTTAGAGAAAAATTTATATATGGATGTCGTTTTTTTAAAAAAAAAATTACAACTGAAAGTGAAAAATGTCATTTTTTTGCAAAAATATGCTTAGTTACTGGGATTTTCACGCACAACCGTTTCTAGGGTTTACAAAGAATGGTGTGAAAAGGGAAAAACATCCAGTATGCGGCAGTTCTGTGGGCAAAAATGCCTTGTGGATGCTAGAGGTCAGAGGAGAATGGGCTGACTGATTCAAGCTGATAGAAGAGCAACGTTGACTGAAATAACCACTCGTTACAACCGAGGTATGCAGCAAAGCATTTGTGAAGCCACCACACGCACAACCTTGAGGCGGATGGGCTACAACAGCAGAAGACCCCTCATCTCCACTACAAATAGGAAAAAGAGGCTACAATTTGCACGAGCTCACCAAAATTGGACTGTTGAAGACTGGAAACTGTGGACTGGTCTGATGAGTCTCGATTTCTGTTGAGACATTCAAATGGTAGAGTCCGAATTTGGCGTAAACAGAATGAGAACATGTATCCATCCTCTGATGGCTACTTCCAGCAGGATAATGCACCATGTCACAAAGCTCGAATCATTTCAAATTGGTTTCTTGAACATGACAATGAGTTCACTGTACTAAAATGGCCCCCACAGTCACCAAATCTCAACCCAATAGAGCATCTTTGGGATGTGGTGGAACGGGAGCTTCGTGCCCTGGATGTACATCCCTCAAATCTCCATCAACTGCAAGATGCTATCCTATCAATATGGGCCAACATTTCTAAAGAATGCTATCAGCACCTTGTTGAATCAATGCCACGTAGAATTAAGGCAGTTCTGAAGGCAAAAGGGGGTCCAACACCGTATTAGTATGGTGTTCCTAATAATTCTTTAGGTGAGTGTATATCAGATTTTCAGTGCTATATAATTTTTTTTATAACTCGGACAACCCCTTTAAAAGGTTTCTTTAGGTGTGGCTTATGTAACAACTGCAACTAAATTTGACAAAAAAACTACTGTGATAACGTCAAAGTAAACACGTGTAAATGGGAAATAAAAGAGATGTTAACGTGCAACACCAAAGCAGTGATTTATATAGTGGAATGTCCGTGCGCCAAACAGTATATCGGACGCAAAGGGAGAAAACTAAATACCAGAATAACAAAACATTCCTTGTCACAACATTTTAAATTGTACCACGCCAGTAATCCCACAGGTTTAAGATATGCAGCACTCCAGACAGTAAAACAGGATTGGAGAGGCGGGGATTTCACAGCCAAAATGTCAAGGTGCGAATCCAAAATGATGTATGAATTTGGATCAATGGCACCTTGGGGTCTGAATTCTGAAATGGAGATCATCGTTGTTTTTTTATAGGGACCGGTGGAGGGTTTTCACAACATGTCACCGGTTGATTTTTCTCAATACGTCTGCATGCTCTGCGGCCTCCCACCGGCCCCCAGACTACATAAGCAAGACACATTCCTTACCCTCCTATTTTATTAAAATTTTATTTAAGTTTTATTTAATATTTATATATTTTTATGTTTTATGCATCCCACAAGTCACAAACAAGGGATAAGATGAAACACAATATATGTAATAGATCTAGTAAAATAAAAATATAGATTTTACTATTATATATACACTGCTCAAAAAAATAAAGGGAACACTTAAACAACACAATGTAACTCCAATTCAATCACACTTCTGTGAAATCAAACTGTCCACTTAGGAAGCAACACTGAGTGACAATCAATTTCACATGCAAATGGGATAGACAACAGGTGGAAATTATAGGCAATTAGCAAGACACCCCCAATAAAGGAGTGGTTCTGCAGGTGGTAACCACAGACCACGTCTCAGTTCCTATGCTTCCTGGCTGATGTTTTGGTCACTTTTGAATGCTGGCGGTGCTTTCACTCTAGTGGTAGCATGAGACGGAGTCTACAACCCACACAAGTGGCTCAGGTAGTGCAGCTTATCCAGGATGGCACATCAATGCGAGCTGTGGCAAGGTTTGCTGTGTCTGTCAGCGTAGTGTCCAGAGCATGGAGGCGCTACCAGGAGACAGGCCAGTACATCAGGAGACGTGGAGGAGGCCGTAGGAGGGCAACAACCCGGCAGCAGGACCGCTACCTCTGCCTTTGTGCAAGGAGGAACAGGAGGAGCACTGCCAGAGCCCTGTAAAATGACCTCCAGCAGGCCACAAATGTGCATGTGTCTGCTCAAACGGTCAGAAACAGACTCCATGAAGGTGAGATGAGGGCCCGATGTCCACAGGTGGGGGTTGTGCTTACAGCCCAACACCGTGCAGGACGTTTGGCATTTGCCAGAGAACACCAAGATTGGCAAATTCGCCACTGACGCCCTGTGCTCTTCACAGATGAAAGCAGGTTCAGACTGAGCACATGTGACAGACGTGACAGAGTCTGGAGACGCCGTGGAGAACGTTCTGCTGCCTGCAACATCCTCCAGCATGACCGGTTTGGCATTGGGTCAGTAATGTTGTGGGGTGGCATTTCTTTGGAGGGCCGCACAGCCCTCCATGTGCACGCCAGAGGTAGCCTGACTGCCATTAGGTACCGAGATGAGATCCTCAGACCCCTTGTGAGACCATATGCTGGTGCGGTTGGCCCTGGGTTCCTCCTAATGCAAGACAATGCTAGACCTCATGTGGCTGGAGTGTGTCAGCAGTTCCTGCAAGACGAAGGCATTGATGCTATGGACTGGCCCGCCCGTTCCCCAGACCTGAATCCAATTGAGCACATCTGGGACATCATGTCTCGCTCTATCCACCAACGTCACGTTGCACCACAGACTGTCCAGGAGTTTGCAGATGCTTTAGTCCAGGTCTGGGAGGAGATCCGTCAGGAGACCGTCGGCCACCTCATCAGGAGCATGCACAGGCATTGTAGGGAGGTCATACAGGCACGTGGAGGCCACACACACTACTGAGCCTCATTTTGACTTGTTTTAAGGACATTACATCAAAGTTGGATCAGCCTGTAGTGTGTTTTTCCACTTTAATTTTGAGTGTGACTCCAAATCCAGACCTCCATGGGTTAAAAAATTTGATTTCCATTTTTTTATTTTTGTGTGATTTTGTTGTCAGCACATTCAACTATGTAAAGAACAAAGTATTTCAGTGGAATATTAAATTAATTCAGATCTAGGATGTGTTATTTATGTGTTCCCTTTATTTTTTTGAGCAGTGTATAAAAAAAACATAAGGTGTAAAGAGATGCATGAACTTACTAAAAGAAATATATATTTATGCACATGAGAATGTATATGGTAGACTTAGTAAGGTAAAACATAGATTGATAGGGTAAGAATTATTCACATATAGTCCAGTTCCGTTTTTGAATATCAGGACAGGAGACATGGAATCATGGAGTCTTTTTTATTTGGGTTGTTATAAAACATGTTCATGTCCCTCATTCTTGTGATATACCACTGAGGAAGAAACCTCTCCGGTTTCTAAACGTGTCTGGTGAATCAAAGAGACTACAGTGATACCTGTGACGCAAAGGAAAACAACTATAACAGAATTCCAAACTTGCAGAGCGAGACGCAATCACGAATATATCCCGTAACATCGGGAGCATCTTTGTATCCCTACTCTGCACGCGTTAACAAGCTAGTTGCCGGCAGTAGCACAGAGCAAGTTTACAAGCGCGGACAGCTTGGAAAACTCACTGACACAAACAAGAAGGTCACGTATGTATTAACCACCAATAGCCAACAAAGATATCATCTGGTGGATAAGCAGCAAAGGTACGGGACATATCTGTGTGATGTGTATAATATTTACAAGCCGAGCTGAATTGAAATATTAAGGGATAACATCTTGATTGCATGATCTCCATCGGACTAAGCAGAAGATTCTATTTTCGCCAATTGGAGTATTTTTTCCAATAAAAAAGTTCTTTGGAGTCTAATGCACAGTCTGCACACAGGCAATCGCCTTAGTATTAATAGTGCCATTATACAGTGCGTGAGCTCCGCACTAGGCACAATAGCAGGGACTGTGACTATATGAGTACATGTCTTTTTCATAGAGGTGATTATATGCATGATATGTTATAATTAAGTATATGTGATTTTTCCCAATTAGAATTGGTACTTTGTATTCAACTAGTTATTGACTATTATGGTATGATATTTTAGGTGGATTTATATTAAAGTGAAGTTTTTATAAAAAGCTGGCCATTGGTTTAACATTTTTATAAATATTGCGAAGTGGTGTAGCAGGCCAAGCTATACTCCGGAGAGCACTCCTACCCAAAGCATTTTTTACTTTTCCTAGTCATGTACTGTATAATTAGCTTTAACTGAAACATGCCTTCCAGGCACAATTTGGGGGCCTTGACCTGTTTTTCACCACTCCACTCCTTGAAAGAATTTCCTTCTAGATACCGTTTCTTTGAATAAACGTTTCTTTGAATAAAAAATAAAAAAGATACTAGAAACCAGAGGGACCTCTGATATATGTAAATGATGACGGCCAGTGTTTATTTACAATTCAGACTGTTACAGTCCTGGCTGACATTACAAATGAAAGCCATTGGCTTGGAATGAACACACCAAGCCCCCAACCAATTAACCCTAGAGGCAACTTCTGGATTAAAAAATGATCATGACGACTGGTTATCAATATCAGATTGGCGGGGCTCCGACTGCCGGCACTCCCAGGCACAGCTGTATTAAGAGAATGCAGCACTCGTACAAGCGATGTGTTCTCTGTTTACCTGCTCGTCGTCGACATTGCAGCAGCTAGCAGTGTAATTACAGCTCCTCAGTTCCATTCACTTCAATGGGACGACTCCATAGATTAATGGAGTCTATAATGCTTGTACAGGCATTATTACGACCTCTGCTTTGGTGGTTGTAGGATTTTAGCATGTCCCACACTATTACTGCAAATTAGTGTAAACTATGTGCCTTGTGACTCATTCAGAGAACAGTCACACAGAAATCGAGACTGTTGACAAGTATGCCAATGGCTGGTAGGCTTGAACGAATCAAGCTTCAGATCTTAGATCCGAAGTAAATTTTTTCAAACACTTCAGTGTTAACGCTGTTTCTGTACAGCATTAAAATGTATTGGCTCAGTGAAGCCAAAGTTCGTCTCACCCGAAGTCGCGTGAGACTTTGGTGGATTACTACGGTATTCCTATCTGCGTATTTGAATGCATTTTAAAATAGGAATCTGAAGTGGGCTTTGGTACTGGCTGGTACCTCGGTACCGATGCCAACTTTGGATCCCTGTTTTAAAATGTTTTTAAAGTTGAAAAATCAAATCCCAAAGTTATTCAACAAAGTCAGATGAGACTACGGTGATAACCAAGTTCACCAGATCCCATACATTTTAATGCTGTACGGAGAAAAAGCTCTGTACAGCATTCAAACAAAGTTTTGAGCGAATCGACTTCGGATCTTGGATCCAAAGGTCGATTTGCTCAACACTAATTGTCTTATGTTTTTTTAAACGGAATCTGTCACCAGCAACCTCTCTATCCAACTGTTAGCATAGACACATAGCTGTGGTTCGCCTGATTTGGGTTTGGATTACATTGCAGCTTGATAATCATAAGGTAACTCGTGTAGGTGTGATATATAGACCACCTGGCCAAGTCAAAGAATTAGATGATCTACTAGTTAAGGAAATAGCTAAAATGACATTGAAGGGGGAAGTTATCATTATGGGAGACTTTAATCTTCCTGACGTAAACTGGAAAACCAAAATAGCTAGTTCTGCCAAGAGTACAGATATTCTAAATTCCCTACTGGGATTATCTCTACAGCAAGTAGTGGAGGAGCCAACCTGGAAGGAGGCCATTTTAGATTTAGTATTCACAAATGGGAATTTGGTATCTGATATTACTGTAGGGGAAAGCTTGGGATCTAGTGATCACCAGTCAGTGTGGTTTACTATAAGTACAGCGACTGAGTCACACCACACAAAAACAAAAGTTTTAGATTTTAGAAAAACAGACTTTTCTAAAATTAGATTAGTGGTATACGAGTCCCTATCAGATTGGAACAGTTTCATTGGAGTCCAGGAGAAATAGGACTACTTAAAAGTGGCACTATTAAAGGCAACAGAAAATTGCATTAGGCTTGTCAGTAAAAGCAAAAAAAGGAAGAGACCACTGTGGTACTCAGCAGAAGTGGGCAAAATCATTAAAAACAAAAATATAGCATTTAGGAATTATAAAAATAAAATAAAAAATGAGGATGAAAGGCAAAATTATTAGATTAGGCAGAGAGAGGCAAAACAAGTTATAAGAGCTTCTAAAGCACAGGCAGAAGAGAAATTAGCTCAGTCAGGGAAAAAAGGCGATAAGGCATTCTTCAGATACATAAATGAAAAAAGGAAACTAAAAACAAGGCATTACCTAATTAAAAACAAAAGAAGGAAGGTATATGGAAGAAGATAAAGAACTAGCTGACTGCCTCAATGAATACTTCTGTTCAGTTTTTACAAAGGAAAATGAAGGAAAAGGACCTCAGTTAGGAAAGAAGACTAATGAATCTTTTGATGCATGTGTCTTTACAGAGGAAGAGGTTCTAAGTCACAGGGGCCTGATGGGATACAGCCAAAGCTATTAAAAGAGCTCAGGAGTGAACTAGCAAAACCATTAACAGATTTATTTAACCAATCACTGGCAACAGGAGTCGTCCCAGAAGATTGGAAATTAGCAAATGTTGTGCCCATTCACAAGAAAGGTAGTAGGGAGGAATCGGGCAACTATAGACCAGTAAGCCTGACATCAACAGTGGGGAAATTAATGGAAACCATACTTAACCCCTTCCCGACCGCAATCTGTATATATACGTGATAGCTGCACATACCTCGTGCAGCTACCACGTATATAAACGTCAAACCAGCTCTTTAATCCAAGCGCTACAAAGCGCTTGGATTAAAGCTTCTGCCCGAGCCCTGCTGCTGTCACAGACAGCATACAGTCTATTAATGCCGGCAAGGGACCAATCAGAGTGGCCCCTTGCCGACAATCGATCCGATTGGTTAGTCTGTGCAGACCAACCAATCGGATCGCGGCAGTGAAAAAAATGCCGGTTTCATGCTCTGATCTGCGCTCTGCAGATCAGAGCATGAAATCAGGTAGGGTCCTCATAATACCCCCCCCCCCATCTGTGCCCCCGATCTGTGGCTGTGCACCCCATCTGTGCCCCTCCAAGCCCCCCCTTGTGTCCGCCTGCAGCTCATCTCCTAGAGGCAGCTGCCCTGATGTGGTCCGCCCCCTCCCCGCCGCATGCATTCATTCTCACCCGCCCCTTTCCAGCGTTGCCCCCGAACCCCCCCTTTCCAGCGCTGCCCCCGATCCCCCTGCTCTATGCTGACACTCTCCTGTAACCCCATAGATGCCGCAGTTTCAGCATCCATGGGGTTAATAGAGGGAGGGAGCTCCCTCTCTCAACCATCGGGGCTGCAGCGCTGTGATTGCAGCACCCAATGGTTGCCATGGCAACCGGACGCTTTGCAAAAGCGTCCGCTGTTGCCACCTACAGGGCATTACAGGGCATCTAATAGTATTATACTTTGCAATGCAAGAGCATTGCAAAGTATAGTACAGCCATCAGCCCCACTGGATCTTCATGATCCAAGAGGGACTTGATAAAAAAAGAAATTGCAGAAGGCCTCGATGGTAAGGTGTGTCTTTTTGCGGATGACACAAATATTTGTAACAGGGTTGATGTTCCTGGAGGGATACACCAAATGGAAAAGGATTTAGGAAAACTAGAGGAATGGTCAAAAATCTGGAAACTAAAATTTCATGTTGATAAGTGCAAGATAATGCACCTGGGGCGTAAAAACCCAAGAGCAGAATATAAAATCAGTGATACAGTCCTAACCTCAGTATCTGAGGAAAGGGATTTAGGGGTCAATATTTCAGAAGACTTAAAGGTAGGCAGACAATGTCATAGAGCAGCAGGAAATGCTAGCAGAATGCTTGGGTGTATAGGGAGAGGCATTACCAGTAGAAAGAGGGAGGTGCTCATGCCGCTCTACAGAGCACTAGTGAGGCCTCATTTGGAGCATTGTGCTCAGTACTGGAGACCATATCTCCAGAAGGATATTGATACTTTGGAGAGAGTTCAGAGAAGAGCTACTAAACTGGTACATGGATTGCAGGATAAAACTTACCAGGAAAGATTAAAGGACCTTAACATGTATAGCTTGGAAGAAAGACGAGACAGAGGGGATATGATAGAAACATTTAAATACATAAAGGGAATCAACAAGGTAAAAGAGGAGAGAATATTTAAAAGAAGAAAAACTGCTACAGGAGGACATAGTTTTAAATTAGAGGGGCAAAGGTTTAAAAGTAATATCAGGAAGTATTACTTTACTGAGAGAGTAGTCGATGCATGGAATAGCCTTCCTGCAGAAGTAGTAGCTGCAAATACAGTGAAGGAGTTTAAGCATGCATGAGATAGGCATAAGGCCATCCTTCATATAAGATGGGGCCAAGGGCTATCCATAGTACTCAGTATATTGGGCAGACTAGATGGGCCAAAGGGTTCTTATCTGCCGACACATTCTATGTTTCTATGTTTCTATGATTAAAACATTGTTTCTTTTGTTGCTCTGAGGCACTGTTCCAGAGTTATAATTTTTCTTAATATACATATTAAACCTTTGGTGCAATGAAGGCTTCCTCATTGTTCTTGTTGCACCCAAGCTCCACTCCTTTCTGTGGCCAGCCCCTTGCTCACTGCTTTACCACTACAGGGCCCAGATGGCGACCAAAATGCGACTTAGAATTTACAAATGGTGACAAGACTTTTTAGTCTTGTCGCCATTTGCGACTAGACCCGCCACCGCAGCTCTGCAGTTGAATACAGCGACGGGGCACAGGAGATGATAGTTCTCTGCCCCACCGCCGATGTTCTTCTCAGCAGCGCAGTGGAGAAGGAGTCTCTCCCTCCCCCCTGTGCTGCTGCTGCCGCCGCTGCCAATACGAACAGAGATAGGAGGAGGAGGGGAGGGGCTGTGGCCACTGCGCCACCAATGAAGAAAACTGACCTGTAATACAAATACAGGAGGCGGGTGCCGGAATCAAATAGCCGGCACCCGACCTCTATGACAGGGAGCTTCGATCAGCTGCAGTTGAGTTAACCCTTCAGGTGCGGTACCTGAGGGGTTAACTGCCGCTGATCACAGCTCCCTGTCACAAAGGTCTGGTGCAGGCTATTTGATGCCGGCTATTTGATATAAGAAACATTGGTGGCTCAGTGGGAAGTGCCAATGAGGGTTAAAAAATAATAAAAAAATTAACTCACCTCCTCCAGTTGATCGCGTAGCTGCCGGTCTCCTGTTCTTTCTTCAGGACCTGTGGTGACGTCACTGAGCTCATCACATGGTCCATTACCATGGTGATGGATCATGTGATGTATCATGTGATAAGTACAGTGATGTCACCACAGGTCCTTTGACAGGTCCTGAAGAAAGAACAGGAGACGATCAATTGGAGGAGGTGAGTTAATTATTTTTTAATTTTTTTAACCCTCATTGGCACTGCTATTGGGGGGGGGGGCGCACTGCGCCACCAATGTTTATTATATTGGGGGGGGCGCACTGCGCCACCAATGTTTATTATACTGGGGTGTTGGGGGGGCGCACTGCGCCACCAATGTTCATAATATTGACCTTCTACTATGCATTCTGTATTAAAGAATGCTATTATTTTCCCTTATAACCATGTTATAAGGGAAAATAATACAGTGAATAGACTTTCATCCTAGCAACCATGCGTGAAAATCACACCGCATCCGCACTTGCTTGCGATTTTCACGCAGCCCCATTAACTTCTATGGGGCCTGCGTTGCGTGAAAAACGCACAACATAGAGCATGCTGCGATTTTCACGCAACGCACAAGTGATGTGTGAAAATCACCGCTCATGTGCACAACCCCATAGAAGTGAATGGGTCTGGATTTAGTGTGGGTGCATTCCGGTATTTTGAATGCCAAATCCGGCACTAATACATTCCTATGGGGAAAAATGCTGGATCCGGCATTCAGGCAAATCTTCAGTTTTTTCCGCCGGAGATAAAACCGTAGCATGCTGCGGTTTTATCTTTTGCCTGATCAGTCAAAATGACTGAACTGAAGACATCCTGATGCATCCTGAACGGATTGCTCTCCATTCAGAATGCATGGGGATATGCCTGATCAGTTATTTTCTGGTATTGAGCCCCTAGGACGGAACTCTATGCCGGAAAAGAAAAACGCTAGTGTGAAAGTACCCTAAAATATTAAGTTTAAATCCCCCCTTTCCCAATTTTACATATAAAATATATAAACAATAAATAAATAAACATATTACATAGCGCTGCGTCCGAAAAGTCAAAACTATTAAATTATAAAAAAATATCTCCTATGCGGTGAGCATTCGCCATTTTTTTGTCACCTTGTCACCCCAAAAAATAGGATAGGACTGTTCTATTATGGGCCGAACGTTTCATAAAATGCGAAATGCACGCTGCTTCATTCGGTTTTGATTTGGCGACTAAAAATTTGATTTGGTTCCTAAATTTTTCAGTTCAGGAGCCAATGGCTACTAGGTATTTTTTTTAGTCTGGAGCACTGCACGGTCTGACCCTGTCAATCAAAGCAGCAAGGGAGAGGATAGTCACAGAAAGGTGTGGAGCTTGGGTGCAACAAGACCAATGGTGATGCTCTTATTGCACCCAAGGGCTAATTTGCATATTAAGAAAAAGTATCATAACTTGGGAACAGAGCCTCAAATCAAGAAAATAAAAACAACATTTTAAAGAGACTCTGTCAGCCCGATTTTCGATACTGAGATTTTGGTATCATCATATTAGTCTTCATTATCTCATTAACCACCTCAGCTCCCCTAGCTTAAACCCCCTTAATGACCAGACCACTTTTTACAATTCTGACCTACACTACTTTCACATTTTTTTGCTCGGTCATACAACTTACCACCCAAATGAATTTTACCTCCTTTTCTTCTCACTAATAGAGCTTTCTTTTGGTGGTATTTCATTGCTGCTGACATTTTTACTTTTTTTGATATTAATCGAAATTGACCAAAAAATTTTGCAAAAAAAATGACATTTTTCACTTTCTGTTGTAAAATTTTTCAAATAAAACTACATTTCTATATAAATATTTCTCTCAATTTATTGTTCTACATGTCTTTGATTAAAAAAAAAAAATGCAATAAGTGTATATTTATTCGTTTGCGTAAAAGTCATAGCGTTTACAAACTATGGTGCAAAAATGTGAATTTACGCACTTTGACTTTCTGAGCACCTGTCATGTTTCCTGAGGTTCTACAATGCCCAGACAGTAGAAACACCCCACAAATGACCCAATTTCGGAAAGTAACACCCTAAGGTATTTACTGATGGGCATAGTGAGTTCATGGAAGTTTTTATTTTTTGTCACAAGTTAGCGGAAAATGATTATATTTTTATTTTATTTTTTTTCTTACAAAGTCTCATATTCCACTAACTTGTGACAAAAAATAAAATTTTACATGAACTCACCATACCCCTCACGAAATACCTTGGGGTGTCTTCTTTCCAAAATGGGGTCACTTGTGAAGTAGTTTGGAATCCAAATGCGTAAAAAATGCCCTGTGAAATCGTAAAGATTCTCATTGGAATTTGGGCCCCTTTGCGCACCTAGGCTGCAAAAAAAAGTGTCACACATGTGGTATCGCCGTACTCAGGAGAAGTAGGGCAATGTGTTTTGGGGTGTATTTTTACATATACCCATACTGTGTGAGATAAATATCTCTGTAAAAGACAACTTTTCCAATTTTTTTATACAAAGTTGTCATTTTACATAGATATTTCTCTCACCCAGCATGTGTATATGTAAAAATACACCCCAAAACACATTGCCCTACTTCTCCTGAGTACGGCGATACCACATGTGTGACACTTTTTTGCAGCCTAGGTGGGCAAAGGGGCCCAAATTCCAATGAGAATCTTTACGATTTCACAGGGCATTTTTACGCATTTGGATTCCAAACTACTTCTCACGCTTTAGGGCCCCTAAAATACCAGGGCAGTATAAATACCCCACAAGTGCCCCATTTTGGAAAGAAGACACCCCAAGGTATTCCGTGAGGGGCATGGCGAGTTCCTAGAATATTTTTTTTTTTGGCACAGGTTAGCGGAAAATGATTACTTTTTTTTATTTTTATTTTTTTCTCTTACAAAGTCTCATATTCCACTAACTTGTGACAAAAAATAAAATTTTACATGAACTCGCCATGCCCCTCACAAAATACCTTGGGGTGTCTTCTTTCAAAAATGGGGTCACATGTGGGGTATTTATACTGCCCTGGCATTTTAGGGGCCCTAAAGCGTGAGAAGAAGTCTGGAATATAAATGTCAAAAAAAATTGTACGCATTTGGATTCCGTGAGGGGTATGGTGAGTTCATGTGAGATTTTATTTTTTGTCACAAGTTAGTGGAATATGAGACTTTGCAAGAAAAATAAAAAAATAAAAAAATTTCCGCTAACTTGTGCCCAAAAAAATAAAAATCTTCTATGAACTCGCCATGCCCCTCAAAAGTGATCTTTATAGCGCCGCAGCGATTTTACGGTGTTTCTGCAGTGATCAAAAAAAATACATTACTGTCACTGCGGTGGGGCGGACTGAACGCAAGTGTGCGAACAAGATCAGGCCTGATCGAGCGAACACTGCGTTTTTTGTAGAGCCTATAGAACACGTCCTATTCTTGTCCGCAATTGCGGACAAGAAAAGGCATTTTCTATATAGTTCTGGCAATGTGCGGATCCGCAAAATGCGGAAAGCACATTGCCGGTGTCCATGTTTTGCGGATCCGAGGTGTCCGTGTTTTGCGGATCCGTGGATCCGCAAAACACATACGGACGTCTGAATGGAGCCTTACAGGGGGGTGATCAGGGAGTCTATATGGGGTGATCAGAGGTTAATAAGTAACAGGGGGGGGGTGTAGTGTAGTGTGGTGATTGGTGCTACTTTACAGAGCTGCCTGTGTCCTCTGGTGGTCGATCCAAGCAAAAGGGACCCCCAGAGGACCAGGTAGCAGGTATATCAGACGCTGTTAACGAAACAGCGTCTGATATACCTTTCAGGGGTTAAAAAAAAAAAAAACGCATCTACAGCCTGCCAGCGAATGATCGCCGCTGGCAGGCTGTAGATCAGCTCGTTTACCTTCCGATCCTGTGAACGGGCGCTCCTGTGTGCGCGCGTTCACAGGAAATCTCGCGTCTCGCAAGATGACGCGCCGATGCATCAACGAGGAACAAACCGACCGCCCGCAGGACGCATCCCTGCGTTAGGCGGTCGGGAGGAGGTTAAGGACAATTAGACCACTAGAGGATGTACTGGTATTTCTTCTATGTAGCATCAGGTGTACTATTTGTCTTCTTTGTCCACCCCCTTACATATATAGGTAGTCATATTGCTGTGCTGTATTATCATCTACTAACTACAATAACAATGATTGAACATAGAATGTAAGCCCACCCGAGCAATTAGATACGGGGTCCACATCGGATCACCACTTATTGATCTGTTAATATGTTTACCTTTGAGTTGATCTGAAGGTGAGCAAAGGGTCCGGACTGGCGTGTGAAGACCACTGGTGACTGGCTACTGCTGAGGCACAGTCTGGGTGAGAGATGGAGGATTTGCTGAGACAGGTGAATGCTGGCTCCGGGGCTGTCTGGATGGAGTCACCCTCCCCTGCAGGAGGGATCTCCCAGAGTGGATGTGACGCCACTGCTAGAGGAAGTACGTGCTGAGGTCCTGTGAATGAACTGCAGGGCGGGGGCCCGGCTGGAGCAGTCAGCTGCTGCCTCAGTCAGGCGCGCAGGGTGAGATGTATCCTCCCTGTCAGCCGTTCTTCAGAATACTGGTCTGGGGAGGCTAGTGGACCGGCTGAGAAGTCACTGCCTTCTGTTAACCCTTTATCAGCTAGATTGAATGTGGAGAAGAGCATTGGTGTCTGTGAGGTTTGTTTAAAGCCAGTGGCGTGCCTAGGTTGTTTGGCACCAGCCAGGCCAGGTCCTTTCTCTAGCATCCCCCCCCAATACGTTACAAAAAAAATTGTACCCCCTCACAGTAGTATTGCCCTCATTGTACAAACTTCACAGTAGTTTTTTTTAGAGTAGTTATGCCCTATCTGTGTCCCATTCTCAGTAGTACTGCCCTAATCTGTGCCCCTTCACAGTAATAATCCCCATAGTGCCCCCTTCACAGTAATAATCCCCATTGTGCACCCTTAATAGTAGTAATGCCCATTGTGCTCCTTTCAGAGTAGAAATGCCCATAAGTGTCCTCCACAGATCCCCCATAACAGCGTCCTCCACAGATCCCCCACATAACAGCGTCATCATCCACAGATCCCCCACATAACAGCGTCATCATCCACAGATCCCCCACATAACAGCGTCATCATCCACAGATCCCCCACATAACAGCATCATCATCCACAGATCCCCCACATAACAGCGTCATCATCCACAGATCCCCCACATAACAGCGTCATCATCCACAGATCCCCCACATAACAGCGTCATCATCCACAGATCCCCCATAACAGTGCATCATCCACAGATCCCCCATAACAGTGCATCATCCACAGATCCCCCATAACTATGTCATACCCAGCTGCGTCAGCGGCTCATATGGGAAAATCCAAGCAAATAGACCTCTAGCACAATTCCCTTAAAATATTGCATCGTTATCGCAATTTTTAGGGCCCTAATCGCAATCGCACAAAATTCCCATATCGTGCAGCCCTACTCCATAGTAAAAATATCCATTGTGCCCCCTCCATAGTAGAAATGCCCATTGTGCCCGCTTCACATTAGCAATACCCTCTGTGCCCCCTCCAGAGTAGAAATGCCCATTGTGCCCCCTTCACATTAGCAATACCCTCTGTGCCCCCTTCAGAGTAGAAATGCCCATTGTGCTCCTTCCAGAGTAGAAATGCCCATTGTGCCCCCTTCACATTAGCAATACCCTCTGTGCCCCCTCCAGAGTAAAAATGCTCATTGTTCCCCCTTCACATTAGCAATACCCTCTGTGCCCCCTCCAGAGTAGAAATGCCCATTGTGCCCCTCTGTGTTAAAAAAAAAAAAAAACACAGTAACTACTCACCTTGTCCCGCTCCTGAAGCTCACAGAGCGCTCTCACACACAGGCTGGCAGCGTGATTTGTGCCTGCAAGCTGAATGGTGGAGAAGGGAGAAGTCTCCCTGCTTGCTTCACCATTCTGTGCACCAAGCGCGGGGAGCTGAGCTGTCAGTGAGTGATCAGATCCAGCTCCAGCAATGAACGCTTCCATCCCTGAGAGCCGGCACCTGGGGTGGACCGCCCCCCACCTTGGCTTTCATCTATCTGCTGTTAAAGGGTTTCTGTTACCTGGAGAATGGGTATTAAACTGGCTGACATTTACATGCAGAGATCTCCTCCACAGTATGGAGTGGAGTGATCACTAATGCCATAGATAGGTCAGTATAGGGTCAATCTCGCAGAAGGCAACAAAGAAAATACATCAACCTATATAATTCACCCCTCCAAATTTTAGGGGTCATCTGAAATATTGGGTATTAAGCTGGCTGACATTAGCGATGTGCTAATGTCAGCTGAACATAACTGTATTGGTGCCATCTCACTGCCTGCTGCCGTTTTTGAGAAAAACAAACTTTTATAATATGCTAATTAGCCTCTAGGTGCAGGGGGGGGGGGCGTTGCACCTACTCCTAGATGCTCCGTTTGCCCACATCTTTTCATGCCCTTCTTCTCTTGATTGACAGGGCCAAGGCAGCGTTGCTCTCCTCCCGCCGGCCGTGTTCAGTATTCGGCGCAGGCGCAGTGAGGGAAGAACGTTCTTCTACAGTCGGCTTCCTCACTGTGACGTATTCAGTGCAGGAGCAGTGAGGAAGCCAGCAGCCGTCGAGCGTCCTTCCCTCATTGCGCCGAATACTGAACGGGGAGGCGCAGGCGCAAGATTTTCTTAGTAGACACGGCCCGCAGGAGGAGAGCAGCGCTGCCTTGGCCCTTTCAATCAAGAGAAGAAGGGCGCGAAAAGAGGTGGGCAAACGGAGGCTCTAGGAGTTGGTGCAACGCCCCCCCCCCCCCCGCTCCTAGAAGCTAATTAGCATATTATAAAAGTTTTTCGGCAGGCAGTGAGATGGCACTAATATAGTTATATAGTAATATAGTTATGCACATCGCTAATGTCAGCCAGCTTGATACCCATTTTTCAGGTGACAGAAACCCTTAAAAGAGAAAATTTGGAGGGGTGAATTATATAGGTTGATGTATTTTCGTTGTTGCCTTCTGAGAGATAGGTCAGTATAGGGTCAATCTATGGCATTAGCGATCACTCCACTCCATACTGTGTAGGAGATCTCTGCATGTAAATGCAGCGCTCTTCTTTACTGACAAGCAGGCGCTTGCCCAGAACACAATCGTCTGCTGAATTGTCCTGTCTAAAGGGACCATAACCTCTGTACGCCCTGATGTCCTGGTACTTAAGGACACAGGGCGTACAGGTACGCCCTGTGTAGTTCAGTTCACCGGCGGACGGTGATTGAAACAAGGTGCCTGCTCAAATCATTGAGCAGGCACCTTGGTACAATGCCCAGGGGGGTCCTGTGACCCCCCTGTGTCGGCGATCGCAGCAAACCGCAGGTCAATTCAGACCTGTGGTTTGCTGTGTTTCCGGGTTATTCGGGTCTCTAGTGACCCGATAACCCGGAATAGGACGGTGATCGGTGGTGTGATAATACACCACCAATCACCGTCCTGCGATCCTGAGCGGTGGCGATCACGCCACCTCTCAGGATCGCTTCTGATTGGCTGGGTGGGCGGGCGCAAGTGTTTTATTTTTTTGCATGCGCTGACTGTGGCCGGTACTCTTAGCGTCCGGCCACTGTTAGCGCATCGCCCACCCGTACCGCTGATCAGCGCGTTTGAATCTTTTTATTTATTTTTTACACTTTTTGGGAATTTCTAAATTTTTTGGTTAGTTTTTTTTTTTTTTTTCTGTTAGGTGTAGGGCAAAGTACGCGAACACCCGTGCCCCACACACACGCACACTGAATAAAGTTTTCCACGCACGCACACACACACACACACTTCCCTATGGTCTGCCGGACGTTCTCGGCCGAGGAGGCATACGACCTGCTTGCCTCCGAATCCGAGAGCCCCAGTGAGGACGAGGATGACCCCACTTTCCTCTCGTCATCCGCGTCCTCCTCATCATCTAGCGATGATGATGAGCCCCCAAGGCGGCGGAGACGCCGCCAGGCAGGGCAAGCGGGGCGCCATGCCAGGGACCCTGTGGCCCACACTAGTACGAGCAGCTCTGGGGCTCGTACTAGTTTTCCGGCCCGCCAGATAAGTCCACCTGAGCCCCCTACCGGTGAACTTGCATGGTGTACCCCAGAGGATTTTGAGCCTGTGATTCCTGATTTTGTTGGCCAACCAGGAATCCAGATTCCCACAGTGGGCTTCACTGAATATGACTATTTGAGTCTTTTTTTTTCAGTGACCACTTTGTGAATCTGATGGTGGAGCAAACAAACTTGTACGCCCAACAGTTCATTGCTCAACACCCGGGCTCCTTTTTGGCTAATTCCGGTGGCTGGACTCCGGTCAGTGCAGCCGAGGACGTTTTGGGGCCTCGTGCTGCACATGGGCCTAGTAAAAAAAAAACAGTATCAGGCATTACTGGAGTGGGGACGTCCGCTACCAGACCCCACTTTACAGTACGGCCATGATACGTACCTGGTTTGGGGCCATTCGGAAAAGCGTGCATTATGCAGATAATGCAGCATGTCCCCCTCAAATATATATAAGGACAAGAGGGATGTCCTTGTACTGTCCACAATTCACGATAACGGCATCAACCCTGTCCCTGTGCGAGGTACCGCGGGAACGGTCCTCAAGCCCGATTGTATGGTCGACTACAATCGGTATATGGCAGGAGTTGATCTCTCTGATCAAGTCCTCAAGCCATATAATGCCATGCGCAAAACCCGGGCATGGTACAAAAAAGTTGCGGTGTACTTGGTACAGGTTGCCTTGTACAACTCTTTTGTGCTGTCCAGGAGCGCTGGCAACACAGGGAAATTCCTCCAGTTCTATGAGGCAGTCATCAAGGACCTGATCTTTTCTGACCGGGAAAGAGCAGGCTGTAGTACCTCGGGAACTGGAGGCGTCCGGATTGTCCCTGGCCAACACTTTCCAGGTGTGGTCCCCTATACTGGAAAGAAAGGACGGTCCCAAAAATAGTGCAGAGTGTGTCACAGGAGGGGGATACGGAAGGACACCACCACTCAGTGTGACACGTGCCCCGATCATCCGGGCCTCTGCATTTACGGTTGCTTCAGGGAGTACCATACTTCCATGAAATACTAAATTTAAAATCTACTCCCCTAATTTTAATTCCATTTAGCCACTGACAATCGAAAATATGGTTCTCAGACTTGAGACAAAAAATTATATTTTGTAAAACTAAAATAAATTAAAAAGTAGACATATTAGGAATCGCCGCGTCCGTAAGAATCTCCTCTATAAAAATACCCCATGACCTAACCCCACAGATGAACACGGTCAAAAAAATAAAATAAAAACGGTGCAAAGATATTTTTTTGTCACCTTACATCACCTTACATCACAAAAAGTGTAATAGGAAGCGATCAAAAGGTCATATGCCCCCAAAAATAGTGCCAATAAAACAGTCCTCTCATCCCGCAAAAAATTAGCTCCTACCTAAGACAATCAAAAACAAAAAGAAAACTAACTCTTAGACTATGGAGATATTAAATGTATTTTTTTTTGTTTAAAAAAGGATAATATAGTGTAAAACCTAAATAAATTTAAAAAAGTAGACTTAATAGGTATCGCCGCGTCGGTAAGAATGTGCTCTTTAAAAATACCCCATGACCTAACCCCTCAGATGAACACGGTCAAAAAAATAAAATAAAAACAGTGCCAAAACAGCTATTTTTTGGCAAATTTTCCATTTTAATCCGTTTTTTTCCTGTAACAAAGCAAGGGTTAACAGCCAAACAAAACTTAATATTTATTACCCTAATTCGGCAGTTTACAGAAACACCTCACATGTGGTCGTAAACTGCTGTATGACCAAACGGCAGGGCACAGAAGAAAAGGAATGCCATATGGTTTCTGGAAGGCAGATTTTGATGGCCTTTTTTTTGGCACCATGTCCCATTTGAAGAACCCCTGATGCACCCCTAGAGTAGAATCTTCATAAAAGTGACACCATCTCAGAAACTACACCCCTCAAGGTATTCAAAACTTTATTAACCCTTTATGTGTTCCTCAACAGTTTATGGCAAATGGAGATGAAATTTCAGAATTTCTATTTTTGGTGACCTTGCCTCACAAAAATGTAAGGCTAGTTTCACACTTGCGGCAGGACGGATACGACATGCTGTTCACCATGTCGGATCCGTCCTGCGGCTATTTCGCCGTGCCCCCGCTCCGTCCCTATTGACTATAATGGGGACGGGGCGGAGCTCCGGAGCAGCACGGGGGTGCACGGCGAAAGCCGCCGGACTAAAAAACCTGACATGCAGTAATTTTAGTCCGGCGGCTTTCGCCATGCACCGCCGTGCTGCGCCGGAGCTCCGCCCCCGTCCCCATTATAGTCAATGTGGACGGAGCGGCGGCTCGAGGGCACGGCGAAATAGCCGCAGGACGGATCCGACATGGTGAACGGCATGTCGGATCCGTCCTGCCGCAAGTGTGAAAGTACCCTAATATAGAGCAACCAAAAATCATATGTACCCTAAAAATAGTCCCAACAAAACTGCCACCTTATCCCGTAGTTTCCAAAGTGGGGTCACTTTTATGGAGTTTCTACTCTTCAAATGGGACATGGTGTAAATAAACCAGTCCAGTAAAATCTGCCTTCCAAAAACCACACGGAGCTCCTTTCCCTCTACGCCCTGCCGTGTGCCCGTACAGTAGTTTACGACCACATATGGGGTGTTTCTACAAACTACAGAATCAGGGTAATAAATATTGACTTTTGTTTAGCTGTTAACCCTTGCTTTGTTACTGGAAAAAATTGATAAAAATTGAAAATTTGCCAAACAATTGTAATTCTTAAATTTCATCTCCATTTGCCAATAACTCTTGTGGAACACCTAAAGGGTTAACAACATTTGTAAAATCAGTTTTGAATACCTTCAGGGGTGTAGTTTCTAGAATGAGGTCATTTTTGGATGGTTTCTATTATGTAAGCCTCACAAAGTGACTTCAGACCTGAACTGGTCCTTAAAAAGTTGGTTTTTGAAAATTTCTAAAAAATTTCAAGATTTAAACTTCTAAGCCGTGTAACCTCCCCAAAAAATAAAATGGCATTCCCAAAATGATCCAAACATGAAGTAGACATATGTGGAATGTAAAGTAATAACTATTTTTGGAGGTATTACTATGTATTATAGAAGTAGAGAAATTGATACTTGAAAATTTAAAAGAATTTCCACATTTTTGGTAAATTTGAGCATTTCTTTTATAAATAAAAAAGATTTTTTTTTTACTCCATTTTACCAGTGTCATGAAGTACAATATGTGACGAAAAAACTTTCTCAGAATGGCCTGGATAAGTAAAAGAGTTTTAAAGTTATTCACACACAAAGTGACACTGGTCAGATTTGCAAAAAATGGCCTGGTCCATAAGGGGTTAAAGAGGACCTTTCACCTCTCCTGACATGTCTGTTTTAATAGCTTCATGCATTCCCCATGTAACATACATAGTAACATAGGCCGAAAAAAGACATTTGTCCATCCAGTTCGGCCTGTTATCCTGCAAGTTGATCCAGAGG
Organism: Bufo bufo; assembly: GCF_905171765.1. Classification (NCBI taxonomy): domain Eukaryota; kingdom Metazoa; phylum Chordata; class Amphibia; order Anura; family Bufonidae; genus Bufo; species Bufo bufo. The sequence goes on from NC_053390.1 coordinate 472,332,697, forward strand.
AAGGCAAAAAAAAACTGTGAGGTAGAATCCAATTTTCCTCACTTAAAGGGTTTCTGTCACCCCATTAAACCGTTTTTTTTTTTTTTCTTTAATAATAATCCCTATAGTGCGATCTCATGATACATAATCAAATTAATAATTTTGGTTCAGTAGATTTTGCAAAAAAACGATTTTTAAAATATGCTAATTACCTTGCTACCAGCAAGTAGGGCGGCTACTTGCTGGTAGCAGCCGCATCCTCCGATGGTAATGACGCCCCCTCGGCATGCTGATTGACAGGGCCAGGGAAGGTAATCCTTCTCTGCGCCGTACCTGGCTTCAATCGGCGCATGCGCACTGAGAGGCGGCCGCTCTGCTCGACCGCTCCATCCTCAATGCGCCTGCGTCGATGACGTCATCGCATACACCCGGAAGAGAAGACGCCGGCGTCTTCTCTTCCTGGTGTATGCGATGATGTAATTGACGCAGGCGCATTGAGGATGGAGCGGTCGAGCAGAGCGGCCGCCTCTCAGTGCGCCTGCGCCGATTGAAGCCAGGTACGGCGCAGGCGCGTGATTTCAAATTCTAACAGCGCCAGCAGAGAAGGATTACCTTCCCTGGCCCTGTCAATCAGCATGCCGAGGGGGCGTCATTACCATCGGAGGATGCGGCTGCTACCAGCAAGTAGCCGCCCTACTTGCTGGTAGCAAGGTAATTAGCATATTTTAAAAATCGTTTTTTTGCAAAATCTACTGAACCAAAATTATTAATTTGATTATGTATCATGAGATCGCACTATAGGGATTATTATTAAAGAAAAAAAAAAAAACGGTTTAATGGGGTGACAGAAACCCTTTAAGGGGAAAAAAATTCCTTCCCGACTCCAATCAGGCAATCGGAATAACTCCCTTGATCAACAATTCTGGAGCATCTATTCTTATGGCTCTATGTTGTGCCATTCCTTTATTATTTCTACCAGAAGTTATGAATGAATTGTTAGCAGTCTGATGTAAGGGTACAGAGGGGAGTTGACAAGCTGGGGATGTGTACCTGCACAGTTTCCTGTTTGGATCATCTTTGGGACCTAATCTAGGAATCTTTTCAGAGGATGTTTTAATTCAGAGAATTGGTAGATGGAGTCAAGTCTTTTTAACCCCTTAAGGACCCATGATGTACATGTACGTCATATCTGGACGTGACTTAAGGACCAGTGACGTACATGTACGGCATGCTGATCGGGCGGGTGCAGGAGCTGACAGCTGGGTACCTGCTGCATAGCCAGCATCGGTGAAAACACAGATGCCGGCGCATTAACCCTTGCACTGCCGCGGTCAGCGCTGACCGCAGCACGTGCGGTATCCTGCGGGGTGTCCATTGGGTCCTCGCGCTGCTGTGACGGACAGAAGTGACAGAAGTATTGTAATGCATTGTAAAGAGGATCAGACCCCCAGAAGTTCAAGTCCCGTAACGACCGACTCTATAAAAATATCACATGACCTAACCCCTCAGATGAATACCGTGAAAAACGAAAAATAAAAACTGTGCTAAAAATTTATTTTTATCACCTTACATCACTAAAAATGCAACACCAAGCGATCAAAAAGGCATATGACCCCCAAAATAATACCAATCTAACCATCACCTCATCCCGCAAAAAATGAGGCCAAAAAATAAAAAAAACTATGGCTCTCAGACTATGGAGACACTAAAACATGATTTTTTTTGTTTCAAAAATGCTTTTATTGTGTTAAATGTAAAATAAATAAATAAATATATACATATCAGTTTCCACCGCGTCCGTAACAACCTGCTCTATAAAAATACCTCATGACCTAACCCCTCAGGTGAACACCGTAAAAAAAAAAAAGTGTCAAAAAAGCAATTTTTTTTGTCACCTTACATTACAAAAAGTGTAATAGCAAGCGATCAAAAAGTCATATGCACCCTAAATTAGTACAAATCAAACCGTCATCTCATACCAAAAAAATTAGACCCTACATTACACAGTCACCCAAAAAATAAAAAAAAGTATGGCTTTCAGAATATGGAGACACTAAAAATTTTTTAGTACTAATAAATTAGTTAGATACACAGGATGGTTGATGCACCAAACAGGGTGCTCTCAGTTTTAGCAGCGTCACCCCGCTGCTAGGAGAACAGAAATATAAAAAAAGGAATTAACTGGGCACACCTTGGATATTGGAAACTACTATTTATTAATTAATGAATATTATTTAAGGATGAGAACACCAAGATATAATTGAAGTCACTATCACACTATTGGACAACATACATATTGAAAATTCTGCGTATCAGTGATCGGGATGAAGCTGAAATGGTCACCGCCGCAATATTGGCAGACCCGACAGCCTCACTCCAGTCCCTGCATAGGCAGAAAATATAAATAACATTAATATTTGATTTTAATAAAACAGCAGTGTATTAGCAGGATAAAAAAATATGATAATAAAAATGCAATGGCAATGGAATATGGTGTGATGTCAATACAATATAATTCAGGTAACGATATAAAAATATATAAATATATAAAAATGGAAATTCGTTTATCCTGAGGATTTCCCAATGTCCAAATGTGCCAAAGGTGCCCACAGGTTCGTTTTAGCGATGTGAATGGACAAGGTAATGTTGTATAAAATAGCAACAAAAAATCAATTGATTTATTCAGTCGTTGGACCAGCGGCGTCCCGCTAGCAGTCTGAAATTAATCCGACAATTGGACAGTAGTACATATAGGAACGTTCTTACCGATGCTGGAGGGTTCTCACAATGGAGAGAAACCTCTGCCGTCTGTCGAAACTTAGTCCCGGTTTAACTGCAGTCGGGTAGAACTCACGGTGGGTGCTATGGATCACCTGTTAGCAGTCGAATCACTGCACGAGGTCCCGCTTGTTTGAGTCCAAATGAAGTATCCCAACCTTCCGGGTAGAGGTTTCAGATCAGCTGTGTTTGGTGACTCGGCTCAGAATTGTTCCTTTGTAAAGTCAATGCGGTGCACTCGCATATAGTTGAATTTGGGGGGTCAGACCCCCCAAATTCAACTATATGCGAGTGCACCGCATTGACTTTACAAAGGAACAATTCTGAGCCGAGAACCCTCCAGCATCGGTAAGAACGTTCCTATATGTACTACTGTCCAATTGTCGGATTAATTTCCGACCGCTAGCGGGACGCCGCTGGTCCAACGACTGAATAAATCAATTGATTTTTTGTTGCTATTTTATACAACATTACCTTGTCCATTCACATCGCTAAAACGAACCTGTGGGCACCTTTGGCACATTTGGACATTGGGAAATCCTCAGGATAAACGAATTTCCATTTTTATATATTTATATATTTTTATATCGTTACCTGAATTATATTGTATTGACATCACACTATATTCCATTGCCATTGCATTTTTATTATCATATTTTTTTATACTGCTAATACACTGCTGTTTTATTAAAATCAAATATTAATGTTATTTATATTTTCTGCCTATGCAGGGACTGGAGTGAGGCTGTCGGGTCTGCCAATATTGCGGCGGTGACCATTTCAGCTTCATCCCAATCACTGATACGCAGAATTTTCAATATGTATGTTGTCCAATAGTGTGATAGTGACTTCAATTATATCTTGGTGTTCTCATCCTTAAATAATATTCATTAATTAATAAATAGTAGTTTCCAATATCCAAGGTGTGCCCAGTTAATTCCTTTTTTTATATTTCTACTAAAAAAATTTTGTTTCAAAAATGCTTTATTATGTAAAACTGAAACAAACAACCAAAAAAAGTAGTTATATTTGGTATTGACGCGTCTGTAACAACCTGCTCTATAAAAATAACACATGATCTAACCTGTCAGATGAACATTGTAAATAACAAAAAATAAAAAAGGGTCCAAAACAGCAAATTTTTGTTCCTTGCCTCACAAATAGTGTGATATAGAGCAACCAAAAATCATATGTTTCCTAAAATAGTACCAACAAAACTGCCACCTTATCCCGTAGTTTCCAAAATTAGGTCATTTTTTGGAGCTCTGCGCTGGGGACTCCAAGATGGTGCTCAGTCCGGATGTCTAGAAGCTCAAGTTCTCGCGAATCTCGCAAGAACTTGAGCTCCTTCTCCCTGGCTACGAGCGGGGCGCTGCGATTAGATGCGCTCGCTGCCAGGGAGAGCATAACCGCGCCCACCAGAACTTAGAGAACAACGCCTACTATAACTTTGTCTCCTCATTTGCATATGAGGTGACGAAACTAATGGAGAGTGTAGCGGCCGAACTGGGGGGTCCATTTGAAAAAAGAAAAAGTGTCCGGACATCAGTGAGAGCAGCCCCATAAGGTCGTATAAGAATTTAACACACCATTTTCTGGTGAAAGGTCCTCTTTAACCCCTTAAGGACCTGGCTCATTTTCACCTTCAGGACCAGGCCATTTTTTGCAAATCTGACCAGAGTCACTTTATGTGGTGATAACTTTAAAACGCTTTAACTTATCCAGGCCATTCTGAGTTTTTTCGTCACATATTGTACTTCATGACTGATTTATAAAAAAGTACCAAATTTGCCAAAAAATTTGAAAAATTATCAACTTTCCGAGTTTCAATTTCTCTACTTCTATAATACATATTAATACCTACAAAAATAGTTATTACTTTACATTTCCCATATGTCTTCTTCAGGTTAGGATCATTTTGGGAATGACATTTTATTTTTGGGGGACATTACAAGGCTTAGAAGTTTAGAAGTAAACTTTTTAAGGACCAGTACAGGTCTGAAGTCACTTTGTGAAGCTTACATGATAGAAACCACCCAGAAATGACCCCATTCTAGAAACTACACCCCTCAAGGTATTCAAAGCTGATTTTACAAACGTTGTTAACCCTTTAGGTGTACCACAAGAATTAATGGAAAATAGAGATACGATTTCAAAATTTCACTTTCTTTGGCAGATTTTCCATTTTAATATTTTTTTTCCAGTTACAAAGCAAGGGTTAACAGCCAAACAAAACTCATTATTTATGGCCCTGATTCTGTAATTTACAGAAACACCCCATATGTGGTCGTAAACTGCTGTACGGGCACACGGCAGGGCGCTGAAGGAAAGGAATGCCATACAATTTTTGGAAGGCAGGTTTTTCTGGACTGGTTTTTTTGACACCATGTCCCATTTAAAGCCCCCCTGATGCACCCCTAGAGTAGAAACTCCAAAAAAGTGACCCCATCTAAGAAACTACACCCCTCAAGGTATTCAAAACTGATTTTACAAACGTCGTTAGCCCTTCAGGTGTTCCACAAGAATTAATGGAAAATAGAGATACAATTTCAAAATTTCACTTTTTTGGCAGATTTTCCATTTTAATATTTTTTTTCAAGTTACAAAGCAAGGGTTAACAGCCAAACAAAACTCATTATTTATGGCCCTGATTCTGTAATTTACAGAAACACCCCATATGTGGTCGTAAACTGCTGTACGGGCACACGGCAGGGCGCTGAAGGAAAGGAATGTCATACGGTTTTTGGAAGGCAGATTTTGCTGGACTGGTTTCCCATTTGAAGCCGCCCTGATGCACCCCTAGAGTAGAAACTCCCAAAAAGTTACCCCATTTTAGAAACTACGGGATAGGGTGGCAATTTTGTTGGTACTAGTTTAGGGTACATATGATTTTTGGTTGCTCTATATCACACTTTTTGTGAGGCAAGGTAACAAAAAAATAACTTTTTTGGCACTGTTTTTTTTTTTTGTTATTTACAACATTCATCTGACAGGTTAGATCATGTGGTATTTTTATAGAGCAGGATGTCACGGACGCGGCGATACCTAATATGTATGCAATTTTTTTATTTATGTAAGTTTTACACAATGATTTCATTTTTTAAACAAAAAAAATCATGTTTTAGTGTCTCCATAGTCTGAGAGCCATAGTTTTTTCAGTTTTTGGGCGATTATCTTAGGTAGGGTCTCATGTTTTGTGGGATGAGATGATGGTTTGATTGGCACTATTTTGGGGTGCATATGACTTTTTGATCGCTTGCTATTACACTTTTTGTGACATAAGATGACAAAAAATTGCTTTTTTTACACTGTTTTTTTTTTTTTTTTAACAGTGTTGACCTGAGGGGTTAGGTCATGTGATATTTTTATAGAACCGGTCGATACGGACGCGGCGATACCTAATATGTATACTTATTTTTTTATTTATGTAAGTTTCACACAATGATTTCATTTTTGAAACAAAAAAAATCATGTTTTAGTGTTTCCATAGTCTAAGAGCCATAGTTTTTTCAGTTTTTGGGCGATTATCTTGGGTAGGGTATGATTTTTTCGGGATGAGATGACGGTTTGATTGCCGCTATTTTGGGGTGCATATGACTTTTTGATCGCTTGCTATTACACTTTTTGGGATGTAAGGTGACCAAAAATTGTTTATTTAGCACAGTTTTTATTTTGTATTTTTTACGGTGTTCATCTGAGGGGTTAGGTCATATGATATTATTATAGAGCTGGTCGATACGGACGCGGTGATACCTAATATGTATACTTTTTTTTATTTATGTAGGTTTTACACAATAATATAATTTTTTAAATAAAAAAAAAATCATGTTATAGTGTCTCCATAGTCTGAGACCCATAGGTTTTTTTATTTTTTGGGCCATTGTTTCATGTAGGGGCTCATTTTTTACGGGATGAGGTGACGGTTTGATTGGTACTATTTTGGTGTACATGCGACTTTTTTGAACACTTTTATTACCTTTTTTGGGAAGTAAGGTGGGCAAAATTTCAATTTCCTCATAGTTTTTATTCTTTTATTTTTATGGCGTTCACCGTGCGGGGAAAGTAACATGACCGTTTTATAGATCAGGTTGTTACGGACGCGGCTATACCTAATATGTGTAGTGTATTTTATTTTTTTAATTTTTATTCAGTGATAAATGTGTTTTTTTTATCTTTACTTTTTTCACTTTTTAAAAAAAAAATTGGACCCAGACCCACTTGGTTCTTGAAGATCCAGTGGGTCTGATGTCTGTATAATACAGTACAGTACACTATATAGAGTATTGTACTGTATTTTACTTACACTTTGTCTGAACAGATCTATGCCTTTAGCACAGATCTGTTAAGCACGATGCCTGAGAAGGCGTCCTGTTGCCATGGGAACCTTCCCCGTCTGCCACAACTGAGCAGACGGGGAAGGGGAAGGAGGGGGGCTCCCTCCCTCTGTGACACCATCCTGTCTGGGGGCTGCAAAGGCACAGCAGCCCCCCGATGGGAGAGGTAGGGAGCTCCCTAACTGTTAACCTTTTCCATATAGCGGTCCGTACGGACCGCGGCATGGAAAGGGTTAAACGGCTGACATCACAGCACAGATGTCAGCCGTTTATACCAGAGTGTCAGCAATGTGCTGACACTCTGGTATACCCACTGGATGCCAATGAATATTCAAGGAACGTCATGGGTTTAAAACGCGATTGCGGCGCAGCGGGGGTTAATCGGAACAGGATGCCCGCTGAAATCATTCAGCGGGCATCCTGTCACAACGCCGGGGGGGGGGTCATGTGAATGATTTCAGCGGGCATCCTGTTCCGATTAACCCGCGCCGCAATCGCGTTTTAAACCCATGACGTTCCGGTACGTCATGTGTCCTTAAGAACTCGAGAAACATGCCGTACCGGTACGTCATGTGTCCTTAAGGGGTTAAGTAAATTAAAAAAGTATACATATTAGGTATCGCCGCGTCCATAACAACCTGCTCTATAAAAATACCACATGAACTAACCCCTCAGGTGAACACCGTAAAAAAAAAAAAATTAAAACGGTGTCAAAAAAGCCATTAACTGTCACCTTACATCACAAAAAATGTAATCGCAAGCGATCAAAAAGTCATATGCACTCCAAAATAGTGCCAATCTAACAGTCACCTCATCCTGCAAAAAATGATATCCTAACTAAGACAATTGCCCAAAACATAAAAAAAACTATGGCTCTCAGAATATGGAGACACTAATCCCCGAAAATAGCCCACGCTACTCTGACTAGGGAGAGGAGATTTGGAGACCTTGGTCTGCCGGACATACTCCTATATTATAAAGCCATGCAGCTGACTAGATGTTTGGAGCTGTTGTCTCCTAACCCTGTGAGTCTCTGCATGGAAATTGAAAAATCGCTGCTAACCACCTCTGATAAAGCCATTCTTTGGGGGATCAGACCCTTTAGAGGAGATAAAACGCATCCCCCACTTTTGAAAGGGGCACTGGCGGTTTGGACCGAGTTCTATGGCAGTCGCACTATTCAATTCCCGTCCCTGAACCTGCCCCTAGATTTATTACTACACATGCATCCTCAAATTATCCAGCCCTCTGGAGTTTGGCCCCTATTATCATCTCTTACCTTAAGGCCCCTTTCACACGAGCGAGTATTCCGCGCAGATACGATGCGGGAGGTGAACGCATTGCACCCGCACTGAATACTGACCCATTCATTTCTATGGGGCTGTGCACACGAGCGGTGATTTTCACGCATCACTTTTGCGTTGCGTGAAAATCGCAGCATGCTCCTCTTTGTGTGTTTTTCACGTAACGCAGGCCCCATAGAAATGAATGGGGTTGCGTGAAAATCGCAAGCATCCGCAAGCAAGTGCGGATGTGGTGCGATTTTCACGCATGGTTGCTAGGAGACGATCGGGATGGAGACCCGAACTTTATTATTTTCCCTTATAACATGGTTATAAGGGAAAATAATAGCATTCTGAATACAGAATGCATAGTAAAACAGGGCTGGAGGGGTTAAAAAAAAAAAAAAAGTAATTTAACTCACCTTTATCCACTTGCTCGCGTAGCCGGCATCTCCGTCTGACTCTTTTACTGTCTAGGACCTGTGGAGAGCATTAACTATAGTTTAAGGACCTGGGATGACGTCACTCCGGTCATCACATGGTACGTCACATGATCTTTTACCATGGTGATTCACCATGGTAAAAGATCATGTGACGTACCATGTGATGACCAGAGTGACGTCATCCCAGGTCCTTAAACTATAGTTAATGCTCTCCACAGGTCCTAGACAGTAAAAGAGTCAGACGGAGATGCCGGCTACGCGAGCAAGTGGATAAAGGTGAGTTAAATTACTTTTTATTTTTTTTTAACCCCTCCAGCCCTGTTTTACTATGCATTCTGTATTCAGAATGCTATTATTTTCCCTTATAACCATGTTATAAGGGAAAATAATACTATTTACAGAACACCGATCCCAAGCCCGAACTTCTGTGAAGAAGTTCGGGTTTGGGTACCAAACACGCGCGATTTTTCTCACGCGAGTGCAAAACGCATTACAAGGTTTTGCACTCGCGCGGAAAAATCACGGGTGTTCCCGCAACGCACCCGGACATTTTTCCGCAACGCCTGTGTGAAAGAGGCCTAAAAGACATTCAGGCGGGGGATGGTTCTTTAGTCTGGGACGACGTATTAACCCTTCCCAAAGTGCGCACATCGCCCTTTTTCCACCTACACGATTTCCGTGTACAGTCGTGGCCAAAAGTTTTGAGAATGACACAAATATTAGTTTTCACAAAGTTTGCTGCTAAACTGCTTTTAGATCTTTGTTTCAGTTGTTTCTGTGATGTAGTGAAATAGAATTACACGCACTTCATACGTTTCAAAGGCTTTTATCGACAATTACATGACATTTATGCAAAGAGTCAGTATTTGCAGTGTTGGCCCTTCTTTTTCAGGACCTCTGCAATTTGACTGGACATGCTCTCAATCAACTTCTGGGCCAATTCCTGACTGATAGCAACCCATTCTTTCATAATCACTTCTTGGAGTTTGTCAGAATTAGTGGGTTTTTGTTTGTCCACCCGCCTCTTGAGGATTGACCACAAGTTCTCAATGGGATTAAGATCTGGGGAGTTTCCAGGCCATGGACCCAAAATGTCAACGTTTTGGTCCCCGAGCCACTTAGATATCACTTTTGCCTTATGGCACGGTGCTCCATCTTGCTGGAAAATGCATAGTTCTTCACCAAACTATTGTTGGATTGTTGGACGAAGTTGCTGTTGGAGGGTGTTTTGGTACCATTCTTTATTCATGGCTGTGTTTTTGGGCAAAATTGTGAGTGAGCCCACTCCCTTGAATGAGAAGCAACCCCACACATGAATGGTCTCAGGATGCTTTACTGTTGGCATGACACAGGACTGATGGTAGCACTCACCTTATCTTCTCCGGGCAAGCCTTTTTCCAGATGCCCCAAACAATCGGAAAGAGGCTTCATCAGAGAATATGACTTTGCCCCAGTCCTCAGCAGTCCATTCACCATACTTTCTGCAGAAGATCAATCTGTCTCTGATGTTTTTTTTGGAGAGAAGTGGCTTCTTTGCTGCCCTTCTTGACACCAGGCCACCTTCCAAAAGTCTTCGCCTCACTGTGCGTGCAGATGCGCTCACACCTGCCTGCTGCCATTCCTGAGCAAGCTCTGCACTGGTGGCACTCCGATCCCGCAGCTGAATCCTCTTTAGGAGACGATCCTGGCGCTTGCTGGACTTTCTTAGACGCCCTGAAGCCTTCTTAACAAGAATTGAACCTCTTTCCTTGAAGTTCTTGATGATCCTATAAATTGTTGATTGAGGTGCAATCTTAGTAGCCACAATATCCTTGCCTGTGAAGCCATTTTTATGCAACGCAATGATGGCTGAACGCGTTTCTTTGCAGGTCACCATGGTTAACAATGGAAGAACAATGATTTCAAGCATCACCCTCCTTTTAACATGTCAAGTCTGCCATTTTAACCCAATCAGCCTGACATAATGATCTCCAGCCTTGTGCTCGTCAACATTCTCACCTAAATTAATAAGACGATTACTGAAATGATCTCAGCAGGTCCTTTAACTGCCTCCGGACCGCCTAACGCAGGATCGCGTTCCGGAGGTGGCATCCCTGCGCAGAGTCACGCATATACGCGTCATCTCGCGAGACGCGAGATTTCGCTCAAAGCCGGCCCGCGCATGCGCATCGCGGGCCGGCAAAAGTTAGAGGGGGGGTCGCGTCATCAGCTTGCCAGCCAATGATCGTGGCTGGCAAGCTGATGATTTAAAAAAAATCTAATCAAAAGCCAGATAACACATTATATTTGTAAATATGATGTGTTAAATGGCTTCTCTGCTCCTCTGCTGGTCCTTTTCGTCGGTTGGTTCCAGCAGAGGAGCAGACATCACAGTAAGTAGCACCAAACACTTCACTTAGCCCCAGATCACCCCCCATCACCCGAATTAACCCCTGGATCACCCCTTGATCGCCCCTGTCAATCACCTAGTGAAAGAAAAAAAGTGATCAGTGTAAAATGTCACTTTTTTTTTCACTGGTATTGACTGATAGGTTTTAGGATAGTTTAGGTCCCTTGGTTAGGTAGTTTAGCGTCAGTTAGCGCCCAGCCCACCGCACCGCAGTCACTGATTCGCTGATTAGCGTATCGCTAATCAGCATTTGTACTTTTATAGTATCTGTAAGTGATCAAAACTGATCACAGTCAGATCTATAATTGTATTAGTGTCACCTTAGCTCGCCCTCCACCGAAAACGCAGTGTTTGCCCGATAAGGCCTGATCGGTCGCCCACACGTGCGATCACCCACGCCCGCCCCGCCGCAGTGACAAAAAATATAATTTTTTTTGATCACTGCACAATCACTTTCCAAGCGCTGCGGCGATAAAAAAATCTGTTTTGATATTTTTTATCAATCGCAGCGGCCTCCGGTACTTCGCTAGCCTCCCCTTTGTAAGACAGGCTTGCTTTTTTTCTTGGGTAGTCTCAGGAAATACCCCTAAATTTAGTAGTCCAAATGTCAAACAGGGGGTATTCTTCTGAAGAAGGCCTACAGGATTCTGACCCAGTCGGATGAGGAATGGGAACCCTCATCTGACGAATCTAGCGGTTCAGAATATGAACCTGTAGAAAGCAGCGGCAATCTGACCCAAAGTTTGGACGAGGAGGTTGAGGTCCCTGATAGCACAAGGCCCCGGGTACCGGCCCCGTGTCGCTAGACCACAGGTTGTGCAGGATCCGTTTCAAGGGCAGCAGAATGGGGCTGGCGCTGTCGGATCACGTGGTGAGGCATACACCAGCAGCGCAGCCCTCCCTGGACCTAGTACCAGCACTGCCGTACAACATGGTGAAGTGGCGAGCACCAGAAGGGCAGTTGAAGCTGGTACGGTGGCACGTGCAGTAGTCACCCCGTCGCAGCCACCGCACAGACAGGCCCGTAGAGCCCCTAGAGTCCCTGAGGTGCTGGCAAACCCTGATTGGCAGTCACCAACCTCAGCCGCACCTGTAGTTCCCCCTTTCACCGCCCAGTCTGGAGTTCGGGTTGAGACAGCTCAGATCGGGTCGGCACTGGGATTTTTTGAGCTGTTCTTGACTGCGGAGCTCTTGGACTTAGTCGTGGCAGAAACAAATCGGTATGCCACTCAATTTAGAGCTGCCAACCCGGGAAGCTATTATGCCCAGCCTTTCCGGTGGAAACCAGTCCAAGTTTCCGAAATTAGAATTTTTCTGGGCCTTCTCCTGAACATGGGTCTAACCAAAATGCATGAATTGCGGTCATATTGGTCCACGAACCCGATTCATCACATGCCCATGTTCTCTGATGCTATGTCCAGGGCACGTTTTGAGACCATCCTGCGTTTCCTGCACTTTAGCGACAACAGCACCTCCCGTCCCAGATGCCACCCAGCTTTTGACCGGCTCCACAAAATTCGGCCCCTCATAGACCACTTCAACCAGAAATTTGCAGATTTGTATACCCTTGAGCAAAACATCTGCGTAGACGAGTCCCTAATACATTTTACCGGGCGCCTTGGCTTCAAACAATACATCCCAAGCAAGCGCGCCCGGTATGGGGTCAAATTGTATAAGCTCTGTGAAAGGGCCACAGGCTATACCCACAAATTTCGGATCTATGAGGGAAAAGATCAGACCCTAGAGCCGGTCGGTTGCCCTGACTACGTGGGGAGCAGTGGGAAGACAGTCTGGGACTTGGTGAAACCCTTATTTGGCAAGGGGTACCATCTTTATGTGGACAATTTTTACAAAAGTGTGCCCCTCTTCAGGCATTTGTTCCTAGAACAGATTGGCTGCTGTGGCACCGTGCGACCTAGTCGCCGGGGCTTCCCCCAACGGCTCGTTACCACCCGTCTTGCAAGGGGGGAGAGGGCTGCCTTGTGTAACGAAGAACTGCTCGCGGTGAAATGGAGAGACAAGCGTGACGTTTACATGCTCTCCTCCATTCACGCAGACACGACAATACAAATTGAAAGGGCAACCCGTGTCATTGAAAAGCCCCTCTCAGTCCACGACTATAATGCGCTCATGGGAGGGGTGGACTTCAATGACCAGATGTTGACTCCCTATTTAGTTTCCCGATGCACCAGACGCTGGTATAAGAAGGTGTCTGTTTATTTGATTCAATTGGCGATGTACATTAGTTTTTTTCTCTACAGTAAGGCTGGGAGAACGGGATCCTTCCTCAAATTTCAGGAAGAGATCATCGCGAACCTCCTGTATCCAGGAGGTTCCGTGGCCCCAACCACCAGTGTAGTTAGCCGTCTACACGAGCAACATTTCCCCAGTGTCGTTCCTGGTACCTCAACCCAACCGTCACCCCGAAAAAGATGTTGTGTCTGTAGCAGGAGTGGAATAAGGCGTGACACCCGCTATTTCTGTCCTGACTGCCCTGACCACCCTGCCCTATGCTTTGGAGAGTGTTTCCGGAAGTACCACACACAGGTACACTTAGCATAGGGATTGCATCTCACAGGACAGGCACACAGGCTATTAGGGCCCTTACACTCACAGCTACTGCAAACCTCTCCTTTCACCTGGGATAAAGTGCATAATGTACTTCGCCACATCTTTGGGCGATTTGCGCTTTGCACATTGTCCCATGGGGAAGGAGAGGTTTGTCCTATAAAGGTAAAAAAAATAAAAAATCACCGGTAAGCAAAAAAGTTAACGTTCAGTTCAAAAGTTTATATGTTCTGTTCAAAAGTTATTATAAAGTTAATAAATTTATTGCGTTGCGGCCTGTTTTTTTCTTTTTTGTTTTTTTTACCTTCCAGGTGGACCAGCCGATCGACTAGCTGCAGCACTGATGTGCATTCTGACAGAAGCATTGCACTGCTGTCAGATTACACAAAAGTCAGTGTATGCGGCGCTGCAAGACGAGATTTCTCCTCGGCAGTAAAAGATACGTTTTCCGAGGCATATGAGCTGAGGAGGCGGTGGTGTTCATATACTTTGGCAAACACTCTGTATATAAAAAAAATTAAAATCCCGGCAATGATTTATTCATCCACATCGATTGATGTGAATGGAGAAATCGGGTTTGCCAGGGCATACGAGCTAAGTGGGTATGGATGTTGGGCGGAGCTCCTATGTCCTGGCAGACGCCTTTCCCCTCCTTTTTTTTTTTTGGCAGAGATTTTTTCATCCACATTGATCGATGCGAATGAAGAAATCTGTGCCGTTCATTTTTTCTTTCAGCTCAGAGGCTGAACGAAAAAAAAAAAATCTCATTACCCGTATGCTCAATATAAGGAGAATTTCAGAAACTCCTCATGCTGGCTATACATGTAATGATTGCGGAGACCCTCAAATGCCAGGGCAGTACAAACACCCCACAAATGACCCCATTTTGGAAAGAAGACACCCCAAGGTATTCCGTGAGGGGCATATTGAGTCCATGAAAGATTGAAATTTTTGTCCCAAGTTAGCGGAAAGGGAGACTTTGAGAGAAAAAAACAAAAAAAAATCAATTTCCGCTAACTTGTGGCAAAAAGAAAAAATTTCTATGAACTCACCATGCCCCTCATTGAATAACTTGGGGTGTCTTCTTTCCAAAATGGGGTCACGTGGGGTATTTATACTGCCCTGGCATTCTAGGGGCCCTAATGTGTGGTAAGTAGTTTGAAATCAAAATCTGTAAAAAATGGCCGGTGAAATCCGAAAGGTGCTCTTTGGAATGTGGGCCCCTTTGCCCACCTAGGCTGCAAAAAAGTGTCACACATGTGGTATTGCCGTACTCAGGAGAAGTTGGGCAATGTGTTTTGGGGTGTCAGTTTACATATACCCATGCTGGGTGAGAGAAATATCTTGGCAAAAGACAACTTTTCCCATTTTTTTCTACAAAGTTGGCATTTGACCAAGATATTTATCTCACCCAGCATGGGTATATGTAAAATGACACCCCAAAACATATTGCCCAATTTCTCCTGAGTACGGAGATACCACATGTGTGACACTTTTTTGCAGCCTAGGTGGGCAAAGGGGCCCACATTCCAAAGAGCACCTTTCGGATTTCACCGGCCATTTTGTACACATTTTGATTTCAAACTACTTACCACACATTAGGGCCCCTAGAATGCCAGGGCAGTATAACTACCCCACAAGTGACCCCATTTTGGAAAGAAGACACCGCAAGGTATTCGCTGATGGGCATAGTGAGTTCATGGAAGTTTTTATTTTTTGTCACAAGTTAGTGGAATATGAGACTTTGTAATAAAAAAATAAAAATCATCATTTTCCGCTAACTTGTGACAAAAAATAAAAAATTCTAGGAACTCGCCATGCCCCTCACGGAATACCTTGGGGTGTCTTCTTTCCAAAATTGGGTCACTTGTGGAGTAGTTATACTACCCTGGCATTCTAGTGGCCCTAATGTGTGGTAAGTAGGTAAATGACCTGTGAAATCCTAAAGGTGCTCTTTGGAATGTGGGCCCCTTTGCCCACCTAGGCTGCAAAAAAGTGTCACACATGTGGTATCTCCGTACTCAGGAGAAGTTGGGCAATGTGTTTTGGGGTGTTATTTTACATATACCCATGCTGGGTGAGAGAAATATCTTGGCAAAAGACAACTTTTCCCATTTTTTTTATACAAAGTTGGCATTTGACCAAGATATTTATCTCACCCAGCATGGGTATATGTAAAATGACACCCCAAAACACATTGCCCAACTTCTCCTGAGTACGGTGATACCACATGTGTGACACTTTTTTGCAGCCTAGATGCGCAAAGGGGCCCACATTCCTTTTAGGAGGGCATTTTTAGACATTTGGATACCAGACTTCTTCTCACGCTTTGGGGCCCCTAAAATGCCAGGGCAGTATAAATACCCCACATGTGACCCCATTTTGGAAAGAAGACACCCCAAGGTATTCAATGAGGGGCATGGCGAGTTCATAGAATTTTTTTTTTTTGGCACAAGTTAGCGGAAATTGATTTTTTTGATTTTTTTCTCGCAAAGTCTCCCTTTCCGCTAACTTGGGACAAAAATTTCAATCTTTCATGGACTCAATATGCCCCTCAGTGAATACCTTGGGGTGTCTTCTTTCCAAAATGGGGTCATTTGTGGGGTGTTTGTACTGCCCTGGCATTTGAGGGTCTCCGCAATCATTACATGTATGGCCAGCATTAGGAGTTTCTGCTATTCTCCTTATATTGAGCATACGGGTAATGAGATTTTTTTTTTCCGTTCAGCCTCTGGGCTGAAAGAAAAAATGAACGGCACAGATTTCTGTTTTTTTTTTTTTTTTTTTTACCTTTATAGGACAAACCTCTCCTTCCCCATGGGACAATGTGCAAAGCGCAAATCGCCCAAAGATGTGGCGAAGTACATTATGCACTTTATCCCAGGTGAAAGGAGAGGTTTGCAGCAGCTGTAAAAGGGCCCTAATAGCCCTGTGTGCCTGTCCTGTGAGATGCAATCCCTATGCTAAGTGTATCTGTGTGTGGTACTTCCGGAAACACTCTCCAAAGCATAGGGCAGGGTGGTCAGAGCAGTCAGGACAGAAATAGCGGGTGTCACGCCTTATTCCACTCCTGCTACAGACACGACATTTTTTTCGGGGTGGCAGTCGGTTTGAGGTACCAGCAACGACACTGGGAAAATGTCGCTCGTGTAGACGGCTCACTACACTGGTGGTTGGGGCCACGGAACCTCCTGGATACAGGAGGTTCGCGATGATCTCTTCCTGAAATTTGAGGAAGGATCCTGTTCTCCCAACCTCACTGTAGAGAACAAAACTATTATATGCAGCCAATTGAATTAAATATACAGACACCTTCAGCGTCTGGTGCGTCGGGAAACTAAATAGGGAGCCAACATCTGGTCATTGAAGTCCACCCCTCCCATGAGCGCATTATAGTCGTGGACACAGAGGGGCTTTTCAATGACACTGGTTGCCCGTTCAATTTGAATTGTCATGTCTGCGTGAATGGAAGAGAAAATGTAAACGTCACGCTTGTCTCTCCATTTCACCGCGAGCAGTTCTTCGTTACACAAGGCAGCCCTCTCCCCCCTTGCAAGACGGGTGGTAACGAGCCGTTGGGGGAAGCCCCGGTGACTAGGTCGCACGGTGCCACAGCAGCCAATCTGTTCTAGGAACAAATGCCTGAAGAGGGGCACACTTGTGTAGAAATTGTCCACATAAAGATGGTACCCCTTGCCAAATAAGGGTGACACCAAGTCCCAGACTGTCTTCCCACTGCTCCCCATGTAGTCAAGGCAACCGACCGGCTCCAGGGTCTGATCTTTTCCCTCATAGATCCGAAATTTGTGGGTATAGCCTGTGGCCCTTTCACAGAGCTTATACAATTTGACCCCATACCGGGCGCGCTTGCTTGGGATGTATTGTTTGAAGCCAAGGCGCCCGGTAAAATGTATTAGGGACTCGTCTACGCAGATGTTTTGCTCAGGGGTATACAAATCTGCAAATTTCTGGTTGAAGTGGTCTATGAGGGGCCGAATTTTGTGGAGCCGGTCAAAAGCTGGGTGGCATCTGGGACGGGAGGTTGTGTTGTCGCTAAAGTGCAGGAAACGCAGGATGGTCTCAAAACGTGTCCTGGACATAGCAGCAGAGAACATGGGCATGTGATGAATCGGGTTCGTGGACCAATATGACCGCAATTCATGCTTTTTGGTTAGACCCATGTTCAGGAGAAGGCCCAGAAAAATTTTAAATTCGGAAACTTGGACTGGTTTCCACCGGAAAGACTGGGCATAAGAGCTTCCCGGGTTGGCGGCTATAAATTGAGTGGCATACCGATTTGTTTCTGCCACGACTAAGTCCAAGAGCTCCACAGTCAAGAACAGCTCAAAAAATCCCAGGGCCGAACCGATCTGAGCTGTCTCAACCCGAACTCCAGACTGGGCGGTGAAAGGGGGAACTAATGGTGCGGCTGAAGTTGGTGACTGCCAATCAGGGTTTGCCAGCACCTCAGGGATTCTAGGGGCTCTACGGGCCTGTCTGTGCGGTGGCTGCGACGGGGTAACTACTGCACGTGCCACCGTACCAGCTTCAACTGCCCTTCTGGTGCTCGCCACTTCACCATGTTGTACGGCAGTGCTGGTACTAGGTCCAGGATGGGCTGCGCTGCTGGTGTATGCCTCACCACGTAATCCGACAGCGCCAGCCCCACTCTGCTGCCCTTGAAACGGATCCTGCGCAACCTGTGGTTTAGCAACAAAGGGCCGGGTACGCCTGCTGCTATCAGGGACCTCAACCTCCTCGTCCGAACTTTGGGTCAGACTGCCACTGCTTTCTACAGGTTCATATTCTGACCCGCTAGATTCGTCAGATGAGGGTTCCCATTCCTCATCCGACTGGGTCAGAATCCTGTAGGCCTCTTCAGAAGAATACCCCCTGTTTGCCATTTGGACTACTAAATTTAGGGGTATTCCCTGAGACTACCCAAGAAAAAAAGCAAGCCTGTCTTACAAAGGGGAGGCTAGCGAAGTACCGGAGGCCGCTGCGATTGATAAAAAATATCAAAACTGATTTTTTTTATCGCCGCAGCGCTTGTAAAGTGATTGTGCAGTGATCAAAAAACAAAAAAAATGTTGTCACTGCGGCGGGGCGGGCGTAGGTGAACGCACGTGTGGGCGACCGATCAGGCCTTATCGGGCAAACACTGCGTTTTGGGTGGAGGGCAAGCTAAGGTGACACTAATACAATTATAGATCTGACTGTGATCAGTTTTGATCCCTTACAGATACTATAAAAGTACAAAAGCTGATTAGCGATATGCTAATCAGCGAATAAGTGACTGCGGTGCGGTGGGCTGGGCGCTAACCGACGCTAACTACCTAACCAAGGGACCTAAACTATCCTAAAACTATAAATCAATACCAGTGAAAAAAAAAAAGTGACAGTTTACACTGATCACTTTTTTCCCTTTCACTAGGTGATTGACAGGGGCGATCAAGGGGTTAATTGGGGTGATGGAGGGTGATCTGGGGGCTAAGTGGGGTGTTGGTGGGTACTCACAGTGATGTGTGCTCCTCTGCTGGAACCAACCGACGAAAAGGACCAGCAGAGGAGCACAGAAGCCATTTAACACATTATATTTATAAATATAATGTGTTAGATGGCTTCTGATTCGATTTTTTGAAAATCATCAACCTGCCAGCGACGATCATTGGCTGACAGGTTGATGACGAACTTGTCTTTTAAATTTTGCCGGCCCTCGATGCGCATGCCCGAAATCTCGCGTCTCGCGAGAGGACGCACCGGCGCGTCCACCCAGAGTAACAGGACCGCCGCAAAGACGCAATCCTGCGTACGGCGGTCCTGAGCAGGTTAAGGAGGTATTGGATTGAGATAGTGGAACTTATAAATAGGGTCTTTCAAGTAGGCTTAGAAGTTAACCCTTTGGCATGCTTACTAGGCTTTGTGACAGTGCCAAGGGGCATGCTGAAAAAGAAAGTGGCTGTTATGAGAGTATTGTATCAAGCAAGGAAAAGCATAGCATTTCATTGGATTGATGAGTTAGCTCCCACTAGTCAGGAAGTAGTAGGTAGGGTGCACGCACTGATTAAGTTGGAGGAGTATGTTTACTTGAAAAGGGACTCGATAAAAAAATTTGAAACGATTTGGTCCTCATGGATTTCACATTATGATCTGTCTTAGATGGGGCTGTGAGCTTCGAATGGAGTGCTAGGTGTGAAAGAGGTATGCGTGTGAGAGTGACGTAATATGGGATGGTTGAAGATGACTGAATATTTAATGCCGAAAACATCATGTGGACTGGATATAGCCTGGAATACGGAAGCTCCTCGATGTCATCTACCTTGTCTCGGAAGAATGGAAGGTGATATCCTCAGATGGACTTGCAAATTACAGCTATGGACCATACCTAACGTCTTCTAAGTGACTGTGCTTTGGGAAGGGGGGGAGCGAGGGAAGGGAGGAGGGGGAGGGGTGGAGTTGGGGGGTTGTTACTGTACTTGTACAACAAATTTACTTGAAAAACATTAATAAAAATTATCTGATTAAAAAAAATATACACTTGCCTTATTGTGTGACACATGGCAGAGCTTTTTCCACTCTTGTTACCCCTAAACACACAGATTTGTCAGAGGTAGAGAAATCGAGGATAATGCTCTCCAAGTTTTGTTTTATTAGGTACAAAAGCAGAAAAGGCTTTTGACAGAGTAGACTGGATCTTTTTTCCATTAAACTTTAAAATGTTTTCATTTCCCTCCCCTTACCATATCAGCCATCTTTCAAATGTACACCCATCCCTCGTCATAATGACTCATATATTCCTCCCTTCCATTTTTGTACTGATCATGGATGTCACGAATAATAGGGAGAAGAGGGACACCAGAAAGACAACATAAGGGAGAGGACAAAGAACTAGGCCTCAAGGCTAGGGAGAAGGGAAAGGTCACCTCCTAGGAAACCCCTAGATCTGGCCCTGACTCCTGTCAGTATGTATAGACCCTGAAGGGGAGAAAATACATACGCCAGAACCTAAACCCTAGGAGCCCTGAGATGCCCTAAAGGTAGTGAAAGGGAATGAGACTAGTGGTTCCTTCCCAGGTGAACGAACCAGTGTCTCCCTGAAGCCTAGTAACAACAAGCACAAGGGAACAACCAAATACAAGAGCAGTACAACTTATCTTATAGAAAATGGATGAGCAGGAACACAAGCAAGGTCTACACACCAACTCCTCCAAATCCAAGCAAAGAATATCAACCACATGGTATGAAGTGTGAAACCAAACTAAATAGGGAAGCAGTAATAACCGCAAGTTGCACCTAACAAGAGGTGTGGTCATTACCAAACAAGAACAATGAGAATCAAGAGACTGTCAGTTAACCTCACGTGCAGTCAGTCTCTTTGATCTTCTAAGCTCTGTCACAGATGGTACTATGTAGTTGTAGAAGGGGACGTCTCTAACCTCCACTCGAACCACAAGTGGGGTGGTGGGAGAAAGAGAGAAAGGGGCGCACAATAGGATAGTACGTTCGAATAAATTGAATTATTGAAAAGAAAGAGCAAGGCTCACCTGTCACGGCTGAGGATGGGGGAAATCCTCAGCCGTGCGGTGAGGGAAGATGTCCAGTCGCTACTCGCCAGGAACACAGAATCAGGGCGCAGGTCACCTCCTGTTGCGTCCCTAACGCTGACCCTGTCTCCTACCTGCATGGGCCGACCTTGATGGTAGGAGGACCCATGCGCAGGAACCTCAGATCCCTGACTTACCCTCCGACCGGTCCCTGGGCTAAGGAGCAGGGTAAGACAACCCACTCCTCCTAGGCACGGAGGAGCAGGAGTCTCACTGGCCAAGCAGCATGAAGAAGGGGGTACATAAACAGGACTATGGATAAGACAGGTGAACCAAACAGTTCCACACAAACCTGTCTCAGCCTTGCTGACTGGAACCTGTGCTAAGGAAAAGGCTGTCCACACAGACAAAGGTAAACAGCACGCACATGAAGACACACAGGGACCAGGACATCCATAGCTGCACAAAAACCAAAGACACAAGACATCACGGTATTAGAACTTATGACCGGAAGGGTGGCCCTTACAAGAAGATGGAAATCACAGGAGGCTGCTACAGCAAAGCATGACTGAAGCAACCTACTGAGCCATGCCAAAGTGAGAGGCCTTATAGGCCTAAGAGGCCACACCCAACGGTCAGACACACCCAGTGACATCACACACACTGGGAAGGGAGTTAACCCTTCCAGCACCACAGGAAAGGGAAAACACCAACTTAAAGGAACAGTGTCCAACACAACAAACACACTGTGGTTGTTGCCGCAGGCAACGACATGGGTGGCAACCGTGTCCTGGGAGTCAGCCCCAAGGCCGGGACACTGCCACCACATGTACACAACGGTAAACGTTGCCACGGGCAACCACAGTGCAGGAAAGGTATCCGTGCACACCACACACTACACAGAGTGCACACAGACAAACGACAGTGCATACATACACGCACACAAACTCCAAAGGGACCGCACACATACCTGTTGTCCGCGGCAACCGCACTTGAGGGAAACAACATCAAGCCTCAAGCTGCGGTTGAAACAACAACCCAAACTGCGGGCAACTGTATGCGGCTCCCAAGGAGTCACGGCCAAAACCGTGGCCGTGACATCACCTTATTGAGTTGTGCTAAGGATAGGCACAACTCTATTGTAGATATGAATGGAGTAAAATCCAATTCCACAGGGCTGCAGCCGCAGATAATATCTCTCCTGGAAAGGGGGTCCAATCCTCCAGAGAGTGCTTGTCGAGAAGAAAAGATGCTGCAATGGCGCAAATCCACTGGAGGAAACGGACATGAAACTTCGATCTGGATATTCCTTTTTTTTATTTAAAGAAAGTGCATAGCCATGTAAACAACGCGTTTCGGGGACTAATAGTTCCCCTTCATCAGTAACCTGATAAAGGAGAACTATTAGTCCCCGAAACGCGTTGTTTACATGGCTATGCACTTTCTTTAAATAAAAAAAGGAATATCCAGATCGAAGTTTCATGTCCGTTTCCACCAGTGGATTTGCGCCATTGCAGCATTTTTTCTTCTCGACAGATGGTACTATGACAGTACCCCCCCTTCTATGGGTGACCTCCGGACACCCAGGACCAACCTTATCCGGATTAGCCCTGTGAAAGGCTTTCACAAGGCGACTGGCATTAACGTCGGTTGCTGGAACCAACATTCTCTCCTCCGGACGGTTAACCTTCCAGTGAACGAGATACTGGAGGGATCTATGTAGAATTTGGGAGTCCACTATCCTGGCGATCTGAAATTCGAGATTACCGTCCACCATGACAGGAGGCGGTGGCAGGGAGGACGGTTCAGCAGGTTCGACATATCTCTTCAGTAATGATTTGTGGAACACATTATGAATCTTTAAAGTCTGCAGAAGTTCAAGACGAAAGGCTACCGGGTTAATAATAGCAGAGATCTTATATGGATCAATAAATCTTGGGCCGAACTTCCAAGAAGGTGCTTTCAACTTAATGTTTCTTGTGGAGAGCCTCACAGAATCACCCACTCTCAGGTCCAGACCACTCATACGTCTCTTATCAGCCATACGTTTATACTTCTTGCACATTTTTTATTTTTTTTTAGATGATTTTGAATTTTCCACCAAATAGATGACAAAGAGGAAAATCTTTCCTCTTCAGGTATACCAGAAGTCTCAGTACCAGAGACTGCGGATAGAAACTGCATATGCCCAAAAAAACGGCGACTTATCAGTGGACTCCTGCCTACGGTTATTTATGGTGAACTCGGCCAAAGACAAAAAAGAAGACCACTACTCCTGATTCTCTGAGACAAAACATCTCAGATAAGTCTCCAGATTCTGGTTAGTGTGCTCAGTCTGTTCGAATGAGGGTGAAAGGCAGAAGAGAAGGACAATTGTACCCCCAAGCGAGAGCAGAACGCCTTCCAGATTCTGAAAACAAACTGAGTCCCCCTATCAGACACCGCATCAGAGGGAATACCATGTAGCTTCACGATGTTGTCAACAAACACTTGTGCGAGAGTTTTAGCATTAGGTAGCCCTGGTAATGCTATAAAGTGTGACATTTTACTGAAGCAATCAACAACCACCAGAATCTGTTTTTCCTGAGGAATTTCAGAAAATCTGTGCTAAAGTCAATGGACAAATGAGTCCAAGGGATGGACAATG
Source organism: Bufo bufo (assembly GCF_905171765.1). Lineage (NCBI taxonomy): Eukaryota > Metazoa > Chordata > Amphibia > Anura > Bufonidae > Bufo > Bufo bufo. The sequence goes on from NC_053390.1 coordinate 472,356,662, forward strand.
GAAGTAGAGATCCTGAAGGCCGAGTATGTGTCACCTTAGCACGTGCACAAGTAATACAGGCTGACACATAGCCCTCCACACATTTATGCAACCCCGGCAACCAGAATATACATGATGAGATCGACCATGGATCTACTCCCAGGGTGTCCTGTAAGAACAGTACAGTGATGTTCCTCGAATACCTTGTGCCGTAATTCCGAAGGAACAAACAACCAATGCATCTTCCTGGGCCTCCAACACCTCTGCCTTGAGATTGGGATAAAGGGCGGATATTACTACCCCTTCAGACAAGATAGGACCAGGATCTTCCGAATCACCCCCGGTCCCCCCGGTCCGCCTTGACGTTCTTAATCCCAGGGCGATAGGTGACAATGAAATTAAATATGGTAAAAAAACAACGACCATTTGGCCTGCCTTGGGTTCAGACGTTTAGCCGACTCCAGGTAAGACAGATTCTTGTGATCAGTAATTACCGTAATAGGATGCATCGCTCCTTCCAACCAATGCCGCCATTTCTCAAAAGCTAACCTAATGGCCAGCAACTCTCTATTACCTACATCATCATTTCTTTCAGCAGCCGAGAAAGAAGGTTTCCAAACATCTTTCTCCAATTCCTTCACCACTTATGTGCATCTTAGATACAGTTGCAAGAAAAAGTATGTGAACCCTTTGGAATGATATGGATTTCTGCACAAATTGGTCATAAAATGTGATCTGATCTTCATCTAAGTCACAACAATAGACAATCACAGTCTGCTTAAACTAATAACACACAAAGAATTAAATGTTACCATGTTTTTATTGAACACACCATGTAAACATTCACAGTGCAGGTGGAAAAAGTATGTGAACCCCTAGACTAATGACATCTCCAAGAGCTAATTGGAGTGAGCTGTCAGCTAACTGGAGTCCAATCAATGAGATGAGATTGGAGGTATTGGTTACAGCTGCCCTGCCCTATAAAAAAAACTACACACCAGTTCTGGGTTTGCTTTTCACAAGAAGCATTGCCTGATGTGAATGATGCCTCGCACAAAAGAGCTCCCAGAAGACCTACAATTAAGAATTGTTGACTTGCATAAAGCTGGAAAGGGTTATAAAAGTATCTCCAAAGGTCTTGCTGTTCATCAGTCCACGGTAAGACAAATTGTCTATAAATGGAGCAAGTTCAGCACTGCTGCTACTCTCCCTAGGAGTGGCCATCCTGTAAAGATGACTGCAAGAGCACAGCACAGACTGCTCAATGAGGTGAAGAAGAATCCTAGAGTGTCAGCTAAAGACTTACAAAAGTCTCTGGCATATGCTAACATCCCTGTTAGCGAATCCACAATACGTAAAACACTAAACAAGAATGGATTTCATGGGAGAGTACCACAGAGGAAGCCACTGCTGTCCAAAATAAACATTGCTGTACGTTTACAGTTTGCACAAGAGCACCTGGATGTTCCACAGCAGTACTGGCAAAGTATTCTGTGGACAGATGAAACCAAAGTTGAGTTGTTTGGAAGAAACACACAACACTATATGTGGAGAAAAAGAGGCACAGCACACCAACATCAAAACCTCATCCCAACTGTGAAGTATTGTGGTGGGGCATCATGGTTTGGGGCTGCTTTACTGCGTCAGGGCCTGGACGGATTGCTATCATCGAAGGAAAAATGAATTCTCAAGTTTATCAAGACATTTTGCAGGAGAACTTAAGGCCATCTGTCCACCAGCTGAAGCTTAACAGAAGATGGGTGTTGCAACAGAACAACGACCCAAAGCATAGAAGTAAATCAACAACAGAATGGCTTAAACAGAAGAATATATGCCTTCTGGAGTGGCCCAGTCAGAGTCCTGACCTCAACCCGATTGAGATGCTGTGGCATGACCTCAAGAAACCGATTCACACCAGACATCCCAAGAATATTGCTGAACTGAAACAGTTCTGTAAAGAGGAATGGTCAAGAATTACTCCTGACTGTTGTGCACGTCTGATCTGCAACTACAGGAAACGTTTGGTTGAAGTTATTGCTGCCAAAGGAGGTTCAACCAGTTATTAAATCCAAGGGTTCACATACTTTTTCCACCTGCACTTTGAATATTTACATGGTGTGTTCAATAAAAACATGGTAACATTTAATTATTAGTGTGTTATTAGTTTAAGCAGACTGTGATTGTCTATTGTTGTGACTTAGATGAAGATCAGATCACATTTTATGACCAATTTGTGCAGAAATCCATATCATTCCAAAGGGTTCACATACTTTTTCTTGCAACTGTATATCAGACCTAAACTTAGACATGCCTGAGCCTGACAGATTCCACATACTGACTTGTTCTTCTTCACCAAATATTATCTGATGGCACCCTCATTTCCTTACAAGATGTGTGAGACATACCATCTCTATCTAAACTCACATTTTTGGACTATATGAGATTTAAAAAAATTTGTTTAAACTTTATTACACAAGGCAATATCTACAGACCTCTTAAAATTTTTTAATCGTTATTCGCTGAAGCCTCTTTACCTAGAAAGACTCTCTCGTTTCTCTGTAATACACACTTATATTACACACCCCTTTAAAGAGGGACTTTCTATTTGGAAAAAAGATCTAGACATGTATTTTATGAATCAATTTTATATATATATATATATATATATATATATATAAAAAGATGAGTGTATGTATGTCTGCTAAAGGAATCCACACCGTCGCATTTACAATCACGAAATTTGGCACATAGGTACTTCAGGTGTCCGGGAAGCTTTTAGATCGGGTCTCAGCTCTCTAGCATGTACCGTTCTTGAGATATTCCAAAAAATGCAAATATGGCACTATCACATGACCTACATTAGCCAATAAAAGCCTGCGGGTCTTTTTCCTCATATACCAACTGCCATACACATGCTTCAATAGAAGCTTGCAGGCCCTTAGTCTCCACATACACACAGTTTTACACCAGGTTTCTATAACAACCCAGCCATTTTCCTCACTGCTGTAGGTCAGCTTTAAAGGGGCAGGGCGCTGTGGATGACACTGTCAAGGGAGCGGAGTGCTGTGGAGGTCACAGTTAAGGGGGAAGGCTGCTGTGGAGGTCACAGTTAAGGGGACTTCCCACTATGGAAGTCAGTGTTAAGGGGCAGATTGCTGTAGAGGCTACTGTTAAGGGGGCAGGGTCAGTGGCGTGCTTAGGGTGTTTGGCACCTAAGGCGGGTCATTCTCTGGGGGCCGGGAATGGTGGAGGTCACTGTTAAGGGGGCGGGCCCCTGTGGAGGTCACTGTCAAGGTGGTGGGGAGCTGTGGAACTCACTGTTAAAGGGACAAGCTGCTGTTAAGGGGGCGGGGTACTATAGATGTTTTTTAACCACCTCAGGACCGCCGTACGCAGGATTGCGTCTTTGCGGCGGTCCTGTTGTTCTGGGTGGACGCGCCGGTGCGTCCTCTCGCGAGACGCGAGATTTCGTGCATTGCCGGCCCGCGCATGCGCATCGCGGGCCGGCAAAAGTTAAAGAAGTATTTCGTCACCAGCCTGCCAGCAACGATCATTGGCTGGCAGGCTGGCGATTTTCAAAAAATCGAATCAGAAGCCAGATAACAGATCATATTAGTAAATATGATCTGTTATATGGCTTGTCTGCTCCTGTGCTGGTCCTTTTCGTCGGTTGGATCCAGCAGAGGAGCAGACTTCACAGTGAGTAGCACCAACACCACACTTTAGCCCCAGATCACCCCCCTGCACCCCAATTAACCCTTTGATCACCCCTTTGATCGCCCCTGTCAATCACTATTGAAAGGAAAAAAAGTGATCAGTGTAAACTGTCACTTTTTTTTTTTCACTAGTATTGGCTGTTAGGTTTTAGGGATAGTTTAGGCCCCTTGGTTAGGTAGTTAGCGTCAGTTAGCGCCCAGCCCACCGCACCGCAGTCACTTTTATTCGCTGATTAGCGTATCGCTAATCAGCATTTGTACTTTTATAGTATCTGTAAGTGATCAAAACTGATCACGGTCAGATCTATAATAGTATTAGTGTCACTTTAGTTCGCCCTCCACCCAAAACGCAGTGTTTGCCCGATCAGGCCTGATCGGTCGCCCACACGTGCGTTCACCCACGCCCGCCCCACCGCAGTGACAAAAAAAATTTTGTTTTTTGATCACTGCACATTCACTTTACAAGCACTGCGGCGATAAAAAAATCAGTTTTGATATTTTTTATCAACCGCAGCAGCCTCCGGTACTTCGCTAGCCTCCCCTTTGTAAGACAGGTTTGCTTTTTTTCTTGGGTAGTCTCAGGGAATACCCCTAAATTTAGTAGTCCAAATGTCAAACAGGGGGTATTCTTCTGAAGAGGCCTACAGGATTCTGACCCAGTCGGATGAGGAGTGGGAACCCTCATCTGATGAATCTAGCGGGTCAGAATATGAACCTGTGGAAAGCAGTGGCTCTCTGACCCAAAGTTCGGACGAGGAGGTGGAGGTCCCTGGCAGCACCAGGCGTACCCGGCCCCGTGTCGCTAGACCACAGGTTACGCAGGATCCGTTTCAAGAGCAGCAGAGTGGGGCTGTCGCTGCCGGATCACGTGGTGAGGCATACACCAGCAGCGCAGCCCTTCCTGGACCTAGTACCAGCACTGCCGTACAACATGGTGACGTGGCGAGCACCAGAAGGGCAGTTGAAGCTGGTACGGTGGCACGTGCACTAGTTACCCCGTCGCAGCCACCGCGCAGACAGGCCCGTAGAGCCCCTAGAATCCCTGAGGTGCTGGCAAACCCTGATTGGCAGTCACCAACTTCAGCCGCACCTGTAGTTCCCCCTTTCACCGCCCAGTCTGGAGTTCGGGTTGAGACGGCTCAAATCGGTTCGGCCCTGGGATTTTTTGAGCTGTTCTTGACTGCGGAGCTCTTGGACTTAGTCGTGGCAGAAACAAATCGGTATGCCACACAATTTATATCCGCCAACCCGGGAAGCTCTTATGCCCAGTCTTTCCGGTGGAAACCAGTCCAAGTTTCCGAAATTAAAATTTTTTTGGGCCTTCTCCTCAACATGGGTCTAACTAAAAAGCATGAATTGCGGTCATATTGGTCCACGAACCCAATTCATCACATGCCCATGTTCTCTGCTGCTATGTCCAGGACACGATTTGAGACCATCCTACGTTTTCTGCATTTTAGCGACAACACCACCTCCCGTCCCAGAGGCCACCCAGCTTTTGACCGGCTCCACAAAATTCGGCCCGACATAGACCATTTCAACCAGAAATTTGCAGATTTGTATACCCCTGAGCAAAACATCTGCGTAGACGAGTCCCTAATACATTTTACCGGGCGCCTTGGCTTCAAACAATACATCCCAAGCAAGCGTGCCCGGTATGGGGTCAAATTGTATAAGCTCTGTGAAAGGGCCACAGGCTATACCCACAAATTTCGGATCTATGAGGGAAAAGATCAGACCCTGGAGCCGGTCGGTTGCCCTGACTACCTGGGGAGCAGTGGGAAGACAGTCTGGGACTTGGTGTCACCCTTATTCGGCAAGGGGTACCATCTTTATGTGGACAATTTCTACACAAGTGTGGCCCTCTTTAGGCATTTGTTTCTAGAACGGATTTGCGCCTGTGGCACCGCGCGAACTAGTCGCGTGGGCTTCCCCCAACGGCTTGTAACCACCCGTCTTGCAAGGGGGGAGAGGGCTGCCTTGTGTAACGAAGAACTGCTCGCGGTGAAATGGAGAGACAAGCGTGACGTTTACATGCTCTCCTCCATTCACGCAGACACGACAATCCAAATTGAAAGGGCAACCCGTGTCATTGAAAAGCCCCTCTCAGTCCACGACTATAATGCGCTCATGGGAGGGGTGGACTTCAATGACCAGATGTTGGCTCCCTATTTAGTTTCCCGCAGAACCAGACGCTGGTATAAGAAGGTGTCTGTATATTTAATTCAATTGGCGCTGTATAATAGTTTTGTTCTCTACAGTAAGGCTGGGAGAACACGATCCTTCCTCAAATTCCAGGAAGAGATCATCGAGAACCTCCTTTACCCAGGAGGTTCCGTGGCCCCATCCACCAGTGTAGTTAGCCGTCTACACGAGCGACATTTCCCCAGTGTCGTTGCTGGTACCTCAACCCAACCGCCACCCCGAAAAAAATGTTGTGTCTGTAGCAGGAGTGGAATAAGGCGTGACACCCGCTATTTCTGTCCTGACTGTCCTGACCACCCTGCCCTATGCTTTGGTGAGTGTTTCCGGAAGTACCACACACAGGTACACCTAGCATAGGGATTGCATCTCACAGGACAGGCACACAGGGCTATTAGGGCCCTTTTACTCACAGCTGCTGCAAACCTCTCCTTTCACCTGGGATAAAGTGCATAATGTACTTCGCCACATCTTTGGGCAATTTGCGCTTTGCACATTGTCCCATGGGGAAGGAGAGGTTTGTTCTATAAAGGTAAAAAAAACTAAACAAAAAAAAAATTACCGGTAAGTAAAAAAGTTAAACGTTCAGTTAAAAAAGTTAAAAAAAAGTTTCTATGTTCTGTTCAACAGTTAATAAATTTATTGCGTTGCGGCCTGGTTTTTTCTTTTTTGTTTTGTTTTTTTTACCTTTCAGGTGGACCAACCGATCGACTAGCTGCAGCACTGATGTGCATTCTGACAGAAGCATTGCGCTGCTGTCAGATTACACGCAAGTCGGTGTATGCGGCGCTGCAAGACGAGATTTTTCCTCTGCAGTAAAAGATATGTTTGCCGAGGCATATGAGCTGAGGAGGTGGCGGTGTTCATATACTTTGGCAAACACTTTGTATATATAAAAAAAAAAATCCCGGCAATGATTTATTCATCCACATCGATTGATGTGAATGGAGAAATTTGGTTTGCCAGGGCATACGAGCTGAAGTGGGTATGGATGTTGGGCGGAGCTCCTATGTCCTGGCAGACGCCTTTCCCCTCCTTTTTTTTTTTTTGGCAGAGATTTTTTCATCCACATTGATCGATGCGAATGAAGAAATCTGTGCCGTTCATTTTTTTCTTTCAGCCCAGAGGCTGAACGGAAAAAAAAAATCTCATTACCCGTATGCTCAATATAAGGAGAATAGCAGAAACTCCTAATGCTGGGCATACATGTAATGATTGTGGAGACCCTCAAATGCCAGGGCAGTACAAACACCCCACAAATAACACCATTTTGGAAAGAAGACACCCCAAGGTATTCGCTGAGGGGCATATTGAGTCCATGAAAGATTGAAATTTTTGTCCCAAGTTAGCGGAAAGGGAGACTTTGTGAGAACAAAATCAAAAAAATCAATTTCCGCTAACTTGTGCCAAAATTATTTTTTTTCTATGAACTCGCCATGCCCCTCATTGAATACCTTGGGGTGTCTTCTTTCCAAAATGGGGTCACATGTGGGGTATTTATACTGCCCTGGCATTTTAGGGGCCCCAAAGCGTGAGAAGAAGTCTGGTATCCAAATGTCTAAAAATGCCCTCCTAAAAGGAATTTGGGCCCCTTTGCCCACCTAGGCTGCAAAAAAGTGTCACACATGTGGTATCTCCGTATTCAGCAGAAGTTGGGGAATATGTTTTGGGGTGTCATTTTACATATACCCATGCTGGGTGAGATAAATATCTTGGTCAAATGCCAACTTTGTATAAAAAAAATGGGAAAAGTTGTCTTTTGCCAAGATATTTATCTCACCCAGCATGGGTATATGTAAAATGACACCCCAAAACACATTCCCCACCTTCTCCTGAGTACGGAGATACCAGATGTGTGACACTTTTTTGCAGCCTAGGTGGGCAAAGGGGCCCACATTCCAAAGAGCACCTTTCAGATTTCACAGGTCATTTACCTACTTACCAGACATTAGGGCCCCTGGAAAATGCCAGGGCAGTATAACTACCCCACAAGTGACCCCATTTTGGAAAGAAGACACCCCAAGGTATTCCGTGAGGGGCATGGCAAGTTCCTAGAATTTTTTATTTTTTGTCACAAGTTAGTGGAAAATGATGATTTTTTTTTTTTTTTCTTACAAAGTCTCATATTCCACTAACTTGTGACAAAAAATAAAAACTTCCATGAACTCACTATGCCCATCAGCGAATACCTTGGGGTCTCTTCTTTCCAAAATGGGGTCACTTGTGGGGTAGTTATACTGCCCTGGCATTCTAGGGGCCCAAATGTGTGGTAAGGAGTTTGAAATCAAATTCAGTAAAAATTGACCTGTGAAATCCTAAAGGTGCTCTTTGGAATATGGGCCCCTTTGCCCACCTAGGCTGCAAAAAAGTGTCACACATCTGGTATCCCCGTACTCAGGAGAAGTTGAGGAATGTGTTTTGGGGTGTCTTTTTACATATACCCATGCTGGGTGAGATAAATATCTTGGTCAAATGACAACTTTGTATAAAAAAATGGGAAAAGTTGTCTTTTGCCAAGATATTTCTCTCACCCAGCATGGGTATATATAAAATGACACCCCAAAACACATTCCCCACCTTCTCCTGAGTACGGAGATACCAGATGTGTGACACTTTTTTGCAGCCTAGGTGGGCAAAGGGGCCCATATTCCAAAGAGCACCTTTCGGATTTCACTCGTCATTTTTTACTGAATTTGATTTCAAACTCCTTACCACACATTTGGGCCCCTAAAATGCCAGGGCAGTATAACTACCCCACAAGTGACCCCATTTTGGAAAGAAGACACCCCAAGGTATTCCGTGAGGGGCATGGCGAGTTCCTAGAATTTTTTATTTTTTGTCACAAGTTAGTGGAAAATGATGATTTTTTTTTTTTTTTTTTTTCATACAAAGTCTCATATTCCACTAACTTGTGACAAAAAATAAAAACTTCCATGAACTCACTATGCCCATCAGCGAATACCTTGGGGTCTCTTCTTTCCAAAATGGGGTCACTTGTGGGGTAGTTATACTGCCCTGGCATTCTAGGGGCCCAAATGTGTGGTAAGGAGTTTGAAATCAAATTCAGTAAAAAATGACGAGTGAAATCCGAAAGGTGCTCTTTGGAATATGGGCCCCTTTGCCCACCTAGGCTGCAAAAAAGTGTCACACATCTGGTATCTCCGTACTCAGGAGAAGGTGGGGAATGTGTTTTGGGGTGTCATTTTATATATACCCATGCTGGGTGAGAGAAATATCTTGGCAAAAGACAACTTTTCCCATTTTTTTATACAAAGTTGTCATTTGACCAAGATATTTATCTCACCCAGCATGGGTATATGTAAAAAGACACCCCAAAACACATTCCTCAACTTCTCCTGAGTACGGGGATACCAGATGTGTGACACTTTTTTGCAGCCTAGGTGGGCAAAGGGGCCCATATTCCAAAGAGCACCTTTCGGATTTCACAGGTCAATTTTTACTGAATTTGATTTCAAACTCCTTACCACACATTTGGGCCCCTAGAATGCCAGGGCAGTATAACTATCCCACAAGTGACCCCATTTTGGAAAGAAGAGACCCCAAGGTATTCGCTGATGGGCATAGTGAGTTCATGGAAGTTTTTATTTTTTGTCACAAGTTAGTGGAATATGAGACTTTGTATGAAAAAAAAATAAAAAAAAAAATCATCATTTTCCACTAACTTGTGACAAAAAATAAAAAATTCTAGGAACTCGCCATGCCCCTCACGGAATACCTTGGGGTCTCTTCTTTCCAAAATGGGGTCACTTGTGGGGTAGTTATACTGCCCTGGCATTCTAGGGGCCCGAATGTGTGGTAAGGAGTTTGAAATCAAATTCAGTAAAAAATGACGAGTGAAATCCGAAAGGTGCTCTTTGGAATATGGGCCCCTTTGCCCACCTAGGCTGCAAAAAAGTGTCACACATCTGGTATCTCCGTACTCAGGAGAAGGTGGGGAATGTGTTTTGGGGTGTCATTTTATATATACCCATGCTGGGTGAGAGAAATATCTTGGCAAAAGACAACTTTTCCCATTTTTTTATACAAAGTTGTCATTTGACCAAGATATTTATCTCACCCAGCATGGGTATATGTAAAAAGACACCCCAAAACACATTCCTCAACTTCTCCTGAGTACGGGGATACCAGATGTGTGACACTTTTTTGCAGCCTAGGTGGGCAAAGGGGCCCATATTCCAAAGAGCACCTTTCGGATTTCACAGGTCATTTTTTACTGAATTTGATTTCAAACTCCTTACCACACATTTGGGCCCCTAGAATGCCAGGGCAGTATAACTACCCCACAAGTGACCCCATTTTGGAAAGAAGAGACCCCAAGGTATTCGCTGATGGGCATAGTGAGTTCATAGAACTTTTTATTTTTTGTCACAAGTTAGTGGAATATGAGACTTTGTAAGAAAAAAAAAAAAAAAAAAAAATCATCATTTTCCGCTAACTTGTGACAAAAAATAAAAAGTTCTATGAACTCACTATGCCCATCAGCGAATACCTTAGGGTGTGTACTTTCAGAAATGGGGTCATTTGTGGGGTGTTTGTACTGTCTGGGCATTGTAGAACCTCAGGAAACATGACAGGTGCTCAGAAAGTCAGAGCTGCTTCAAAAAGCGGAAATTCACATTTTTGTACCATAGTTTGTAAACGCTATAACTTTTACCCAAACCATTTTTTTTCTACCCAAACATTTTTTTTTTATCAAAGACATGTAGAACTATAAATTTAGAGCAAAATTTCTATATGGATGTCGTTTTTTTTGCAAAATTTTACAACTGAAAGTGAAAAATGTCATTTTTTTGCAAAAAAATCGTTAAATTTCGATTAATAACAAAAAAAGTAAAAATGTCAGCAGCAATGAAATACCACCAAATGAAAGCTCTATTAGTGAGAAGAAAAGGAGGTAAAATTCATTTGGGTGGTAAGTTGCATGACCGAGCAATAAACGGTGAAAGTAGTGTAGGTCAGAAGTGTAAAAAGTGGCCTGGTCTTTCAGGGTGTTTAAGCACTGGGGGCTGAGGTGGTTAAAGCCACAAAATTTAAATGAAATAGATGAAATATACCAGTGCGAAGCCGGGTCCTTCTGCTAGTGTATATATATATATATATATATATATATATATATATATATAGGTCCTAGTGTAGATCTTCACACTGTGTTAAAGTACAGGAGAACTATTACAAAAATCAGAACACAATGGTACATTACCCCTATTAAAAAGCAAAAATGGTACAATGTTGTCCATTTATAACTGACCGATGTTGGAGATGTATGCAAGACAAAGGAACCTTCCTACATATATGGTGGTCCTGTTCGGTTCTTAAATCTTTTTAGCAAACAGTCTCAGTCTTTGTTTCCAAAATTTCACATATCACACTCACTCCGGAACAAATTTTTTATTTTTGAACTTCCTCTGCTAAACCGATCCATTTTATGTTAGCAGCAGGCAAACGTCTCATTCCCTTACTTTGGAGTACAACCTCATGTCATACTATGCCTCAGTATCTAGCTAAGATAGACCGTTTCCATATAGAGGAACTAGCCATGCACTTAATAATTACACTATGACATCTTTTGAACATCTGAAAACCATGTCAGGATTACTGTGAGTCTTCTGGATACATCTCCAGCGTGACCCTATAGTGCCTCATAGTATGCATTGTGGAGCCCGTGACCTGGAGTTCGGCGCGCATGCCCGCTCACAAACTGAGCGCACTGCACTGTGTGCGGTCCCTACAGTACCCCGACACATACAATGCCGCATCCACCAAGAGGGCTCTCTCTCGGCAACATCAACCCTGCAGTGGATCATTAAAAGTGCACTCTCCCTCGCTATCTCCTGCGTGCCGCTGTAACATTACATTACCCTACTTCGTGAGATTTCCCTACCTTGTAACTTCCGGTCGCACCGGAAATGACGTGAGGAGGCGTGCCAGAGTTGTGCCGATCTGCGCATGCGCAAAACGACGGTTTAGGGAAATCTCACAGCGGAGTTCAGCTGGACATCGGGACACTGCGCATGCGCTGGAGAGCCTCACCAACCTTAGGGTAGGGTAAAATTACGGCCCAGCGCGCAAGCGCGGCTAACTACAGAACATCCATCCGATCTCTGCACCTGTGCAGTGTGGGGGTAGGGAGATCTGATGGCCATTTTTTCTGTTAAATAAATATATATACGGTACAGACCAAAAGTTTGGACACACCTTCTCATTCAAAGAGTTTTCTTTATTTTCATGACTATGAAAATTGTAGATTCACACTGAAGGCATCAAAACTATGAATTAACACATGTGGAATTATATACATAACAAACAATTGTGAAACAACTGAAAATATGTCATATTCTAGGTAGCCACCTTTTGCTTTGATTACTGCTTTGCACACTCTTGGCATTCTCTTGATGAGCTTCAACCCCTGAAATGGTTTTCACTTCACAGGTGTGCCCTGTCAGGTTTAATAAGTGGGATTTCTTGCCTTATAAATGAAGTTGGGACCATCAGTTGCGTTGAGGAGAAGTCAGGTGGATACACAGCTGATAGTCCTACTGAATAGACTGTTAGAATTTGTATTATGGCAAGAAAAAAGCATCTAAGTAAAGAAAAATGAGTGGCCATCATTACTTTAAGAAATGAAGGTCAGTCAGTCAGCCGAAAAATTGGGAAAACTTTGAAAGTAAGGGCTATTTGACCATGAAGGAGAGTGATGGGGTGCTGCGCCAGATGACCTGGCCTCCACAGTCACCGGACCTGAACCCAATCGAGATGGTTTGGGGTGAGCTGGACCGCAGAGTGAAGGCAAAAGGGCCAACAAGTGCTAAGCATCTCTGGGAACTCCTTCAAAACTGTTGGAAGACCATTTCAGGGGACTACCTCTTGAAGCTCATCAAGAGAATGCCAAGAGTGTGCAAAGCAGTAATCAAAGCAAAAGGTGGCTACTTTGAAGAACCTAGAATATGACATATTTTCAGTTGTTTCACACTTGTTTGTTATGTATATAATTCCACATGTGTTAATTCATAGTTTTGATGCCTTCATAGTCATGAAAATAAAGAAAACTCTTTGAATGAGAAGGTGTGTCCAAACTTTTGGTCTGTACTGTATATATTATATTTATTTAACAGAAAAAATGGCCATCAGATCTCCCTACCCCCACACTGTGCAGGCGCTGAGATTGGATGGATGTTCTGTAGTTAGCCGCGCTTGCGCCCTGGGCTGTAATTTTTCCCTACTCTAAGGCTGGTGAGGCTCTCCGGCGCATGCGCAGTGTCCCGATGTCCAGCTGAACTCCGCTGTGAGATTTCTCTAAACCGTCGTTTTGCGCATGCGCAGATCGGCACAACTCCGGCACGCCTCCTCACGTCATTTCCGGTGCGACCGGAAGTTACGAGGTAGGGAAATCTCATGAAGTAGGGTAATGTAACGTTACACCGGGACCCGGGGCGTGCGGTCTGAGGCTTGCTCTTGTCTACCATCTTGCGGCCTCCGCTTCCCCCGACGCCTCCACTGACTTGAGGAGACGGTTGTCACCGGACCCTACACCCACAGGAACTGCAGGTGAGCAGCAAGAAAGAGAGGACCCTGCCATCCGGATATGGAGGGACGTCATTTTAGACAAAAGCCTGGCAGCCACCCCCGGTTCTACTGCCCAGCCGAAGCATGCCTCCAGTGGGTCCACACACCGGCACTATTCCTCGGCTAGAGAATAAGTGCTGCTGATATAACTGAGGTAAGGGGGTTCCTACGGGTGGTAGGGTGAGTGTCGCAAAGTGCTTATAAGCATCCACCAAAGGTGGACTCTGACACTCCTTTCCCCCCTCTCCCCCTCACCGTGCTGACTGAAAATAGAAACCCAGCAGGTGACAAGTGACAGCCACATCACTGGAGTACCAGCAGACGATCCCACTCACCCCTCTTGAAGTTTTGCCCTGTGGAGCCTCTGGGATTTCAAGCATTGCTGGAGATCTTCATAAAACACCATCTCCCTCTGGCCGTAGTTCCACACCGCCATCTAGTGGCCATATATATTATTTTTCTTTACAAACCTTAAAAGCTGCCAGAACACCCTCTCTCTTTTAACACCTTAGTGCTTCATTAACCTGATATCTCTGTATTCATTATGACATAAATTCCCATGTGACCCTAGCTTCCTGCCCAAAACCAACTAGCTATCAATACCAACATTAATTGACAAGATGGTCAATTACGGAAAAGATGTGATTAAAGAGGGTAGTCGACCCCAAAGACCTACCCCTGTTAAAGGAGACATTGAGAAGTTCGTGAAAAAGCATCCACGAGCGGCGCCACCCTCCACCCCCAAAAATTCAAGCTCCCAGGAGACACAGCGCCCTTGTGAAGACTCAGAAGTGGAACATAGTGACGTGGATGACACTTCCACAACTTCCAACTTACCTATTTCTCGTGCATTCTTGCAAAAAACTCTAGCCAAAGCCTTAGAGCCCCTAGCCAAAGATCTCAGTGACATTAAACAAGATATGAGTCGGATTGGGGCCAGAGTGGACACTTTGGAAAACACTCAAAAAGCTATTTGTGACCACACAAAGGAAGTCGCTAACCACTTTAAATCTTGCCAGAAATACCTCAATGTTGCATTTGATCACTTAGAAGACCAAGAGAACAGAGGCTGCAGAAACAACTTGAGAGTTCGAGGCCTACCCAAAACAATCCCACCTGAATCAATAGCAGATACTGTGAAACGCCTCTTCATGTCTCTACTAGGGGATGATTACCCGGAACAAATCATTATAGAAAGGGCCCACATGTCTCTTCGTGCGAGGCCTAAACCCACTGAACCCCCACATGACATCATCTGTAGATTACTGTACTTTAGAGTCAAAGAAGCTATTCTCCAATGTGCAAGGGACAGTAGAGCGGTCTCCTTTGAAGGCAGTGATATATCTCTTTTCCAAGATCTAGCTCCCAGCACCCTCAACAAAAGATGGACTCTCAAACCATTGACAGACCTGCTATGTGATAGAAGAATTCCCGTTCGATCTCACTGTCTGTAGATGGTAAAAGATTCACTATCCGGGAACACGCAGAACTACCAACACTTCTTGACACCTTAGAAGCGTCTCATCAACGCATAACGGACAGGGCCATAGGTCAGGATCTCCTCACAATCACTTCAGTTGCTCCCCCCACCCCATGGGAAGTAATGGATCATTCCACAAGATCGCAGAAGAAAGCTGGGAAATTCATCTCAAGACATTGCCACTGGACAACACTTGAACTCTCCTGAAGAAACACCTCATCGATCTTAATATCCTTTTTCTTGTTTTTATTTTGAAAAAGGGATCCTATTAGCTGTAATATATGTCTTTATTCTACCCATTGTGGATATATATGCGGCTTAGTTTATTACATGCCAGGTCCACTAAAACACAACTCTTCTTCTTTTAAACACAGACGCTGAGAAAGCGTTTGATAAGGTTAATTGGCCATATATGATTGCAACCCTCCGACGATTCCAATTCCCTGATATAGTCATTAATGCTATACTTACATTATACGACAAAACTAGGGCAAAAATAAAAGTGAACGGAATCTATTCTCCAAACTTCCGTATAAAAAATGGTACCAGACAGGGTTGTCCACTGTCCCCTTCACTGTATCTACTAGTAATGGAAACCTTAATTCAGACACTCAGGCAGGACCCTCTGATACAGGGATATCGGGTAAGATCTTTCACACACACCACTGCAGCTTTCGCGGATGATTTGCTGATATTGACAACAAACCCTCTACAGTCTCTTCCACGTATCTCAGCATTGCTGGAACAATATGGAAGCCTGTCAAATTTTTAAGTTAACTTCAGCAAATTGGAAATTCTGAATATAACGCTTCCATCACATCAAACTCGCCAACTTCAGCTTCAATCTAAGTACACGTGGCCAGCAGATTCCATTAAATATCTGGGCCTTAACCTAACACGAGACCCAGCTGCCTTGTATAAAGCCAACTATCTGCCAGCACTGCAAGACATAACTGAACAGCTTAAAAAACTGCACCTACCTTTCATTTCATGGATACGCAGGAAAAACTTTCTTAAAGCGTATATTGTACCCAAATTGCTTTACCTACTACAAACACTTCCTATTTGGCTCCCTGTCTCATTTTTCTCCAAAATATAGTCCATATTTAATTCATTCCTATGGAACAAAGTGCGCCCTAGACTTCCTTTAAGACTTCTGAAACGCAAATAAAAGTTTGGTGTCTTTGGGATCCCAGATCTCTTCAACTATTATAAAGCGAATCAGCTTAGCAGATGGATCATAATCACGTTAAACCCACCATCTAATCTATATGCCAAAATTGAAAAACATCTTTTCACCATGGCAGACCGTTGTTGCTGGTGGGGCGTCTCTAAACCCGTTAACTACCACGCTCATATTCTCCTCAGGGGCATTGCAGATGTGTGGCAAAAGCTCAATACACAAACAGCTCTGATCTCCTCCCCATCGCCTGTAATGCCTCTGAGTCTCCTACCTAAATATGTTAATCCAGGTACAAGTACTCCCTCAGATTTCTGGAAACAACTTTCTAATATTACAGTAGGGGATATATTCTACACAGATACTGCTCCCACATCAGACATCTTACTACAAAAGACCAAAATTCACGCCCCCCCCCCAACTTTATGCAGCGACATGACTTTGACTCTATCTGTAAAATTGCTTACAAGGAATTGCCATCCACACGTCAGGATACCTTAGAATTGCACTTATTGAAACATTCGCCCCACTCCAAAGAGCTTTATTTTCTATACAATTGGCTCTTAACTAACAACTCTCAATTTAAGCCCCATTACATTGAAGAATTGAGTATGACCTTTTCTGATCCAGAATTACATTTTATACTCTCCAGATCACATGGCTTTTCACGCTGTGTAAAGTTTCAAGAGAACACCTTTAAATTACGCGTTGGTACAAAACCCCGGTTTTTCTTCATACAATTAATCCCGAGATCCCGGATACCTGTTGGAGATGCGGATCTGATAGAGGCACCTTATCCCATCTTTGGTGGCATTGCCCCCTTATAAAAAATTATTGAAAACTGCATAAATGAAGTGTGTTCCACCAAGATCACATTAACTCTTCAATTGGTTCTCTTGTGGTGCCCAACCTCTTCCTTTGCACCTTGTAAATGCAATCTACCCACATTATTACTATCTGCAGCTAAATTATTAATCCTAACATTCTGGGACCCCTGGAGACAATCCAAATACATGGACGCATCCCACTTAACTTCTGCACAATCTTGAATTTTTATTTTATTTTCCACAAGACCAGTGAATGTACCTTACGAAGAACTAGTGCAACACATACCCTTAATCGCCCCCCCCCCTTTACCTTCCCCAACTTTCCCCTTTTTCTCTCTCTTGCTTACTTTCTCTATAACTTTTTACATCTCTAATTGTTGATATGTTTCTCAAATGTATTGATGCATATTCTAGCTGCCCAGCTAAGACCTGTCCTAGTTTGCTAATATGCCTTATATGTGTATACAGCTAAACCTGCTAATAACCGTAATACAGTTCCTATGTTTATGTGTTAGAGAAAAAAGCAGAGTTATTTACTGTAACATCATGTTTTGGATGTCATATAACTGTTATATTTTGTGTTCACAGAAGCAGAAAAAGATAATGTGCCTTTAAGATTCATTTTATAGTGTAAGGTAAGCTCAGTGACACAGCAGAAACAACAGAAAGCATAGTGTTAATCTGTTGTTGCTAGGCAGAAGTCTAGACAAATCACAGCCAGCTTCTCACACAGCAAGAGTTTTCACCAATTACAGCCAGCCTCACAGACAGCCTGTCTGGGAATTCCCCCAGCTCCTGCTGCTAGAATCATTATTCACCAGAGACAGGAGCTGAAGAGACATTCATTCCACTGAGAGCTGAGTTTTATGGGAACAAAAGGCCAATATAGGTATTTAAAACAGTTATATAATGTTCATATTGTTATTATTGTGTTTAGAACTGTATACTGAACTAGATATATATGTGTTTACTTACAGTTCCACCAAACTACAATTGCAACCATACAATTGCAAATACAAATTGCAAGTTACAAATTGCAAGCATTCAGATTCTACAGTCGTGGCCAAAAGTTTTGAGAATTACATAAATATTGGAAATTGGAAAAGTTGCTGCTTAAGTTTTTATAATAGCAATTTGCATATACTCCAGAATGTTATGAAGAGTGATCAGATGAATTGCATAGTCCTTCTTTGCCATGAAAATTAACTTAATCCCAAAAAAACCTTTCCACTGCATTTCATTGCTGTCATTAAAGGACCTGCTGAGATAATTTCAGTAATCGTCTTGTTAACTCAGGTGAGAATGTTGACGAGCACAAGGCTGGAGATCATTATGTCAGGCTGATTGGGTTAAAATGGCAGACATGACATGTTAAAAGGAGGGTGATGCTTGAAATCATTGTTCTTCCATTGTTAACCATGGTGACCTGCAAAGAAACGCGTGCAGCCATCATTGCGTTGCATAAAAATGGCTTCACAGGCAAGGATATTGTGGCTACTAAGATTGCACCTCAATCAACAATTTAAAGAGGATTCAGCTGCGGGATCAGAGTGCCACCAGTGCAGAGCTTGCTCAGGAATGGCAGCAGGCAGGTGTGAGCGCATCTGCACGCAGTGAGGCGAAGACTTTTGGAAGATGGCCTGGTGTCAAGAAGGGCAGCAAAGAAGCCACTTCTCTCCAAAAAAACCCATCAGGGACAGATTGATCTTCTGCAGAAAGTATGGTGAAGTATGCTGAGGACTGGGGCAAAGTCATATTCTCCGATGAAGCCTCTTTCCGATTGTTTGGGGCATCTGGAAAAAGGCTTGTCCGGAGAAGAAAAGGTGAGTGCTACCATCAGTCCTGTGTCATGCCAACAGTAAAGCATCCTGAGACCATTCATGTGTGGGGTTGCTTCTCATCCAAGAGAGTGGGCTCACTCACAATTTTGCCCAAAAACACAGCCATGACTAAAGAATGGTACCAAAGCACCCTCCGACAGCAACTTCTTCCAACAATCCAACAACAGTTTGGTGAAGAACAATGCATTTTCCAGCACGATGGAGCACCTTGCCATAAGGCAAAAGTGATAACTAAGTGGCTCGGGGACCAAAACGTTGACATTTTGGGTCCATGGCCTGGAAACTCCCCAGATCTTAATCCCATTGAGAACTTGTGGTCAATCCTCAAGAGGCGGGTGGACAAACAAAAACCCACTAATTCTGACAAACTCCAAGAAATGATTATGAATGAATGGGTTGCTATCAGTCAGGAATTGGCCCAGAAGTTGATTGAGAGCATGCCCAGTCGAATTGCAGAGGTCCTGAAAAAGAAGGGCTAACACTGCAAATACTGACTCTTTGCATAAATGTCATGTAATTGTCGATAAAAGCCTTTGAGACGTATGAAGTGCGTGTAATTATATTTCACTACATCACAGAAACAACTGAAACAAAGATCTAAAAGCAGTTTAGCAGCAAACTTTGTGAAAACTAATATTTGTTTGATTCTCAAAACTTTTGGCCACGACTGTACAGGGAGTGCAGAATTATTAGGCAAGTTGTATTTTTGAGGATTAATTTTATTATTGAACAACAACCATGTTCTCAATGAACCCAAAAAACTCATTAATATCAAAGCTGAATATTTTTGGAAGTAGTTTTTAGTATGTTTTTAGTTTTAGCTATTTTAGGGGGATATATGTGTGTGCAGGTGACTATTACTGTGCATAATTATTAGGCAACTTAACAAAAAACAAATATATACCCATTTCAATTATTTATTTTTACCAGTGAAACCAATATAACATCTCAACATTCACAAATATACATTTCTGACATTCAAAAACAAAACAAAAACAAATCAGTGACCAATATAGCCACCTTTCTTTGCAAGGACACTTAAAAGCCTGCCATCCATGGATTCTGTCAGTGTTTTGATCTGTTCACCATCAACATTGCGTGCAGCAGCAACCACAGCCTCCCAGACACTGTTCAGAGAGGTGTACTGTTTTCCCTCCTTGTAAATCTCACATTTGATGATGGACCACAGGTTCTCAATGGGGTTCAGATCAGGTGAACAAGGAGGCCATGTCATTAGATTTTCTTCTTTTATACCCCTTCTTGCCAGCCACTCTGTGGAGTACTTGGACGCGTGTGATGGAGCATTGTCCTGCATGAAAATCATGTTTTTCTTGAAGGATGCAGACTTCTTCCTGTACCACTGCTTGAAGAAGGTTTCTTCCAGAAACTGGCAGTAGGACTGGGAGTTGAGCTTGACTCCATCCTCAACCCGAAAACGCCCCACAAGCTCATCTTTGATGATACCAGCCCAAACCAGTACTCCACCTCCACCTTGCTGGCGTCTGAGTCGGACTGGAGCTCTCTGCCCTTTACCAATCCAGCCACGGGCCCATCCATCTGGCCCATCAAGACTCACTCTCATTTCATCAGTCCATAAAACCTTAGAAAAATCAGTCTTGAGATATTTCTTGGCCCAGTCTTGACGTTTCAGCTTGTGTGTCTTGTTCAGTGGTGGTCGTCTTTCAGCCTTTCTTACCTTGGCCATGTCTCTGAGTATTGCACACCTTGTGCTTTTGGGCACTCCAGTGATATTGCAGCTCTGAAATATGACCAAACTGGTGGCAAGTGGCATCTTGGCAGCTGCACGCTTGACTTTTCTCAGTTCATGGGCAGTTATTTTGCGCCTTGGTTTTTCCACACGCTTCTTGCAACCCTGTTGACTATTTTGAATGAAACGCTTGATTGTTTGATGATCACGCTTCAGAAGCTTTGCAATTTTAAGAGTGCTGCATCCCTCTGCAAGATATCTCACTATTTTTGACTTTTCTGAGCCTGTCAAGTCCTTCTTTTGACCCATTTTGCCAAAGGAAAGGAAGTTGCCTAATAATTATGCACACCTAATATAGGGTGTTGATGTCATTAGACCACACCCCTTCTCATTACAGAGATGCACATCACCTAATATGCTTAATTGGTAGTAGGCTTTCGAGCCTATACAGCTTGGAGTAAGACAACATGCATAAAGAGGATGATGTGGTCAAAATACTCATTTGCCTAATAATTCTGCACGCAGTGTATATTGCAATGCAAATTGCATACAACCATACCAGATCATACTCAACCAATCTGCAAATAGTCACTGCTAACTGCATACTGCAAGTAGAACTATTAGTTTGACCTCAGATATACCTCTCAGAGAGATCATAAAGTGCTTAAATAACTTAAAGTGAGAGTACAGATACTGAAGAGAGAAATATATCCACCATTTTATGTTGAATGACAAGATTGAACAGTTGAACCACCATCTTAATCATACCGCCAGTTTGTGATATATTTTCAACACGTGTTATGTACATGGACTATCTGCTGCAGAGGCGGCAGTGTTATATGAAAAAAAGTTGAAGTTAATAAAGAAGTTATTTTAAGCATTTCGTGTGCTATTTTAAATCTACTGTTTCCATAGAACGGCGCTAGAGAAATTACAGAGTAATAGACAGTCTGGTTAGACTATAAGTCAGAGATACCAAAATTCTTCTAATGCCACAGCGCAAAAGGCACTTGATAGTGCTGCGCTTGCCACAGTGGAACTATAACCCTCAGAGGGTGAAGTGATAGCTCTCCTAAACTTGCACAATAAAGAGCGCATTAGAACAGCGCCAGCATATACCGCCGCACAGCAACAGTTCCCTCAGTGAGCAAGCAAAGACATCTCAGCGGAGCTTCCATAAAGGCCATAGAATGTGCGCATTAGTCAAACTGCAGCCGACTCTTAAAGTGGCAGAGCGGCAAAGGCAAGATAGTCAGAGAAAGAGCGCCAACCCTCCTGCGATCCCTAGAGAGAGAAAGAGACGCATGGTGGGAGGCCAAAGTCCAGAGCTAGAGTGCCTGCACCGCTATCCACGGAGAGACCACGTACTGCAGTCAGCTAGTTTCCCGCCACTAGGCCCAAAGCCTGCAGCAACGTATCCAAGCCAGCGCATCACAAGTCATCACAAAGCATCGCAAGTCTGCACAGAGCATCGCAACTCAGCGCAGAGCATCGCAAGTCATCACAGAGCATTGCAATTTATCAAGAAAAGACAAGTCTTCTTTAAGACATTTGTTCCAGCAACCTTCAGATCGCAGTATCCTGCTCTTCAGAATGAGGTCAGAGCTTTCCTTTATTACTTATCATTGCATATAGGCTTTGGAATAAAGAGACATTTTTTTGTGTTCAGGAATAAAAGACTTTAAATAAAAACAAAGGACAGTTTGTAGTACACGGACTCTAAAGCATTTAAAGTGAAAGTCATTCAATGCCTGCATTTATCGCTGTTGTATTTAAAGTGACAGTCATTTATTTCTGCATTTGTCAGTATTGCATTTAAAGTGAAAGGACTCTTAATATTCAGATTGATTGTCAGCATTGCATTTAAAGCAAAATGTCTGAACCTAGTATTACCATGCTACTGTTAAGGGATACAAAGATAGATAGGTAGAGTAGAGGGAACCTGTCTGGAGTAGAAGAGTCTTATATAGCATTAGTCTTGCCTCAAACAAATATAGCCCAAGCAGACAAACTAAGACGTTCATCACATGCCAGAAAACCGACCCCAAAGATGCTGAAAAATTTGGAGCAAGAAGCAGCACTGAAAGGAAAAAAGTTCACCAGAATGTATGGTAAATGTAAATTATATGTAAAAAGACGTGTGGGGGGGCACACTACAAAAGGGAACACCAAACAACAAATTAATAGTACACTTTATTCCACTGAATTGTGGTAAAATACCTTTTAATTCTCAGTACAAAACAATGGAAAAAAGTATTCGCAAACATTGGGGACACTTATTAAATGATAGAGTCATTGGTCCCCTCTTGAGTGCAGCCCCCCAAATTACATATACTAGGGCAAACAATTTGGCCGGCAAGATAGCTCCCACAGTGAAATTGAGGAAAGAAACTCAGAAAAAAGATAATTGGTTAGCAGTGAATGGTTTCTTCAGATGTGGGAGGTGTGCCAATTGCAAAATTACTAGCTTCCCAAAAAAGACCACAAAAGTAGAGTCAACTGTCAACTCATTCAGTTTGGAAATACAGGAATGCCTTACTTGCGATTCCACAGATGTGATATATCTGCTACAATGTGGATGCAAGAAACAATATATCGGCAGAACAAAAAGAACATTAAAAAAGAGAGTAGCGGAGCATGTGGCAAATATTAAGAAAGGCCTGGAGACGCACTCCCTATCCAGACATTTTGGAGTAGTACACAATAGTGATCCTACTGGGTTGAAGTTTGTGGCAATTGAAAAGGTTAAAAAACCCTGGAGAGGTGGGAATCATATTGCACATATGTCACGTCAGGAATCCCGGAGGATTTTTGAATATGATACCATCATCCCCAGGGGCCTTAATGCTGAGATGGAGGTGTTCGGGTTTTTGTGAGGGCCTGTCCGGTAGGGATGGGACATCGCAGTTTGGTCGTCTATCGACACTGTGATCTCCCCTCCTTGCGGGACGGTTCCTCTTAATCTACAATAAGCCATAACAGTAACAGAATTACCTCCTAGGCATACTGAGCCACAATTACGCAATTGAAAACGCATGCAGCTCAATGCGGTTTGTGTGCATGGTACTCTAATAATTTTCTCCATTTGTTTCAGTAGTCTTCTCCAATGACCTATATTTTAATGGGATATATAATGATATTTATTGTTTTATATTTATATTTTATGTAATGAATTGCTGAAATATATACAAATGGTAATGCACAGATGTATAGCCATATCAAGGGTGAATCCACTCCGTCAATTATAGATGGGGGTGGAGTTAACCATTTATAAAGAGTGAGGATCCGTTCACTCAGTAGGCCACTGAGGAAGGGGCGAGGGACCCCGAAACGCGTCTGGCGGTAGTTAGAGTGAGCGTTGATCCACCGCATACCAAAGAAAACAAAGCCGGCAAAGAAAAGAAGATAAAGTGAACTGAACAGTGCCGCTGTGAAAGCTGTCGCACAATACTGACGTCACAGTAGCAAAGCATCCGGTCTCCTTGGATACCCGGTCACGTGGGACGATACGTGCAGGCGGAAGCACACCTCGTGGGACGCTGCGGGTGTGCGGCCTTCCATACCACCGCTGCAGGATTAGCAGTGAAGACCGGTAAGACCGAGCTGAGTCTGAGCAGAGACAGTACGTGCAGGTATTGTGGCAGCGGTAGTGAGCCGTTTATCATAGGCCATACCCAGCAAACTATTGGGCCCCACAGGCTTGAATTGGGGGTTACCCAGTAAGAACTGTGTTACACTAATCCACTAGATTTGGATACCTACGGGACATTTTGCGACTGTGGACAATATTGGTGTGCCGCTCAAGTTCATTAGCTGCTATTTGGGTATTTAACCGTGTCATTCCCTTGTGTGCATTTTTATAGATTTGTATATGGTCTATATTTTATTTGTATTTTAGGGGTATGTTTTTAGGATTTTACCACAATTCAGTGGAATAAAGTGTACTATTAATTTGTTGTTTGGTGTTCCCTTTTGTAGTGTGCCCCCCCACACCTGTCTTTTTACATTCAATTTCTCACTCGGTCCTGAGGGTGGGACCTGGGGGTGAGCACCTTTTCCATATACTGAGGAGGTGAGCCGCTGTACTTCTTCTATAAATGTAAATTATACATTAACCCCCTCCGGACCGCTGAACGCAGCGACGCGTCCCCTGAGGTGGTTGATTCATTCCTCTTGGACGCATATATACGCGTCCTCTCGCGAGACGCGAGATTTCCTGTGAACGCGCGCACACAGGTGCGCGCGTTCACAGGATCAGAATGTAAGCGAGTGGATCTCCAGCCTGCCAGCGGCGATCGTTCGCTGGCAGGCTGGAGATGCGATTTTTTTAACCCCTAACAGGTATATTAGACGCTGTTTTGATAACAGCGTCTAATATACCTGCTACCTGGTCCTCTGGTGGTCCCTTTTGTTTGGATCGACCACCAGAGGACACAGGTAGCTCAGTAATAAGTAGCACCAAGCACCACACTACACTACACCCCCCCTGTCACTTATTAACCCCTTATTAACCCCTGATCACCCCTGATCACCCCATTTAGACTCCCTGATGACCCCCTATCATTGATCACCCCCCTGTCATTGATCACCCCCCTGTAAGGCTGCATTCAGACGTCCGTATGATTTTTACGGATCCACTGATACATGGATCGGATCCGCAAAACACATACGGACATCTGAATGGAGCCTTACAGGGGGGTGATCAATGACGGGGGTGATCACCCCATATAGACTCCCTGATCACCCCCCTGTCATTGATCACCCCCCTCTCATTGATCACCCCCCTGTAAGGCTCCATTCAGACGTCCGTATGATTTTTACGGATCCACTGATACATGGATCGGATCAGCAAAAAAAAAAAAACTATCCTTCCATCCCTGCTCAGAAAGACAAAGAGAGGCCTAGTCCAGTGTTAGAAAAAAGGTTTGTGGATTTAGCTTCTATCTCTACCGGAAAAGAAGAAGAAAGGGACTCACCTAATTCAGAACAAAGTGAGAAAATAGAACCGGATGATTCTATTCCTAGATGCCATGGCAATGCTCAGGAGAATGTTACAACCGTTGTCCCAGCAAGACCACAGAGAACAGTCCTAGCTAGACTTCCCATTCCGGAACCTACTGTATTTTAAGGCGACGTACTGAAGTTCATAGAGTGGAAGGCAAGTTTGTAAATAATCATTGAGCATCATTGCTTCAGTCCAGTTGACAAGTTATTCTACCTTCAGAGATATGTTGGTGGAAAAGCCAAGGAAGTTCTTGAAGGTAACTTCTATAGAAAAGACGAAGAAGCCTACAAGCAAGCTTGAGAAAAATTAAATACAAGATATGGTCATCCTTTCTTAGTACAAAGAGCCTTTAGAGAGAAACTGAATAACTGGCCTAAAATAGGTCCTAAAGAACACTTCAGACTCCAAAAGTATGGTGACTTCCTGCAAGCATGCAGCAATGCCATCCCACATGTTCAAGGACTGGAAGTACTGAACGACTATCTAGAAAACCAAAGGATGCTAACTAAACTACCTGAAGAAGTGTCTTCTAGATGGAATCGCTATGTGACTAAACAGTTAGATCTTGGTTTTAAGTTTTAAAAAGTTCTCTGAGTTTGTCAATAGGATAGCACGGATAGCGTGTAACAAGTAACATCATCTTACTTCTTAAAATCCTTAGAAGAAAGGCCTGCAAGAGAGATAAGATGTGCAAGCGCAACTAATTTTGCAACCAACGCAGCAGCTAAAGGTCCAGATACCTACAAGAGCAGGTTCAAAGTCACTACTGGGATCAGTAGAGCGACAAAACCAACAAATCTTCAGACTACCTTCAAGTATATGTTCTGTGGAGAGAACCACTCCATACACAAGTGCCAACAATTGAAGGAGAAGTCCCTAGATGAAAAGAAAACTTTGTACTTGAGGACCAGCTGTGTTTTGGATGTCTACGAAAAGGCCATGTTACTAAGGAGTGTAAGAAAAAGGCCACATTCAGCAGTTGCAAAGGACGCCATTCTACACCACTAGATGAAGAACATCCAAAGAAATATAAATCCTCAATACCTAAAGATGCTGAGGAAGAAAATAAAGTATCGGTATTCTCTTGCAGAGCGAGGGAAGAAGAAAGCAACGGCACATCAATGGTTGTACCAGTGTGCATTTCAAAAACTAAAAGGAGGAACAAGAAGGTATATGCCTATGCGCTACTAGATGCCCAGAGTGATGACCACCTTCACTGATCAAGAAATCTGCAAGAAATTACAAGTGGCTACAGAACCAGTGAAGCTCAAACTCACCACAATGACGGGGAGAGACACATTAGTGAACAGTCAAAGGGTCAAAGGACTGAGAGTTAGAGGACTTCATTCAAACTGAACATTAGATCTACCTCCAGCTTATACAAAAGATGATATACCTCTAGATCGAGATTGCATACCTACCTGTGAAACAGCCAATGAATGGGAGCAGCTATCTGTCATATCTCATGAAATGTCCCTGCTGAAGGAGTTTGGTGCTGGACTGTTGATAGGCTACGATTGTCCCGAAGCCTTGGTACCATGAAAGGTAATCACAGGAGGAAAGGGCGAACCCTATGCTGTTCAAACTGATCTAGGATGGGGTGTTGTTGGAGGAAAACAGCAGATTGCAAACTCAAGACAGGTGACAGGATTGTGTCATCGAATATCTGTCCAAGAGTTACCAACTAAGTCCAGCAAAAGTAATCAAGATCCTTGAATCCGACTTTGCAGACATAAGTTCTAAAGAAAAGAGTGTATCTCAAAAAGATATAAAGTTCATACACACTCTAGAAGAAAGTATTCAGCAGAATCAACAAGGTCATCTTGAAATGCCCTTACTTTTTAGAGAATGACCTAGTCTGCCAAATAACAGAAATCTTGCCCTAGCAAGATTGAAATATTTGAAGAAAAAGATGGGAAGAGATCCCAAATTCAAGCAGGATTATTTGAAATTCATAGAAGGCATCCTCGAAAAAGGACATGCAGAAAAAGTTAATAACAAATCTAAAGAAGGAGAAGTGTAGTAAATCCCACATCAAGGTGTTTACCACTCAAAGAAACCAGATAAGATTAGAGTAGTATTTGATTGCTCAGCAGAGTACGATGGCGTTGCATTGGACGATCATCTACTAAAAGGACCAGATCTTACAAACACTATGCCTGAAGTACTTTGTAGATTCAGAAAGTATCCCGTAGCGGTCATGTGTGACGTTGAAAAGATGTTCCACCAGTTTCATGTGAAAAATGATAGATAGAGACTTCCTGAGGTTTCTATGGTGGGAGGATGGAGATACAGATACAGAGCCAGCAGAATACAGAATGAAAGTACACTTGTTTGGAGCAGCATCATCTCCAGGTTGCGCCAATTATGGTATGAAGTACCTGGCTAATCAGAATGAAAAGGATTGGGGGGCGTGGCTAGTCGAGCATGTGAGTGGCCGCAGGTCCGGTGAGCTCCCGCACACCCTCGGCATATTATCCTGATAAACCGCTCCAAAAACTGTACTTGGATATCTACAGCCTGCCTAACGGTGCCCTGAGTCCTCCGGTACCTGTGTTACAGCAGCAGGAGGAGAAATGACCGGCCGGAGAGGAGCTAAAAGCACCGATAGAGATATCCAAGATGGCGCCGGACCTGACACACTGAGGTGCCGAGAGCGCGCTGGGGAGGTTTAGCGGGAAGCAGCAGCTAAGCTGGACAAGTATGCCCGTAATACAGCCTCAACCCCAGCAAAGAATAGCAGTGGCAACAGGCACAATCCTCCCACTGATTCGGAGGAAGAAGATACCATTGTAGGCAGCCAGGCATGTCTCTGCCATAAGTGACTCCCTGCTAACTTATAAAGACAGAGCTGAGATGGATGCAGAAGAACCTACTCTTAAGGATGTCCTGCGAGCCATCACTAAATGCAGTAAGTCCTTAACTGCTCTTACAATGCAAGTGGGCACTATTAAAGAGGACATGTCTATAGTGCGCCATGATTTGAAATGGTTAGCGGAACGTACCACTGCTTTAGAAGGCCGCATGGGGGATCTGGAAGACGCCATACCACCTCTCAGAAGGGAAACAAGTGAGCATGCTCGCAAGTTAAATGTTATTGCGGCCAAACAGGACGACTTGGAAAACCGTCTACGCAGAAATAATGTGCGTATTGTGGGATTACCGGAAAAAGTGGAAGGGCCGAACCCTACTGATTTCTTTGAAAATTGGATTAAAGAGCAATTTGGGACAGAATCCCTCACTCCGCTTTTCGCAGTAGAAAGAGTGCATCGGGTTCCGACTCGACCCTTACCACCGGGTGCCCCACCCAGACCAATGCTCATGAAAATACTCCACTATAAAAACCGGGACATTATTCTCAGAAAAGCTTGTGAAATGCCTGCAATGTCTATTAATGGCCAGAAGGTGTCACTCTTTCCCGACTATTCTCTGGATGTCCAGAAAAGAAGGGCGAAATTCCTGGATATAAAACGTCGCCTGCGAGTTTTCAACGTGTCCTACTCTATGCTTTATCTGGCAAATTTGAGAGTAGTTGCCTTTGGGACTACCACATTTTTTGAAGACCCAAGAGAAGCGGTGCGATGGCTGGATCGTCATGAGCGACAACTCCGCGCGGCGGAACCACAGGCAGACGGGGACTGAATTATCTCCTCTTCTGAATGCCGTTGAATACTTGAGTATACTGCACTGAATGCATGCATGAGAATGTGTTCCTGAATGTTTATGCTGCTGTGCACTAGAGTTTCCATTTTGATTGCACTGTTTTCCCTTTCTAACAAAAGATATAAGGGATCCATAGAAGTTATATAATATAGCTAGGTTTGAGATTATATTTAAAAATGGAATAGTCCGAGGGGGTGATAGCGGTGAGTCCAAGGACTCTACAGGCCCCAATGATTGCAGATTCTATTTTCATTGTTCCGTGTTACATGGTTCAGAGTTTACCTTTGTATTTTGCTACCACTCCCCTCACGGGGTAGCCAACTACGGGGCTGGGCCCGGTGGTGCTGACGGGTTTTGGTTATTGATCCCGCGGTCCTGTCATGGGAGTTTTTGCGGGGACCTGTTGGTATGGCCGGTGTCCGTCCTTTGGTTCCAATTGTTTACATGGGGTAGGGATAGGGGGGGTTCCAAGGGTCGCGGTTAGGGAAAATTGGGTTTCTGAGAGATACACTCTCATAAGTCACGTGCTGATGTTTGATGACTATGGTTAGCTCCGTAAATCTTCTGAGCTGGAATGTGAGAGGGATTAAGGACGCCAACAAAAGAAAAGCAGTTTTAGACAATGTACGACAACACCAGCCTCTAATATGTTGTTTGCAGGAAACACACTTGCTCTCCTCTGACACTCACTTGTTCACTCCTTTCTGGGCTGGACATAGCTTCCACGCCACGTACTCGTCATACGCCAGGGGAGTGAGCATCCTGTTTCATAAAAATATTCAGTTTACCTGCATCACCAAAAGAATTGATGAGGAAGGGAGATATATATACTTGCACTGCCCTTTATTTAATGTCGAATGCGTTCTTATAGGGATCTATATCCCTCCACCCTATTCACCATTGCTGATAAGGAAAGTGATCTCCTTTATCGCGGACTTGCCACAGGTTCCCACTCTACTTTTCGGTGACGTTAATACTGTTCCCTGTCAAAAATTAGACAAGCTCAGCCAGACCCCTAGTGTGATTAGTGAGGGTATTACTCCCTTTACGCGCTTAATACAGGAGGCGGCGCTTTTTGACTTCTGGAGAATGAGAAATCCGGATCTGCAACAGTATTCTTGTCACTCTAGTTCGCATAGCTCATTATCTAGAATTGATTTGGTGTTAGGAAATGAAGCTATGGGCCGTTTTGTACAAGATATTGCTTACCTCCCTAGGAGGTTGTCTGATCATTCTCTGTTACTGACAATCATTACTTTGCAGCCGCGCTTGCAGCAGGGAGACAGGTGTTGGAAATTTAACCCGAATTGGCTGCATATACTAGTAGATGTAGCGGATGTTAAGCAACAATTGGCAGAATTTTTCACTTTTAATTTACCTACTGCCTCGTGGATGATTGTTTGGGACGCGCTGAAAGCCTTTCTACGAGGTCTTCTGATAGTGAGGGTAAATGGGAGGAAAAAGGAGACTAGAGAAAAGGTGAGGAGACTGACGCAAGAAGTAGCGGAAACAAAAGCTGAGTTTATATTAAATCCATCTGTAGATTTTGAGAATAAGTGGAAAGAGGCCCAAAAGTCGCTGAACGATCGATTATTGGTTAATGCGCAGAATAGGAGATTTTTTCAAAAACAGCGGTACTATGAGGAGGGAGAAAAGACAGGGAGATTGTTGGCTCTCTTAACTAAGGCCCAACATCAGTCCAGCTTTACACCAGCCCTGCGTAGTTCAGAAGGGTCGATATGTACTTCCCCAAGAGTTATGCGCAAGAGGAAACCTGCGCCTTCACAAATTCATCTCAAACAACAGAGAGGTACTGGAATCCATCAATGACTCTGAATGAGCAGCAACAATGAAGAATGTAGATCTCAATTATGATCATCTTCCAGTTCAGAACGCACTTGGATTGGGATGGAATGTAGAGAACGACAAGTTCTTCTTTGAAGTATCTATTAAAGAGAAAGTTGCAACTAGACGAACCATTCTTTCCGCAGTGGCTTCTATAGTTGATCCATTGGGATTCTTGGCCCCAGTAATCCTCAGAGCAAAAGAAATAGTGAAAGAATTATGCAGACAGAAGTTGGGATGGGATGAGCCCATACCTGAAAATTTAGGGGCAAGGTGGGAGAGTTGGTGTCACTCCGGTGACAGGTTTGAGAAGGTCTGAAAGAATATCTGCACATTAGTTATCTGACAGCCTCTTTTGGCTTCACTTTTTCTGTGTGTTGCTGGTATGTCCACACCCCCTGTTCAGGTGTGGATCATGTGACCTTCACCTCCCCCTATTTAGTCTGACTTTACCCATCACTCCTTGCTCTGGATAGCTTCATTTGGTTTTTGGAAGAGCTGGAGTGTGGTTCATGGTGAAGTCCTGTTCGTCCATCATCCATCATCCATCAGCCTCAGAAGTTAAGTGTTCCGCTTGTTGTGTTTTGTATTCCCCCCCACCTTTGTTGTTTACTAGGCCTCAGCGAGACGCTTCTCTGCCCGGTCATTACTATTAGGGCAACTGAGGGCCACCAGGGTTTTCTAGGTTCCTGTGTATGGTTATCTCTACCATCGAGAGGTGCCCATACGGATAGGAGTTAGGGCCAGGAGCAGGGTTTTATAGGTGGTGACCCTTTTCCTTCCCTAGCGGTGATGCCTAGTGTCTTTTCCCTTCCTTCTTGTTGTCCTTTGATGTTCTCCCCTACAACATCCGTGACATTATCCAGAGCCAATACCGCCATTTTTTGTTCTGATCTTTGCAGCTATGGATGCTATGACTGCACTGGTCAAACAGCTGCAAAATTTGACTTTGGAGGTAGCAGACTTCCGTGCGATGGTTTTGCAGATTCAGAGTCCACAGGCTGCTGGTTCCGGTGGTGGGTTCCAGGCCTGCCCTGAACCGAAGATAGCTCTCCCGGACAGGTTTTCCGGGGGTAGTGACAATTTCACCCGGTTCAGGGAGTCGTGTAAATTATACTTTAGGTTGCGTCCATACTCTTCTGGGGATGAGTGTCAACGGGTGGGTATGATTATTTCATTGCTAAAAGAGGATGCCCAATCTTGGGCTATTTCTCTGCCGATCGGATCACTGTCCTTCCGGTCAGTAGATTAATTCTTTAGAGCCTTGGGTCTTATCTATGATGAACCGGATCGGATCTCTCAGGCCGAGACCAAGTTACGGGGTTTGCGGCAGGGAGAACGTTCTGTGGAGACCTATTGCTCAGAATTTAGGAGATGAGCTACGGATACAGAGTGGAACGATTCTGCTTTCCATAGCCAATTCTGCCAGGGTCTCTCTGAGAGACTGCAGGACGCATTGGCTTTTCATGAAAATCCTGAGTCATTCGAAGCAGCTATGTCTCTTGCTGTACGTCTTGATAGACGCCTGAGGGACAGATCTAGGGGTCCTCACCTTCAGGACGTACTGTCCAATAAGGGTACTGCTTCCATTGACACTTATGGTGGAGAGACACGGGTGGTTGTGCCTTGTGATGAGCCTATGCAGTTAGGAGGAGCTACTCCTGGAACTATTGGCAAAAGCTTGGGTCATGTGAAAGGAGTCTGCTTTTGTTGTGGCAAGAAGGGTCATTTGGTGAATATTTGTCCGTACTTGCAGCATCAAGGTGTAAACAAAAAGAAAAAAACTTTTAATCCCCAAATTACTATTGGTAGTATGGGTGGGGAGCAAGAAAACCTACTTTTGTCTTTTACTGGTAGTACCCATTTTCTCCTGTCTGCCGAGGTGGCGCTAGAGTCCAAAACTGAAAATCGAAGCATTTATCGACAGTGGGGCAGGAGTTAACTTGATTGATGGACAGTTTGTATGCATTCACGGGTTGACTACTAATGCATTAGAGAATAGTATTTCTGTCTTTGCAATTGACTCAGCACCTCTCGCCCCAAAAATGCCTGTCGCAGGTAGTGAATGACATTCATTTAAGAGTGACTGATTTGCATCAGGAATCTATCTCCTGTTATGTGTTGGAGGGTCTGCCTGCTCCGTTGGTGTTGGGCTTACCATGGTTAAGCAAACATAACCCTAACATCGATTGGCAAGCGAGACAGATTCACGATTGGAGTGATTTTTGCATGGACAACTGTCTTAACCCCTTAAGGACACAGCCTTTTTACACCTTAGGACCAGGCCATTTTTTTAAAATCTGACCAGAGTCCCTTTAAGTGCTGATAACTTTAAAACGCTTTGACTTATCCAGGCCGTTCTGAGATTGTTTTTTCGTCACATATTGTACTTCATGACACTGGTAAAATGGAGTAAAAAAAATAATTTTTTTTGCACCAAAAAATACCTAATTTAACAAAAATTTGGAAAAATTAGCAAATTTCAAAGTTTCAGTTTCTCTACTTCTGTAATACATAGTAATACCCCCAAAAATTGTGATGACTTTACATTCCCCATATGTCTACTTCATGTTTGAATTGTTTTGGGAATGATATTTTATTTTTTGGGGATGTTATAAGGCTTAGAAGTTTAAAAGCAAATTTTGAAATTTTTCAGAAATTTACAAAAACTCAATTTTTAGGGACCAGTTCAGGTCTCAAGTCACTTTGCGAGGCTTACATTATAGAAACCACCCAAAAATGACCCCATCTAAGAAACTACACCCCTCAAGGTATTCAAAACTGATTTTGCATATGTTGTTAACCCTTTAGGTGTTGCACAAGAGTTATTGGCAAATGGGGAGGAAATTTGAGAATTTCATTTTTTTGTCTAATTTTTCATTTTAACCCATTTTTTCCACTAACAAACCAAGGGTTAACAGCCAAACAAGACTGTATCTTTATTGCCCTGACTCTGCCGTTTACAGAAACACCCAATATGTGGCCGTAAACTACTGTACGGCCACACAGCGGGGCGTAGAGGGAAAGGTGTGCCGTATGGTTTTTGGAAGCCAGATTTTTATGGACTGGTTTATTTACACCATGTCCCATTTGAAGCCCCCTGATGCACCCCTAGAGGAGAAACTCCCTAAAAGTGACCCCATCTAAGAAACTACACCCCTCAAGGTATTCAAAACTGATTTTACATACATCGTTAACCCTTTAGGTGTTGCTCAAGAGTTATTGGCAAATGGCGATGAAATTTGAGAATTTCATTTTTTTGCCTAATTTTCCATTTTAACCCATTTTTTCCACTAACAAAGCAAGGGTTAACAGCCAAACAAGACTGTATCTTTATTGCCCTGACTCTGCTGTTTACAGAAACACCCAATATGTGGCCGTAAACTACTGTACGGGCACACAGCGGGGCGTAGAGTGAAAGGTGCGCCGTTTGGTTTTTGGAGGGCTGATTTTGCTGGACTGTTTTTTTGGCACCATGTCCCATTTGAAGCCCCCCTGATGCACCCCTAGAGTAGAAACTCCATAAAAGTGACCCCATCTAAGAAACTACACCCCTCAAGGTATTCAAAACTGATTTTACAAACTTTGTTAACCCTTTAGGTGTTGCACAAGATTTAATGGAAAATAGAGATACAATTTCAAAATTTCACTTTTTTGGCAGATTTTCCATTTTAATATTTTTTTTCCAGTTACAAAGCAAGGGTTAACAGCCAAACAAAACTCATTATTTATGGACCTAATTCTGTAGTTTACAGAAACACCCCATATGTGGTCGTAAACTGCTGTACGGGCACACGGCAGGGCGCAGAAGGAATGGAATGCCATACGGTTTTTGGAAGGCAGGTTTTGCTGGACTGTTTTTTTTTACACCATGTCCCATTTGAAGCCCCCCTGATGCACCCCTAGGTTAGAAACTCCAAAAAAGTGACCCCATTTTAGAAACTACGGGATAGGGTGGCAGTTTTGTTGGTACTAGTTTAGGGTACATATGATTTTTGGTTGCTCTATATTACACTTTTTGTGCGGCAAGGTAACAAGAAATAGCTTTTTTGGCACCGTTTTTTTTTTTTGTTATTTACAACATTCATCTGACAGGTTAGATTATGTGGTAATTTTATAGAGCAGGTTGTCACGGACGCGGCGATACCTAATATGTATACAATTTTTTTTATTTATGTAAGTTTTACACAATGATTTCATTTTTAAAACCAAAAAAATGTTTTAGTGTCTCCATAGTCTAAGAGCCATAGTTTTTTCAGTTTTTGGGCGATTATCTTAAGTAGGGTCTCATTTTTTGCGGGATGAGATGACGGTTTGATTGGCATCTATTTTGGGGTGCATATGACTTTTTGATTGCTTGCTATTACACTTTTTGTGACGTAAGATGACAAAAAATTGCTTTTTTTACACCGTTTTTATTTTTATTTTTTTACGGTGGTCATCTGAGGGGTTAGATCATGTGATATTTTTATAGAGCCGGGCGATACGGACGCGGCGATACCTAATATGTATACTTTTTTTTTATTTATGTAAGTTTTACACAATGATTTCATTTTTGAAACAAAAAAAATGATGTTTTAGTGTCTCCATAGTCTAAGAGCCATAGTATTTTCAGTTTTTGGGCGATTATCTTGGGTAGGGTATGATTTTTGCGGGATGAGATGACGGTTTGATTGTTACAATTTTGGCGTACATGCGACTTTTTTGATCACTTTTATTACCTTTTTTGGGAAGTAAGGTGGGCAAAATTTCAATTTCATCATAGTTTTTTATTTTTTATTTTTATGGTGTTCACCGTTCGGGTAAAGTAACATGACCGTTTTATAGATCAGGTCGTTACGGACGCGGCGATACCAAACATGTGTAGGGAATTTTATTTTTTTCATTTTTTATCAGTGATAAATGTGTTTTTTGATTTTTACTTTTTTTTCACTTTTATTCACTTTTTTTTGACCCAGACCCACTTGGTTCTTGAAGATCCAGTGGGTCTGATGTCTGTATAATACAGTACAGAACAATATATATTGTACTGCACTGTATTTTACTTACACTGAACAGATCTATGCCTTTCAGCACAGATCTGTTCAGCACCATGGACAGCAGGACGCCTGAGAGGCGTCCTGTTGCCATGGGAACCTTCCCCGTCTGCTCAGAACTTCGCAGACGGGGAAGGGTAGGAGGGGATCTCTCGGGGGGCTGTCTGGGGGCTCTCTCCCTCCCCATCGGGGGGCTGCAAAGGCACAGCAGCCCCCCGATGGGAGAGGGAGGGAGCTCCCTGCGCTGTTAACCTTTTACATACAGCGGTCCGTACGGACCGCTGTATGGAAAGGGTTAAACGGCTGACATCGCATCGCAGATGTCAGCCGTTTATACCAGGGTGCCAGCAATGTGCTGGCACCCTGGTATCCCCACTGAACACCAAGGAATTTTCAAGGGGAGGCGGGCGGGGGATCGCGATCCCGCCTGCCGCACCGCCCCAACCACCGCACCGCCCACACCGCCCGCAACCCTCCCCCTGCACCTCCCGCCAACATAAAAATCATTCGGGGGTGCAGGGGGGGGGTGAATAAAACTTTTTTTAGGCACAGCAAGTTTCTGATCCCCGCGGTCAGGGACCGCGGGGACCAGAAACTGCAGAAATCGCAGCAAACCGCAGGTCTGAATTGACCTGCGGTTTGCCGCGATCGCCGACATGGGGGGGTCACGGGACCCCCCCGCGCATTTAGCCTAGGTGCCTGCTCAATGATTTGAGCAGGCACCGGGTTCCGATCACTGCCGGCCGGGCGGCAGTGATCGGAACAACACATGACGTACCGGTACGTCATGTGTCCTTAAGTACCAGGACATCATGACGTATCGGTACGTCATGTGTCCTTAAGAGGTTAATGCATCGTTCTCTATGGTTACCACTAAAACTGTACCCTCGTTCATTTCAGAATTTTCTGATGTTTTCTCTGAGAGTGGTAATCAGGAGTTGCCTCCACACCGGGAGTATGACTGTCCCGTCAATCTTATTCCCGGAGCTAAATTGCCCAAATCTCGGTTGTATAATCTTTCGGAACCCGAAAGAAAGGCTATGCGAGAATATATCACCGAGAGTTTGGCAAAGGGACATATTAGACCATCCCCAGTGGCTGCTGGATTTTTCTTTGTAAAGAAAAAGCATGGTACCCTGAGACCATGTCTGGACTTCCGTGAGCTCAATCGTATTACCGTCCGTGATCCTTACCCCCTTCCTTTGATTCCAGATTTGTTTAGTCAGATTGTCGGTGCCAAGGTGTTCTCTAAATTGGATCTGAGGGGGGCATATAATCTGGTAAGGATCAAGGAGGGGGATGAGTGGAAGACCGCATTTAATACCCCTGAGGGTCATTATGAAAACCTGGTCATGCCCTTTGGGTTAACCAATGCTGCTGCGGTTTTTCAACACTTTGTCAATGACATCTTACATCATCTGGTGGGGAGGTTTGTCGTTGTATACCTTGATGACATACTAATTTATTCACCTAATATGGAGACTCATCAGGATCATGTGAGACAGGTGTTACAGATCCTAAGAGAGAATAAGTTGTATGCTAAGTTGGAAAAGTGTGTATTTGCTGTACAGGAAGTGCAATTTCTGGGTTATCTGCTCTCATCCTCAGGTTTTCGTATGGATCCCATGAAGGTCCGTGCCGTGTTGGACTGGGATCGACCTGAAAATCTGAAAGCGCTTATGCGGTTTTTGGGGTTTACCAACTACTACCGTAAATTTATCTTGAACTATTCATCGGTGGTTAAACCTTTAACAGACATGACTAGGAAGGGTGCTGATATTTCTATCTGGTCTGATGCGGCATTTATAGGCCTTTTCTGCTGTGAAATAATGTTTTGCTTCGGCCCCTATTCTGGTGCAACCGGACGTGTCTCAGCCATTTATTGTTGAGGTTGACGCGTCTGAGGTTGGGGTAGGAGCAATATTGTCGCAGGGTCCTTCACCCAGTAAATGGCACCCATGTGAATTTTTTTCTAAAAAACTCTCGACTGCTGAAAGGAATTATGATGTGGGGAATAGGGAATTGCTGGCCATTAAGTTGGCGTTCGAGGAGTGGCGGCATTGGTTGGAAGAAACAATTCATCCTATTACGGTAATTACGGATCACAAGAATCTGGCCTACTTTGAGTCGGCTAAGCGACTGAACCCAAGGCAGGCCAGATGGTCATTGTTTTTCACCAGATTTAACTTCATCGTCACTTATCGCCCTGGGGTTAAGAACGTCAAGGCGGATGCTTTGTCACGCAGTTTTTCCTGGGGGGGGGGGGGGGGTGAGTCTAATGACCCTAGTCCCATTTTATCTGAAGGGGTGGTTATATCCGCTATTTATCCTGATCTCGAGGCCAGGGTGTTGGAGGCACAGGAGGATGCTCCGGACTATTGTCCTCAGGGGAAATCGTTTGTTCCCTCCGAATTACGTCAAAAGGTGTTCGAGGAATATCACTGTACGGTGCTTGCTGGGCACCCTGGGAGCAGATCGACTGTTGATCTCATCTCTCGCAGATTCTGGTGGCCGGGGTTGCGTAAGTGTATTGAGGACTATGTGTCAGCCTGTGGTACCAGTGCACATGCTAAGGTGGCACATACTCGGCCTTCCGGATCTCTGCTTCCATTGCCCGTCCAGACCGTGGACCCATTTGTCCATGGATTTTATCACGGATTTACCGAATTCTTCGGGAAAGACTGTGATTCTGATGGTTGTCGATCGTTTTAGTAAAATGGCACACTTTATTGCATTACCTAGTCTACCCAATGCTAAAACTCTTGCGCAGGTGTTTGTCCACAACATCGTGAAACTACATGGCATTCCCTCTGATGTGGTGTCCGATAGAGGGACTCAATTTGTTTCCAGATTCTGGAGAGCGTTCTGTACTCGTCTGGGTGTACAATTGTCCTTCTCTTCGGCTTTTCATCCTCAGTTGAATGGACAGACGGAGCGCACTAATTAGAATCTGGAGACTTACTTGAGATGTTTTGTTTCAGAGAATCAGGGACAGTGGTCTTCATTTTTGTCGCTAGCTGAGTTTGCTATAAATAACCGTAGACAGGAATCCACTGATAAGTCGCCGTTTTTGGGGGCCATATGGGTTCCATCCACAGTTTGGTACATTTTCTGGTGCTCATAATTCCGGCATTCCTGAGGAGGAACGATTTTCCTCTTCTTTGTCTTCTATTTGGCAGAAAATCCAAAATAACATGGAAAAGATGGGCAACAGGTATAAGCGTGCGGCTGACAGGAGACGTATGAGTGGTCCGGACCTGAGAGTGGGTGATTCTGTGTGGCTGTCTACAAGAAACATTAAACTTAAGGTACCTTCTTGGAAGTTGGGACCAAGATTTATTGGTCCATATAAGATCACTGCCATTGTTAACCCTGTAGCCTTCCGTCTTGAACTTCCTCAGGCATTGAAAATCCATAACGTATTTCATAAATCGTTGTTAAAGAAATCTGTTGAACCGTCCTCCTTGCCTCCCGCTCCTGTCATGGTGGACGGCAATTTAGAATTTCAGATAAGCAGGATTGTGGACTGCCGAGTTCTCCGGAGATCCCTCCAGTATCTCGTTCATTGGAGAGGGTACGGACCAGAGGAGAGGATGTGGGTTCCAGTGACCGATGTTAATGCTAGCCGTCTAGTGATAGCATTCCACAGTGCTCATCCTGATAAGGTTGGTCCTGGGTGCCCGGAGGTCACCCGTAGAAGGGGGGTTATTGTCACGTCGGTGACAGGTTTGAGAAGGTCTGAAAGAATATCTGCACATTAGCTATCTGACAGCCTCTTTTGGTTTCACTTTGTGTCTGTGTGTTGCTGGTATGTCCACACCCCCTGTTCAGGTGTGGATCATGTGACCTTCACCTCCCCCTATTTAGTCTGACTTTACCCATCACTCCTTGCTCTGGATAGCTTCATTTGGTTTTTGAAAGAGCTGGAGTGTGGTTCATGGTGAAGTCCTGTTCGTCCATCATCCATCAGCCATCAGCCTCAGAAGTTAAGTGTTCCACTTGTTGTGTTTTGTAGTCCCCCCCACCTTTGTTGTTTACTAGGCCTCAGCAAGACGCTGGTTCCTTCACCAGGGAAGGAGCGGGTTGTCTCTGCCTGGTCATTACTATTAGGGCAACTGAGGGCTACCGGGGTTTTCTAGGTTCCTGTGTATGGGCATCTCTACCATCGAGAGGTGCCCATACGGATAGGAGTTAGGGCCAGGAGCAGGGTTTTATAGGTGGTGACCCTTTTCCTTCCCTAGCGGTGAGGCCTAGTGTCTTTTCCCTTCCTTCTTGTTGTCCTTTGGTGTTCTCCCCTACAACATCCGTGACAGTTGGATAAGAGACTTGCAAAACTTGAGAGAAGTTCAAATACCCAGATGTTTTGTACCTCACGATTTCGGAAAGTACAAGAAAATAGTACTTCATCACTTTTCAGATGCCAGTAGTTATGGTTATGGTCAGTGCTCCTACATCACAATAATAGGAGAAAAAAAGATACACCGTGCCCTGGTTATGGGGAAGGTCAGAGTTGCACCTATCAGTATTCAGACAATACCAAGACTTGAACTGACAGCAGCCGTAGTTTCAGCATCAGTAAGCAAGTTTATAAGAGAAGAATTGGAATTGAAAATAGATGAAGAATATTTTTGGACAGACTCACAAGTTGTCCTAGGATACATAAACAAAGAAGCTTGAAGATCCCATATCTTTGTCGCCAACAGAGTT
This sequence comes from Bufo bufo, assembly GCF_905171765.1. Classification (NCBI taxonomy): domain Eukaryota; kingdom Metazoa; phylum Chordata; class Amphibia; order Anura; family Bufonidae; genus Bufo; species Bufo bufo. Next base: position 472,397,435 of record NC_053390.1, read on the forward strand.
GTGAAAATTCGGGAAATAAATCCAGAACATTGGCATCAGATTGACACAAAGTATAACCCAGCAGATCATGCTTCTAGAATTTAAAAATTCTAACTGGTTCACTGGCCCAGAGTTTCTTTGGGAAAAGGAAATCACGCCCAGTAAAGGTTACACAGAATTGTCTATGGGTGATCCAGAAGTAAAAGTTGTACAAGCATTGGGCACTGCTGCCAAGTGTCAAGATGACATATTTGAAAGACTAGCCAGATTTTCAAAATGGAATACAGTCATAAACGTAGTAGCTCGAATTCAACGTTTGGCAAAGGGAATAAAAAAGAAGGAATTGTCGAATGTAGAAGAAAGAATGAAAGCTGAAGAAACAGTCATAAGACTCATTCAACAGAGATTCTACAGTGAAGAGTTGAAGAGACTTAGTCAATAACCTAAAAGGCTTCCAAACAACCACCCATTGTACAAGATCAATCTTGTTCTGCAGGATGGTATACTGAAGGTGGGAGGGAGACTGGAAAATGCATCGTTAACTAGCAGAGTGAAGCATCCAGCAATTCTACCCAAAAACTCTACCTTCACAAGATTGATTATTGATCACTACCACAACAAAATCCTTGCACCAGGGAAGAAGCTTTTCCCAAAGCTGTTTGAGAGAAGGTGGTTACTGGATAGTGAAAGGAAGCAAAGTTATAGCAAAGTATATAAGTAAATGTGTAGACTGGAGAAAGGCACGTAGACCTACCGAAGAACAAAGAATGGCAGATTTACCGGCAGATCGTGTAAACCCATCACCACCATTTCTTTATAGCGGAATGGATTGTTTTGGCCCATTCATCACCAAACAGAACCGCAAGGAGTACAAGAGATATGGACATAATATTTACATTTCTGAGCTCCAGAGCAATTCACCTGAAAATGTTAGAGGATATGTCAACTGACGCATTCATCAAAGCCTTAAGATGTTTCATAGCCATTAGAGCTACCGTCAGAGAGCTTAGACCTGACCAAGGATCTAATTTTGTCGGAGCAAATAATTAATTGAAGAAAGCTCTAAAAGAGATCTATAAGGAAAAGGTAACTGAATATTTGCTAGAGAAACAGTGTGATTTTCACATGAATGCTCCACATGCAAGCCATACAGGAGGAGTTTGAGAAAAACAAATCAGAACTGTGAGAAATGTGTTAAGTTCAGTGTTGAAAAAGAACGCTGGAAGAATAGATGATGCTTCACTTAGGACCCTATTCTATGAAGTAATGACTATTGTTAACAGTCATCAACGATCCAACAAGTTTGGACCCTTTAACTCCCAACGATCTACTTAATCTTAAGTCTGATTACATACAGCCACCGCCTGGCAAAGAGGATTTATATGCTGAAAGGAAATGGCGAAAAGTTCAATATCTATCAGAACAATTTTGGAATAGATGGAGGAAAGAGTACTTAGCCAATCTTATGCTAAGAAGTAAATGGCAAACATCCAGAAGAAATGTCCAAGTTGGTGACATAGTGTTAGTTTGTTACAAATAGGAGACTCAAAACTTGAAAAAAAGGAAAACGTCTCACTACTCCACTCAAGTTAGAACGTCCTATACAGAAGTTAGTTTTTCTACTTGAGAGTGACAAAAGACACTTGAAAGTTGAGAACCTGATGGAAAATTCCTCAAATTCATGTTCAAGTCCTACCACTAAGAACATAGAATTATAGGTAATTTTGGTGGGCGTATAGCTGGCCAGCTAAGACCTGTCCTAGTTTGCTAATATGCCTTATATGTGTATACAGCTAAACCTGCTAATAACCGTAATACAGTTCCTATGTTTATGTGTTAGAGAAAAAAGCAGAGTTATTTACTGTAACATCATGTTTTGGATGTCATATAACTGTTATATTTTGTGTTCACAGAAGCAGAAAAAGATAATATGCCTTTAAGATTCATTTTATAGTGTAAGGTAAGCTCAGTGACACAGCATAGTGTTAATCTGTTGTTGCTGGGCAGAACTTTAGACCAATCACAGCCAGCTTCTCACACAGCAAGAGTTTTCACCAATTACAGCCAGCCTCACAGACAGCCTGTCTGGGAATTCCCCCAGCTCCTGCTGCTAGAATCATTATTCACCAGAGACAGGAGCTGAAGAGACATTCACTCCACAGAAAGCTGAGTTTTATGGGAACAAGAGACCAATATATGTATTTAAAACAGTTATATAATGTTCATATTGTTAGTATTGTGTTTAGAACTGTATACTGAACTAGATATATATGTGTTTACTTACAGTTCCACCAAACTACAATTGCAACCATACAATTGCAAATACAAATGCAAGCATACAATTGCAAGCATTCAGATTCCATATTGCAATGCAAATTGCATATAACCATACCAGATCATACTCAACCAATCTGCAAATAGTCACTGCTAACTGCATACTGCAAGTAGAACTATTAGTTAGACCTCAGATATACCTCTTAGAGAGATCATAAAGTGCTTAAATAACTTAAAGTGACAGTACAGATACTGAAGAAAGAAATATATCCACCATTTTATGTTGAATGACAAGATTGAACAGCTGAACCACCATCTTAATCATACCGCCAGTTTGTGATATCTTTTCAACACATGTTATGTACATGGACTATCTGCTGCGGAGGTGGCAGTGTTATATGAAGAAAAGTTGAAGTTACTAAAGAAGTTATTTCAAGCATTTGGTGTGCTCTTGTTTCCAAAGAATGGTGCTAGAGGAATTACAGAGTAATAGACAGTCTGGTTAGACTAAAAGTCAGAAATACCAAAATTCTTCTAATGCCACAGCGCAAAAGGCACTTCATAGTGCTGCTACTGCCACACATATCTTACCAGCACTATAGATGTAGACATACAAATGTAGTCAATTGAAAACTAGCCTGTTTACTTTAGAACAATCTGTCAATGATAATATTCTAACCTCTAAGTGATTGTGCTGTTCATTGTGAGTAAATGATTCTCTTGTACTATTTATTGTTTGTATTGCAATATACACTCACCTAAAGAATTATTAGGAACACCTGTTCTATTTCTCATTAATGCAATTATCTAGTCAACCAATCACATGGCAGTTGCTTCAATGCATTTAGGGGTGTGGTCCTGGTCAAGACAATCTCCTGAACTCCAAACTGAATGTCAGAATGGGAAAGAAAGGTGATTTAAGCAATTTTGAGCGTGGCATGGTTGTTGGTGCCAGATGGGCCGGTCTGAGTATTTCACAATCTGCTCAGTTACTGGGATTTTCACGCACAACCATTTCTAGGGTTTACAAAGAATGGTGTGAAAAGGGAAAAACATCCAGTATGCGGCAGTCCTGTGGGCAAAAATGCCTTGTGGATGCTAGAGGTCAGAGGAGAATGGGCCGACTGATTCAAGCTGATAGAAGAGCAACGATAACTGAAATAACCACTCGTTACAACCGAGGTATGCAGCAAAGCATTTGTGAAGCCACAACACGCACAACCTTGAGGCGGATGGGCTACAACAGCAGAAGACCCAACCGGGTACCACTCATCTCCACTACAAATAGGAAAAGGAGGCTACAATTTGCACGAGCTCACCAAAATTGGACTGTTGAAGACTGGAAAAATGTTGCCTGGTCTGATGAGTCTCGATTTCTGTTGAGACATTCAAATGGTAGAGTCCGAATTTGGCGTAAACAGAATGAGAACATGTATCCATCCTCTGATGGCTACTTCCAGCAGGATAATGCACCATGTCACAAAGCTCGAATCATTTCATATTGGTTTCTTGAACATGACAATGAGTTCACTGTACTAAAATGGCCCCCACAGTCACCAGATCTCAACCCAATAGAGCATCTTTGGGATGTGGTGGAACGGGAGCTTTGTGCCCTGGATGTGCATCCCTCAAATCTCCATCAACTGCAAGATGCTATCTTATCAATATGGGCCAACATTTCTAAAGAATGCTATCAGCACCTTGTTGAATCAATGCCACGTAGAATTAAGGCAGTTCTGAAGGCAAAAGGGGATCCAACACCGTATTAGTATGGTGTTCCTAATAATTATTTAGGTAAGTGTATCTTTGAATAATAAAAAGAGATTTGACACATAGTATGCATTGTGGCAGTATTCCTTCCCCTCCGCCTTGTTTTCCTGGAAAATGTTCCTTTTATTGAAGATATGTTAAAAAGGGAGTAAATGGCATGGCGTGGCACTCTCGTCCTGGTTTTTGTGGGTTCCTAGCCTTAAATAGTATCAACATAAAAAGTTCAGCACTCCAATGAATGTGGTGGTATCAAGGTGAATTTTTTATTTTTATTATGCACGGTAACTCAAAGTGAAAGTGCGATGTTTCGGTCAATTCTGACCTTTTTTAAACACTATAAGAGAAAATTAGAAGAAAATCCTAATTTTTTTAAAGGGATGGAACCACTGTATCTATTCCCTTTTATTTCTGGTTCAATCTATACTAATAAAAGCCCTCTGTGTCTGTGCTGTGTCTGTGAGTGTGTGCCAATGTTAAATGCATATGCGCGGTGCGGTGTCCAATCAGGACACAGCGCTCCACACGGACACAGCGCTACACAGAAGTTTGAAATGAAGAGAAAATACAACAGCACATGTAATGTTTCGGTCAATTCTGACCTTTTTTAAACACTATAAGAGAAAATTAGAAGAAAATCCAATTTTTTTTTAAAGGGATGGAACCACTGTATCTATACCCTTTTATTTCTGGTTCAATCTATACTAATAAAAGCCCTCTGTGTCTGTGCTGTGTCTGTGTGTGTGTGCCAATGTTAAATGCATATGCGCGGTGCGGTGTCCAATCAGGACACAGCGCGCCACACGGACACAGCGCTACGCAGAAGTTTGAAATGAAGAGAAAATACAACAGCACACGACACAGTGGGACTAGCCAAGGAGGGCCACTTACCGGCTTCAGTGTGTTCCGTAGGTGCATGAAGATCTGGGACCTGATAACACACATCAAGCTACTTCCTGGAAGGAGGAGGTGGGCACAACAGCTGTGTCATCTGTCCCCGGGGATGGCACGAGGCAGACGTGGGCCAAGTGAAGGAAAGACAGAGGACAGAGGAGGGTACGGTGCAGAGACATGAGGGCATGGGTGCAGAAAGATATGGGCCCAATAAGGAGGGGGTGAGAGGACAGAGCAAGGGTGGAAATGGAGGAGAAGATGGAGACACAGGGCAAAGAGGAGAGAGAGAGAGAGAGAGAGGAGAAACAGAGAGAATAGATGCACACAGATGAGGAGAGAACAAAGAGACAGAAGTGAAGAGGACAGAGACAGCAGAGGTGAAGAAGACAGAGACAGCAAAGGTGAAGAAGACAGACATAACAGAAGCAGAGGTGAAGAAGACAGACAGCAGAGGTGAAGAGGACAGAGATAGCAGAGGTGAAGAGGACACAGATAGCAGAGGTGAAGAAGACAGAGATAGCAGAGGCAGAGGTGAAAATGACAGAGATAGCAGAGGTGAAAAGGACAGAGATAGCAAAAGCAGAGGTGAAGAAGACAGAGACAGCAGAGGCAGAGGTGAAGAAGACAGACATAACAGAAGCAGAGGTGAAGAGGACAGAGATAGCAGAGGTGAAGAAGACAGAGATAGCAGAGGAAGAGGTGAAGAAGACAGAGACAACAGAGTTGAAGAGGACAGAGATAGTAGATTCAGAGGTGAAGAGGACAGAGATAGTAGAGGCAGGGGTGAAGAGGACAGAGATAGTAGAGGCAGAGAACACAAAGAAATTTATAGCTAAGGAGTAGAGACAGAGAAGACACAGATATTGAATCAACTAGATAAGGAGCAGAGATACAGTAGGTAGACAGTAAGCAGAGATAGGAGAAACAGAAGTGAAGAGGTTAGAGATAGAGGCAGAGGTGGAGATGATACAATGACGATCATAGCTAAGGAGCAGAGATAGGAGAGGCAGAGAGAATCCTACATAATAAAATCCCTGTGTGAGTGCGCTGTGTCCGTGTGTGTGTACCCAGTTTTGCACTGGGCATGTGCGGCGGGGCGTCCAATCAGGACACAGCGCTCCACACGGACACAGCGCTACACACAAGTTTCCCTGCAGGGTGTCAGCAGCCTGACTTCCCATAGATACCTCCGAGACCCTATAGGCAGGCCACAACTCCCCCGCCGCCGTCCTCACCTGTCACAGCTCCTCCGCCGCCGCCCGCTCCTCTGTCGGCTCACCAGCAGCGTAGCGCACAAACAGCCAGTGCGCATGCGCCGCCTTCGCCGTACAGACCTGATGAGTGGCCGTGAAAGAGACTAAAGCGCTTAGCTCCTTCTCCCTGGCTAAGAGCGGGGCGCTCTGATTTGATGCGCTCGCAGCCAGGGGGAAGATAACTGCGCCCAGTAAAGATACAAGTCCACGCCTAGTTTAACCGAGTTGCCTCATTAGCATATTGTCACGGCTGAGGATGGGGGAAATCCTCAGCCGTGTGGAGCCAGGTGATGTTATGGCTGCTTGACCAAGAAGACAGGATTAGGGAGCAGGTCACCTCCTAAACGCATCCCTAACCTGACCCTGACTCCTAGCTACATGAGCCAACCTTGATGGTAGGAGGGCTCATGCTCCGGAACCTAGAAGTCCCTGCTAGCCCTCAAGATGGCCCTAAGCTAGGAGCTGAGTAAGACAACCCACTCCTCCTAAGCACGGAGGAGCAGGAGTCTCAACGGCCAAGCTGCTGGAAAAGGGGAAACATAAACAGCCTATGTATATGGCAGGTGCTGCACTAGTTCCAGCCACCTGCCACAGCCCTGCTGACTGGATCCGTGTGTAGGAAAGCTGAAGTCCACAAATAGCAGACAGACGTCAGCACAAACTCATCCACACACCGGAACCCAGATACATGGCAGCACTAAATAGTACAGGAAAACATAAACTTAAACTATGACCACAGTGGTGGCTCTCCCAGGCGGATGGAAAACACAGGAGGCAGCTAGCAAGACTGAAGCAACCTACTGAGCCCTGCTAGAGAGAGGGTCTATATAGGCCCAAGTGGCCACACCCAAAGGTTGGACACACCCAGTGACATCACACACACACTGGGAAGGAAGTTAACCCTTCCAGTACCACAGAAGGGAAAGACACATAAAGGGGAAGTGCACACAATACAAAATACACCATGCACACAACACACACACCTAACATAAAGAAAGTCAGGTGAGACCGCATGCCAGGGCTGCAAGCTGCCTAGCGACGCTCAGGCTGCTCTGCTGCTAAATACAACACTAGTTGCCCGCGGCAACCACAAGTGAGGCCACAAACGAGCGGCCCTCACCCGTGGTTGAACACCCATACAAAACCGCAGGCAACTGCATGCGGTAAAGAAGTCACGGTCATGGGCATGGCCGTGACACATATGAGGCGCCAAAAGATACGGGGACCACAGAGGACGAACAGGGGGTTCTTTAGAAAAAAAAAAAGTGGGGTTGTCACCGCCAGCTCTGTGAGAAGATCTGGCAGACATTCTTCTCTACCTGTTGTATGATGTTCTTTGTTTTGGTTTCACTTTCTCATCTCCTTTCCTTCTCCCAGCTGTCACCTATTGGCACTGATTGTCTCCCTTTATATTCCCTCCCATACTGCCTCACTTTGCGGTTTATACTTCTTCCTGGATTGTGTTCACTGCTGGAGGCTGCTTCTCCTGATTCCTCAGATAAGTCTGTTTCCTTTATTTGTGTTTTCTTGCTGGCTTGATTGTAGGTGACCCTGACTCCGTCCGTATTAAGTGCAGGGAGCCGGTGGTCGTGTCCCCTCACTATTATAGGGTTTTCAGGTGTCACATAGTATTGTCACGGATGGTGTACAGGAAACAAGACAATAGAATATAAACAATGACTCACTGGATCCACAACTAAGGAACAAAAGGGAGACCCCTGCATGAGACCTGCCGCTCTCCCTTATTGCTCAGCCTATGCGACCACCCCAAAGGTGGATGGGCGCATATCCACGTACCTCGACTATCTTACACCTGAAGACCCTACAATAGTGAGGGGATACGACCACCGGCTCCCTACACAGACACGGAGGGAGTCAGGGTCACCTGGATCCAGAAAACAGAAAATCATAAATACATAAACAGCACTTATCTTGCAGACGACTGGGGACTGTGGACTGAGAACTAGGAACAGCATGCACACACACTCCAGGAAGTTGTATAAGCCGCACACTACTGCCTTCTGGGGAGGAACTTAAAGGGCAGCAATCAGTCCAACTGCATGACAGCTGAGATAGACTAACGAGATGAGGAACTCAACCAAAACAAAGAAATTCAAGGAGGAGGATCTGAAAGGCTCCTGTCAGAGCTTCTCAACTGTCTGGTTGTGACAGTACCCCTCCCTCTACGAGTGGACTCCGGACACTCAGGGCCCACCTTCTCAGGATGGGACCTATGGAAAGCCCTGATGAGACGAGTGGCCTTAATGTCCGTCACTGGGACCCACATCCTCTCCTCAGGACTATAACCCTCCCAATGAACGAGGTACTGGAGGGAACCGCGGACAAGACGAGAATCCACAATCCTAGAGACCTGAAATTCAAGATTTCCATCAACCATAATCGGAGGAGGAGGCAAAGGCGAGGGTACAATAGGTTGAACATAAGGTTTCAATAAGGACTTATGAAAAACATTATGGATCTTCCAAGTCTGAGGAAGATCAAGACGGTAGGCAACAGGATTGATGACAGACAGGATCTTGTAAGGCCCAATAAACCTAGGACCCAACTTCCAGGAGGGAACCTTCAATTTGATATTCTTGGTAGACAACCACACCAGATCACCAACATTCAGGTCCGGACCAGGCACACGTCTCTTATCTGCCACACGCTTATATCTCTCACTCATGCTCTTTAGATTATCCTGAATCTTTTGCCAAATAGATGACAAAGACGAGGAGAATCTGTCCTCATCAGGTAAACCAGAAGACCCCTCTCCCGAGAAAGTCCCAAACTGCGGATGAAACCCATATGCACCAAAAAATGGTGACTTATCAGAGGACTCCTGACGACGGTTATTTAAAGCAAACTCAGCAAGGGACAAAAAAGAACACCAATCCTCCTGATTCTCCGCCACAAAACAGCGCAGATATGTCTCCAGATTCTGATTGACGCGCTCTGTCTGGCCATTCGACTGCGGGTGGAAAGCAGAAGAGAATGACAACCGAACCCCCAAGCGAGAACAGAAAGCCTTCCAGAATCTGGAAACAAACTGCGTGCCCCTATCAGAGACTATGTCTGAAGGAATACCATGCAATTTGACAATGTGGTCAATAAATGCCTGCGCCAGCGTCTTAGCATTGGGCAAACCAGGAAAAGGGACGAAATGCACCATTTTGCTAAAACGGTCCACCACCACCAGAATCACAGTCTTCCCCGAGGAACGAGGCAAGTCCGTTATGAAGTCCATGGACAGATGTGTCCAAGGACGGGAAGGAATGGGTAAGGGAAGGAGAGGACCTGATGGCCGTGAATGAGGGACTTTGGCACGAGCGCAAGTCTCGCAAGCTGCCACAAAACCCTCAACCGACTTACGAAGCGCAGGCCACCAGAATCTCCGAGCGATGAGATCCAGTGTGGCTCTTGCCCCCGGGTGCCCAGCAAGGACCGTATCGTGGTGTTCCTTAAAAATCTTGTGTCTCAAAGCGAGAAGCACAAACAACCTCCCAGGAGGACAAAGATCAGGAGCCTCTGACTGGGCTGCCTGCACCTCTGCCTCCAATTCAGGAAAAAGAGCAGAGACCACCACACCTTCAGCCAAAATGGGACCCGGGTCTTCAAAATTCCCACCTCCCGGAAAACAACGTGACAGGGCATCTGCCTTCACATTCTTAACCCCAGGGCGGAACATGACAACAAAATTAAACCTTGAAAAGAACAAAGACCATCTGGCCTGTCTCGGGTTCAGACGCTTGGCTGACTCCAAGTAGGCCAGATTTTTATGGTCAGTAAACACGGTAATAGGGTGTCTGGCTCCCTCTAGCCAATGGCGCCATTCCTCAAAAGCCAACTTGATGGCCAACAATTCCCTATCTCCCACATCATAATTTCTCTCTGCGGAGGAGAGTTTCTTCGAGAAAAAGGCACATGGTTGCCATTTGGCAGGAGAGGAACCCTGAGACAAGACCGCACCCACCCCTACCTCAGAAGCATCAACCTCAACTATGAAGGGTAACGAAATATCAGGTTGTACCAGGATGGGAGCGGAAGCAAAACTCTCCTTGATATTAGAAAAGGCCTTACGCGCCTCTACCGACCAGGAAGAAAAATCTACCCCCTTTCTGGTCATATCAGTGAGTGGTTTAACAACAGAGGAATAATTCAAAATAAATTTCCTGTAATAATTGGCAAAGCCCAAAAAACGCATCAGCGCCTTCTGATTCTCAGGAAGCTCCCACTCAAGCACAGCGCGAACCTTCTCGGGGTCCATGCGAAAACCAGAAGCGGAGAGAAGAAACCCCAGAAATTGAATTTCTGGAACCGCAAACACACATTTTTCCAGTTTCGCGTATAATTTATTCTCCCGCAGGATGAGCAAGACCTGACGTAAGTGTTCCTTAAGAGTCTTGAAATCAGGAGAAAAAATCAAAATGTCATCCAAATACACTAATACAAATTTTCCCATTAAATGATAAAAAATGCTGTTCACGAAATGCTGAAAAACGGCTGGGGCATTCATCAAACCAAAAGGCATAACCAAATTCTCAAAATGGCCCTCCGGGGTATTGAAAGCCGTCTTCCATTCGTCTCCTTCTCTGACCCTGACCAGGTTGTATGCCCCTCTTAGGTCTAATTTGGAAAAGATTTTAGACCCAACAACCTGGTTAAACAGGTCCGGGATCAGAGGAAGCGGATAAGGGTCACGAAAAGTGATACTGTTCAGCTCCCTGAAATCCAGACAAGGTCTTAAAGAACCATCTTTTTTCTTAACAAAGAAAAAACCAGCGGCAACAGGTGACTTTGAGGGTCGTATGTGTCCTTTTCTCAGACTCTCAGAGATATAAGCACGCATAGCGACCCTTTCAGGTTGGGAAAGATTGTATAAACGAGATTTAGGCAGTTTGGCGCCTGGGATGAGATTAATAGGGCAATCGTACTCCCTGTGCGGGGGCAAATCCTGAACTCCACTCTCAGAGAAGACATCCGAAAATTCAGAGAGGAAAGGTGGTACAGTCTTAGTAGAAACCTCAGAAACAGATGTCATGAGGCAATTCTCTCTGCAAAAGTCACTCCAACCATTTATTTGCCTCGCTTACCAATCAATGGTGGGGTTATGTTTAGTGAGCCAGGGTAGCCCCAACACTAGAGGAGTAGGCAAACCGCTAAGGACGAAACATGACACATCCTCAACATGAGCATCACTCATAATTAAACGGATATTGTGAACTATGCCCTTTAATGATTTCTGAGAAAGTGGAGCGGAATCAATAGCAAAAACAGGAATATCCTTTCCCAAAGTGCATACCTGGAAACCATGAGTTATTGCAAATTGATTATCAATGAGATTGACAGCTGCTCCACTATCCACAAAAATCTCACAAAAAATGCTCTTGCTCTCTAGCGCCACCCTAGCAGGCAGGACAAAACGGGAACTACAAGCAAACGGAAAACCTTCAATTTCCGCCTCAACCCTGCCAATATTAACCACCTCAGCCCCCAGTGCTTAAACACCCTGAAAGACCAGGCCACTTTTTACACTTCTGACCTACACTACTTTCACCGTTTATTGCTCGGTCATGCAACTTACCACCCAAATGAATTTTACCTCCTTTTCTTCTCACTAATAGAGCTTTCATTTGGTGGTATTTCATTGCTGCTGACATTTTTACTTTTTTTGTTATTAATCGAAATTTAACGATTTTTTTGCAAAAAAATGACATTTTTCACTTTCAGTTGTAAAATTTTGCAAAAAAAACGACATCCATATAGAAATTTTGCTCTAAATTTATAGTTCTACATGTCTTTGATAAAAAAAAAATGTTTGGGTAAAAAAAAAAAATGGTTTGGGTAAAAGTTATAGCGTTTACAAACTATGGTACAAAAATGTGAATTTCCGCTTTTTGAAGCAGCTCTGACTTTCTGAGCACCTGTCATGTTTCCTGAGGTTCTACAATGCCCAGACAGTACAAACACCCCACAAATGACCCCATTTCTGAAAGTACACACCCTAAGGTATTCGCTGATGGGCATAGTGAGTTCATAGAACTTTTTATTTTTTGTCACAAGTTAGCGGAAAATGATGATTTTTTTATTTTTTTTCTTACAAAGTCTCATATTCCACTAACTTGTGACAAAAAATAAAAAGTTCTATGAACTCACTATGCCCATCAGCGAATACCTTGGGGTCTCTTCTTTCCAAAATGGGGTCACTTGTGGGGTAGTTATACTGCCCTGGCATTCTAGGGGCCCAAATGTGTGGTAAGGAGTTTGAAATCAAATTCTGTAAAAAATGACCTGTGAAATCCGAAAGGTGCTCTTTGGAATATGGGCCCCTTTGCCCACCTAGGCTGCAAAAAAGTGTCACACATCTGGTATCTCCGTACTCAGGAGAAGGTGGGGAATGTGTTTTGGGGTGTCATTTTATATATACCCATGCTGGGTGAGAGAAATATCTTGGCAAAAGACAACTTTTCCCATTTTTTTATACAAAGTTGTCATTTGACCAAGATATTTATCTCACCCAGCATGGGTATATGTAAAAAGACACCCCAAAACACATTCCTCAACTTCTCCTGAGTACGGGGATACCAGATGTGTGACACTTTTTTGCAGCCTAGGTGGGCAAAGGGGCCCATATTCCAAAGAGCACCTTTCGGATTTCACTCCTCATTTTTTCCTGAATTTGATTTCAAACTCCTTACCACACATTTGGGCCCCTAGAATACCAGGGCAGTATAACTACCCAACAAGTGACCCCATTTTGGAAAGAAGACACCCCAAGGTATTCCGTGAGGGGCATGGCGAGTTCCTCGAATTTTTTATTTTTTGTCACAAGTTAGTGGAAAATGATGATTTTTTTTTTTTTTTTTTTTTTCATACAAAGTCTCATATTCCACAAACTTGTGACAAAAAATAAAAACTTCCATGAACTCACTATGCCCATCAGCGAATACCTTGGGGTCTCTTCTTTCCAAAATGGGGTCACTTGTGGGGTAGTTATACTGCCCTGGCATTCTAGGGGCCCAAATGTGTGGTAAGTAGGTAAATGACCTGTGAAATCCGAAAGGTGCTCTTTGGAATGTGGGCCCCTTTGCCCACCTAGGCTGCAAAAAAGTGTCACACATCTGGTATCTCTGTATTCAGGAGAAGTTGAGGAATGTGTTTTGGGGTGTCTTTTTACATATACCCATGCTGGGTGAGATAAATATCTTGGTCAAATTCCAACTTTGTATAAAAAAATGGGAAAAGTTGTCTTTTGCCAAGATATTTCTCTCACCCAGCATGGGTATATGTAAAATGACACCCCAAAACACATTCCCCAACTTCTCCCGATTACGGAGATACCAGATGTGTGACACTTTTTTGCAGCCGAGGTGGGCAAAGGGGCCCATATTCCAAAGAGCACCTTTCGGATTTCACAGGTCATTTTTTACAGAATTTGATTTCAAACTCCTTACCACACATTTGGGCCCCTAGAATGCCAGGGCAGTATAACTACCCCACAAGTGACCCCATTTTGGAAAGAAGAGACCCCAAGGTATTCGCTGATGGGCATAGTGAGTTCATGGAAGTTTTTATTTTTTTTCACAAGTTAGTGGAATATGAGACTTTGTATGAAAAAAAAAAAAATAAGCATTTTCCACTAACTTGTGACAAAAAATAAAAAATTCTAGGAACTCGCCATGCCCCTCACGGAATACCTTGGGGTGTCTTCTTTCCAAAATGGGGTCACTTGTGGGGTAGTTATACTGCCCTGGCATTTTCCAGGGGCCCTAATGTGTGGTAAGTTGGTAAATGACCTGTGAAATCCTAAAGGTGCTCTTTGGAATATGGGCCCCTTTGCCCACCTAGGCTGCAAAAAAGTGTCACACATGTGGTATCGCCGTATTCAGGAGAAGTTGGGGAATGTGTTTTGGGGTGTCATTTTACATATACCCATGCTGGGTGAGAGAAATATCTTGGCAAAAGACAACTTTTCCCATTTTTTTATACAAAGTTGGCATTTGACCAAGATATTTCTCTCACCCAGCATGGGTATATGTAAAATGACACCACAAAACACATTCCCCAACTTCTCCTGAGTACGGCGATACTAGATGTGTGACACTTTTTTGCAGCCTAGATGCGCAAAGGGGCCCAAATTCCTTTTAGGAGGGCATTTTTAGACATTTGGATACCAGACTTCTTCTCACGCTTTGGGGCCCCTAGAATGCCAGGGCAGTATAAATACCCCACATGTGACCCCATTTTGGAAAGAAGACACCCCAAGGTATTCAATGAGGGGCATGGCGAGTTCATAGAAATTTTTTTTTTTTGGCACAAGTTAGCGGAAATTGATATTTTTTATTTTTTTCTCACAAAGTCTCCCGTTCCGCTAACTTGGGACAAAAATTTCAATCTTTCATGGACTCAATATGCCCCTCACGGAATACCTGGGGGTGTCTTCTTTTCAAAATGGGGTCACATGTGGGGTATTTATACTGCCCTGGCATTCTAGGGGCCCTAAAGCGTGAGAAGAAGTCTGGAATATAAATGTCTAAAAAATTTTACGCATTTGGATTCCGTGAGGGGTATGGTGAGTTCATGTGAGATTTTATTTTTTGACACAAGTTAGTGGAATATGAGACTTTGTAAGAAAAAAAAAAAAAAATTCCGCTAACTTGGGCCAAAAAAATATCTGAATGGAGCCTTACAGAGGGGTGATCAATGACAGGGGGGTGATCAATGACAGGGGGGTGATCAATGACAGGGGGGTGATCAATGACAGGGGGGTGATCAGGGAGTCTATATGGGGTGATAACCACAGTCATTGATCACGCCCGTGTAAGGCTTCATTCAGACGTCCGGATGCGTTTTGCGGATCCGATCCATCTATCAGTGCATCCGTAAAAATCATGCGGACATCTGAATGGAGCTTTACAGGGGGGTAATCAATGACAGGGGGGTAATCAATGACAGGGGGGTGATCAGGGAGTCTATATGGGGTGATCACCACAGTCATTGATCATGCCCCTGTAAGGCTTCATTCAGACGTCCGGATGCGTTTTGCGGATCCGATCCATCTATCAGTGCATCCGTAAAAATCATGCGGACATCTGAATGGAGCTTTACAGGGGGGTAATCAATGACAGGGGGGTGATCACCACAGTCATTGATCATGCCCCTGTAAGGCTTCATTCAGACGACCGGATGCGTTTTGCGGATCCGATCCATGTATCAGTGCATCCGTAAAAATCATGCGGACATCTGAATGGAGCTTTACAGGGGGGTGATCAGGGAGTCTATATGGGGTGATCACCACAGTCATTGATCATGCCCCTGTAAGGCTTCATTCAGACGTCCGGATGCGTTTTGCGGATCCGATCCATCTATCAGTGCATCCGTAAAAATCATGCGGACATCTGAATGGAGCTTTACAGGGGGGTAATCAATGACAGGGGGGTAATCAATGACAGGGGGGTGATCAGGGAGTCTATATGGGGTGATCACCACAGTCATTGATCATGCCCCTGTAAGGCTTCATTCAGACGTCCGGATGCGTTTTGCGGATCCGATCCATCTATCAGTGCATCCGTAAAAATCATGCGGACATCTGAATGGAGCTTTACAGGGGGGTAATCAATGACAGGGGGGTGATCACCACAGTCATTGATCATGCCCCTGTAAGGCTTCATTCAGACGACCGGATGCGTTTTGCGGATCCGATCCATGTATCAGTGCATCCGTAAAAATCATGCGGACATCTGAATGGAGCTTTACAGGGGGGTAATCAATGACAGGGGGGTAATCAATGACAGGGGGGTGATCAGGGAGTCTATATGGGGTGATCACCACAGTCATTGATCACGCCCCTGTAAGGCTTCATTCAGACGTCCGGATGCGTTTTGCGGATCCGATCCATCTATCAGTGGATCCGTAAAAATCATGCGGACGTCTGAATGGAGCTTTACAGGGGGTTGATCAATGACAGGGGGGTAATCAATGACAGGGGGGTGATCAGGGAGTCTATATGGGGTGATCAGGGGTGATCAGGGGTGATTAGGAGTGATCAGGGGTGATCAGGGGCTAATAAGGGGTTAATAAGTGACGGGGGGGGGGTGTAGTGTAGTGTAGTGGTGCTTGGTGGTACTTTACTGAGCTAGCTGTGTCCTCTGGTGGTCGATCCAAACAAAGGGGACCACCAGAGGACCAGGTAGCAGGTATATTAGACGCTGTTATCAAAACAGCATCTAATATACCTGTTAGGGGTTAAAAAAAACACATCTCCAGCCTGCCAGCGAACGATCGCCGCTGGCAGGCTGGAGATCAACTCTCTTACCTTCCGTTCCTGTGAGCGCGCGCGCCTGTGTGCGCGCGTTCACAGGAAGTCTCGCGTCTCGCGAGATGACGCGTATATGCGTGACTGTGCGCAGCGCTGCCACCTCCGGAACGCGATCCTGCGTTAGGCGGTCCGGAGGTGGTTAACAGATGGAACATTTTTAAAAGATTTTTTCCTTTTTGTTTCTTTATTACTCCCAGAAGACTGCCTGAATCTCCTAGAGGGACAAACATTTGCCAAATGATTTATACCTCCACAACAAAAACAAACCCTCCCATGCAGGCTGAATCTTCTATTGTCAGAGGCAATCAACCCCAGCTGCATGGGCTCCTGCTCAGAAGGGGCTGACAGCGACTGAGACCCCTGCGCACAGAAAGAGACCGCTGCACTGTCCCGGGACTGAGTATGACAGGAAGGAGAGATCTCTCCTCTCTCTCTAAGACGCCTGTCAATACGAACAGCCTGAGACATAGCAGAATCCAAGGAGGTAGGTCTCTCATGAAAGGCAAATGCATCTTTCAATCCCTCTGAAAGACCATGGCAAAATTGACTTCGGAGTGCAGCATCATTCCAACCAGTATCAGCTGCCCATTTCCGAAATTCTGAGCAGTATATCTCTGCGGATTGTTTACCCTGGCATAACAAACGTAGTCTAGACTCAGCCAGAGCAATACGATCCGGATCATCATATATCTGACCCAGGGCTAAAAAGAATTCATCCACTGAACGGAGGGGCCGTGCCCCCTCCGGCAGCGAAAAGGCCCAGGATTGAGCGTTACCCCTGAGCAGCGATATAATGATCCCCACCCTCCGTTCTTCATCACCAGAGGAATGGGGAAGAAGGCGAAAATGGAGTTTGCAAGCCTCTCTAAAACGCACAAAATACTCACTACCCCCGGAGAACGTATCCGGGAGCGAGATCTTAGGCTCGAAAGAATTAACAGGTTATGGGTAGCTTATTTCATTTGATTTAAAAATTAACATTTAATTTATGTTAATCATAAAAAGATAGGCCCTTAAATATAAACACTCAAAGAAAAGAATGTATCTGTAACCACTGGTTACACTAGTCTCCTGAAAAAATGGACGGAGATGGGAAGGAACCATAAACAGGGATAGCGTTTAAAACAGATAGGGTGAAGGGTATGCAAGTACCAAGACAGAGGGACACACTGCTGGGACCAAACCCTAGATGTCCCTACTCAATCTAGATCACGCCACTATCTAATGCAAAAATCCTTGCATTCGCCCTCCCTGAAGGTGGACTGCCCAGCTTGGCCCGATAGACAGAATAGATGGTCCTGTGATGACTTGTCTCTCTACCGGGTGTGGGCACTAAAGTTGGCAAAAAGGGACGTGGTGATTGGAGTCCAGGTAGATTCGCAGTACCGATGTGAGGGGTCGCAAATCCTGGTCTAAATCAAACACGTGCAGATGTATTAATCAGAAAGATACAGTGTCCCGACGCGTTTCCTCAGTGATGTCTGATTCATCAGGGGACAAAATTAAATCTAAGAGGCTCCCTGGTGTAAGGATACCTCTTCCAGCCAAAACACGTGACACAGGATGGTATCTAATTCATAATCTTGAGTCCTGTGTAGACCCTGACTATATATCAATCGCCATCCGGTTATATATCACAAACCGGATTGTGAGTCAAGAACGATCCTATGTCACTTAATCACAGCCGTTATAAGGATGCATAAACTGCTGTGACTTAAATCCAAATATAGTGAAAACACCACATATAAGGTTACATATATATCACAATGGGTCAAAGTGTCAATTTAGTTTGCAATGTAGCAGATCCATGTTAGTTGTAGCCCCCAGCATAGGTTGACGATCTGTGCAGTGCTAAATGCATAACAATACTGAATCACTGTGGTAAGCAAGTATGTCAGCGTGGTACACTTATCTGTCCAGTTCTAAATGGCAACTGTTCCCAGATCTTAGGCTCAGAACAAACTCCATGAACGCAAGCTGAACCGGTCACTTGAAACTGAGAAAAAGTCTTACGGAGTTCAGCTACCTCCAATGAAAGACCCTGGAAGCGCTCAGCCAAAAGTGAAACCGGATCCATGCTTGAGACGGTTTTGGCGGCTTATAATGTCACGGATGGTGTACAGGAAACAAGACAATACAATATAAACAATGACTCACTGGATCCACAACTAAGGAACAAAAGGGAGACCCCTGCATGAGACCTGCCGCTCTCCCTTATTGCTCATCCTATGCGACCACCCCAAAGGTGGATGGGCGCATATCCACGTACCTCGACTATCTTACACCTGAAGACCCTACAATAGTGAGGGGATACGACCACCGGCTCCCTACACAGACACGGAGGGAGTCAGGGTCACCTGGATCCAGAAAACAGAAAATCATAAATACATAAACAGCACTTATCTTGCAGACGACTGGGGACTGTGGACTGAGAACTAGGAACAGCATGCACACACACTCCAGGAAGTTGTATAAGCCGCACACTACTGCATTCTGGGGAGGAACTTAAAGGGCAGCAATCAGTCCAACTGCATGACAGCTGAGATAGACTAACGAGATGAGGAACTCAACCAAAACAAAGAAATTCAAGGAGGAGGATCTGAAAGGCTCCTGTCAGAGCTTCTCAACTGTCTGGTTGTGACAAGTATAAGGTGCGAGGGCATGCAATCGTCTACCATAAAGACCTTTGCATGGGCATAGCAGTCAGGGAGAGCTCTAGGGATTTTATAGGGCTTACCCATATGCTCCTTAGTTTGTGATCAAGCCAGTCGGATGTTTATTTATAAGTTCCAGCTTTCTGGAACACCATCCGTGACATTATAAACCACCATAACCGTCTTAAGCATGGATCCGGATTCAGCCTTGATTGACCGCATGCAAGGTCTTTTACTGGAGGTTGCAGATCTCCGTAAAACTGTGTCTCAGTTTCAGGTGACCGGTTCTTCTTGCGTTCATGGAGTTTGATCCGAGGGGGTAGTGAGAATTTTGTTTGCTTTAGAGAGGCTTGCAAACTTCATTTTCGCCTACTTCCCCATTCCTCTGGTGATGAGGAGCAGAGGGTGGGGATCATCATCTCGCTGCTCAGGGATAACGCTGTCTTAGGTCTTTTCGCTGCCGGTCGGGGCATGGCCCCTCCGATCGGTGGATGAATTTTTTGTAGCCCTGGGACAGATATATGATGACCCGGATCGTATTGCTCTGGCTGAATCTAAACTGCGTCTTTTATGCCAGGGTAAGTCCGCAGAGATATATTGTTCAGAATTTCGGAGATGGGCAGCTGATACTGGTTGGAATGATGCTGCACTCCGAAGTAAATTTTGCTATGGTCTTTCGGAAAGATTGAAAGATGCATTTTGTTTTCATGAGAGACCAGCATTGTTAGAGTGAGCCATGTCTCTAGCTGTTCGCATTGACAGGCGTCTTAGAGAGAGAGAGGAGACTACTCCTTCCTGTCATATTCAGTCCAAGGACAGTGGGGCTGTCTCATTCAGTGCGCAGGGGTCTCAGTCTCTCTCAATCCCCTCTGAGGAGGAGGCCATGCAGCTGGGTTTGCTTGCCTCTGATAGTAGAGGATTCAGCTCTCAGGTTTGTTTCTGTTGTGGGGGTATAAATCATTTGGCTAATGTTTGCCCCTCTAGGAGATTCATGGAGTTTTCTGAGGGTAATAAAAGAAAAACAAAAAGAAAAAAAAACTCATTTTCCATTTGCTACTATTGGCAAGGTTGATGCGGAAATTGAAGGTTTGCCATTTACTTGTAGTTCCCTTTTTCTCCTACCTGCCAGGGACGCGCTAGAAAGCAAGAACATTGTTTGTGAGATTTTTGTAGATAGTGGAGCAGCTGTCAATCTCACTGATAATCAATTTGCAATAACGCATGGTTTCCAGGTATGCACTTTGGATATACCTGTTTTTGCTATCGATTCCGCTCCACTTTCTCAAAGATCGTTAAAGGGCATAGTTCACAATATCCGTTTGACTATAGGTGACGCTCATGTTGAGGATATGTCATGTTTCGTCTTAAGCGGATTACCTACTCCTCTAGTGTTGGGGCTACCCTGGCTCACTAAACATAACCCCACCATTGATTGGCAAGCAAGGCAAATAAATGGTTGGAGTGAGTTTTGCAGAGAGAATTGCCTCACGGCGTCTCTTTCAGAGATTTCTACCAAGACTGTGCCATCTTTTCTCTCTGAATTTTTGGATGTGTTTTCCGAGAGTGGTGTCCAGGAGTTTCCCCTGCACCGGGAGTACAACTGCCCTATTAATCTCATCCCAGGCGCCAAACTGCCAAAATCACGTTTATATAATCTCTCCCAACCTGAAAGAGTCGATATGCATACTTATATCTCTGAGAGCCTGAGAAAGGGACACATCCGACCCTCGAAGTCACCTGTTGCCGCTGGTTTTTTTTTTTAAGAAAAAAGATGGTTCTTTAAAGGGATTCTGTCATCAGAATTTAGGCCTATAACCTAAACATATGGCGAGGTCCCTACTAATAGACAGAATCCTAAAGTGACCTTATCAAATGCGCCTGTGGCTCTATAATCATATAAAACAGGTTTATATAACCTGTCACTCACGTTAAAATGTGTCCAAGGGGATGTCTCACGATGCAGGGTGCCCGGCTGCAGCCATCTCCTTTCAGTGCCCAGCGCCGCCTTCTGAATTGAAATCTCTGCCCTCCCTTCCATTAGAGCCGCCTATCTCAGTTCATCGTTCACTCCTGGCAGCAGCCTTGTTATGCGAAGTGCGCATGCGCCGGCCGGCGCACTTCGCTAGAACCTGCCTTGGCCGCCCGATTAAAGCCACTTTAGGATTCTGTGTATTAGTAGGGACCTCGCCATATATTTAGGTTATAGACCTAAATTCTGATGACAGAATCCCTTTAAGACCTTGTCTGGATTTCAGGGAGCTGAACCGTATCACGGTTCGTGACCCATATCCGCTTCCTCTGATCCCGGACCTGTTTAACCAGATTGTTGGGGCTAAGGTTTTTTCTAAGTTGGATTTAAGAGGGGCATACAACCTGGTCAGGGTCAGGGAAGGGGACGAATGGAAGACGGCCTTCAATACCCCTGAGGGTCATTTCGAGAATTTGGTTATGCCCTTTGGTTTGATGAATGCTCCGGACGTCTTCAAACATTTTGTGAACAGCATTTTTCATCATTTAATGGGGAAATTTGTACTGGTGTATCTGGATGACATTTTGATTTTTTCTCCTGATTTCAAAACTCATCGAGACCACCTACGTCAGGTCTTGCTGATTCTGCGGGATAATAAATTGTACGTTAAACTGGAAAAATGTGTTTGCGGCTCCGGAGATTCAATTTCTTGGTTTTCTTCTCTCCGCTTCTGGTTTTCGCATGGACCCTGAGAAGGTCCGCGCTGTGCTTGATTGGGAGCTTCCTGAGAATCAGAAGGCACTGATACGGTTTTTGGGTTTTGCCAATTATTACATAAAGTTCATTTTGAATTATTCCTCTGTTGTTAAGCCACTCACTGATATGACTAAAAAGGGGGTAGATTTTTCTTCGTGGTCGGTAGATGCGCTTAAAGCCTTTTCTAGTATCAAAGAGAGTTTTGCTTCTGCTCCCATTTTGGTACAACCTGATGTCTCTCTACCTTTTATTGTTGAGGTGGACGCTTCTGAGGTGGGTGTGGGTGCGGTCTTATCTCAGGATCTCTCTCCTGCCAAATGGCGACCGTGTGCCTTTTTCTCAAGGAAACTCTCCTCTGCAGAGAGAAATTACGATGTGGGAGATATGGAGTTGTTGGCCATCAAATTAGCTTTTGAGGAATGGCGCCATTGGTGAGAGGAAGCCAGACACCCTATTACCATGTTTACAGACCATAAGAATCTGGCCTATTTGGAATTGGCCAAGCGTCTGAACCCAAGACAGGCCAGATGGTCTTTGTTCTTTTCTAGGTTTAATTTTGTTGTTACGTTCCGCCCTGGGGTTAAAAATGTGAAGGCAGATGCCCGGTCACGTTGTTTTCCGTGAGGGGGGGGAAACTTTGAAGACCCGGGTCCCATTTTGGCTGAAGGGGTAGTCGTCTCTGCTCTTTATCCTGATTTGGAGGCAGAGGTTCAGGCAGCCCAGGCAGAGGCTCCTGATCTTTGACCTCCTGGGAGGTTGTTTGTGCCTCTCGCTTTACGACACAAGGTTTTTAAGGAGCACCACGATACTGTCCTTGCTGGGCACCCGGGGAGCAGAGCCACAGTGGATCTCATTGCTCGGAGATTCTGGTGGCCGGCTCTTCGTAAGATGGTTGAGGGTTTTGTGGCAGCCTGCGAGACCTGTGCTCGTGCCAAGGTCCCTCATTCACGGCCATCGGGTTCTCTCCTCCCATTACCCATTCCTTCCCTTCCTTGGACGCATCTGTCCATGGACTTCATTACGGACCTGCCTCGTTCCTCGGGGAAGACTGTGATTCTGGTAGTAGTGGACCGTTTTAGCAAAATGGCGCATTTCATTCCCTTTCCTGGGTTACCCAATGCTAAGACGATGGCGCAAGCGTTTGTTGATCACATTGTTAAATTGCATGGCATTCCTTCAGACATCGTTTCTGATAGGGGCACACAATTTGTTTCCAGGTTCTGGAAGGCCTTCTGTTCTCGCTTGGGGGTTCGGTTGTCGTTCTATTCTGCTTTTCACCCGCAGTCGAATGGTCAGACCGAACGCATCAATCAGAATCTGGAGACATATCTGCGCTGTTTTGTGGCGGAGAATCAGGAGGATTGGTGTTCTTTTTTGTCCCTTGCTGAGTTTGCTTTAACCCCTTAAGGACACAGCCTTATTTCATTTTAGGACCAGGACATTTTTGGCAAATCTGACCAGTGTCACTTTAAGTGGTGATAACTTTAAAACGCTTTGACTTATCCAGGCTGTTCTGAGATTGCTTTTTCGTCACATATTGTACTTCATGACACTGGTAAAATGAAGTCAAAAAATTAATTTTTTTTTGCATCAAAAAATACCTAATTTACCAAAAATTTTGGAAAATTAGCAAATTTCAAAGTTTCAGTTTCTCTACTTCTGTAATACATAGTAATACCCCCAAAAATTGTGATGACTTACCATTCCCCATATGTCTACTTCATGTTTGAATTATTTTGGGAATGATATTTTATTTTTTGTGGATGTTACAAGGCTTAGAAGTTTAGAATTTTTAGGGACCACTACAGCTCTGAAGTCACTTTGCGAGGCTTACATAATAGAAACCACCCAAAAATGACCCCATTCTATAAACTACACCCCTCAAGGTATTCAAAACTGATTTGACAAACTTCGTTAACCCTTTAGGTGTTGCACAAGAGTTATTAGCAAATGGGGATAAAATTTGAGGATTTCATTTTTTTGCCTAATTTTCCATTTTAATCCATTTTTTCCACTAACAAAGCAAGGGTTAACAGCCAAACAAGACTGTATCTTTATTACCCTGACTCTGCTGTTTATAGAAACACCCAATATGTGGCCGTTAACTACTGTACGGCCACACAGCGGGGAATAGAGTGAAAGGTGCGCCGTTTGGTTTTTGGAAGGCAGATTTTGCTGGACTGTTTTTTTGACACCATGTCCCATTTGAAGCCCCCTGATGCACCCCTAGAGTAGAAACTCCATGAAAGTGACCCCATCTAAGAAACTACACCCCTCAAGGTATTCAAAACTGATTTTACAAACGTCGTTAACACTTTAGGTGTTGCACAAGATTTAATGGAAAATAGAGATACAATTTCAAAATTTTACTTTTTTGGCAGATTTTCCATTTTAATATTTTTTTTCCAGTTACAAAGCAAGGGTTAACAGCCAAACAAAACTCATTAATTATGGCCCTGATTCTGTAGTTTACAGAAACACCCCATATGTGATCGTAAAATGCTGTACGGTCACACGGCAGGACGCAGAAGGAAAGGAATGCCATACGGTTTTTGGAAGGCAGGTTTTGCTGGACTGTTTTTTTTTAAACCATGTCCCATTTGAAGCCCTCCTGATACACCCCTAGAGTAGAAACTCCAAAAAAGTGACCCCATTTTAGAAACTACGGGATAGGGTGGCAGTTTTGTTGGTACTAGTTTAGGGTACATATGATTTTTGGTTGCTCTATATTACACTTTTTGTGCGGCAAGGTAACAAGAAATAGCTTTTTTGGCACCTTTTTTTTTTTTGTTATTTACAACATTCATCTGACAGGTTAGATCATGTGGTAATTTCATAGAGCAGGTTGTCACGGACACAGCGATACCTAATATGTATACAATTTTTTTAATTTATGTAAGTTTTACCCAATGATTTAATTTTTAAAACAAAAAAAAAGTTTTAGTGTCTCCATAGTCTAATTGCCATAGTTTTTTCAGTTTTTGGGCGATTATCTTAAGTAGGGTCTTATTTTTTGCGGGATGAGATGATGGTTTGATTTGTACTATTTTGGGGTGCATATGACTTTTTGATCGGTGAAAAAAAAGCCATTTTTTGTCATCTTACGTCACGTAAGATGACAAAAAATGGCTTTTTTTACACCGTTTTTATTTTTATTCTTTTACGGTGGTCACCTGAGGGGTTAGGTCATGTGATATTTTTATAGAGTCGGTCGATACGGACGCGGCGATACCTAATATGTATACTTTTTTTTAATTTATGTAAGTTTTACACAATGATTTCATTTTTGAAACAAAAAAAATGATGTTTTAGTGTTTCCATAGTCTAAGAGCCATAGTTTTTTCAGTTTTTGGGCGATTATCTTATGTAGGGTCTCATTTTTTGCGCGATGAGATGACGGTTTGATTGTTACAATTTTGGCGTACATGCGACTTTTTTGATCACTTTTATTACCTTTTTTTGGGAAGTAAGGTGGGCAAAATTTCAATTTCATCATAGTTTTTTATTTTTTATTTTTATGGCGTTCACCGTTCGGGTAAAGTAACATGACCGTTTTATAGATCAGGTCGTTACGGACGCGGCGATACCAAACATGTGTAGGGAATTTTATTTTTTTCATTTTTGATCAGTGATAAATGTGTTTTTTGATTTTTACTTTTTTTTCACTTTTTTTTTTACCAAGACCCACTTGGTTCTTGAAGATCCAGTGGGTCTGATGTCTGTATAATACAGTACAGTACTCTATATAGGCTACTGCACTGTATTTTACTTACACTGAACAGATCTATGCCTTCAGCACAGATCTGTTCAGCACCATGGACAGCAGGACGCCTGAGAAGGCGTCCTGTTGCCATTGGAACCTTCCCCGTCTGCCACAACTTCGCAGACGGGGAAGGGTGAGGACGGGGCTAGCGGGGGGCTGTCTGGGAGCTCTCTCCCTCTCCCATCGGGGGGCTGCAAAGGCTTAGCAGCCCCCCGATCGGAGAGGGAGCTCCCTGAGCTGTTAACCTTTTCCATACAGCGGTCCGTACTGACCGCAGTATGGAAAGGGTTAAACGGCTGACATCGCATCACCGATGTCAGGGTGTCAGCAATGTGCTGACACCCTGGTATACCCACTGTACACCAACGATTATTCAATGGGAGGCGGGCGGGGGATCGCGATCCCGCCTGCCGCACCGCCCGCTTCCCGCACCGCCCGCATCCCCCCCTGCACCTCCCACTGGGCTAAAATCATTCAGAGGTGCAGGGGTGGTGATAAATATATATTTTCGCCACACTAAATTTCATAATCGCCGCGGTCAGGGACCGCGGGGATCAAAAACTGCAGAAATCGCAACAACCGCAGGTCTGAATTGACCTGCGGTTTGTTGCGATCACGGACATGGGGGGGTCACGGGACCCCCCCGCGCATTTAGCCGAGGTGCCTGCTCAATGATTTGAGCAGGCACCTTGTTCCGATCACAGCCGGCCGGGCGGCAGTGATCAGAACAACACATGACGTACCGGTACGTGATGTGTCCTTAAGGACTCAGGAAACATGCCGTACCGATACGTCATGTGTCCTTAAGGGGTTAAATAACCATCGCCAGGAGTCCTCTGATAAGTCACCATTTTTTGGTGCATATGGGTTTCATCCGCAGTTTGGGACATTCTCTGGAGAGGGGTCTTCTGGTTTACCTGATGAGGAGAGATTTTCCTCGTCTCTGTCATTTATTTGGCAAAAGATTCAGGGTAATCTGAAGAGGATGAGTGAGAGATATAAGCGTGTGGCGGATAAGAGACGTGTGCCTGGTCCGGATCTGAATGTGGGGGATCTGGTGTGGTTGTCTACAAAGAATATCAAACTGAAGGTTCCCTCCTGGAAGTTGGGTCCTAGGTTTATTGGGCCTTACAAGATCTTGTCCGTCATCAATCCCGTTGCCTTCCGTCTTGATCTTCCTCAGACTTGGAAGATCCATAATGTTTTTCACAGGTCCCTATTAAAACCTTATGTCCAACCGACTGTACCCTCCTCTTTGCCTCCTCCTCCGATTGTTGTTGATGGTAATCTTGAATTTCAGGTCTCTAGGATTGTGGATTCTCGCATTATCCGCGGTTCTCTCCAGTACCTCGTTCATTGGGAGGGTTATGGTCCTGAGGAGATGATGTGGGTCCCAGTGGCGGACATTAAGGCCACTCGTCTCATCAGGGCTTTCCATAGGTCTCATCCTGAGAAGGTGGGCTCTGACTGTCCAGAGTCCACCCGTAGAGGGAGGGGTACTGTCACCGCCAGCTCTGTGAGAAGGTCTGGCAGACGTTCTTCTCTACCTGTTGTATGATGTTCTTTGTTTTGGTTTGACTTTCTCATCTCCTTTCCTTCTCCCAGCTGTCACCTATTTGCACTGATTGTCTGCCTTTATATTCCCTCCCATACTGCCTCACTTTGCGGTTTATACTTCTTCCTGGATTGTGTTCACTGCTGGAGGCTGCTTCTCCTGATTCCTCAGATAAGTCTGTTTCCTTTATTTGTGTTTTCTTGCTGGCTTGATTGTAAGTGACCCTGACTCCGTCCTTATTAAGTGCAGGGAGCCGGTGGTCGTGTCCCCTCACTATTATAGGGTTTTCAGGTGTCACATAGTATAAGGTACGAGGGCATGCAATCGTCTACCATAAAGACCTTTGCATGGGCATAGCAGTCAGGGAGAGCTCTAGGGGTTTTATAGGGCTCACCCATATTGTTGTCACGGAACCATGAACCAGACGTACAACAAGAGATAAGTGAAAATAAGAAGGCTTTATTGAAAATAAAGCTGTAAAGCAAAAGTCCAAACGGATGGTGAAACCGAGCAGAGTCTTTGCGAAGCCAGAGGTCAGGAACCAGAAGGGTAGTCAGACGAAGCCAGGATCAGGAACCAGCAGGGTAGTCAGACGAAGCCAGGATCAGGAACCAGAAGCAGCAGCAGTCTTAGAAGCATGTGAACACAAGAGGACCAAGCAAGGAACTGAAGCCACAGACCTCCTATATATATGAGCTAGGCATCCAGCTCCTCCCAGGGGAAGGAGGAGCCGCAGGGTGGAAGGCTACAAGAAACCCAGAAACCTAAGATGGCCGCCAGCACATGTCAAACGAAGGAGAGCAGCAAGCAGGTAAGACCATGACAGTACCTCCCCCTCAAGGGCCCCTCCTCCGCGGAGCACAAAACGGTTTCTGAGGGAAGCGTGCGTGGAAGGCTCGGAGCAAGGCAGGAGCATGGACATCTGCGGAGGGAACCCAGGAACGCTCCTCTGGACTATAACCACGCCAATGGACCAAAAACTGCAACCGACCGCGGACCAGGCGTGAGTCCAGGATATTGCTCACCTCATATTCCTCACGATTGCCCACTTGGACCGGACGAGGCCGAGGAACCGAGGAAGTGAAACGATTACACACCAGTGGCTTCAACAGGGAGACATGAAACACGTTGGAGATCCGCATGCCAGGAGGAAGCGCAAGGGCATAGGCTACCGGGTTTACCCTGCGAAGCACTCGGAAGGGACCAACAAAGCGAGGCGCCAGCTTGGGAGTGGGCACTCGAAGGTTGAGGTTGCGGGTGGACAACCATACACGGTCTCCGACCTGGTAGGAAGGAGCAGGCGCTCGTCTGCGATCAGCCTGGAGTCTCTGGCGCTGCGCAGAGACCTCAAGGGACTTCTGGATCTGTACCCAAGAAGCACGTAGGACGGAAAGGTGATCCTCCACAGCCGGAATATCCTGGGGAGAGAATACCTCCGGTAACACGGCAGGTTGGAACCCATAATTGGCCATGAAGGGAGACGTCCCAGAGGAAGAGTTCACTGCCGTGTTCCTGGCAAACTCAGCCCAAGGCAGGAGGTCAACCCAATTGTCTTGGTGATCGGAGACATAGCAACGAAGGAATTGCTCCAAGGCCTGATTGGATCGTTCTGCGGCCCCATTGGACTGAGGGTGGTAGGCCGAGGAGAAGGAGAGATGAATCCCCAACTGGGAGCAAAAGGCGCGCCAGAACCTGGACACAAACTGACTCCCCCGATCCGACACAATCTCCTTAGGCAAACCGTGCAACCGGAAGACCTCCCTGGCAAAAATCGTGGCCAACTCTTGTGCAGAGGGTAACTTCTTGAGAGGAACACAGTGGCACATTTTGGAAAACCGATCCACAATCATGAGAATGACCGTATGGCCTCGGGATGCAGGGAGGTCCACAATGAAATCCATCCCCAGGTGTGACCATGGGCGCTCCCCGGTGGCTATGGGTTGCAGAAGGCCCAACGGAAGGTGCCGAGGGGACTTACTCTGGGCACAAACGGAGCATGCCGCTACATATGCGGCGATGTCGGAACGTAGGGAAGGCCACCAGAACAGACGTGAAACAGCCCAGGACAGCTGATTCTTTCCAGGATGCCCCGCGGTCTTGGAGTTATGGTAGGTTCGCAACAACCGAGTGCGCAACTCCTCAGGCACAAAACATCTGCCGTTGGGTCTCCCAGAGGGAGCACCAGATTGAGCCGCCAAAATCTGCTCACCCAGGGGAGAGGTCAGGCTGGTGCGAATGGCGGCCAGGATCTGATTCGGAGGTATGACCGAAGTCGGAATCGACTCCTCCCTGGACAGCTCGGAGTACTGCCGTGATAAGGCATCCGCCCTGATGTTCTTGGAACCGGGTAGGTAGGAGACCACGTAATTAAAACGTGACAAGAACAGAGCCCATCTGGCCTGACGTGGTGTCAATCTCTTGGCCTCAGAAAGGTAGGTCAAATTCTTGTGGTCCGTCAGGATGAGAACCGGAACCACCGAACCCTCGAGCAAGTGCCTCCATTCTTTAAGGGCCTGCACGATGGCCAATAACTCCCTGTCACCAATCTGATAGTTGCACTCCGCGGAAGACAGTTTCCGGGAGTAAAACCCACAAGGAAGCAGAGGACCCTCTGGTGTTCTACGCTGAGACAGAAGGGCGCCTACTCCCGTCTCAGACGCGTCCACCTCGAGGACAAAGGGCAACCCAGGGTTGGGATGCGACAGAATCGGAGCCGACACAAAGGCGGACTTTAGGGCCTCAAAAGCTCGGATGGCCTCGAGCGGCCAGACCTGGGAATTACTGCCCTTCCTGGTCAGATCCGTGAGAGGCTTGGCCAGCATGGAAAAGTCCCTGATGAACTTCCGATAATAATTGGCGAAGCCCAAAAAGCGCTGCAGGGAACGAAGACCACTGGGCTGGGGCCACTGTAAGACAGCCGAAACCTTCTCAGGATCCATGGAGAACCCCTCAGCGGAAATGATGTAACCTAAGAAGGTTACCTGGGATCGGTGAAATTCGCATTTCTCAAGCTTACCGAACAGCTTGTTCTCTCG
Organism: Bufo bufo; assembly: GCF_905171765.1. Taxonomy (NCBI): domain Eukaryota; kingdom Metazoa; phylum Chordata; class Amphibia; order Anura; family Bufonidae; genus Bufo; species Bufo bufo. Next base: position 472,427,652 of record NC_053390.1, read on the forward strand.
TAACCGTTGCAACACTCGTCTGACATCCAGAATGTGGGCCTCCATGGATTCAGAATATACCAAGATGTCATCCAAATAGACTACCACACACTGCTGCAACAGGTCACGGAAAACATCGTTGATGAATTCCTGAAAGACTGCGGGCGCATTGCACAACCCAAAGGGCATAACCAAGGATTCGTAATGACCGGTCCTGGTGTTAAACGCGGTCTTCCACTCATCGCCCGCCTTGATCCTTACCAGGTTATATGCCGCCCTCAGGTCGAGTTTGGTAAAGACCGTGGCCCATTTAAGGCGATCGAACAGCTCGGAAATCAAGGGTATCGGGTAAGCGTTCTTGATCGTGATGCGATTGAGACCCCTGTAATCGATGCAAGGCCTCAACTCACCGCCCTTCTTTTTCACAAAGAAAAATCCAGCCCCTGCCGGGGACGAAGATTTGCGAATGTGTCCGCGTGAAAGCGCCTCCCTCACGTACTCCTCCATGGCCTCATTCTCCGCTACCGACAGTGGATAGACTTTGCCACGAGGAGGAACGGCACCAGATTGTAACTCTATGGCACAATCGTATGGGCGGTGCGGAGGTAGGGCAACCGCGCGCACCTTATCGAATACATCCCGGTACTCCTCGTATTCAGGAGGCAACAGAGAGTCCGAGGAAGTACACAGCAACTTGACAGACCCATGGATGCAACTAGCCCCACACTGCGGTGACCACGAGAGGATCTCGACCGATCTCCAATCGAAAGTCGGATTATGCTTCTGGAGCCAGGGGTACCCCAAGACCACCGAGTAGTGTGGAGACGAAATAACCTGGAGGCAGACCGACTCTCTGTGAACGGCACCAATGGCTATCCCCACTGGAAGGGTCTCATGAGTCACGTGTGGCGGCAGAAGGGGTCTGCCGTCTATCGCCTCAAGAGCCAGTGGGGAACCTCGAGCCTGCAGAGGAATGGAATTGGCGGCAGCGAACACACTATCAATGAACAAACCACCAGCACCAGAGTCCACCAACGCCTGGGTCGTCACCGAGCCCCCGACCCAGGAGAGGACAACAGTGATCAGTGGTTTGTCAACACGGGAAACCGGGGACGAGGAGACTCCACCCAAGATCTGCCCCCGACAGGATCTCAGGGTACGAGCGTTTCCCGGACGGTTCGGACATGCCAACCGAAAATGCCCACCGAGACCACAGTACATGCATCGGCCCTCGCGTCTCCGGAGTGCCCTCTCCCCCTCGGACAGGCGAGCAAACCCCAGCTGCATGGGTTCACCCCCAGACAAGTCATCCCCAGGAGGCGTGGGAGGAGAGGGAGGCACGGGTGGGACAGCAAACGTAGGCACCAATCTGTTAAAAGACCTCCGCAGGTTCTCCTTAAAGGAAGGTCTCTCCCTGAGTCTGGTGTCAATCAAAATCAGGAAAGAAATAAGAGACTCGAGCTCAACTGGTAGGTCCTTAGCTGCAACCTCATCCTTCAAGGCATCCGAGAGACCATGAGAGAAAGCAGCGACCAGAGCCTCATTATTCCAGCCCACCTCTGCTGCCAGGGTACGAAACTCAATGGCGTATTCAGCTACGGATCGTGAACCCTGTCTGATGGACATAAGGAGCTTCGCAGCAGAGGCAGCACGAGCCGGCACATCGAATACCTTCCGAAGAGAAGCAACAAAACCGGAAAACTCGGCAACCACCGGATTGTTGTTCTCCCATAAAGGGCTGGCCCAGGCCAAGGCCTTGTCCGAGAGCAGCGAGATCAAGAAGCCCACCTTTGATCTCTCAGTAGGAAAGGCATGTGGCAGCAACTCAAAATAAATGCCCACCTGGTTAAGGAAACCTCGGCACTGAGTTGGCTCTCCCCCAAAGCGGTGTGGAAGAGGGGCAGAACCGGTCATACCCCGAAACACCGCAGGCGCAACAACAGGTGTCGGGGTAGACTCTGGCGCAACAACCGGAGCGGCAGTAGGAGCGAGCCCAGGAGCGACAACCGACCCATCGGCAACGGGAGCGAAATGAGCCGTGCGTTCAAGCAGGGTTTGCAACGCCACAGCGAACCGACCCAACAGGTGATCCTGCTGATCAAGTCTGGCAACCAGCGTGGGTAGCGAGGATGGCCCTGTACCGTCAGAATTCATGGCTTGGTCCTAATGTCACGGAACCATGAACCAGACGTACAACAAGAGATAAGTGAAAATAAGAAGGCTTTATTGAAAATAAAGCTGTAAAGCAAAAGTCCAAACGGATGGTGAAACCGAGCAGAGTCTTTGCGAAGCCAGAGGTCAGGAACCAGAAGGGTAGTCAGACGAAGCCAGGATCAGGAACCAGCAGGGTAGTCAGACGAAGCCAGGATCAGGAACCAGAAGCAGCAGCAGTCTTAGAAGCATGTGAACACAAGAGGACCAAGCAAGGAACTGAAGCCACAGACCTCCTATATATATGAGCTAGGCATCCAGCTCCTCCCAGGGGAAGGAGGAGCCGCAGAGTGGAAGGCTACAAGAAACCCAGAAACCTAAGATGGCCGCCAGCACATGTCAAACGAAGGAGAGCAGCAAGCAGGTAAGACCATGACAATTGTGTAATGGAATATAATGGACACTTGCTTGTCACTTACAAAATGGTGTCTGTCCGAGAGACAACCCCCAGTATGCATTCTATGATTGAAACTATTTGCAGCAAAGACTTGAAACTGTCAGGAATTCCTCTGAGTCTATCATACATATGCCTTAAACTTATTTCCTGTTTACATTCCTTCTTGCTAAAAGACCAATCATGTGAGCCCACTCCTCCAACTAATATGGAGGGTATATAATGTGAAGCCCCTACCTAATAAATTAGAGTTATGCTTTGACCTTATCTAGTGTCAGTGTTATTTCTCTCGCCGTGCATGCACGTATCTATCTATCTATCTATCTATCTATCTAATTTGGAGCAGTGTATCAACCTACCTGACCATTGATCAGAACCAGAACAGTAGCATAATAATTAGATTAAAGCTATGCAGGTGAAAGGTCCTCTTTAAAAGGAGAGAAATTCAAATGTTAAACATTTAGATTTTTATAAATAAAGGTGAAATATATTGACCACTAATATGAAGTATTCTGTGTCATGAAAAAAGTCTCAGAATTGCTTGTATAAGCAAAAGTTAACATGTGACCACTATGGTTGTTATATTTGCACTGTTCCCTTAACAATCCTGTGTTCATGCTTGTAAGTATATACTGTATGTTACTTTGTCCTTTACTTTGGGACTCCTTGACCAAAGCACTCAGAAGCTACCCTATTTCCTACCCGGCCCTGAAATGTGTTTAGACGATTTTAATGCAGTTCCCAATGTGGCATTGGATCCTACTGGTGGTCTTGATCAGGCTTCTGCATATGTGAAATCATGGGGAGGGATTTATCATGAGAGGAATATTTGAAGTCAGTTTTGCTTGAGTCCGATTTGTCTTACCTTATGCTACTTTTATCAAATGTCACATGTTGTTTGATAAATTTGTCTTAACCTAACACATTTGTCTAGAAAAGCTACTCCGGTTTTCCTACTCTACCCTCCTACTGGAGTGAGATTGTAAATTTTTGGGGCCTTTTTCTCAATGATAAATCTGGAGTGAAACTAATTAACATAACTAACCACACCCACTTTTCTGTCCACATTACAAAACTGGAGTGAGTGGTGTAAAATGCAAACGGTCACAAAATTTCGTGCAACCTAGTGCAAAAACTCACAAAAGCCTGATTTGGCTACTTTTTAAAGCCAGAATTCTGGAGTGAAGGCATGATAAATCAGGGCCATGTTCTTTTTCACTAAAATTAGTACATATCTGGAATTGGAAATTCTAAACTGCCTGTAGATATTCTTATTACTCTACAAACAAATTGTCTTTGTCTACGACTGATCTGGTTCTACTGCTGGAAATTGCAAACATGAACTTTAGCCCTAGAAGTATTTCAGAGTATTCTGCCTAGTCCTCCATTAAAGTCAAGATTTGGTGCATGCATCCCCCTTGGCTACAGCTTCATACAGTGTCTATAGCGGTAGAGCCTGCCCACACTGATTATTGGACTCACAATTCACAACATCCTGATCTTCTTGTGAAGTGGGATGTCTATAAAGCTACAATCTAGGGAGTTTCTGGTCAGAAAGACTGCCTTAGGGCTTGTTCACATGAACGTGTGAAGCCCATGCTGTGGACCGCAAATTGCGGTCCGCAATGCACGGGCACTGTCTGTGAGGCAGGTGCAAGATCTATCTTTTTGCAGTGCGAAAGCACGGAACAGAACCCCAGAAAGCACTCCGTAGTGCTTCTGTGGTGTTCCGTTTCGCATCTCCGGATTTGCCGACCAATTGAAATGAATGGGTCCGCATCTGTGATGCAGAATGGCCACGGAACGGTGCCCGTGTATTACGGATCCGCAAATGCGGTCCGCAATATGGCAACGGGCTTCACACGTTCGTGTGAACGAGCTCTTAGAGAAAGGGAAATGTAGTTGACCTCAGATGTGCAGAAGGCTAAGTAAGACTACTTGGCTGTCCTTCAGGCAGCTTAAAACAAGCCAAGAACAAAGGAACAGCTACTTGCTAGAGAGGCTTGGATCTTTACGTTTGGGCATAAAACTGAAAAGTTGATGTATTTGGAACATGCCGAAAATCCTTGTGCCTCAACTCCAGGGGTGGTGAACAATGGTGGGGGGGGGGGGGGGGGGCAGTGTGTGACTAATTATAACTTATTAATGAAATTGCTAGTGACTTTTAAAAAGTCTGGGTACGGTAATTTCAAGTGTTTTGGTTACCTGCAGTTTATTAGTTCTTTTGTTAACTGATCTTCCTCTATGGCATTTATCAGATGCTGCACCAGTTATGGAGGATGAGATAGGGGTGGCCCTCAAATCTCCTAAAGGCAGAAGTCTGTTCAGTCTAAGTGTAAAGTGAAAATACAGTACAGTACACTATATAGTATACTGTATTGTATTATACAGACATCAGACCTACTGGATCTTCAAGAACCAAGTGGGTCTGGGTCCAATTTTTTTTTTTAAAAGTGAAAAAAAAAAATTAAAACACATTTATCACTGATTAAAAAAAATAATAATTAAATGCACTACACATGTTTGATAACACCGCGTCCGTAATGACTTGATCTATGAAACGGTCATGTTACTTTCCCCGCATGGTGAACGCCATAAAAAAATAAAAACTATGATGAAATTGAAATTTTGCCCACCTTACTTCCCAAAAAAGGTAATAAAAGTGATCTCAAATGTCGTATGAATGCCAAAATGGTACCAATCAAATCGGCACCTCATCCCACAAAAAATGAGCCCCTAGATGAGACAATCGCCCAAAAAGTAAAAAAAATATGGCTCTCAGACTATGGAGACACTAAAACATGATTATTATTTTCTAAAATGCTGTTATTGTGTTAAAGTTAAATAAATAAAAAGAACTATAAATATTAGGTATCGCCGCATCTGTAAGAACCTGCTCTATTAAAATATCACGTGACCTAACACCTCAGGTAAATACAGTAAAAAAAATCTAATAAAAACTGTGTCAAAAAAGCCATTTTTGTCACCTCACATAACAAAAAGTGTAATAGCAAGCCATAAAAAAAAGTTATATGCCTCCCCAAATAGTACCAATCAAACCACCATCTCATCCCGCCAAAAATGAGCCCCTACATAGGACAATCGCCCAAAACAATAATAACATATGGCTCTCAGACTATGGAGACATTAAAACATGATATTTTTTTTCTTTCAAAAATGATATTATTGTGTCAAAGTTAAATAAATAAAAAAAAGTATACATTTTAGGTATCGTCGCGTCCGTAAAAACCTGCTCTATAAAAATAACACATGACCTAACCCCTCAGGTGAACACAGCAAAAAAAATATATAAATATGGTGTCAAAAGCCATTTTTGTCACCTTACATCACAAAAAGTGATGTACCAATCAAACAGACATCTCATCCCGTAAAAAATGAGCCCCTACATAAGACAGTCGCTCAAAAATTAAAAAACTAAATATGGCTTTCAGATTGTGGAGACACTAAAAAATATTTTTTTTCAAACATGCTTTATTATTTGAAACTGAAACAAACCCCCCCAAAATGTAATCATATTTGGTATTGTCACGTCCGTAACAACCTGCTCTATAGAAATAGCACACAATCTAATCTGTCAGATCAACGATGTAACTAACAAAAAATAAAAACGGTCCCAAAACAGCTATTTTTTTGCAAATTTTCCATTTTTATCTATTTTTTTAGTAACAAAGCAAGGGTTAACAGCCAAACAAAACTCAATATTTATTGCCCCGATTCTGTAGTTTGCAGAAACACCCCATATGTGGTCGTAAACTGCTGTATGGTCAAACGGTGTTAGCCCAGCGGCCCGTGCTGGCGTCGCTGCCCCTATCCGCAGGCACGGGCGCCGGGCTCCCTCTTTTCCCTCCTGCTGCCCAGCTGACAAACACGGGCAGGAACTAACTTAACTCTGCTACATACAGTCCTGATAAAAAGTTTAAGACCACTTGAAAAATGGCAAAAAATCATATTTATCATGGCTGGATCTTAACAAGGTTCCAAGTAGAACTTCAACATGCAACAAGAAGAAATGGGAGTGAGACAAAACATTTTTTGAGCATTCAATTTAATGAAAACAACGAATAAACTGAAACAGGCTGTTTTTCAGCTGATCAAAAGTTTACGACCACACCTCCAAAAAACCCCTAAATCCAACTTCCAAACATGAACTCAGTAATGAGTAACTCCGCCGTTATTGTTTATCACTTCCAAAAAAATTTTGGCATTCATGATGCAAGCGTTTCCATGAGGTGAGTGTGAACATTTCTCCAAGTGGTGAAGACGGCCGCACGAAGGCCATCTACTGTCTGGAACTGTTGTCCATTTTTGTAAACTTCCCTTGCCATCCATCCCCAAAGGTTCTCAATCGGATTTAGATCAGGGGAACACGCAGGATGGGCCAAAAGAGTGATGTTTTTCTCCTGGAAGAAGTCCCTTGTCCTGCGGGCATTGTGTACTGTAGCGTTGTCCTGTTGAAAATCCCAGTCGTTACCACACAGACGAGGGCCCTCAGTCATGAGGAATGCTCTCTGCAATATCTGGACATAGCCAGCGGTCGTTTGACGCCTCTGCACTTCCTGAAGCTCCATTGTTCCATTGAAGGAAAAAGCACCCCAGACCATTATGGCGCCCCCTCCACTGTGGCGCGTAGAAAACATCTCAGGTGGGATCTACTTGTCATGCCAGTAACATTGGAAACCATCAGGACCATCAAGGCTAAAAAAAAAATTCTCATCAGAGAATAAAACTTTCTTCCACCTTTGAATGTCCCATGTTTGGTGCTCTCTTGCAAAGTCCAAACGAGCAGTTCTGTGGCATTCAAGGAGACGAGATCTTTGAAGACGTTTTTTGTTTTTGAAGCCCTTCAGTCTCAGATGCCGTCTGATGGTTATGGGGCTGCAGGCAGCACCAGTAAGGGCCTTAATTTGGGTCGAGGATCGTTCAGTGTCTTGACGGACAGCCAATTGGATCCTCCGGCTCAGTGCTGATAAAATAAATTTGGGTCTTTCACTTGACTTTTTTGTTCCATAACCCTCAGGATCATTTAAGAAATTCCAAATGTCTTACTGCGTCCCACCTCAGCAGCGATGCTCAAAAAATGTTTTGTCTCACTCTCATTTCTTCTTGTTGCATGTTGAAGCTCTACTTGGAACCTTGATAAGATCCAACAATGTAAAATATGATTTTTTTGCCATTTTTCAAGTGGTCTTAAACTTTTGATCAGGACTGTATGATCCATGCCAGTGTTTCCTGCTGGAGACTTGCACTGGTGCTGAAACTTGCGTCGGTGTATCTCTCTTTTCTATGTGGTAACACATACACGCCCTCTCTCTCAGCAGCCAATGGCCGGATTGCAGCAGGTATTTGAAGGCACTTCCTACTACAGGAAGTTGCTTGAGCAACCTCAGTGTCTAGCCTGTCTAGTTCCTGTGCAAAGGTGTTCTTTGCTTTCTGCCTCCTGCCTCTGACCTCGGACTTCGTTTATGGACTTCGGCTGTTTGCCGCCTGCCCCTGACCTCGGATCCTGTTTGCTGACTTCGCTTGATTGCCGCCTGTCCTGACCCGTACTTCCAGGCCTTGTAAGTCCCCTTGGTGCTTGCACCGAGCACTCTGACCCCCTGGTCAGCTGCCACTGACTTGGGGAGTACTCTGGAGTGGCACTTGGCAGCTATCCTACGGCCCAAGCCTATCCCCACCATCAGTGAATACCAGGTAGCTGCTTAGTTACGCCCCACCAGAGTATACCCAGTCAGTGGCACAGTGGGTCCACACCCACTTGCATAACAAACGGCAGGGCACAGACGGAACGGAACGCCATATGGTTTTTGGAAGGTAGATTTTGCTAGACTTGTTTTTGACACCATGTCCCATTTGAAGCCCCCCTGATGTACCCATAGAGTAGAAACTCCAAAAAAGTGACTCCATATAAGAAACTACACCCTTCAAGGTATTTAAAACTGATTTTACTAACTTTGTTAACCCTTTAGGTGTTCCACAAGAGTTATTGGCAAATGGACATGAAATTTCAGAATTTCTATTTTTTGTTACCTTGCCTCAAAAAAAGTGTAATATAGAGCAACCAAAATCATATTTACCCTATAATAGTACCAACAAAACTGCCACCTTATCCCGTAGTTTCCAAAATGGGTTCACTTTTTTGGAGTTTCTACTGTAGGAGTGCATCAGGGGGGCTTCAAATGGGACAAAAAAAAATCTCCCTTCCAAAAACCATATGGCGTTCCCTTCCTTCTGTGCCCTGCCGTGTGCCCGTACAGCAGTTTACGACCACATACGGAGTGTTTCTGCAAACTACAGAATCAGGGCAATAAATATTGAGTTTTGTTTGGCTGTTAATCCTTGCATTGTTACTGGAAAAAATGGATTAAAATGGAAAATTTGCGAAAAAATTGAAATTCTGAAACTTTATCTCCATTTACCATTAACTCTTGTGGAACACCTAAAGGGTTAACAAAGTTTGTAAAATCAGTTTTGAATACCTTGAGGGTGTAGATCTAGAATAGGGTCATTTTTGGTTGGTTTCTATTATGTAAGCCTCACAAAGTGACCTCAGACCTGAACTGGTCCTTAAAAAGTGGGTTTTGGAAAATTTCTGAAAAGATCCAAGATTTGCTTCTAAACTTCTAAGCCTTGTAACGTCCCCAAAAAATAAAATGGCATTCCCAAAATGATCCAAACATGAAGTAGACATATGGGTAATGTAAATTAATAACTATTTTTGGAGGTATTACTATGTATTTTAGAAGTAGAGAAATTGAAACTTGGAAATTTGCAAATTTTTCTAAATTTTTGGTTAATTTGGTATTTTTTTATAAATAAAAAAGAATTTTGTTGACTCCATTTTACCAGTGTCATGAAGCACAATATGTGATGAAAAAACAATCTCAGAATGGCCTGGATAAGTAAAAGTGTTTTAAAGTTATTCACAAATAAAGTAGAAGTTTAGAAGCAAATCTTGAAATTCATCTCCATTTGCAAAAAATGGTCTGGTCCTTAAGGTGAAAATGAGCCCGGTCCTTAAAGGGTTAAGCATCCATTATGCTCAGTTATGCACATATGGCATCTGTTTTAGCTAGTTCTATACTTACCATTTCAGTTGGTAAAATGGGGGCATCTAAGCCCCGCCCCAGGTATGCCTGACACTGTTCGAGAACACCCACTTATGGGTGGGGTTTACAACAGTCACACCCATTTTTAGGCCAGGCCATTATAAATTTGTCAGGACTGTCTCTGAAAATCAAGACATTCCCGCCAAATTTGGGAAAGTTGGTAACTATGCATTTCCATCTAAGATCTGTTATTAAAAATAAAAAAAAAACCTGCATGAACTCAGCACCAACCTCTTTATGTTCGTTGTTCAATATCAGTGGTCCAAATTAATTTAAACCTTTAAATCAATCACCGCTCAATACTAATGAAATCCTGAAAACATGACCAGCAGGTGGGCCCTGATTTTCAGAGTTGAGGAACACTGCTTTAAATCACATAGTTTTGTGCCAACTTTGAAGCCTATTTACGTGCCAGTCATTTCTGTTTTCATGCAGATTTCAAATGATTTCAATGCAACTTTTTTACTAGCGAAAACTTCTCAAAATTCCATAAAAAAACAAACAAATGAAAAATACTAATGATTTGAATAAGAAACCAACTTCAGCCTCATGCAAAAAAGACCTGCTTTCAGCTATTTATCAGCTGCTGCTATCAGGGCAGTGAGACGAGGCTACTTTCACACTAGCGTTCGGAGCGGGTCCGTCTGATGTTTCATCAGACGGATCCGCTCCTATAATGCAGACGTTTGCATCCGTTCAGAACGGATCCGTCTGCATTATAACTTAGAAAAATTTCTAAGTGTGAAAGTAGCCTGAACGGATCCGTCCAGACTTTACATTGAAAGTCAATGGGGGACGGATCCGTTTGAAGATTGAGCCATATAGTGTCATCTTCAAACGGATCCGTCCCCATTGACTTACATTGTAAGTCTGGACGGATCCGCTTGCCTCCGCATGGCCAGGCGGACACCCGAACGCTGCAAGCAGCGTTCAGGTGTCCGCTCGCTGAGCGGAGCGGAAGCTGAACGCTGGCAGACTGATGCATTCTCAGCGGATCCGCGTCCACTGAGAATGCATTAGAGCTGGACGGTTGCATTCGGGGCCGCTTGTGAGCCCCTTCAAACGGAGCTCACGAGCGGACACCCGAACGCAGGTGTGAAAGTAGCCTTAGGCAGGAGGGGGAAGCACCTGGAGACAGGAGGGGGAAACACCAGGGTGATGGGAAATGGAAGTGCTCATCTCTCCATATTCAACCATATCGCCGTCTTAAGGATGGCGATAGAGTTGGTTGCTGCGGCAGGGTACCTGTAGCCTATAAGAGGCCGGCACATTCATCAGCATCATCCCACCGCCTGAACCAGGCATCTTACAGCGTGGGACACAGGCTGGAAGAGGTCTGAACAGCATCGCTGACAGTAACATGGAGGCGAATATTAGTGTTATTTAATTTTCCATTTGGCACTGTAATGTTGGCCCACTATGGGGGAGAGGAGCACTATGGCAGCATCTACTTGGGGCACTATATATGGAGCATTTTATACTGGCACACATGGGGGGCTCTATGGGAGCATCTACTGGGGGCATTATATAGGGGCATTTTATTCTGCTACATATGTGTGCACTATATAGGAGCATTTTATACTGGCACACATGGGTGGGCACTGTGGGGGAGAGGAGCACTATGGAGGCACTACATAGGAGCACTTTATACTGGCACACATGGGGAGGCACTATATAGGGGCATTTTATACTGGCACACATGGGGGCACTATTGGGGGCATCTACTGGCACCCAAGGAGGCATCTACTGGGGGCACTATATAGTGGTATTTTATAGTGGCACACATTATGGGGGCACTATGGGGATATTAGCTTAACTGAGGGCACTAAAAGGGGCTCCAGATCATAGCGGGCAAAACCAATAAGCTGGTGGTGGATTTCCGCAGACACAGGCCCTCTGCTTTGGTTCCGGTGAACATACAGGGAACGGATATTAACCCCTTAACCACTTCAGCCCCCCTAGCTTAAACACCCTTAATGACCAGACCACTTTTTACACTTCTGCACTACACTAATGAATTTTACCTCCTTTTCTTCTCACTAATAGAGCTTTCATTTGGTGGTATTTCATTGCTGCTGACATTTTTACTTTTTTTGTTATTAATCGAAATTTAACGATTTTTTTGCAAAAAAATGACATTTTTCACTTACAGTTGTAAAATTTTGCAAAAAA